>NC_064923.1:497153510-497898510 GCF_023897955.1 Schistocerca gregaria
TACCAGTTCCAAACAGCACAATCCATAGCCCTCACCCGCCTAATCCTTCACCTATACATCGACTCGGCCAATGAACACACACACCCGTCAACTCCTATCCCAAATCAAAGTCCTCAATCTTTCCTCTCCCACATCCACACCGGCTGTACATAGCATCCTCCTACAGGCCAACCGCAAATTAGAACAGCATGCCACCGTCCACCTCAAAAAACTATCCAATCTCCTGGTTTCCCACCTCCAGAAAGGCAACTCACTCACCCTCCACAACCTTTCCAACAAACCTCAACCTCCTCTCATTGCACACAGACCCAGTCTCTCCCATCTACTCAATCTCCCACTTCCAGCTCCAGTCCCCCCAACACCTCAAAATTCTAGTCAACACAATCTGGAACCACAACACCCCAATTCAGTAGTTAACCTTTCCTCCAAACCCCTCTCCCAATCCGAAACCTCTGTCCTATCCAAAGGCCTCACCTTCAGCCCCACTCCCAGGTTCAACCAAACTGCCCTTCTCAAAGATTTACTGTCCTACACTCGTAGTCTCTGCTGGAAATATCACTTTGCCACGAAGAAAAATAATCCTGATCCCACTACTAATGATCCAACTCCCCAAGACACTATCCAAATTGAACCCTGCCTGCAACAGTTCCGTCCTCCATCACAGCGGGACCCACCTCCTCTTCCTCAAAATCACCCTCTCCAAACCTTCCAGGAATTTCTCACTTCCAGTCTTGCCTCTCAATCTTTCTTGAAAAACCTTAATCCTACTCCCAACATCACCACAGCCGAAGCCCAGGCTATCCGTGATCTGAAAGCTGACCGATCCATCATCATTCTTCCGGCTGACAAGGGTTCCACGACCGTGGTACTTGATCGTCGGGAGTATGTGGCTGAGGGACTGCGTCAGCTTTCAGACAACTCTACATACAAAGTTTGCCAAGGTAATCCCATTCCTGATGTCCAGGCGGAGCTTCAAGGAATCCTCAGAACCTTAGGCCCCCTACAAAACCTTTCACCTGACTCCATCAAACTCCTGACTCCACCAACACCTCGCACTCCTACCTTCTACCTACTTCCTAAAATTCACAAACCCAAACATCCTGGCCGTCCCATTGTAGCTGGTTACCAAGCCCCCACAGAACGTATCTCTGCCTACGTAGATCAAC
This sequence comes from Schistocerca gregaria, assembly GCF_023897955.1. NCBI lineage: Eukaryota > Metazoa > Arthropoda > Insecta > Orthoptera > Acrididae > Schistocerca > Schistocerca gregaria. Next base: position 497,154,677 of record NC_064923.1, read on the forward strand.
ACCTTCAACCCATTACATGCAGTCTCCCATCCATCATCAAAGACACCAAACACTTTCTTGAACGCCTGGAATCTGTACCCAGTCTGTTACCCCCGGAAACCATCCTTGTAACCATTGATGCCACTTCCCTATACACGAATATCCCGCACGTCCAGGGCCTCGCTGCAATGGAGCACTTCCTTTCACGCCGATCACCTGCCACCCTACCCAAAACCTCTTTCCTCGTCACCTTAGCCAGTTTCATCCTGACCCACAACTTCTTCACTTTTGAAGGCCAGACATACCAACAATTAAAGGGAACAGCCATGGGTACCAGGATGGACCCCTCGTACACCAACCTATTTATGGGTCGCTTAGGGGAAGCCTTCTTGGTTACCCAAGCCTGCCAGCCCAAAGTTTGGTACAGATTTATTGATGACATCTTCATGACCTGGACTCACAGTGAACAACAACTCCAGAATTTCCTCTCCAACCTCAACTCCTTTGGTTCCATCAGATTCACCTGGTCCTACTCCAAATCCCATGCCACTTTCCTAGACGTTGACCTCCATCTGTCCAATGGCCAGCTTCACACATCCGTCCACATCAAACCCACCAACAAGCAACAGTACCTCCATTATGACAGCTGCCACCCATTCCATATCAAACGGTCCCTTCCCTACAGCCTAGGCGTTCGTGGCAAACGAGTCTGCTCCAGTCCTGGATCCCTGGACCATTACACCAATAACCTGAAAACAGCTTTCGGATCCCGCAACTACCCTCCCGACCTGGTACAGAAGCAGATAACCAGAGCCACTTCCTCATCCCCTCAAACCCAGAACCTCTCACAGAAGAACCCCAAAAGTGCCCCACTTGTGACAGAATACTTCCCGGGACTGGATCAGACCTTGAATGTGGCTCTCCAGCAGGGATACGACTTCCTAAAATCCAGCCCCGAAATGACATCCATCCTGCACGAAATCCTCCCCACTCCACCAAGAGTGTCTTTCCGCCGTCCACCTAACCTTCGTAACCTCTTAGTTCATCCCTATGAAATCCCCAAACCGCCTTCCCTACCCTCTGGATCCTACCCTTGCAACCGCCCCCGGTGTAAAACCTGTCCTATGCACCCTCCCACCACCACCTACTCCAGTCCTGTAACCCGGAAGGTGTACACGATCAAAGGGAGAGTCACGTGTGAAAGCACCCACGTGATTTACCAACTGACCTGCCTGCACTGTGACGCTTTCTATGTGGGAATGACCACCAACAAACTGTCCATTCACATGAATGGACACAGGCAGACAGTGTTTGTTGGTAATGAGGATCACCCTGTGGCTAAACATGCCTTGGTGCACGGCCAGCACATCTTGGTACAGTGTTACACCGTCCGAGTTATCTGGATACTTCCCACCAACACCAACCTATCCGAACTCCGGAGATGGGAACTCGCCCTTCAGTATATACTCTCTTCTCGATATCCGCCAGGCCTCAGCCTCCGCTAATTTCAAGTTGCCGCCGCTCATACTTCACCTGTCTTTCAACAACTTCTTTGCCTCTGTACTCCTGCTTCGACTGACATCTCTGCCCTTACTCTTTGCCTAAATATGTCTGCTTGTGTCTGTGTATGTGCGGATGGATATGTGTGCGTGTGTGTGTGTGTGTGTGCGCGAGTGTACACCTGTCCTTTTTTTCCCCCTAAGGGAAGTCTTTCCGCTCCCGGGATTGGAATGACTCCTTACCCTCTCCCTTAAAACCCACATCCTTTCATCTTTCCCTCTCCTTCCTGAAGAAGCAACCATCGGTTGCGAAAGCTAGTAATTCTGTGTGTTTGTTTGTGTGTTTTGTTCTTGTGCCTGTCTGCCGGCGTTTTCACGCTTGGTAAGTCTGTATATATATATATATATATATATATATATATATATATATATATATATATATATATATATATATATAATGTAAATAAAATAGAAAGAAACTTCCACATGGGAAAAATATATTAAAAACAAAGATTCCAAATCTTTGTTTATATATATATATATATATATATATATATATATATATATATATATATATATATATATATATATGATGTAAATAAAATAGAAAGAAACTTCCACATGGGAAAAATATATTAAAAACGAAGATTCCAAGACTTACCAAGCGGGAAAGCGCCGGTAGATAGGCACAATGAATAAAACACACAAACACACACACAGAATTTCGAGCTTTCTCAACCGACGGCTGCTTCGTCAGGAAAGAGGGAAGGAAAAGGAAAGATGAAAGGATGTGGGTTTTAAGGGAGAGGTTAAGGAGTCATTCCAATCCCGGGAGCGGAAAGACTTACCTTATGGAGAAAAAAGGATAGGTATATACTAGCGCACACACACATATCCATCCATACATGATGGAACCAAAGGAGTTGAGGTTGGAGAGGAAAAGAACAACTCCAGAATTTCCTCTCCAACCTCAACTCCTTTGGTTCCATCAGATTCACCTGGTCCTACTCCAGATCCCATGCCACTTTCCTTGACGTTGACCTCCATCTGTCCAATGGCCAGCTTCACACATCTGTCCACATCAAACCCACCAACAAGCAACAGTACCTCCATTATAACAGCTGCCACCCATTCCATATCAAACGGTCCCTTCCCTACAGCCTAGGCGTTCGTGGCAAACGAGTCTGCTCCAGTCCTGGATCCCTGGACCATTACACCAATAACCTGAAAACAGCTTTCGGATCCCGCAACTACCCTCCCGACCTGGTACAGAAGCAGATAACCAGAGCCACTTCCGCATCCCCTCAAACCCAGAACCTCTCACAGAAGAACCCCAAAAGTGCCCCACTTGTGACAGGATACTTCCCGGGACTGGATCAGACTCTGAATGTGGCTCTCCAGCAGGGATACGACTTCCTAAAATCCTGCCCTGAATTGAGATCCATCCTTCATGAAATCCTCCCCACTCCACCAAGACTGTCTTTCCGCCGTCCACCTAACCTTCGTAACCTCTTGGTTCATCCCTATGAAATCTCCAAACCACCTTCCCTACCCTCTGGCTCCTACCCTTGCAACCGCCCCCGGTGTAAAACCTGTCCTATGCACCCTCCCACCACCACCTACTCCAGTCCTGTAACCCGGAAGGTGTACACGATCAAAGGCAGAGCCACGTGTGAAAGCACCCACGTGATTTACCAACTTACCTGCCTACACTGTGACGCTTTCTATGTGGGAGTGACCAGCAACAAACTGTCCATTCGTATGAATGGACACAGGCAGACAGTGTTTGTTGGTAATGAGGATCACCCTGTGGCTAAACATGCCTTATTGCGCGGCCAGCACATCTTGGCACAGTGTTACACCGTCCGAGTTATCTGGATACTTCCTACCAACACCAACCTATCCGAACTCCGGAGATGGGAACTTGCCCTTCAATATATCCTCTCTTCTCGTTATCCACGAGGCCTCAATCTACGCTAATTTCAAGTTGCCGCCACTCATATCTCCCCTGTCTTTCAACAACATCTTTGCCTCCACACTTCCGCCTCGACTTGCATCTCAGCCCTTACTCTTTGCCTTTAAATATGTCTGCTTGTGTCTGTGTATGTATGGATGGATATGTGTGTGTGCGCGAATATATACCTATCCTTTTTCCCCCTAAGGTAAGTCTTTCCACTCCCGGGATTGGAATGACTCCTTAACCTCTCCCTTAAAACCCACATCCTTTCATCTTTCCTTTTCCTTCCCTCTTTCCTGATGAAGCAGCCGTCGGTTGCGAAAGCTCAAAATTCTGTGTGTGTGTTTGTGTGTTTTATTCATTGTGCCTATCTACCGGCGCTTTCCCGCTTGGTAAGTCTTGGAATCTTTGTTTTTAATATATATGTATAAAGAAACTTCCACATGGGAAAAGCATATTAAAACAAAGATTCCAAGACTTACCAAGCGGGAAAGCACCGGTAGACAGGCACAAGTCCCTTAGATGGTCTGTTCAGACCATCTAAGGGACTTACGAAGAAGGAGTGGAACAGAGGGATGTAATTTACAGATTTTGAAACTACAGTGTCAGGAAGGAGGAAGAGACCTAGCATTTCTCAAGTTTGTGAGTGGGTCAAAGCTTCACAGGACTCTATAAAAACTAAACCAGTGATAAAATAATTTAAGAGGTATGGAATCAATAATGCACTGACTAGCACAGAGGATAATTTATTGTATGAGGCTTCAGATTCTGACATAGCGGCTTCAAGTATATCTTCCCTCAGCTCTGAGGATGAATCTTGCAGATTTGGTGACAAAAATTAAAAGGTGAGCACTTTTTACTAATTATATTACCTACATAGTTGATGAGTGTGAACACACAGGTTATAATTGTTTTGCAATAGATGTATTAAGTGAGCAATTTTTTATCTAAAAAAGATCTTAAAAAGTGGGGTGCATCTCTTATCTTGGCGCATCTTATATGCCAGCAAATGCGATATATAATGCCAACTTGTCAGCTGTCTAACCAAATTGATGGTCATAATCAAAATGTGGCCAAGAACAGAGCTAAGCACAATGTGAACTATTTCAACCTGTGGCATTTGGATTAGGGATATTCAAAGCAACATCTCACTAAGATACTCATGTACTATAGTGTCTAGTGAATTACAGAATCAAATAAAAAAGGGTCTCAATAGTTCTTGAATACTTCAGTAAACAGAATTACATACACGGTATGAAAACTTGTTTTAGTGCTCAAATTATATTGTAGAAAAGTCTTAAGTTCTTCAGAAGAGTAAAACATAGAAATAAATAAATAAATAACAAATAGGGTAAAAGGGGGGAGGGTGGTGCAGATATTCAGTCCACGATGTCATTAAGATGTTATATATCATAGTTATTCCAAAAGTAATCCTTTAGAGTACCACAGAGTAAATTAAATATTATGCTTGCATTTTAATAGTGCTTCTCGGTGTATGAATACTGCAGAAAGTGCCTGTAAATTAAATTTATCAAAAATAAGCTTCTCAGTTTAAAATCAATAATAATAAGTAAATGATGATTGCCACTAACTGTAAAGGGTGGCCTATTGAGTTACAGGCACAACAAAAAGACTGGTATACATTACAGTTTTTGACCAAAGCCTTCTTTAGGAAAGAAAACACACACATTCATAAAAGCAAGCACACCTCATGAACACATGACCACTAACACCGCCAGCTCCGAACTGGAATACGGTCGTCAGAGCTGTTGGTGATAGTGATCATATATGTGTGAGATGTGCTTGTTTGTGTGAATGTTGTGGCTGAAAGCTATAATGTGTAACAATCTTTTCCTTGTGCTTGTCTGCACCTCTGTGGGACATCCTTGTGGTGAGTAGCAATCGATCCTTTTCCCAATATTGTTGATATCCCAACCTGGAGTTTTCATTCTTTAGTTTAAATTCAAAGCATTAAAAAAAGCAAACCCAAAGGGTTGGATTCAACATGACAGAACTTTACTATACACGGTTCTATTGAACATGATATGATGCTTACCCAGATAGTTATAGGGAGGTGTACAGCTTAAAGTGAACTCCGAACAATGCAATTTTCACATTAAGAAATCATTGTCAGATGTGAGACAAGAAGAAGTGTCACAAAAAGTCCTGGAACTGGCTGTCTCAACCCTTGGATTTGTGGTATGACAGTTACCCAATGAGCGACTGGTGCCTGATATTTAAATGTACCTGTGGTTTGTAAGACAGTATTCTTTTGGAAGTCTAAAAGATATTAATTAAAATAGCCTAATGTAAGAAATGTTGTAATTCAACATTGCTTCCATATCTTCTGAGGCAGATTAATTGTTAAGTGGGAAGTGATTTAAGAAAACCACAGTGTCTTAACCTCTGCAGCCTTTCACTCGGTATAAAGACCAACAGACATAGAGTGTAATGTAAAAACTGTTAATATTACTTCAATATCTTTGCAAAAGTAGTGAAAAACTCTAATGTAGTTAAAATAAGCTTATGTTACAGGGGAATATGAGATTACTTGAAGGCTGAAATATTTTGTGGATGGACCTTCAGGTAGTCTTTCAAAATCAGCCAAGTAACATGTGGGACAGCCACCAATATAATTCTGGGAACTGCAACACTGCTGGCACAGCTGTGTGCAACAAAGCATTCTGCCATCAGTGACTGATGGCATTGTCACATGGTGTAGGACAATAGGTCATTTCCACAGCCAAGTATATGACAGGAACCTACCACACTTCACAAAAACACAACAACACCATGCTGGAGGGAGTATAAATGCTCCCAGTTCAGCCAGTAGTCTCATTCCTTCTTCACAGTGCATTAGACCGCTGCAGTCTTGTACCAGTGATTGGTCAAATGTACCAGACAGGCAAAATCACCCACCTGTGACCGGTCGGCCAGCATTGATGGTTCTGAGCTTAAAACTTAGATGCCAAGGCAATGCTGCCCAATGTGGGTCATTGCCTGACACTCCAGCCAATCTCTATGGGTCCTGGGTTTGATGTGTAGCCTGCATACTGCTGTCAGCATTTGTAGATCACTGGCAGTACCTAACTAAAATGCAATAATGGAGTACCCAAACCACAGCTCCCTAACATGCAAACCTACTGCCAAAACTGGGCAGCACATAATGTTGGTGTTAGAAGAGCCAGTATATATGAGTGAGATCACAGAGTGACAGTCTGTGGCTTCACCTCAGTGTGGTGTGTGGAAATGAGCTATTTTGCATATGGTAGTGTTGGGCACACAATGTCTAATCCAGATTGTAGGGCTGGATAGAAAGTTCAAGCACTGAAAGGAGGCTCAGTCAGTAATATAAATGGTTTCAGATATGAACATATGGTGGTTTGCAACTGGTTAGGAGTATGCAGTGTAACTTGTTGGGGCACAGTGCTCCTTCCACCTAGTCATCCTCTGTAATTTGTTAAAGTGTAGGCAGCCTGGACATTAAGCCAAAGAACGTAATAAATGATTGTGATTGGCACTTGGACGTAAGAATAAAATGTACTCAGTGACCAGGAAATACCACTGTGATGTTGGCCCTTTTCCTACAGAAATTTTCTTTTTTACTTTGAGCACAGGCTTTGCAATGAACAAGAGAAATGCTTTTTTTCAAAAGGCTAACATTGTCCTGGGTTCAGGAAACAATGGAATTTTCAGTATGGGAGTTAAATGTTACAGATGTGGATGAGTAGTCCACACACACAGCAAGAATGTCATGAACCGCTATGTACGAAATGCAGGTGTATAAAGCATCTGGAATGGGATCGCAAACTAAAGTCTACCAGTGGGTCTGATAGGTGTGATAGGTGGACAGCAGGTGGGAACACTAATCCACTATTAAATGACAATGTGAACTACAGAGCCATCACAGGGTCTTCCGAGTAAACACAAGCACAGCAAAAAGGTATGCAGTGGTGGAATTTTGCTTTTACAGCTTTTGGAGGGAAGGAAGTATAAGACTTCATTGGACATGAGTTTGCACATGTCCGTGGAATGTTTAGACCTCTCTGGCAACAGGAGTTTCGGTCCATGGTGATGCAGGTTAAGTGGAATGGGTGGAAACAACATGCATTCACTGGTTTCAGCAGTGTTCAGGTTTCAGTAGGAGGCAAAAAACTTTTTGGGCCTGTACTGAAGTTTCACCATTTATGAGCAATGGTTAGTGTGAAATCTTAGGATTAGATTTCATGATTGAGCATCACGTTAGAACTGTCGCTGATCAATGGTGGTAGAACTTGACGGTGGTCTAAACATACCACGGACAATTGGAGGAAATTGCCAAGAGTGCCACACTATCACAATCTTTGTTGATCCATTCTCAATACAGGACTGCAGCCAGTCAGATATTTACCAAAGAAAAATCACCAAACAGTCATATGTTTTCAGAAGTTGTTATTTTTTTAAAAAAATGACCAGTTTCAGCATCTCATTAATACAATATTCAGGCCCCTTTGTACTCCTGCTTTCCCCCATCAGCATTTCTATGTGCCTTGCCATGCCAATTCACTTGATGTTACCAACCAGTGCATTAAAATTCAAGGTCCTATTGCCAAAGAGGTCTAAACATTTCATGGACATGTGAAAACTCACGTCCAATGAAGTCTTATAATTCCTTCCATCCAAAAGCTACAAAAGCAAAATTCCATCACTGTGTACTTTTTGCTATGCTGGTGCAACCTCTACACAGAATGGCGGAGAGCACAAGCTACTGTCGTAGAGTGCAAGCTAATTGCAACACACCAACACTTCATTGTGCATGGTGGAATGTTACATAAACAAATAAAACTTGAACCTGGTGTTATGGTGTCACCTGGCTAGTGACACAGTGTTAAAACAGATGTATAATCATGTACTTGCAGGGCTGAATAACAGAGTGACGTGTAGCTTTTCAGTAATGATGGTGGACACATAAACAGGAAACAGAACAGTATGTACAGATCTATGTTTCATACCCCCACCAAGCCAAATTCTGTCATTAGCATTCACCTGCAGAGATTACCAGAGCCAGCAAATTGTTTGAGATCAGGTTTGCCATCTTGGGTCATTCTGGGCAGCTACCAGCAGGGAATCATTGTGTGTTAATGATAATATATAACTTTTTTGTTTCTTAAAACTGATACCTATTTAAAATTAACAAAGCGATTCAGTGGTGCACGCCTTGATTAATAACTCACCACTAAAGATCAGTACACCAGAGACCTTGGCTACAGTTCAAGTAACTGACTTCATGTTGCAACTATCAGAGCAACTTTGATGTTTGTTACAAATTCATAAATAAGGAACAAATGCTTTACATCTGCAAGCAAATGGCAGAATGTAATGGGTTCATTGAATGATGGGGGATGATGCTTAGTCATTAAGTAAACAGTCATCATTATGACTGGGATTTACAATAACCTTACATAGTGGTAGTGTGCAGCTCAGAAGTGCATGAGGGTAAAGGACTTTCACTGTAAGAAGGGTAGTGTATAGATAAAGATGCCGTCACCATTAGAAATAGTGAAACAAAGAGTGGGGGGAATAGTACATATCTGTGTGGAATTTTGAGAAAGTCTTATGGACAGTACGGCACCAAGTGCAAAAAGGAAACACAATGGCCCTACAGCCACAGAAGCAAATGGGGTATGGAATGCCAAGTTGCTATGGCAGTGAGTGATGACAACTCTGTACACCCTGAAGACGCGAGGGGGGAGGGGGGTGAAGTTAGGTTTGTTATCAAAATCCATACCAAGCAGTCAATTACAACTCCCTTCTCACCCTGTCCAGTCTCCCCTGACCCAGGGTTCTGGGTGAATTTTCTAGACTGTATTCCTTTCCCTAAACCTCCCCAGTCCTTTTCCTTCACCCCTCTTCCTTTCCCTTCTACTCTTCTGCCAGAAGAAGTAGCCACAGGTTCCGAAAGCTTGTAAAAGTTAAATCCTTTTGTGTGTGTTTTCCCCTGCCACAGCTTGGTGAGCAGATTTATGATTGCTACTCACCATATAGCGGAGATGCTGAGTCGCAGATAGGCACAAAAGAAAGGAAAAAAAAAAACTTTCACAATTATAGCTTTCGGCTGTTAAGGCCTTTGTCAACAAAACACACACACACACACACACACACACACACACACACACACACACACACACACACGACTGCAGTCTCCGGCATTTGTGGTTTCAGTTGCTTGAAACTACAGGTGTGTGTGTGTGTGTGTGGGGGGGGGGGGGGGGGGGGAGAGGGATAACAAGTGTGCAGGTTTGTAAGGTGAGAACTAGTAACCATATTTAGCAATCCTTTGATTCTGACCACTTGAAACAAAATCCAACACATATTACTTATGTTGAATTTCTTTGACGAGTTTTGGGAGGCATGCTCCAGCTCCTCAAATGTAGTTACTATCCTCTCTTTTTTAAATGTGTTTCTGACAATGTATCCACTTGGGGCAAATAGGTATATGCCAGTATTTGGCTAACATCCATTCCTCTGCTGGATGAGTATAATTCAGGAAGATCCAGATGAACAGCCCTATTTTATTTCTAGGTCTGATTTAAGTTCCTTCCTTCCTCATTGATATATTTTGGTACATTTACATTTTCTCACCAATTATAACATATTCTGACCTGCCAGAATGAAACCAATGAAGCACCTATTGGCAGAATTACACACACACACACACACACACACACACACACACACACAGTCTTCTATTTCTGAAATTAGATGGTGAGTTACTGAATATTACAATGCTATGAAACTTTATTACTCCAATGTAAGAGCCAATTACCCCAGAAATATATCAAGTCTTTTAAAATGTGTATTGGGTACAATTTCTGGGGGGGGGGGGAGATCATTCCTCTATCAGCTTTTGTTACACAGCTATACTGTTGTCTCCATTCAGTGAAAGATCCCTTCTACTAGTTACAGTTCACAGTTAGGGCAAGACACTGAAAATGTAGTTCATATCTACGATACTGCACAAAAATTGCACTTTCCATTTATCAGATGTAAGAAAAGCCCACAGTGTAAAGATACTTAAATAGGTTTCAAGCATGACTGGACTCAGAACTATTGTTCCAATTCAAAGACAGACATAAATATCAGTATTCTACCTGAAGGTTTTTTTGCAAGTTTCAGCCATGTGCACCTACTGGAACTCATCTGAGAGCCGTAACTTTTGTTTTTGTGTGACATTCATCAACACTCAGTAATGAATTTTGAAAACAACAATTTTACATTAAGATTTTACGATTCTGATGTTTTGAGAGCAAATCAGAGCCCTGAGCAATTTCAGTAGACATTTATAAACTGTTCTTTTTCCACAGCCATGATCCTTTGCAGGAGCAATGAATACAAACATGAACGAAGTTATTTGAAGACAAAAACTAATCGGGATGTCAGAGAATAACTGATGCCAAAGAGAATGTGGTATTCATTCCCACAACACATGAACACAGCACCCACTTACGAAACAAAGATTTTAGGGCACACCTCATTTTGAGTTAGTGGCTGTCTCTTAAGATTACACAATAGTATTCACATTAGGAAGGTTTGTGACTGGTGAATTTCACATGATTTAACACAAAGATTAAAATCCACGAGCTAACACAAGAATTAAAAGCTTAACATTCAGAGTTCTGTCAACAAATGCTTGATAAATTTAATTTTTTTTCAGGTCAGTGCTAATATTCAAACTGAAACTGGTAACAAACTGTGGGTCAACCTATTTGAATTGTAGAGTAACTGTCAGCCACTCCCAATGATGGAAACCAGTATTATATTTGTTCATAGCAAAATCTGAGTAAGTTTCTATCTCTATTTCTGTTTTATCTCTAAGCATTACATTATTTGGTCATACATCAGTTGTTGAAGCCTTCTTTTCACTGCTTTTAAAACGACTCTCATTTTGATAATGAATCATTACTGGGCTCTGCATGTTGCTTTAATCTTAGCTGACAGCCATCAAATCATGGGTACATGTATTAGGTGATGTTTACTCTGATGAAAAAATTGTGGTTGCTTCATGGGTTTGAGGCTCATTACACCCTAGTTGGGAATGCTCAACAGAGAAGCACTGAGATGTCAACACACATGTAGGCAGACGCACCTATGCGGTTTCAGGCCGCACAACTACAATGGTCATTAGCGCCCAGACTAAATTATGAATGCACTGCAAGGCACAATGTTAAAACAGCAACTAAAAAGAACAACGCTATAAAAGGCACCTTAACAGGCAAGGGATTAAAAGGAAACAGCATAATCAAATGTACTTAGACAGGTTTGTCAAGTGGATAAAACGAAGAATGCGAGCAGCTGCTCCTGGGTCATCTGCTAAAATTTCATTAAGAGTACATGGCAGGCCAAGATCAATGCGCAGTGTATTAAAATTTGGACAGGACGTTAAAATGTGGCATACCGTCAGTAATTGCCCACATGGGCAGAACGGCGCCAATGCAGCTGTCAGCAGATGGTGGTGGCTGAACCAGCAGTCTTCAATCCATAACCAGGCCAAAACTACCTCCTCCCACTGAGAGGGGTGTGAAGAGGTCGTCCAAGCCATGGGGAGAGGTTTCAAGGCCCGAAGCTTGTTTTCAGTAAGTATAGACCAATCGGCATGCCACAGCAATAAAATGCGCTGACAAATGACCCTGCTAAAATTAGATGAAGGCAAACAAAAAGAAGCTGTCCAAAGCTGGAGGACCGCAGCCTTGGCCACGGCATCTGCAGCTTCTTTCCCAGGGATACCGACATGGGCAGGAACCCACATAAAGGTAACCGGAGAACCGTCATCCGCCAGCTGCTGAAGAGAGCATTGGATCTGGTGCACGAAAGGATGAACTGGATACGGATCACTGAGACTCTGGATGGTGCTCAGGGAATCAGAGCAGGTGACATAACCAGAAGGTCGGTGGCGTCAGATGTAATGAACAGCGTGATAGAGGGCAAATAGCTCAGCTGTGAAGACCGAACAATGGCCATGGAGTCGATATTTGAAACTGTGTGCCCCGACAATAAAAGAGCACCCAACACTGTCATTGGTTTTAGAGCCACCTGTATAAATGAAGATCGTATTAATGAACTTTGAACGAAGTTCGACAAACCGCGAGCGGTATACCGAAGCTGGAGTAACCTCCTTTGGGAGCGAGCTCAGCTCAAGGTGAACGCGAACCTGAGCCTGGAGCCAAGGTAGCGTTTGGCTCTTGCCCACTCTAAAGGTTGCAGGGAGTGGAAAATCAAGTTGCTGAAGGAGGCGACGAAAGCGAACTCCAGGGGGTAGCAGGGCAGATACATACACCCGTATTGAAGGTCGAGAGAGTGGTCAAAAAAGGAACGATAAGATGGGTGGTCGGGCAGTGATAACAGTTGACAGGCATACCGACAAAGCAGTATATCGGTAGGTTAGTGGCAATCCACCAGCTTCAGCATGAAGACTCTCGATGGGACTAGTATAGAACGCTCCGATCGCAAGACGTAAACCCCAATGTTGTATAGAGTTGAAGTGGCTTAAGATGGACGGCCGTGCAGAGGAGTATACAAAGTTCTCATAATCCAGCTTTGAGCGGACGATTGACTGATATAGGTGAAGTAGGACAGTTCGATACGCTCCCGATGACGTACCACTGAGAACACGGAGGACATTTAGGGAACGGGTACAATGGGCAGCCAAATATGACACATGTGGAGACCAGCTAAGTTTCCTGTCAAATGTAAGACCTAAAAATTTGGTTGTCTTCATGAATGGGAGAGCAACGGGACTGAGATGTATGGACAGTGGGAGAAACTCTTTGTAGCGCCAGAAGTTAATGTAGACCGTCTTCCTGGCAGAAAAATGGAAGCCATTCGCAACACTCCAGGAGTAAAGACAGTCAAGACAATGCTGAAGACAGCACTCCAGGAAACATGTAAGCTACGAAAAGGGAGCTTGATACATCATCATCTGGGAAGCAATCCATTATTGGATTGATCGCTATGGCGAAGAGAGCAACCTCAAAACGGAGCCCTGTGGCACCTCATTCTTCTGGCGAAAGGTGTCGGACAGGACAGAACCCACATGTACCATAAACTTTTGATCCATTAAAATGCAGGAATAAAAAGAGGGAGGCGACCGCGAAGGCCCTATGTATGCATGGTGCAGAGAATGCCCACCCTCCAACAGGTGTCGTAACCCTTCTCCAAATCAAAGAACACAACCACTGTCTGGCACTTCTGCAAGAAGTTATTCATAATGAAGGTCGACAAGGTAATCAGATGGTCAACAGCAGAGCGGCGCCTACGAAATCCACATTGTACATTGGTAAGTAGGCACTGAGATTCGAGCAGCAAACCTAAACGAGAGTTAACCCTTCGTTCCATCACCTTACAGACACAGCTGGTAAGGGAAATGGGTTGATAACTGGAGGTCAAATGCTTGTCCTTCCCCGGATTAGGAATCGGGACAACAATAGATTCGTGCCAGCATGTGGGAACATGACCCTCAATCCAGATGCGATTATAAGTACAAAGAAGAAAACCTTTACCCGCAGGAGAAAGGTTCTTCAGCATCTGAATATGCATAGAATCAGGCCCTGGAGTGGAGGACCGTGGCCGGGCAAGTGCATTTTCGAGTTCCCGCATGGTGAAGGAGGCATTATAACTTTCATGATTCGAGGAGCGGAAATTAGGCCTTGCCTCCTCTGCCTGTTTTTGGGGGAGGAAGGCGGGGTGGTAATGAGCGGAGCTCGAAACCTCTGTGAAAAATCGGCCGAAGGCTTTGGAGATATCCTCAGGGGCCACAAGGACATCCTTCGTGACTGTCAAGCCAGAAACTGGTGAGTGGACCTTAGTGCCAGATAGCCGGCGCAGGCTACCCGAGACAGCAGAAGAAGGAGTAAAACTGTTGAAGGAGCTTGTGAAAGCAGCCCAGCTCGCTTTCTTGCTTTTTTTAATAACACTGTGCAGGTAATCATTTATAATTAATACAATTTGCCATTGTAGGGTGGCGTTTAAAGGAGCGTAAAGCACGTCGACAAGCACGTATAGCGCCTCTACATGCTGTGGTCCACCAGGGGACTGGTACGCGACGTGGAGAAGAAGTAGTATGAGGGATGGAATATTCAGCAGCAGTGAGAATGACTTCTGTGAGGTGTGTGACCTGACTATCGCAGCTTGTTGCGAAGTTTTGATCCTGAAATGTCACCCTGGAAGAGAAGAGCCCCCAGTCTGCTTTGGAGATGTTCCAACTAGTTGAACATGGAGATGGGGTATGATGCAGGAGATGGATAACACAAAGGAAGTGGTCGCTCGAATACGTATCAGAAAGAGCGTACCACTAAAACCGATGTGCAAGTTGGGCAGTACATATAGAGAGGTCTAAATGAGAATAGGCGTGAGTTGTGTCCGAAAGAAAAGTAGAGGTGCCAGTATTGAGGCAGAAAAGATTGAGGTGGTTGAAAAGGTCTGCTAACAGGGAGCCTCTCGGGCAGGATGCTGGAGAGCCCCAAAGGGGATGGTGGGCATTGAAGTCTCCAGTCAACAAAAATGGTGCAGGTAGCTGAGCAATAATTTGCATCATGTCTGCCCTAGTAACGGCAGACGACGATGGAGTGTAAACAGTACAAATGGAAAATGCAAAAGTGGGGAGAGTAATTCGGACGGCTACTGCCTGCAGATCGATGTGCAATGTGATGGGATCGTAGTAGATATCATCCCGGACCAGGAACATAACCCCTCCATGAGCCTGAATACCTGCCACAGGGGGTAGGTCAAAACGCACAGAGGTATAGAGTGACAAGTAAATACGATCGCATGGGCGTAGCTTCGTTTCCTGGAGAGCTACCATGAGCGGACAGTGCAAGCGTAGCAGGAACTTTAAGTCCTCTCAGTTGGAGAGAATGCTGTGAATATTCCAATGAAGAAGTGCCATTGTGAGAAGAAAAACAAAAAGGAGAAGCAAGAAGGGGTCACCTCGAAGGCCACTGAGGGCCTGGCTTCAAGCGAGCACTGCTGCCGCTATCAATAGGTGCAGAGTAATAGTCCATTTTTTCAATAGGTTTGTCGGCCACTGTGTTAAGAAGGTCGGGAGTGGGAGCTTCCTCTGCCGGTGAAAGACCAGGTGTTTGGCTACCACCGGTGCAGCCAGGCGAAACGGATGACGGCCTGGGCTGGCAACCGCTAGGTGGCGCAGGAGAAGAAATGCGCCATGGTGGAGAAGGAGAACTTTTCTTCCTATGAGCCTTCTTGGAAGGCTGTTTAATCGAAGTACTGGTCGATGGCTGGGAGTTCGGGGTACGTAAGAAGTCTTCACGGGACAGTTCCTTCTTGAAGGCCCGTGCATCTAACTTCTGGGTCGTAGTTTTGGCAGAAGCTGATGAAGGTGCTCGAGTCTTAGGGGTGACGGGAGGAAGAGGAGGCGTTGACCGGACAATCTTATCACTGGCAAAACGGACGATCGTAGCGCTAAAGGTAAGATTGCATGTCTGCGTCGATACCTCCCTGGTAGGCCAAGCAGAGGCGAGGACGGTACTGTATTCCCCCGCTGGGAGCAGCGTGGGCTTCCTACTAGCAAAAAGCTTGCGAGCAGCCGAAGTGGACACTTTCTCTTTGACCCGAATTTCCTGTATACAGCATTCATCCTTGTGGATGGGACATAGCGGTGAACAGAAATAACCTCATAGCCCGCTTTGTTGCACGACGGCAGCTGAACACTATCAAAGGTCAAGAAAAGTTCCGGGTCGGTACAAGGTCATTGTTGAACTTTTTCATGACCCTATGGACAGCCATCACACCCTGCTCAGCGAGGAAAGACTGAATCTCCTCATCAGTCAATCCATCAAATGACCTAGTAGATACCACACCACGTGATGAATTCAAAGTGCGGTGAGCCGCCTCCTGGACAGGGAACGTGTACAAGAGTGTGGCCCGAAGGAGTTTTAGTGCCTGAAAGGCGCTCTCAGTTTCCAACAACAAGGTACCGTTACGCATCCTGGTACAAAACTTGACAGGTCCGGCTATGCCGTCTATGCCCTTCTGAATAATAAAAGGGTTGACAGATAAAAAATCCTTTCCGTCCTCAGATCGAGAAACTACTAGGAACTTTGGGGCAGGCGGTAGTACTTTTGTCACTGGTGGCTGCTCAAGTTTCCGTTTTTGGGCAGAAGTCAAGAGAGGAGGAGGAGGAGGAGGAGGAGGAGAAGAAGAGAAATCCATTGCCGATGAATCCCCCATGATTGCCAGTGTCTCTGATGGCGCGCTCCTTCCTTGTGGGGACCCTCTCAGAGGGCGCTCCCACCTTAGGTGAATGTTTACACGTCAGGTCACATCTCCTGAGAAATGGACAGAGGGACCAATCGGCATGATCGGAAGGTGTTAGCTCAGGCAATCACCCCTCCCTGGGCCTGTCCTTTACCAGGGGTTACGCACAGCCCTACTTGTCTACCCAGGGCGGGGAATTATGCTATACCCCATCACTGGCTACGCGTGCGAACGTGTGGGTCGGCCATCAGGCACACACAGGAAAGAAGAATAGGAAAAAAAAAGGGAGAGAAAGGACAGACTGTCTCAAACGCTGAGACAGAGACCATATGGTGGACAAGCAGGCAAGGGGAAGAAGGCAATGTAAAAAGTAACGAAGACAATGAGAGACAGAGAGGGACAAAGAAAGGAAACAAACAAACAAAGGAAGAAACCAGAATAAGCGAAAAACCAAAATGACCACAAATGTAAGCAGTTGAACTGTCCACCTCCGGATGCAAGCACAAACTACCCCCTTGCGGGGAAGGACTCCTTTTAGGAGGAATACCTCGGGCCTATTCTTACCCCGGACCTGCAGGGGGACATAATACTGGCTGGACACACAATGCCGTGATTGCAGTTCAGCAGGTGGAATAAGTGGGGGAAAAGAGGGGGAAGGGGGCTTGTGTTGCATGTGGTGGGTAGAAGGCAGGAGAGATAGGGGAGAGGGAGGGGGAGAGGGAGGGGGAGGGAGAGGAGGGAGGGAGGGATGGGGGAGAGGGAGGGAGGGAGAGGGAGGGGGAGAGGGAGGGAGGGGTGAGGGAGGGGGAGGGGAGAGGGAGGGAGGGAGGGAGGGATGGGGGAGAGGGAGGGAGAGGAGGGATTGGGGAGAGGGAGGGCGGGAGGGAGAGGGAGGGGAGAGGGAGGGAGGGATGTGAATGATTAAGGTGACCTGGAGATGTCAGCTAGGAGGGGGTAATAGGAGAGAGGAAAGGGAAATTGTTGGGTGGAGGAGTGGGAACAGTGGGTTAATGGAGACTGAAGCCAGGAGAGTGAAGAATGTGTTGCAAGAATAACTTCCACCTGTGTGGTTCAGAAAAGGCTGATGGAGGAAAGGACCTGGATAGTCCACATTGTGAAACAAACCACTGTGCTCAGGTGAATGTTGTGTCACTTGGTGATCAACTTTGTTTTTGGCCACAGTTTGGCAGTGGCTGTCCTTTCTGGTAGACAGATGGTTGGTTTTCAAGGAAGGGTGGGAACGATCTTGGGT
Source organism: Schistocerca gregaria (assembly GCF_023897955.1). Lineage (NCBI taxonomy): Eukaryota > Metazoa > Arthropoda > Insecta > Orthoptera > Acrididae > Schistocerca > Schistocerca gregaria. The sequence goes on from NC_064923.1 coordinate 497,172,612, forward strand.
AGAACATCCTATGTTTCTGGGCAAGGTGAAGGATATGATTAAATTTTTCCACTCCAGGTTGATATTGGATGATGAAGAGGATAGGAGGGTGCTCCTTCTTGCTGATTCTCGGGGACAGTTAGAGGATTAGGGGTGTGTTAGGGTCTGGCATGGGAAAAATGTTTGTGCACTAGGTTTGGAGATAATGTGTCTTCTCATGAGACCTTCAGCGTACAGATATGCCTACCAGTTATCAAAATTCAGGTACTGTTGGTGGTTAGTGGGGTTACTATGGACAGGGGTGTGGGAGGAGCCATCACAGAGGTGGAGGTCAACTTATACGAAGGTGGTACATTGGATTGAAGAAGATTACGTGATGCAGATGGGAGAGAAGGTATTGAGGACATGGAGGAATGGCGATTGGGTGTCTTGGCACTGGCTCCAGATCATGAAGATATCATAAATGATCCTGAACCAGACATAGAGTTTGGGGTTTTGGGAGGCTAGGAAGGTTGCCTCTAGATAGCATAGAAGGATGCCATACGGCTGCCCATGACTGTGCTGCAGATATTTTTTATATATCTTCCTCTCAAAGGAGAAGTAGCTGTATGTTAGGGTATAGTTGGTAATATGTATGAGGAACTAGGTAGTGGATCTGAGTCTAAAGGACACTGGGAGAGAGAGTTTTTGACAGCAGTGATACCTTGCATGTGAGGTACATTAGTGTACAGTGTGGTGACATTAGCAATGATGAGTAGTGATCAAGAGGTAAAGGTAGTTTTGGAAGGTACTGTTACTGTAAAATTCTTACTGCATACACCATATCACCTAAATTACAACCCTTGCACTCCAACACCTGGAAAAGCATTCCCTACGCCAACTCCATAAATTGTCCAACCAATTCACATTCTACTCTGATGTTGAGGCACCACTATCCATCAACACTTATCTTTCCACCAGTGATCAACCTCATCAACCCCTCATCGCACGCAGGCCCTAGATCATTTTTTTCAATTTGCCATATCCTCCAAAACTCCCTCCCATTGCTTCACAAAATCCAGATCCCAAGATACAGTAGTTAATTTTTCCACCAAAAACTTCAGTCCAACAAGAATTTCAGTCCCATCCAAAGGCCTCACTTTCAGCCCCACTTCCAAGTTTAATCATGTTGGACTTGTCAAACATTTACTCTCTTTCTCCCAATCCTTACAGTGGAAACACTTCTTTACCACCAGTTTCTCCAACCACAGCCATCCAAATTCCAAAATAGAACCCTGCCTCTTCCAGTTCATAGCACTCGCCAACCATCACCCTTCTTCCATCCAAACTGATCACCTTCCTGGAATTCCTTATCTCCAAATTGGCCTCACCATCCTTCCCCAGGTTCCTTTCTAAGGACACCAACCTTTCAGGAAAAGAAAGGACAAACATACACGACCTTCAAAAACAGATCCCAACTTAATCACTCTCCCTGCACATGAAGGCTCCACCATTGTCATGACGAGCCACAGTGACTACCTGGTAGAAAGACTGTCAACTGTCTCACTACTACACCTACGAGCTTTGCCTATTGATCCCATTCCAGAAGTCCAAAATATCATCCAGGGCACTGTAGGGACTGATTAAACTTGGGTATAGGGCTGAAATTGTAGCATTTGGATAGGACTGAAATTTGTCTAGGATTGAGGTTTCTGGTGGAAAACACTTCTTTGCCACCAATCCCTAAAAAAAAGTGAACCTAATTCCAATCTCTGTCAACCCAATGTCCCCACACCATTCAGCCTACAGTTTCCCTTGCTCTATCCAATTGCTCCCTCATAATTCATTTCCAACATTACTTATATCATGTAACATTCCCCACCAGCTTCAGCACCTATGCAGCACATGCCCAACTCATACACCTGCCACCACTTCCCCCTGCATTTCTAGCCTGCAAAGCAGATGCCTCCCTCTGAATCACTAACCACCACCCTCGGCCCCTCTTTTATTGCCCGCCTCTCTGTCTCCTTCTTCCCACTCCACCCGACACAATCTTCACCCCCCCCCCCCCAATTTCATCTGGCATACACTGAGTACGGGCATAGATTGTGTGTGTTGGGGGGGGGGGGGGGGACACCCCCCATTTGTGCCTTTCGATGACTCAATGCTTCTGTTATTTGGTGAGTGGTCTGCTTTACTCCTGAAAACCATTGTTAGGCATAACTAACCTGTGTTGTATAAAACAATTATATCCAGATAAAAAGGGGGCAAAGATGTAAAACAAAATACAAAACTGAAAAATGATGTCATAATGCAACAACATACTACACTCATCATCTGCAGTTTCTCATCTCTGGTTCACGCCAATGGTCTGTTGCCCAAATTTGAGGAATATATGGCAGCTTTGAATGCCAATGCTCCATTTTATTTGGTTTTGGTGGCTGGAAAGGCAACAGGCTCATATAATCAAATTTATCATTATTTATAAAGATAAGATCAGTACCAAATCCAACTATAAGTCAATGCAGGATGCCAACAGAGAGTTGAGTGTACACGACAGGTGATACAGTTAAATAACACTAGTGAAGAGATGGAATGGAGAGGGCTTCACAAGGCTTAGATAGGAAACCTATCCAGAAACATAGGACAGAGGAAACAGGTCAGTACAAGAGGAGAAGCCACAGATCACAGGGAGTAGGCCAAACATGTCTGCTTCCATTTTACAAGACACCTTGACTATGGCTACACAGCTTATGGCTCAGCACATAGGATGAGTACAATCCCTAGCCTCTGTGTTGAGGCTGGGAACCACCACTTGTCATCCAGTGACAGGTCCTCATGATGCATCATGTGTCCAGCCTACTCTCAATGCCACAGTCAATGGCACTTCAGACTGTTGCTCACCCTCAACTGGGCCAGCTTTTTAGAAATAGGCCACAAGCAATGAAACCACTCAGAATTCACATTCAGCAGGAATTAGTGGCTCTTGGTGCAGATGCTATTTCCATGCTTCATTGAGGTTAGAGTTGTTTGCTGCCCTGGTCAATACAGCGACCAAGATTTTTACTCCGGCCTCTGTTTTTAAACTGGTGTTTTACAGAACTTTAGCTGAGCACTGTAACTGTGTGGTCATTTACACTGATGGATCTGAGCAGGGCAATTACATTGGCTGTGCTGCATTATTTCCAGGCCGTCATCAAGACTCACTTACCTGGCACATTCACAGTAGATTAAATTTAATCATATTCGATCTTGAGGGCACTGGAGAAGATACGGCACCTTCCTGCCACCAATTCTAAGTACCCTTCAGGCTATCATTCACATGTAGGCATCTGAACACTATCTTCAGTTGATTCACAATGCCCTTTTCCACTTACAGAGGCAGGGAAAGGATGTATCATTCTGCTGCGTACCAGGGCACATGGGCATTCAAGGTAATGCAGCAGCTAAGAATGCCTGTTTAGAAGTAACAATTACTGAATTTGCTGCCCCTGTCTATGCAGTTACCTCCATGTTGAGAGAAAACATCATGCATGTTTGGGAGGAGGAGTGGTTAGGGTTGGAGAACACGAGCTGAGGCCCATGAAACCAATGCTACAGTCACAGTATTCCTCCTTCTGGCCACTGAAATGGGAGCAAGCACATTTAACGCACCTCCAGACTGGATACTGTTCTCAGATGATGGCTTCCTCTTTCAACAGGAAGACATACCGGTATGCAGTGCTTGTGGTGTACAGGTCCCTATACACAACATTTTAACTGAATGCATTTTATACCAAGTCATGAGGGCTACAACACACTTACCAGTTCACCTACCCTCTATTTTAGGCAGTCATGAATCAAAGGTGGTTCATGTTTTACGATTCTGTGTGCTGTCTGGTCTTCTCAATAGTGTCTAAAGATAGAAAGCTTTAATGTGTTTCTGAGGTGATTGCTTCATATTTTGTTTTCCAATTGATCATGTAGGCTTATTTTCCTGCTCCACTATTTTAGATGTTTTGTACTCACACAGTGCCTTGAAGCATACCATATTTTACGGACTACTAAACACACTTTTTTCTTCGCAAATTTTCCTCCAAAATTCAGGTGCATCTTATACTCGAAATTAATATAAATAATGTTCTGTGTTTGATTTAAAATTCCTGACAGTCTTAAAAAGGCCATATATTTGGTGCCAGAGGAAATCTGTCTATCTGGCAACAATGGATTCAACTGCAGCAGTGCACTGATGCGACGAACATGAGTTGTGGAGATTCACAAGCTTGCTAAATCTGTTTCCCTCCCATCCAAGTGTCATAAACCCAGAACACTGTCTAGCCTATGTTGCATCATTGAAGTCTAAGGTGTCAGTGAACTCGAACTGAAAACAATTTTCATTATCAGTAATATGGAATATAATGTGCTGACAATACTAAACTTAATCAAATCATCAATTTCAAGAGCAAGATACCAACAGGTGTTGTCATGACAAGGGCTGGATGGATGAGGCTGATATGAAATTATGGATTAACACAGTGTGGGAGAGAAGGAAAGTTTCTTTACTGAACTCTCTTCTTGTGCTACATCGGTTTCATAGTCATTTGAAAAATTCTGAGAAAGAGAAATTGAGAAAAAACAGAGCTTGCTGTTATTCCAGGAGGACTTACTTACACACCTCTCGATGTCTCGGTAAATAAATCCAATGTGAATTCGCACCAAAGGGAGCTTTAAAACAACCAACAATCAAACAAGTGTGTCAGTGGACAAAAACTCATGGTATAGAGAGAGGTAAGACATCATTGCCAAAACTTTCAAGGAGTGCGGCATAAGTAACACTCTAGATGGCATTAAAGACCATCTTATATATGAAGAGGAAGAAGACAAAGAAGAAAGTTCAGACAACCATTTTCAGGGATTTTAAAGGTCAGTTTGGTTTTTATAAATTTTTTTTACTCCGGATTTGCAATCTAATAATAAAAGTAGTAAAAATGTTGTTTTAAATAAATGCTTAAAAATTAAGGAGCTTCTTATAGTCCATAGCACCTTATAGTCTGTAAAATATGGTACATCTTTTGCCATTTTGTGTGACAGTGTGAGTGAGTCATAGGGTGGCTGCAGATTATATTTTCTAATTTACATTTTGTTGCATGCTTCTCATCACTCATAACCACACTTGTATTCTGTTAGTTGAGTAAGAGCACTGTTGAACTCACTGTTGAGTGCCCTCTACATACCAGCACCAGCACCAGCACCAGCACCAGCACCACCACCACCACCACAACCACCACTGTGAGATGAGACAGAGCAGTACAGGAGGAGAGGTCAGTTAACAATGATACACCAACAAGAGGTAGTATCTGATAAATTGAAACATGTTAAATAGCACACTTGAAATGTCAGAGATGAACTAAAACACTGTGGTTATTTTCTTTTTTATTTACTTGTTATGACTGAGCAGATAAGTATCCGACAACAAATGTGATCTGTCTTGGGATTTTTCCCATCATTTATTACTTAATTCATCTCTATCAATAATTTGTATATCAGAGAAATGGCAAGTTTTATTGTGTTTTGGAACTCACATTAAATTCAATGTGGCACATTAACTGGCTTGGTAAGTTGATTCACAAGTTAGAAAATGTATAATTTGGCCAATAGACCCATGGTTGGTGATGCACTGCGGTGTTCAAGTTGGAGATAACTTGTACTTTAATTGCAGCTGAAAATTTACTACCTCATTGTCGATATGAGAAATAAAAGATAAAGATTAATTGAAAGGAGGGGAAAGGGGGAGGGGGGGGGGGGAGAGAGAGAGAGAGAGAGAGAGAGACAGAGAGAGAGAGATTCTGAATAATGATTCTAGTATAATCTTCTATACAACATTATAATTAGAAAATAATGGCCTGCAACTCCCTTACCCTGTATCATAAAGTCCCTGATTATTCGATGAAATTTAGTGCCATTGTAATATCCTCTTCTAACAAGTTCTGCAAAATTTCTGCAGGTAGCTGGTGCATGTTTCCAATACAGCTCTATTACTATTTCTCCCATTCTGAAAAACAAAAGAGTATGTAACATTGCTCATAAAACATTATTCCTCACACAGTGTAAACTGACAGTTTTTGGCGTGGTAAAACACAAAATCCAGTGACTGCAGCCAGTAAATTTCAGTTATATAGATTTTCATCAGTGACAATGGTATTACCTTAAAAACTGTACATGAAAGTGAAATAAATTAAAAATTTAAATATTATTTATCACCCTAATGCAGCACACAGCTCTGTCACATTCCAAATAGTCTCACACATGGTTGATAAAAGACCTCAACACCTAAAAAGTAATTACATTTAGAAAAAAACAAAATTCCATTGTCTGCAAAGGCACTACTGCAGCAACAATGTATATTTTCATCAGTATATAACATCTTTCCAAACAATGTATCTTATTAAGTTATTGCTAAAGTTATGTAAAAGGAGGGCTAGGTAATAATACTGAAGAGAAAGACATTTACAACACATAGTTGATGGCCAATATTGATCCACAGCTAGTGTGGTGCGTCACATTATCACAATGGATGGTGACAGCCTTACATTATAATACATAACACACTGATTGCTTTCCAGCTACAGATGTGTATGAGAAGTAACACTAAGAGGCAGCATTTACTCTTCTATATTCAACATTGGGAATGACGGTTTATAAACTTTGAGATTGAGCTACTATAACCAAAGTTATCTGTACTGCCCATAAACTGACTATTTAATTTAGTAGAGTCTTATTTCTTATATGCATTTGGGTTGCTTCGGTGTGCATCACTTAATTGTCTTCAGGTACAACACAGCTGTAAAGATCAGTATTTAGATACCAGATACCTTTTTTTGTACATCCAAAAGTAAACAGTGTAACATCACACAGTAAGTAAGTAAAAATTAAACACAGTGACCCATAAGTCCGGAACTTGGTCTACTCCTGTTCTTAACGCACATAAGTGATCTATCAAAGACACTGATGCACTCTTCAAAAGCAATAACATTTGCTGATAATGCAAGCATTCTTGTAAAGAACATAAACATATCAATCCTGGACACAGACAAGATAAAACTGAAACAGGTTTTCAACTACCAGAACTAGAGCTCTATGGATACACATTAAATAAAATCCCATTGGTGTAATCTCTGAGCATCTAGGAAGATAATAACTTGTACTGCCACCAGTTTGTGCATAAGCTAACCAAAAAGTTCAGTTCTATTTGCTTTGCACTAACAAATCACTCATTGTTTTGGCCCACAGATGTGATTGATAGTATGTTTCCCTCAGTATTGTTTTATGGCCCAACCTCATAGGACAATGAAGTAAAGGAAACAAAAGCTAAAAATTTACTCAAGCTTGCAGTAATAATACCGGGTGTTACAAAAAGGTACGGTCAAACTTTGAGTAAATATTCCTCACACACAAAGAAAGAAAATATGTTATGTGGACATGTGTCCGGAAATGCTTACTTTCCATGTTAGAGCTCATTTTATTGCTTCTCTTCAAATCACATTAATCGTGGAATGGAAACACACAGCAACAGAATGTACCAGTGTGACTTCAAACACTTTGTTACAGGAAATGTTCAAAACGTCCTCCATTAGCGAGGATACATGCATCCACCCTCTGTCGCATGGAATCCCTGATGCGCTGATGCAGACCTGGAGAATGGCGTATTGTATCCCAGCTGTCCACAATATGAGCATGAAGAGTCTCTACATTTGGTACCGGGGTTGCGTAGACAAGAGCTTTCAAATGCTCCCATAAATGAAAGTCAAGAGGGTTGAGGTCAGGAGAACGTGGAGGCCATGGAATTGGTCCGCCTCTACCAATCCATCGGTCACTGAATCTGTTGTTGAGAAGCGTACGAACACTTCAACTGAAATGTGCAGGAGCTCCATCGTGCATGAACCACATGTTGTGTCGTACTTGTAAAGGCACATGTTCTAGCAGCACATGTAGAGTATCCCGTATGAAATCAAGATAACGTGCTCCACTGAGCGTAGGTGGAAGAACATGGGGCCCAACTGAGACATCACCAACAATGCCTGCCCAAATGTTCACAGAAAATCTGTCTTGATGACGTGATTGCACAGTTGCGTGCGGATTCTCGTCAGCCCATACATGTTGATTGTGAAAATTTACAATTTGATCACGTTGGAATGAATCCTCATCCGTAAAGAGAACATTTGCACTGAAATGAGGATTGACACATTGTTGGATGAACCATTTGCAGAAGTGTGTCCGTGGAGGCCAATCAGCTGCTGATAGTGGCTGCACATGCTGTACATGGTACGGAAACAACTGGTTCTCCCGTAGCACTCTCCATACAGTGACGTGGTCAACGTTACCTTGTACAGCAGCAACTTCTCTGATACTGACATTAGGGTTATTGTCAACTGCACGAAGAATTGCCTCGTCCATTGCAGGTGTCCTCGTCATTCTAGGCCTTCCCCAGTCGCAAGTCATAGGCTGGAATGTTCCGTGCTCCCTAAGACGCCGGTCAATTGCTTCGAACATCTTCCTGTCGGGACACCTTTGTTCTGGAAATGTGTCTCAATACAAACGTACCGCACCACGGGTATTGCCCTGTGCTAATCCATACATCAAATGGGCATCTGCCAACTCCACATTTGTAAACATTGCACTGACTGTAAAACCTCGTTCGTGATGAACACTAACCTGTTGATGCTACGTACTGATGTGCTTGATGCTAGTACTGTAGAGCAATGAGTAGCATGTCAACACAAGCACCGAAGTCAACATTACCTTCCTTCAATTGGGCCAAATGGCGGTGAATCGAGGAAGTATAGTTCATATTGACGAAACTAAAATGAGCTCTAACATGGGAATTAAGCCTTTCCGGACACATGTCCACATAACATCTTTTCTTTATTTGTGTCTGAGGAATGTTTCCTGAAAGTTTGGCTGTACCTTTATGTAACACCCTGTATAAAGTAAACGTGATAACCAATCATCATCTCTCTTCACTGGCCTTGGTTTTAATACACTCAAATGCTCACACATTTACTCCATAATGACATTTGAAATTAATAAGAATAGACATTCAGGATTAATGATGAAATTCACAACCACAATATTAAAAGTAAAAGTAATTTTAATATAGATTATGTATCCATGTCTAGGAATCAGATGGGAGTTTTGTATTCTGGTGCAATACTCTATAGTAGGTTGATGGCATATACCAGGCAGGAAATTGTAAATCATAACATATTCTAACTCAAAGTAAAACACTAATGTTCATATCACACACATTTCAATTTTTCCAGAACAAAGAAACCAGAAGTCTGGTTCAGGTTCATTGATGTTATCTTCACCATCTGACTCAGGGCCAAGACACTCTATCTACATTCCTTTACAACACAATCTCTCCCAACAGCTTTACCTGGTCCTTCTCTACCCAATGTGTCACCTTCCTAGTTATTGACCTAAACCTATCTGATGGCACCATCTACACCTGTGTCCACATTAAACCTATTAACCATCAATAATATCTGCATTTTGACAACTTTCATCCCTTCCACACCAAAAAATCCCTTCCATACACCCTAGCAGCCACCCATGGAAACCATACTGGCAGTGGCGAGCCGTCCATTCCCAGTATGCTAAAGGCCTCACAAAGGCCTTTGCAGGACAGGCAATAACCCCAAAACCAAATCCACAAACAGATTTCCCATACCATATCCTTGCACATCCCCAATTCTCACACCATTCCCAAGAATTGGATGTAAAGGAGCACCCCTGTCATTGCCCAATATCACCCTGGACTTACAACTGCCACAGGCTTACCCATCCCATCAGAGGCTTGGCTACCTGTGAGTGCAGCATGTTGCACTCCAACCATACAGCAAACACAGCAGATATTTTTATATTGGAATGACTACCAACCAGATGTCCAGCAGGATGAATGACCACTGCCAGGCTGTTATCCTGAACAATTTATCACCTGGTGGCACAACATGCAGCTGAGCACATGTTCATTTTCAATGGCTGCTTCACAACCTGAATGAGCTGCATCTGTCCCTACACAACCAGCTTCACTAAATTACACAGATGGGAGTTACCCTTACAACACATCCTTTGCTTCCGTAATCATCCTGGCCTCAGTCTCAGGTAACTCACAGCCCCCGCACCCTCCACCAACAGTTCCCTTTACTCTGTCCTGTCACCTCCTTCCAATCCACTTCCCCATATCATCTTCAGCATATGCCGCTTCACACCGGCTGCTGCAATCATGTCACCTCATACACCTGACACCCCTCTCTCCCGCATTCCTAGCAGGCACACTGGCCACCTCCCTCAGAGCTCTTAGCCACCCACTGTCTCTGGCAAACGTAACAAAAGTCCTATTTAAACCACACATGTTGCACTTTATTTCGAAACATCTTCATTTGTTTTATCAGAATTCTGTTTGTGAAGATGCACCTCACAACATCATAAAGGTGCGATTCCGAACACGGCAACAGCGACCGACTGCAGCTGTAGAAGACAGATGGCAACGCTGCCGCCTGCAGTCGGTGCGTTGCAGAACGCAGCGACAGACAAGCTATGCAGTTTCCAGGAACAACTGCGCGAGGCGAGATGTCTGTTAACACCACCACTGTTATTGCGCTGTTGTTGGAGGAGGAAGACGATGACATTTCATTGTTACATTCCAGGGAAAGATGAAAGCTGGTAATGTCTTTATATAAAAGTAGAACTGCAGAAGGTAGTTATGCAGCACTGATAAAATGACATTTGTTAGGTGATGAAAATATCTTCAGGAGCTACAGTAATTTAAATAAAAGACAGTTTAATTTCGTGCTCAGTTTTATTGAAGGTGAGATAATGCCACAGTGCCTAAGAAACGGAATAAGTGCAGAAGAAAAATCGTATTTGACACTGAGGTAAGTCCACAAAATGTTATTCATTATTAGATTGTGCTGCAGTTCCAAGACTTTGTGAGAGAGTTGTGGAGGTTGAAGGGCTGCTTTTATCACTTGGCTGATGTGTGTTGCACTGTGCAGCCATTATTTCATAATCAGAAACGATCATACTAATTTTTATTTTGGCTTCTGCCTTATAAACTGGAGGTAAACTCCTTACAACTGTGCTGATGTGACGAAAAAATAAGTCAATATCATCATGTTTGTGTTCCATAAATGTTTTTTTAGTATATTTTGCCTAATTTCGTCCCTTTCTATCCACATTTGTAATATTGTATCATCATTACTACGAGCTTTACTGCGTCTTCTTTCCGTGCTGGCACATAACGTTCATCGTTTGCTACCACAGATGTTTCACCACCATTTCCTATTGTATGTGTTTCTGCCGTATCTTCTTCCTGTGATGCCGAAAGGTCCAGTTGACGAGCCCGATCTCCACTGTCTTCTTGGCATTCTTGCATTGTTGTCTGTGATGATGTTAATGTAATATTTGTTCCTCCAGATCTGTGTTGTGCAACACTGTCAAGGGACGATAGCTGTTTGTGTCTTTTTGTTTATGAATTTTTTGAGGCAGCAGAGGCCGTTCCTAATTTGCTTTTCTTCTTGAACCTGTGGTAACAAGTCCCTTAAAAATTTCCTCTTCTTCTTATAGTCATCACCTGTAGATGGAATTATATTAGCTGTATGTTTTTGTTTGTTTCAGATTCTTGGCCACAGGCGAAAGTTACCGGTCTTCATCATTTGCCTATCGTATATCACTATCTTATATATCAAGAGTTGTTAAAAATGTTTTGAAGATATTAAGAATAAGGCTGCTGCCCATGTTGATGCCACCTCCTACTGAATCAGATTTCAGACGTAATGAAGAAGAATTTTGGCTTAAATGCAATATACCTAATTGTGTAGGCACTATAGATGGAAAACATGTTCGCATAAGGGCACCAGAGTAAAAAGTGGATCTCTGTTTTTTTAATTACAAAGATTTTTTTTCAATTGTTCTGCTGGCTATTGTGGACGCAAATTGTAAATTCATTAGCGTTGATGTTGGCGCTTACGGAAAAGAGTCTGATAATGGTATATTTCAGAAATCAGCTATGGGCAAGAAAATAGCCGCAAAGGAGTTTAATGTACCTCCACAAAAATGTTTGCCAGGCACAAATGTGGATATATTCGGCCAGTAAAAGCAGTCTCCGGTCACTATGTGGTTCAGCAGCAGCGGCAACGACACTACTGGTCCCTGCCCTGATGTGCGGTCTGCCACCGAAGTAGGTATACAGCGGCAGACGACGCTGCCGCCGCGTTCAGCATGTCTCACATTGCAAACAATGGCAACCAGTGGTGCCGCCTGCAGTCGTGTTCGGAATCGCACCTTAACAAAGAACATGAGGTGTAAGTGCACCTTCACAACATGAAGCTGGTCCCTCGGGAAACCACCACCCCCCCCCCCCCCCCCCCCCCACACACACACACACCATGAAGGGGAAAAAGAAGAAGATATCCAGTGTCAGTGAAATGCAATGTTCTAAAAATTGAGCACCTACATGTGGAAGAACATTAGGAATGAAGTAGAACATAAAAATCATGAGAAATAATTGTAAAGCACTATTCACAAATGGAACAGGAAGGGGGCAAAGACAATGGTACCAGAAATACCCTCCACCACAAACTGTAGTGTGGTTTGCAGATTACAGAAGTAGATGTAGGTATGGGCAGCAGATTGCAGGTAATCAGTTTGTTAATATTTTCCTGTTACCCACTTAAATGTTATTGATAGGTCTTATTGAATGAGTGACAAACACACAAGTGTGTGTAACTCCTATGTCCTAGAGTACCATTAGGCTTTCTGTAAGCCACTACATACAAAAATTGAAGCTTCCCATTACTTTTAACCTCCATGGCATATTTGATGCTGGGATAAAGACAGCTGAAGTGATCCAAAAATCTGTCATGAGCATCCATGGGTCCAGACGAAAAAGGCGTCATCTACATATTTCCAGAAGCAGATTTGTTGCAAAGCTAAAGTCTTCAGTGCCCTATCCTTGAAGTCATCCATGAATAAATTTGCAATTTTGAGTGATAAATGGCTGCCTGCTGGATGAAGCTTTGTTGTCACCTACTGACATCCACATATATTTCGTTAATGGCAAAATCTTTTTAACAGAATAATGGAGTGGCTATGGGTATCTGCTTATGACCCATAGTTGCCAATTTATTCATTGAGGACTTTAAGGAAAGGGCACTGCAACCAACATGTTTCTTGACACACACCGGTGATACCTTTTTTGTCTGGCTCCATGGACATGATATTCTCGACCTAATTTTTGACCCCTTCAACTGTCTCCAGCCCAGCATTAAATTTATCGTAGAGATTGAAGGTGATGGAAGCTTTCATTTTTAGACATAATGGTTTGCAGAAAAATGTGATGGTATTTGAGATATAATGCTCATTGAAAACTGACACATACCGATCAACACCTGCAGGCAAAGCGTTGCCATCCAGTGTAGCAATGCGACTGGATCCTAAGAACTCTGGTATGGAGGGACCATTCTATTTCTGATACAGATAGTCTAACACAAGAACATGAGCTCCGGGCAGCTGGTTTAACCCTAGTAGCACCAAGGTATTTTGGAATGCACTGAACAACCAATTGCAGATTTTTCCCGTGTTACAATAATCTGTAAATCCTGTAGTATGTATTTATTTTAAGCAAGCATGTTTCCAATGTGAAATCAGTTTAACAGAAAATATTGGTAACATAACTATAAATGTCACTTTTTGATCACATAGGGTGAATATAACAAGCAACTGTGGTCAATTCTTGGAAAATGAAAGTTTGTATAAAGTAGAAACATAAAAGCTGTACTTAAGTACACAAGTTGTCTGAAGTTTCTATGCACTTTTTGCTCTAATAACTAAGTAATACAGTTTTCTCCTTGAGGGAAAGCTTCCAAGACAGAAATAAAAACAGCTGAACAAATATAGGTTATGGTACATTGAAAACTTTCAAAAATAACTCTTCACTTGGAGAAAATACTGTCATTCACAGATGATATTCACCTGCACACACACACACACACACACACACACACACACACACACACACACACACACACACACACACACACAATGGTTGATTCTGAATGACTCTTACACAGATGGAGACCACAGCTTCCACATGTTAAATTTATTTTCATGATGTTGTCCCAGTTTACTGGCATTCTTCAAGCATATGTGGCATATCACTTTCCTAGTTAATTCCTCATTTGCAGCAATTTCGGTTACCTCTATTCCTACAAAGGATCTCCTGCATTGCACAAATGATAGGCAACTGAAGTCCTTTCAAGTCCTTGGATCACTCTCTACATATGGTTTCAAAAGTTCAAGGCGTAATTTCTGAAGATACAGTCTTCTGGTGTTTGATTTCCCTTTGTTCCACTTAGGCAGATTCATCTTGAACAGTGTGTAAGAGTTTAGTGCAGCTTTTGAAGTAGGCTGTAGAACACTGACAGTGGCCAACTTCTCATACCCCTTTTTTTTAGAGTATGTCCTAGCCATTTGATCTATGGCACCTACTCCTCCCTTAGTGGAATTAATAGTATAGGTTTCTACAGATTTTCTTTTTTAGTGTATCTACTTCGACTCCTGCACCGTGACGTTGTGTTGACAACATCAAAAGAAATATTTTTTTTTTGTTTTTCCTTTGTGATGTAAGAGACAATTGTTACTGGAAGCTTCTTAGTAGATGGATCTGTGAATGCGAATTTGGAGGAATACAGCTCTCTGCCTCTTGCCATCTTAAGTTCTTGCAGTAAATGTTTCCTGTTGGATTTGAGTGTCTCAACCAAGGTAAGTTTGTAATCTTCATACAGAATGTCCGCCAATTCCACAGACGTGTAGAAATCATCAGTTGTGATATTGCAGCCTGTATTCTTTATTGACTCCATGAGTCTCTCTAATTTCAAGAGGACCTCATTCACAGGCAGGTCTATTGTCTTTTACAGCATACACTTCCAATTATATTATGTATTGTTCAGTTGCACTACTGAGAATTCTAACAAGTATATCATGTTTTCCCAGTTTGTCTTTGAGAAAAAATATAAAAGGACAGCAATCTCTGAAAAAACATAGCATTACATCAACTGCATCGTGAGGGCCACTTATGAAATACCTAAGGAATATTCCATTCAATTCTTCAAATACTTCATGCAGCGACACAAATTTGTCACCGACATGTCTTTCTGCGCTGGTGGCTTTATCATGAAAGTGAAGAATTTTCAATAGCTGACATGCTCTTGTCTTACTCATACGGCTCTGCCCAGTAAATTTGACCATAAAAGAGGTAACAAAATAGTGGTTTCCTGGTAAATTCGCATTAGAATCAAAGCATATATTTAAGAAACGCTAGCAGGAGATATGTTTTTTCTTTCAGCTTTTTCATTAGTATGACAACAATTTTCTGTACTATTTCAGGAATGAAAAATTTCTTTAATGATTCACATATACTTGTTACTTTCCCAGCAGTAGTTATTCCCCAATGTTCATGGACTATGCTGGCAAAATCCCTTTCACAATGCCTTGGAGCTTCTACAAGATACACTCTACCAAAACTTGTAACATATTTGTTTGGAGCATTACTTGCATGGTTTTGCATGGTAATTTGTCATCTGCTAAAAGTTCAGCAAAAATTTCTGCATCATTCAAGCCTCTACAACGCATTTTAGAAAATCTACTTTACAAAAAAGGCATTTGCTCTACTGTAACAAACTGCTAATAATAGTGGTTAGTAATCAACAATGAAAATGAAACTCAACAACTGGACTCTCCACAAGACCCTGTAAAACTCAGAATTGAGGTTTCCAAATGAAATTTAATAACAGAAAAATGTATGGGCAATTTTTGTCTATGCTTGACAATTGTAAGGAAGACAACAAAATTATGGTCATAAGCCAGGGCAAAAACTTTATATTTTTTATTTTCAATTTTAAAAATTTTAACCACAGAAACATACAGTACAGTACTTTATAAGGTGAAAGACAAATAGAAAAAGACCCATAAACACAAATTGACATTTGTTATGACTTTTTAATATAAGAAAAATGTCCAGACAATTTTTGCCCATGCTAGGTGATTGTAGGGCTAAGAAACATGGATACTCTAAAACGCACATTCATCAGGTTGTGGAGTTTGAACCATCCTCGGAGGTGCATAAATATAAGCATGGATCTGTGGCATTTATTTCTTATGCTGTGGGTATATCATTTAAGACTAGAGGAATATTAAGGCAATCTGATATCAAGAGTGTGTTCAATTCACTTGCCAAAATTGGGGCACTACTGAGTTCTGTCAAAGATAATTTGGGACTTAAGAAAACTGGTATATAAAAAAACTGCATATCAATGCTTACATCAGCCAGTTGATTTCTGTGGTTCAGGACAGGTGAGTGGGACATCGCCGTCACATGAGATGACAACAGGCTGAAAAATTGGTGGTAGTGGAATGTTGTTTACAAGAGAGACATGGGAATTTCATACATCCAGTTTTGGGAAAGTGTTTATAAGGAGGCAACTGAAATTAGGTTGGCGGACAATCTGATTAATAGAGACAATGGTTTTCCTATCACAATGTCTAAACCTGTACTAACAAACAAAGGAAGATGCAGGATGGAATATTGACAATATTATGAAAAGGATAGATTGCTACTCATCATATATTGGAGATGCTGACCTGCAGACAGGTAGAACAAAAAGACTGCTAAACAAGTAGCTTTTGGCCAAAAGGCTTTCTTCTGATTTAGAACACACACACACACACACACACACACACACACACACACACACACACACACAACTGCTCTCTCTTGTGGCCAAAGCTTATGCAGCCAGAGACAGTAGCCATGTGAGAGTGAGTTACATGAATTTGTGGCCGAAAGCTTACTTGTTTAGCAGTCTTTGTGTTGTATCTGTCTGAAACTCAGCATCTCCACTATATGGTGAGTAGTAATGTATCCTTTTCACAATATTGTCATTATTCAGTCATGTACTATCTCACATCAAAATGCAATATTCTTCAGTGTGGTTGGCCCAACTGTTTGAGATACTCTTTGAGTGTGATACATGATTGACACTGTTGTCCTAATATGGGCAGTGTCCCAGTTTTTGGGACAGAAACTTTGGTGGGTGACGAATACACCATGTATGGTACAAGTGGCCTACATAGTGTAAAAGGACACTTTCCTCAAGCATTACTTTTCCTCAACAGAAGTAGGCGATACCAAAAAATACTTGTGAACTTTTACACAGGTTAATATTATCTCCACTGTTTTTCTAAAAGAATTGCATATGATTTTGTACATGATGTATTATATTTCAGGCTAAAATGTATAAAAAGAAATTGCTTTATTTTCGTTATTACGATCAACATGCACTAACTCTAAATGTAGTTTTTTTTAAGAAAAAAACCTTTGAAATTACGAAATATCTGACACACTTAGAAATTCCTATTAATACGAGTAATTGCACAATTTGATGAAACTTATTAAATTTTTTCCTAAAGTCATTTACAAATTTTCTTGACAAATGAATTTCCACGAATTTTATAAACTCTTTGGAATATTGTTAGTACCACAGAATAGATTAGTGATGGACATGTCTCTGATGTGATCCAACATGTTTTTTAGGTTTGGAAATAACAGTGTAATTTTCAATTTTGAAGTGGAAATTGTAAAGACAGTGTGATATAGAAAACTGTGAAAGAATAAAAATTACAGAAAAAGAAATTACTTCTCAGGCAATTCTTTCAAAAGTTATCACGTCAATTGGAACCACGAGAACTTATAATATAAAAAAAAAAATTCAGCTTCAAGAATCGGCCCCAATACGTGAAGAACTGGAGCCAACTACGAAAAACTCATATTATATAATTTCAAACACATAAAAGTAACCCTCTCGTACCAAATATAGACCCTAAAAGTCATGCACTCAACGAAACATTTGGCTACATATTACTTGAGGCCCACGTGAATAACAAACTAAATTGATGATTACGATGAATGTGATATCTAAGAGACTTAGAAGCATGTTATCCTCATAATTAATGTGCCCACAGCATTTTGCAAGTGTCTGTGTAGCTGGCACAAAAACTGTCTTATGAAGAACAGTGAACAGTGTATTGTTTATGTCACGCATGCACAAGTGAAGGCTGAGCAGAAGAAGGAAATGTGTGAGTAATGGTTCTTTCATAACAAGAGCTGTGGCAGATGTACCTCCACAATTCCCTCTCCCCATCCCTCAACTGCAGGAAAAGATACCAAAAAGAAGAAAAAATCAGAGTATTATATATGACAATGACAAACAGTGCACAGAAGAATTTCAGTCACTAGGTGGTAATATTCAGCATTTTTATAGAGGCAGAGCTGGAGATACTCTCGGGGCAAAACCAGCAATACAAGGTACCCCTTGCCTAAAATGGGTGTTAATATCCACTTCCCTATAGGAAGGTTAAAACATGGGTTGCTTTAGTTGCATTGTCACTTAGGATCGACGTGAATGACTCCTCAACGTGTGTGTGTGTGTGTGTGTGTGTGTGTGTGTGTGTGTGTGTGTTTTAGAGAGAGAGAGAGAGAGAGAGAGAGAGAGAGAGAGAGAAGGGGGGGGAGGAGACTAGGTGTATGGCCAATAAGGATGCAATTAAGACTACAGCCTCTCTTCAAGAAGGCCAAAGTGATGTGTTCCTCTTGTTGGTAAGCACTTTTATCATTCGGAGTTGGTTGGCTCAGATGTTGATCATACAGCTTTTTTATCTCTTTTGTAAGATATAGTGGAGATGTTGAGTCGCACATAGGCACAACAAAAAGACTGTCACAAATAAGCTTTTGGCCTTTTTGTCAAAAATAGCTCTCTCTCTCTCTCTCTCTCTCTCTCTCTCTCTCTCACACACACACACACACACACACGACTGCAGTCTCTGGCAGCTGAAGCAACAGCAGCAGTGCACGATAGGAGTGGCAAATGGGTGTGGGTAAGGAGGAGGCTAGGGCTGGGAGAGGGAGGGATAGTAGGGTAGGTGGGGGGGACAGAGAAGTACTGTTGGGGAGCACACAGGGATGAGGTGGAGAGAGGGTAGGACAGCTAGGTGTGGTCAGGAGATTAAACGGAGAGCAGGGGATAGGTGAGGGGGGTTTGTGGAAAAGGAGAGAAGTAAACAGACTGGATGCATTGGTGCAATGAGGCCTGTGTTGTGCTGGAATGGAAACAGGGAAGAGGCTGGATGGGTGAGGACAATGACTAACGAAGGTTGAGGCCAGGAAGGTTATGGGAACATAGGATATATTGCGGGGAGAGTTCCCACGTGCACAATTCAGAAAAACTGAGCTAGTGGGAAGGATCCATATGGTACATGCTGTGAAGCAGTCATTGAAATGATGGATGTCATGTCGGGCAGCATGCTCTGCAACTAGGTGGTCCACTTGTTTCTTGGTCACACTTTGTCGGTGGCCATCCATGCGGACACACAGCTTGTTGATTGTCATGCCAACATAGAATGATGCACAGTGGTTGCAGCTTAGCTTGTAGATCACATGACTGGTTTCATAGGCAGCCCTTTCTTTGATGGGATAGGTGATGTTTGTGACCGGAGTATGTAGATGGTGGTGGGAGGATGTATGGGACAGATCTTGCATTTAGGTCTATTACAGGGATATGAGCCATGAGGTAAGGGGTTTGGAGCAAGGGTTGTGTAGGGATAAACAAGTATATTGTGTAGGTTTGGTGGATGGTGGAGTACCACTGCGGGAGAGGTGTAAAGGATAGTGGCCAGGACATTTCTCATTTCAGGGCATGAAGACAGGTAGTTGACTCAGCACTTCCACTATATGGTGAGTAGCAACTTTCCTTTTCACAATACTGCTACATTCCATCCTGGTTTTCCATTGTTTAATTTCTGTAAGATACGGTATCTGAGATATGCTGGTAAGTCAGCTGCTGAGATCTGCATTGGCAGCTGGTCCATTGTGGTGGCTTCACTGCCTGTGATGCCTATGTGGCTCAGTGTCCAGAGGGGGGATCATTCCATGCCAAGTTGTATAATTTCAAAAGAAGTTTCTGCATGACCATCAAGAATTTGGCTAAAATTTTTTGTGAGGATTCACACATGTTCCCACTCAACATTGGTAAATTTTTACTTTTGTCAGTATAATACTTGCAGAGACACAGTTATTTCTTTCACCCCACAGTGAAGCTATCAAAGTGCACTCCTGAGTTTTCAACAATTTTGAGACATAACATCTTCTGTAATATTACCTTGAAAGAAATAAAACTAAGTCAGCTTGTATAAATTTTTGCACTTTCTTAAGAGAAATAATAAAAAATGATTTTATGATAAATTCCCATATGCATAATTCGAAGCATAGGTGGCTGAAAAAATTGATGATTAAAAAAATGTGAAGTTCAGCTTTCTATATCTCCGGAAGTAATTGTGGGGTAAACTTGAAACTATGCATGTAACAACTTACCAATACAAGGCCTTAGAATATGAAATTTCATTCTTCTCTTGCTTTACGTCCCAGACTACTAATGACTACACACGCCCAACCAAGGTGTTGTATATCGTGTGCTCCAGTAAGTTCTTCAAAGTTACCAAACAAAGTTCAAAATTTGTGCAGTACACACATAAACAGACAGCTGTAGGTGTGGGGTGTGGAACTATTCACTTAGGTTGTAGTGCATAAAATTTTGACCTTCCAATATGTTAAATTTTATAGTTGCTCTCATGAACTGCAAACGTTTCTTTAATACTGTTTCAAGAATGTGGCAACTGCCCTGGAAAGAGAAGACTGTCTTTACAGACACTTAGCCTGGAAGGCGTAGCAGGTAACTCTGCAGACATTACGTATACAACATGGGAGGAAAATAAACTAATTAAGAAAACTTTTACTTTGACAGTTTCATTGAAGAACTTGGTAAGTGGTAGTGAAAGCAGTAACACACTAGCATCAGAAGAAATTACAACAACAACAACATATTGCAGAAGTGATCGGGGTTTACAGGCTCAAGAACTATGTTTAGTGTTTCAATGTGATTTTGCTGAGAAACTGTTTGTAACTCTCCCATAAGAAGTACAAGGATATCATTGGAGTAATGACCAGGTTTCAATTTTTATAGGAGTGACATTTTCAAAGCAAGACCACAAGTGTTGCAGGTATAAATGATGACACAGGACATGACTCAGCACTTGCTTTGTTAGCAATGTGCAATATTCAACTGTAAACAGGGGCCAAGAAGATAATCATTATTTCTGATGGTGCTCCAAATCATTTTAAAAATTTTTACAAGCTGTTTGAATTGATTAAGTCACTTGTGCCAACTGACTGGGTATACAGTGCTACTGGTCACAGGAATGGTCCTTGTGATGGTGTAGGATGCTTGCTGAAGCACCATGCTACAAAACTTTTTTTTTTTTTTTTTCCTGACCAAATACAGCTGTGATTCAGAATGCTGAGGATTTTACGAGAGTCATGAAATCTTACACATCCACAGCCCTCATTCTTTTGTCCAAATCAAAGAATTCCGTGAGCAGAAAAAAGAAGAATGGTCCAAACAAACTACTCCTGTGAAAGGAATTCAGGAGACAGTCTTGGACAAAGCGATGGGCGAACTCACTGCACGCAAGTTGAAGAGTAAGAAAGAAGAAATTTCATTCATTTGGCCAATACCTCAGAAACAGCAGGATAATATTCAGATTCACAACCTGAGAAGGGGGATGTTTGTGGCATGTGTGTATGACTCTGACTAGTGGATTGCAGAGATTACAGACACCAGTTATGAGTTACATGGAATTGTAGTGAACTTAATGCTACCACATGGACCAGCTGCTGAATATAGGTTTCCAGCTGAAGGACAGCAACAATGCCGTCAGGACTCACTTCCTGTTCACACTGTTTTGAAGACTGTAAATGCTCCAGTTCCTATTTTTTCAACAGGAAGGCATCACTGTACATCAAAGGAAGATACTGAAGCAGTGGAACACATTTTTAGTTCATTGACTGGCTAATTTCAATACAAAACAGAGTGCACAGAAGTTGTATAAATTGAAACCTTTACGTCTTTGGACCTTTCGCATACATTTTGGAACCATTTAAAATGCTTGAAAAATGAGTCTCTTACTCATCTTTCAAAACTATAATAATGTTACATAAGGCTAGGTTTTGATTTTTATGAGCATGTTATGTGATAATATGGTAATAAAACAGGTTTTACGTATGGCAAAAATTTTAATTGTTTATAAATCCTGTTCAACCTAAAAGTGGAAGACCTCCTCTTCAGGGAATGTGGTACTCATCAATGGGAAAAAATTCAAAATTTTATGGACTGGCATTTTTGAAAAAAAAATTCTATAAATTGTTAAAAAATTCAGAATGCTATAGTAAAGACCTTTGACAGATAAGTCCAAATGAAGGATTTCTTTGTAATCATAAAGCAATTATCTTTCAAATAAAAAAACCAACAAAATACCAAGAATTGTTCCAGAGATACAGAATTATAATTTTTTTTCCAAAATTCACATTTTCAAAATGGTATGAGAAATGCCATCTTTGGATGGCTGTATCTCGAAGAAGAATTTTTTTTGGAGGAAAAAAAAAAGTTTCTTACTTAGTCCTTCATTTTAACATGTGCTAAATTCAGTAACATCCAAGACTATGACGGTAAGATTTTTTCCTAAATTGCCTAAATTGATATGGACTATGCCATCAGTACAATTTGACTGAGAAGCTTGAGACTGTACTGCATGTAGGGTGGATATGCTTTCTCGTAAATGGTAGTAAAACAGTTTTCTTCTTATTCAGCGCACAATGTGCCACTGCTCTAACAGTACCAGTAAATTTTCCAAATATTACAATGACTAAATCATGTGCTTATCCTCAATGAGTTCATTCACCACGAGGTTCCACAATTTTCGGGACAAAACCCCACCTTGCGGACACCCTCTGGTGATGTTGATTAGCATTTTGTCATTCATCATTGTGGCTGCTACATTTATCTTCAAGCCTATCCCAGTTCTAGTTTTTGGGTATTGCCATGATGCTTTCCCATTAATCAAACAAATGTGTAAACATTTGTTCTGGCTTTCTTTGTGTATGTTCAATATAAAATGTAATCATATTTGGTACGTGTCCCACATGACTGAACAATATTTAAAGGAGAAAGACATAAGTCTTTTGTTTGCTACCTCCTGACTGACTGACTCCAATTTACCAGTATCCTACAAATAAACTGCAATCAGCCATTTGCTTTACCTACAACTGAACCTTTGTGCTTGTTACATTTCATGTCCATAGAAACTTTTACAACCAGTTGTTTAAAAGTGTTGAGTGACTCCAGTTGTTACTCAGGAAAGTTAAAGGGGGGAGGCACTGTCATGAGTGATAAAATACCAGTGTTATAGGGTTCAGAAAAGACTCTTTTATAAGGTAGGGAGGACAGAAAGAATCAAAGTTTTAAGTGAGGTTAGGATTGAGACAAATCTTCAGTTTGAGAGAGAGAGAGAGAAATTCTAGCTTATTACATCAGCATACACACCTATTGGTTAAGAATTTTCAACAACCAGCAGAAATTTCAACTCTACCCAATTTTAACTCAGTCAATGTGAAATGTCAGCTATCTTTATTGCATCAAAATATTTGAGGACTGAGAAATAAAATTAATGAATTAATTATCTGCATAGATGAATTAGAGTACTCAAACCCAGTTGACATAATTTGCCTTTCTGAACATCATGTGACCATTGATATAGAACTTAAAGAATTTCAGGATTTAGGTTAGCATCTCACTTTTGTAGAGGAGAAATGTTGAAAGGAGGAGTTGCCACATTCATCAGGAACTGTCATAAATTTAAGAACACAGACATTCATAAATTTTGTCTAGAACAGCATATGAAGCATGTGCAACAGAAGTATAATTTCACAAAAAATCCTTCATAATATTAAGTGAATATGGAGCACCTGCAGGTAACTTTAATGTGTTCATAACCCACCTAGAAGCTTTGCTGGCCCATTTAACAACCAAAAACAAAGAAATAGTGGTTGCAGGTGATTTCAATGAAGATTTCCTTAAACACTCTCCCAATAAGAACTTATTTGAGTTAGTAACACTATCATTCAACTTAATTCTCACTGTAAATTTCCCCACTAGGGTAGCCAATTGCTCACAAACAGACATTGATAATATCTTTATAGAACAGTCCAATGAACAAAATTATATTAAAAAACCAATAGTCAATGGCCTCTTAAGACTATGACATGCAGTTCCTTCTGTTAATGTTAATACTGGACAGGATATAAAATCTGTTGAATCTGAGCTCAAGAGGGTAATCAATAAGCCAAAAATTGATTATTTTAGGACACTCTAGAGACATTCACTGGAGTGATCTATACGGTGCTCATTGCTTAAATGAAAAATATAACACTTTTGCTAATAAAGTGCTTACCTTATTTGAACACTGATTTCCCCAAAAACTACGCAAGGCTGGAGCAAAGTCTACAAAGAAGCCACAGATTATTCAAGGAATAGAGGTATCTTGTAAAACAAAAAGAAAACTGTATTTGTCAATCCGAAACTGTTCTGATGTTAAAACTTCCTGGCAGATTAAAACTGTGTGCCCGACCGAGACTCGAACTCGGGACCTTTGCCTTTCGCGGGCAAGCGCTCTACCAACTGAGCTACCAAAGCACGACTCACGCCCGGTACTCACAGCTTTACTTCTGCCAGTACCTCGTCTCCTACCTTCCAAACTTTACAGTAGTTCTCCTGCGAACCATGCAGAACTAGCACTCCTGAAAGAAAGGATATTGCGGAGACATGGCTTAGCCACAGGCTAGGGGAAGTTTCCAGAATGAGATTTTCTCTCTGCAGCGGAGTGTGCACTGATATGAAACTTCCTGGCAGATTAAAACTGTGTGCCCGACCGAGACTCGAACTCGGGACCGTTGCCTTTCGCGGGCAAGTGCTCTACCAACTGAGCTACCGAAGCACGACTCGCACCCCGTCCTCACAGCTTTACTTCTGACAGTACCTCCCCTCCTACCTTCCAAACTTTACAGAAACTCTCCTGCGAAACTTGCAGAACTAGCACTCCTGAAAGAAAGGATATTGCGGAGACATAGCTTAGCCACAGCCTATGGGATGTTTCCAGAATGAGATTTTCACTCTGCAGCGGAGTGTGCGCTGATATGAAACTTCCTGGCAGATTAAAACTGTGTGCCCGACCGAGACTCGAACTCGGGACCTTTGCCTTTCGCGGGCAAGTGCTCTACCAACTGAGCTACCCAAGCACGACTCACGCCTCGACCTCACAGTTTTCTTCTGCCAGTACCTCGTCTCCTACCTTCCAAACTTTACAAAATCTCTCCTGTGAACCTTGCAGAACTAGCACTGCTGACACCTACAGATGTCTGTTTATGTGTGTACTGCACAAATTTTGAACTTTGTTTGGTAACTTTGAAGAACTTACTGGAGCACACGATATACGACACCTTGGTTGGGCGTGTGTAGTCATTAGTAGTCTGGGATGTAAAGCAAGAGGCTTGTTTGTTTCAAGAATGTGGCAACTGCCCTGGAAAGAGAAGACTGTCTTTACAGACACTTAGCCTGGAAGGCGTAGCAGGTAACTCTGCAGACATTACGTATACAACATGGGAGGAAAATAAACTAATTAAGAAAACTTTTACTTTGACAGTTTCATTGAAGAACTTGGTAAGTGGTAGTGAAAGCAGTAACACACTAGCATCAGAAGAAATTACAACAACAACAACATATTGCAGAAGTGATCGGGGTTTACAGGCTCAAGAACTATGTTTAGTGTTTCAATGTGATTTTGCTGAGAAACTGTTTGTAACTCTCCCATAAGAAGTACAAGGATATCATTGGAGTAATGACCAGGTTTCAATTTTTATAGGAGTGACATTTTCAAAGCAAGACCACAAGTGTTGCAGGTATAAATGATGACACAGGACATGACTCAGCACTTGCTTTGTTAGCAATGTGCAATATTCAACTGCAAACAGGGGCCAAGAAGATAATCATTATTTCTGATGGTGCTCCAAATCATTTTAAAAATTTTTACAAGCTGTTTGAATTGATTAAGTCACTTGTGCCAACTGACTGGGTATACAGTGCTACTGGTCACAGGAATGGTCCTTGTGATGGTGTAGGATGCTTGCTGAAGCAACATGCTACAAAACTTTTTCTTTTTTTTTTTTTTCCTGACCAAATACAGCTGTGATTCAGAATGCTGAGGATTTTACGAGAGTCATGAAATCTTACACATCCACAGCCCTCATTCTTTTGTCCAAATCAAAGAATTCCGTGAGCAGAAAAAAGAAGAATGGTCCAAACAAGCTACTCCTGTGAAAGGAATTCAGGAGACAGTCTTGGACAAAGCGATGGGCGAACTCACTGCACGCAAGTTGAAGAGTAAGAAAGAAGAAATTTCATTCATTTGGCCAATACCTCAGAAACAGCAGGATAATATTCAGATTCACAACCTGAGAAGGGGGATGTTTGTGGCATGTGTGTATGACTCTGACTAGTGGAGTGCAGAGATTACAGACACCAGTTATGAGTTACATGGAATTGTAGTGAACTTAATGCTACCACATGGACCAGCTGCTGAATATAGGTTTCCAGCTGAAGGACAGCAACAATGCCATCAGGACTCACTTCCTGTTCACACTGTTTTGAAGACTGTAAATGCTCCAGTTCCTATTGTTTCAACAGGAAGGCATCACTGTACATCAAAGGAAGATACTGAAGCAGTGGAACACATTTTTAGTTCATTGACTGGCTAATTTCAATACAAAACGGAGTGCACAGAAGTTGTATAAATTGAAACCTTTACGTCTTTGGACCTTTCACATACATTTTGGAACCATTTAAAATGCTTGAAAAATGAGTCTCTTACTCATCTTTCAAAACTATAATAATGTTACATAAGGCTAGGTTTTGATTTTTATGAGCATGTTATGTGATAATATGGTAATAAAACAGGTTTTATGTATGGCAAAAATTTTAATTGTTTATAAATCCTGTTCAACCTAAAAGTGGAAGACCTCCTCTTCAGGGAATGTGGTACTCATCAATGGGAAAAAATTCAAAATTTTATGGACTGGCATTTTTGAAAAAAAAATTCTATAAATTGTTAAAAAATTCAGAATGCTATAGTAAAGACCTTTGACAGATAAGTCCAAATGAAGGATTTCTTTGTAATCATAAAGCAATTATCTTTCAAATAAAAAAACCAACAAAATACCAAGAATTGTTCCAGAGATACAGAATTATAATTTTTTTTCCAAAATTCACATTTTCAAAATGGTATGAGAAATGCCATCTTTGGATGGCTGTATCTCGAAGAAGAATTTTTTTTGGAGGAAAAAAAAAAGTTTCTTACTTAGTCCTTCATTTTAACATGTGCTAAATTCAGTAACATCCAAGACTATGACGGTAAGATTTTTTCCTAAACTGCCTAAATTGATATGGACTATGCCATCAGTACAATTTGACTGAGAAGCTTGAGACTGTACTGCATGTAGGGTGGATATGCTTCCTCGTAAATGGTAGTAAAACAGTTTTCTTCTTATTCAGCGCACAATGTGCCACTGCTCTAACAGTACCAGTAAATTTTCCAAATATTACAATGACTAAATCATGTGCTTATCCTCAATGAGTTCATTCACCATGAGGTTCCACAATTTTCGGGACAAAACCCCACCTTGCGGACACCCTCTGGTGATGTTGATTAGCATTTTGTCATTCATCATTGTGGCTGCTACATTTATCTTCAAGCCTATCCCAGTTCTAGTTTTTGGGTATTGCCATGATGCTTTCCCATTAATCAAACAAATGTGTAAACATTTGTTCTGGCTTTCTTTGTGTATGTTCAATATAAAATGTAATCATATTTGGTACGTGTCCCACATGACTGAACAATATTTAAAGGAGAAAGACATAAGTCTTTTGTTTGCTACCTCCTGACTGACTGACTCCAATTTACCAGTATCCTACAAATAAACTGCAATCAGCCATTTGCTTTACCTACAACTGAACCTTTATGCTTGTTACATTTCATGTCCATAGAAACTTTTACAACCAGTTGTTTAAAAGTGTTGAATGACTCCAGTTGTTACTCAGGAAAGTTAAAGGGGGGAGGCACTGTCATGAGCGATAAAATACCAGTGTTATAGGGTTCAGAAAAGACTCTTTTATAAGGTAGGGAGGACAGAAAGAATCAAAGTTTTAAGTGAGGTTAGGATTGAGACAAATCTTCAGTTTGAGAGAGAGAGAGAGAAATTCTAGCTTATTACATCAGCATACACACCTATTGGTTAAGAATTTTCAACAACCAGCAGAAATTTCAACTCTACCCAATTTTAACTCAGTCAATGTGAAATGTCAGCTATCTTTATTGCATCAAAATATTTGAGGACTGAGAAATAAAATTAATGAATTAATTATCTGCATAGATGAATTAGAGTACTCAAACCCAGTTGACATAATTTGCCTTTCTGAACATCATGTGACCATTGATATAGAACTTAAAGAATTTCAGGATTTAGGTTAGCATCTCACTTTTGTAGAGGAGAAATGTTGAAAGGAGGAGTTGCCACATTCATCAGGAACTGTCATAAATTTAAGAACACAGACATTCATAAATTTTGTCTAGAACAGCATATGAAGCATGTGCAACAGAAGTATAATTTCACAAAAAATCCTTCATAATATTACGTGAATATGGAGCACCTGCAGGTAACATTAATGTGTTCATAACCCACCTAGAAGCTTTGCTGGATCATTTAACAACCAAAAACAAAGAAATAGTGGTTGCAGGTGATTTCAATGAAGATTTCCTTAAACACTCTCCCAATAAGAACTTATTTGAGTTAGTAACACTATCATTCAACTTAATTCTCACTGTAAATTTCCCCACTAGGGTAGCCAATTGCTCACAAACAGACATTGATAATATCTTTATAGAACAGTCCAATGAACAAAATTATATTAAAAAACCAATAGTCAATGGCCTCTTAAGACTATGACATGCAGTTCCTTCTGTTAATGTTAATACTGGACAGGATATAAAATCTGTTGAATCTGAGCTCAAGAGGGTAATCAATAAGCCAAAAATTGATTATTTTAGGACACTCTAGAGACATTCACTGGAGTGATCTATACGGTGCTCATTGCGTAAATGAAAAATATAACACTTTTGCTAATAAAGTGCTTACCTTATTTGAACACTGATTTCCCCAAAAACTACGCAAGGCTGGAGCAAAGTCTACAAAGAAGCCACGGATTATTCAAGGAATAGAGGTATCTTGTAAAACAAAAAGAAAACTGTATTTGTCAATCCGAAACTGTTCTGATGTTAAAACTTCCTGGCAGATTAAAACTGTGTGCCCAAACGAGACTCGAACTCGGGACCTTTGCCTTTCGCGGGCAAGCGCTCTACCAACTGAGCTACCGAAGCACGACTCACGCCCGGTACTCACAGCTTTACTTCTGCCAGTACCTCGTCTCCTACCTTCCAAACTTTACAGTAGTTCTCCTGCAAACCATGCAGAACTAGCACTCCTGAAAGAAAGGATATTGCGGAGACATGGCTTAGCCACAGGCTAGGGGAAGTTTCCAGAATGAGATTTTCTCTCTGCAGCGGAGTGTGCACTGATATGAAACTTCCTGGCAGATTAAAACTGTGTGCCCGACCGAGACTCGAACTCGGGACCGTTGCCTTTCGCGGGCAAGTGCTCTACCAACTGAGCTACCGAAGCACGACTCGCACCCCGTCCTCACAGCTTTACTTCTGACAGTACCTCCCCTCCTACCTTCCAAACTTTACAAAAGCTCTCCTGCGAACCTTGCAGAACTAAAACTGCTGAAAGAAAGGGTATTGCGGAGACATGGCTTAGCCACAGTCTAGGGGATGTTTCCAGAATGAGACTTTCAGTCTGCAGCGGAGTGTGCGCTGATATGAAACTTCCTGGCAGATTAAAACTGTGTACCGGAACGAGACTCGAACTCAGGACCTTTGCCTTTCGCGGGCATGTGCTCTACCAACTGAGCTACCCAAGCATGGCTAAGCCATGCCTTCGCAAAATATTTTGTTTCAGGGGTGCCATTTCTGCAATGTTCGCACGACAGCTGCTGTAAAGTTTGGGAGGTAGGAGGCAAGGTACTGGCAGAAGTAAAGCTGTGAGGACGGGGAGTGAGTTGTGCTTGGGTAGCTCAGTTGGTAGAGCACCTGCTTGCGAAAGGCAAAGGTCCCGAGTTCGATTCTCGATCCAGCACAAAGTTTTAATCTGCCAGGAAGTTCCATATCAGCGCACACTCCGAAGCAGAGTGAAGTTTCATTCTGGAAGCGTCCCCTAGGCTGTGGCTAAGCCATGTCTCCGCAATATCCTTTCTTTCAGAGTGCTAGTTCTGCATGGTTCGCAGAAGAGCTTCTGTAAAGTTTGGAAGGTAGGAGGCGAGTTACTGGCAGAAGTAAAGCTGTGAGGACAGGGCGTGAGTCGTGTTTGGGTAACTCAGTTGGTAGAGCACTTGCCCATGGAAGGCAAAGGTCCCGAGTTCGAGTCTCGGTCTGGCACACAGTTTTAATCTGCCAGGAAGTTTCATATCAGTGCACACTCTGCTGCAGAGTGAAAGTCTCATTTTGTGTATAGTGTTGCAGAACTTCTAACAAACATTCTATAACTGTTACTGAAAAATGGGGTTTTCACGTTCTGCATATGCTGCTATGGAATACCTCAGACCAAACATTTCAAGTAACTTCCATAGTATGAATTTGCCCCTCACTACCCCAGCAGAAATAATGTCCATCATAAAATCTTTAAAATTAAAAACATCTAGTGGGTATGATGAAATCTCAACAAAGTTAATTAAAGAATGTGATTCTGAGTTAAGTTATATATTACGCTATCTGCGTAACCAGTTGTTTATCAGTGGAATATTTCCTGAATGGTTGAAATATGCTGAAGTTAACCCACTGTTTAAGAAGGGAGATAAAGAAATAGCATCAAATTTCCATCCAATTTCACTTTTGCCAGCATTCTCAAAAATTTTAAGAAAGGTAATGTACAATCGGCTTGATAACCATCTTATCTCAAATAACATACTGTCAAAGTCACAGTTCGGATTTCTATAGGATTCTGATATTGAGACGGCTATCTACACTTACAGTGAAAATTTACTCAATTCATTAGACAAAAAATTGCTGGCAACCGGTGTATTTTGTGATGTGTCAAAGGGATTTCACTGTGTAAATCACAATATCCTTAAGTAAATTAGAATATTATGGTGTAACAGGAAATGCTGCAAAATGGTTGAAATATTGTATCTCTGGCAGGAAACAAATGGTGTTATTTGGAAAGAGACATTCATTAAGCTATCAAGCATCATCTAACTGGGAATTAATTACATGTGGGGTCCCACTAAGTTCCGTCTTAGGGCCCTTACTTTTTCTTGTGTATATCAATGACCTTTCATCAGTAATATTACCAGATGCCAAGTTTGTTTTGTTTGACGATGACACATTGCAATAAATAGCAAACCAAGTGTAGTGTTCGTAAGATTGGCTAATAACATATTTGTAGACATTAATCATAGGTTCCTAGCCAATTCTTTGTGACTAAACTTTGAAAAAACACAATGCATGCAGTTCAGAACTTCTAAGAGGTGTCCCACGAGTATATGCCTAACATACAAAGACAAACAGATAGAAGAAGTGGATAGTGTTAAATTCTTGAGATTACAGCTTGATAATAAATTCTACTGGGGAAGCACAGCACGGAACTGCTGAAGCGTCTTAATGTAATTCAGTTTAAGAGAAGCCCAAAGGATTTATTGGTGGCCAACTTCTTCTACTCCATTGATGAATTTCTCAGTAGAACCAACTGATTTGTGTGTTTATTACCATATAAATAATGCAATCTTAGTAAATGAGTGTTTGTAAAATTCTTTGATATAATGTTCATTAAAAAAAAACGATGATCATTCCACTGATTACTGTGGAAAGTACATTAGCTTATTTGTTTCAGTTGTAAATATTTGTCATGTATTATTGTTTTTCTGACATGTTCTTCATCGTGGAGGACTTCCTCACTACGGATCAATTGGAATGTAAGTGAATCTAATCTAATCATTGTCACTGTAGCAATGCGATAGGAGATTTTTGCTTTTTGTAAAGCAAAAAATTTTACACTTCTGAAAATTTAAATAAAGTTGTCAATTGTGCTGAGTGGATAAGAAAAAAGTCCATCTTTTTCCACTGAATGTTTTATTTTTCATGTTTCACCTGTTCATGCTGTACATCATCGGAGGTATTCATTTTTTATGTTCATTTCATATATCCGTATGTTGTTCTGCACATAATAGGTCACATTTAAACATTTCACTGCATGTAAGCTATCCTGTAGCACACTGGATGTGTTCCTGTTCACATGCAAAAGGGCTGACATTTATGTAATGGGCTAGGGTTTGAGTAGTGACCCTTATGTGCACAAATGCTATTACAGTAAATTTATTTCAATACAGAGCATGTATATGGCTTTGTCTGCTAATAATGACAATATTTAAATACACAAAAAACATAAAGGGAAAAGTGCACTTACAGTGCCAGTGGCTTCACTTTCTGAGTGCTGCAGCTGGTAACTATTTGCACAGTGAATGGTGATAAGACGGTAGAACCAATGAAAAAGTAGTGTTCGATAAAAGTAGTCAT
Source organism: Schistocerca gregaria (assembly GCF_023897955.1). Taxonomy (NCBI): domain Eukaryota; kingdom Metazoa; phylum Arthropoda; class Insecta; order Orthoptera; family Acrididae; genus Schistocerca; species Schistocerca gregaria. Next base: position 497,205,288 of record NC_064923.1, read on the forward strand.
GATGTGGAGTGTATGAAATTACATGGCAGCATAGTGGAATATATTTCACAGAATGTTGTCATATAAAACAGAACATTCTGTAAAATTTAAACTTTGCTCTACATAATCCCAATCTCCGAAATAGAGACATTTTGAAAATAGTACAAAAAGTTTTCAAAACAATCACTAGGCTGAACTAGAGATTAGGCTAATCTACGCAGCACAGCCAGTTTTCCCCCAAACACATTCACTGGCTTTACCAACTCACAAACTAACTACAACCTTGGAATATAAGACAATATCCAAAGAAATCGTGTCTACTTCAAGAGACATACAATACAAGAAATACGTGCAACAACTAGTTACCACCTTTATAGTCCATAATTGCCAGATCAATAATTTTCAATCTTGCACTATCCATGTCGAAAACAAGAGTCATTCTCTCTCTTTCTCTTTTTATGTGAATGTTGGCATCATGTACCCAAATTGGTGGACAATATGTCAAGTATGGGTATATGAGACCATAGTACATAGTTAGTACATTAATATGTCTCATTTACTGAGCTACACATCTGCCTCATCAGGAATACAATTGAGATAATTGTTGGACATATATTATCTATGTGATTTTTCCAAGGAAAGTACTTATCTTCTATCACACCCAAGATCGTTAAAGTGTTTGTCTGGCATACCGGTAAGTTTGTGTTCCAAATTTTAAGGCTGATATTTTCAGGCGAACATGTCTGCTGAGATGAACCTGCATCAACATTGTTTTTGATCCATTTACGAGAAAATTTTTAATGTTGAAATAATAGGTTAAATTTTCTATATTCAGAGCAAGTCTTTTTCTTTTGTTCACTCTCGGTGCTATCACTAGATACATGAGATGTTTCATCAGCATACATGATGACATTTGCATCCTCTGTTTCGGACAGCATTTAATAATTAAACTTACGTTGTTTCGAGGACGGCGTACGGAGGCTGCCATAATTTATCCGGTATACCTGATGATGAAGTCATACTAGACTCAATAATGACTGACACAACCACAATCCTTTGCAGGCACTTCAAACACAGTTTGTTGACAAACAAATCTCATCGAACAAGTGATATCGAATGATCGATAGTAGAACATTCAGAGTCGTTTCTAGTTTAAACAAGGGAAACAAAGTTTGTTAAAAACACATACAGAATCGATAAAACTGCTCATTAGAAGAAAACTTGGAACTCAGAGTGCTATAAAAGTGCGAAACCGACTTGTAATTATCAGAATTCCAGGGAACGGATAGAATGAAGTTACAATAATATACCCTACTTGGCATATATTACAGAAATTAGTTAAGTTTCTTGTCTTGTAAACTACTGCAATTAATTAAATTTAGTGACACAAAATGTTCTGTGGCTCTTTTGTGTCAGTACCACAGAGACTGTGGTTAGTACCATAACTAGACTTTCAATTGGCTCAGATTTAAACGAGTAGAAGCTATGCCACCTTGAGGCCTAAGTACCAGGGTGAAGGGACCTGTGGAGGTTTTTATTGTTTAGCAGTTGGTACTCTGTGATGCGAAAATGTCGGTGTTGACGTGTGTAATGTGGGACGTAGGGGGAAGGTGATGTCCACGAAATGTTTGTAAATGTATTTACTTTTAGAGAGCAGGGATGACGTGAGAGTTGAAGTCTGCAGAAGCCTTGCGTGTTAGCTACCGCATGGCTCTGTTACGATCAGTATTTACCGAATGCGAAGTCGTGTCAAAGTGTATGTCAACATTTTATTATGCTAGGTAACAGAAGGAAAGACTTCATATCACTGAATTTGCCTAGCGACACAAGAGAATTTGTGAAAAATAAGGAATGGCAGAGGCGGAGTCTGTGGAGGGTTAGTACAAAGTTATTATTAAATGCCTTCCATGTATGCCTACAATCATATATGGTTTTAAGAAAATGAATTAATAGGCGTTTGTACACGAAAGCATTGCAACACAAAAAGTAATTACGTAAATGAACTTCGTAAAGAGTACAACTCTGTTAAATGAACAGTCGATTTCCCTGTGTTACGCCAAGCAAGTGTTATAAACAGTAAAACTAGCTTCACTAGGGAATGTTACAATCCGTAAAACTAGCTTCACTAGGAAAAGAGAAAATAAACTAATGTTATTCCTGCGATTCCGAAGGAAAATTACTATTTGTGTCACGATGTGACACAAGGCGAACTACTGTTTCGCTTTTCAGGGTACACAAATGATGAGAATAGAAGTACCGGTGCCGTATGGCGACAGTAGATTTGTCAGAATATGCCGTTGACGCCAACAATCTTAGATAGCACCTAAATTATATAGAAAGACTGGAGAGTCATTCCATGTCAAATCAACACACCTATTTTACGTCACCCTCTTAGATTTTGCTGAAAGTTGGTATACTTATAGTGGCCACTGAGGCTAGCAAAAATACCAAATTTCATTTTTTTTTTTTTTTTACCTCAAACCATTCCTGAAATATGGCTATGTAAACTTTTCAAAAACCAGCCAAAAATGTGTGAACGGGCCTTTTTTAAATTGTCCTAGGAGCTGCCCTAATTGAGCTAGAGAACTGGGAAAGGTGTCATTTTGCATGCTCTTTCCAGGGATATACAACAAAACATAGCATCTAATTAATAACCTTTCTCAAAATACTAATTAAAATTTTGATTTAATTTTAATTTTTTTACGCAAAGTACATAATTGAAAATTTTCAAAATATTTCCATAACTACTTCATGCTATTTTAAATCACATGGCAAAAAAATAAATATGGGATGATGATGGGTTCATTGTTAAAAAAAATTATTCCGGGCTCTTGTTTTTCACTAACGGCCCTAGTTTGACCAAATTGACCTTTAACAAACAGGAATTTCTTTAAAATATACTGAAAGGTAAGTAAAAAAAAAGTATTACAAATATCAAAACATCACCTTATTAAGCTAAAACTAATCAGGATATTTTATAATTAAGGTAATTGTTTATTTTAATTTCATACAACTTCACTAACAGTTTATTAACTGATATAACAAAAACAAGAAATTGAGCATTTAACTACAAACTGAAATAAAGTATGAATAAGTACAAGTATTTACATAATAGTTCTGGTCCATGATGTTTGAAATGGAACTATTAAACAAATTAAATATGTAATGCTTGTTTTTGAGTAACAAGTATCTGTACATAACTAAATTTAACACAATAGGTACTAACAATAATTTTGAAAGAACTTTCTGTAAAATATACGTTAACACTAACCTGAGAGAAAAATTAAGTTTTGAGTTGAAAGCAGTTTTCTAATAAATTGTCTTGGGACTTCACATATTACATTTTAATAAAGCTAACTGGGTTTGGTTTACATCACTTTCATTAAGAATGTATGTTCTCCCTGTCGGAGTAAATTGATTCACTTTTGTGAGAACATCCACAACTGACACCCACAGCACATCTGCATGTGCAGGATAAGAGAATGACTTAGCTGGTCCACATGGGTGAAGAAAAGTTATTTTCACTTCAAGTTTTTTTCTAAAATGTACCCAAGCCACCAGTTTCTGCCATATACAGTGCTGACATAGCGTGATACATCTTGTAACTTCAGTTTGTCTGGTGTAGTTACTTCCCTCTCCCAATTCTGCATATCACCTGAGAAGTATTTGACTATTAATTGTGATATAGTGTTGAGAATGAAAGTGTGAAATTTCTGTGTTCCTTTGATTGTCATTGCCTCTTCAAGTCAGCTTTTTAAGAATATTTCTGAAGTAGCGTAGTCTTCTTGAGTGGAATATGCAAAATCAACATTTGTGATATTATCTTCTGACCACTCAAATAGATCTTGTGCGGTTTGGATATGATTTTGGTATGGCCTTTACAAACTTGCACAAGCTGCCAGTCTCTTTACTGAACCCCCTACTCCATCACAAGGCCCTTTCCCATATGCTGTGGCTGAAAAGTGCCACTCAGCTTTTATATTGAAGTCTTCCTCATGAAAGCAAAGGTTCAGGAAGTTTTTCTTATTTTTATACTGAGCGGCAGAACCACCAGAATAATAGTGTATCTTTTTTGAAATCTTTTGAATTTTATTTGTTAGATATGAAATTAGCTTCTTTTGGAAGGTGTAAACTGCAGTTGTATTGTGCTCCAGGCAATCAGAAACTATGACAAAGTGCATATGCTCAATTTTGTCTTCTTGTTCATAATATAAATATATATATTTCAAAAGGATGAATGGTAATCTGTTGTCTTGTCCAGTGGAAACTCTGAGCTTCATTCTGTAGAACTATACTATAATTTTCTGCAAAATCACATATGACAACAAATTCAGATTCCATAAGGTTTTCTCTTGTGAAGTTAAGGAACGTTCGTTGTTGCTTGGCAATGAAGTCATGCCGAATCAAAGTCTACATGTTACTACAAAATAAATCTGTGAATTCCTCAGAAGTTTTCTGAACAATTTCCAGATTACATCAGTCAACTGACATCCACTGTCGGAACTGAACTTGTTCAATTAAGTTTTCATGAAAAGAGTCTTTTAAAAAATTTTACGTATGACAGTTTCTCCTTTTCAGTATTCACAGTTTCCCAAGTTGCAATCAACTGATGATGGGTTGCAAAGCATTTTTGCAATGCACTGCTGCTAATTGTTTAAGCTGCTGTTTGTTACTGTATTTAGTTTGGCATTTTCTATCATTAATTTTATGTTTTGGTGAGTTGTGCACACACACAGTGTGTGTGCCACTCCGGCCAGCTAATACACTGTGTTTTGGTCTCAACTCAGCAAATTTAGAGAAACCTATTTTTATGTTAGGAAACTTGTCTTTAAAATATTTCTAAGCTTCTTTAAGGTTACACAAAATAAGTCTCTTTAATACCTGGCATTGCCCTGCTAACTTCATCATTTTCATAAAATGAATGTACAATTTTGACAGTTTCTGTTGGTCAACACTTCCCTGGCTTTGGGTTTGGACCTTCCATGAGTCCTCTCTCTTTCAAATTTTTTTTGGATGCCGAACAATGTAATTAGTGGCATTAAATTCCCTCATTTTCCTGACACCCCACTTTTCGGGTAAACTTGTAAGAATCATTAGTTTTTTTGCCCTACTTATAGAATTTTTATAGTTTCTTTAAAGATTTTCAAGAATAGATTCATCAGTATCAGTATCTGACGAAGAAGTTTCAGAAGCAACAAAAAGTGTATGTGTCATTGATGAGATTTTCTTCACTTTTGATTTGGCGTAATGCCTGGATGTTAGTTTTCTCTTGTCAATTGGGGACTAACCTAGTTCTTGAAGTGCTGTGTTAAATGTTTTAACAGCTACTGAAGTTGGAGTGAAGTCAGGGTCTTGGTCTCGGTTGATTATCTCTGATCAAGAAGATTCTTCTTCAGCACTCATCACTGATGGGCTCTGTTGTATTTTTCAATTTGGTTGCATCTTTCCTACATTTATCACAAATCTTGGCACCACTTGGTATTTGAGGAAATAATTTGGGCATCCATGTTGCGGCATTTCTCAGTTGTTTTTTCTCTGTCTAATGAAATGATTTGACTTCTTCAATGGATTACAACATTGCACTCTTACAGCACTGCTCCATATTAATAAAAAAAAAAACACTTATAAACTGTCCTTCAATGTATAGATTTACTTGAAAATGAACTATTAAATATAATAGATACAGACTGGTCAACACTGAGGTAACAATTTATTTTGCACTAAAACCACAGTGCACAATAATGCTGTAGGCTCACAAAGCCTTAGGAGGTAACAATGCAGACTACCTCATCTCAACATTGGCTCCAGTCTCATAATTACAGACATCAAGCCCTATGTACACGGTCCTCTACTGACGTACTACCTTAAAGGTCAGTTTGGTCAAACTAGGGCCGTTAGTGAAAAACAAGAGTCCGGAATTTTTTTTTAACAATGAACCCGTCATCATCCCACATTTATATTTTGCCATGTGATTTACAGCAGTATGAAGTAGTTATGGAAATATTTTAAAAATTTTCAATTATGTACTTTCGTAAAAAAAATTAAATCAAAGTATTAATTACCACTTTGAAAAAGGTTATAAATTAGAAGCTACGCTTCTTGTCTATCACTGGAAAGAGCATGAAAAATGCTGCAAAATGACACCTTTCCCAGTTCTCTAACTCAATTAGGGCAGCTCCTAGAGCAATTTTAAAAAAAGTGCGTTCACACATTTTTGGCCAATTTTTGAAAAGTTTACATGACCATATTTCAGGAATGGTTTGGGGTAAAAAATTGAAATTTGATATTTTTCTTAGTTTCAGCACCAAGTATAAGTATACCAACTTTCAGCAAAATCTAAGAGGGTGTGGTAAAATTTTTATTTAAAGTGTGTTGATTTGACATGGAATGACTCTGGAAACACATTTTTACTTCCATTATCAGCCAGTTGGAGCAGCTTTAAGAGATATAAGACTGAGACACAAGTCAGAGTAGTAGTTTCTTTTTTTTACTAGGACTTTTAGTTCCCTGTGTCATCTCTATTTTATTATTTCGAATACTTTGCTTGTAAATGTAGCATGCGTCTTGTAGAACGGAAGAACTTTTGAGAGTTACAGGAAATGCAATGTGAAGCAGGGGAAGAAATTCTTTGATTGTAATAAAGGACCTAAAGCCCATATGATTTGTGTTTTCTTTGGAAAAAAAATCATTGTTAGAGAAAATACAGCAAGAAAATTGCCAGTTCAATGTGTATAACTTTGGAAAAGACTGAGCTTTGATTAGTGAATGCTGAAAAAGTGACCTGTTGTTTTTCGACATTACTCAGCCACAAATTAATTTAAATGTTCAGTTGTGATCAGTAGACTGCTGTGCAGCATTTGCCTTCAGGAAGCAAAGTTTAAAAATCTCATTAGACAACTTACTTTAAGGGGAGAAAAATCATATAAATTAGGAGCTGTCCATTTGTATGCAGCTGTGTTATGTTGTTAATTTGTAAACACAGATCCTGTTGATGGTAGTGGTGTAAAACAGTAGCTTTGTGTAAACATAGAAATGAAGTATATAGTTAAGGCAGATATGAAGCCAGCAGCAAATATTACTGCTTTATCGATTCAGAAATATTAGTGTGTGCATAGTGGGTAAAATAAAATATTTTTAGCATAAAATCATAGCTGCATGCAGTTTCTCCCAACATTGTCCTTGATTCCTCAGTAGAAGGAAAAATATTGAAGATTTCATAAAGTGCAGCACAAAGAAACATACTCTTACGCCATAACTATGACAAAAGCTACTGTTTGGATGCTTGATTGAGAGCTGATCCACTTTCACATATTCTATAAAACTCGCACCTTGTAAATCAAAAGTGTTTTGTTCTTTATTGAAGAATCTTCAAAGGAAAGACATCTTATCACTGATCAATTTATGGATGCTGTTAATTACAACTAAGACTTTTATCGGGGGGAAAAGAGGCCTTACATTTTTTGATTGAATCTCTCATTTTTACCCATTAGCTGACCATGGATCCTGAGAACATATATTTGATGTTAGTATATTAATACCCATAATGCTTGGGCAGTATTTCAAATGAATGGTTAGTACTGTACATAACACATTTCCAAAGAGAAACTGTTCATACATAGACACAAAGTGATTCTATTCATTCATTATTTCTTTCATCCTAAATTTGTTTCACATTTATTGTAATCAGCACTTCTTTCATAAATATTTATATTTCTGTTTGCTGTATTAGGCTTGAAGGGGATTCATAGTCATACATGCCTGGGGTCAAATCATGTAGTTTAACATAAATAACTGCAGTTCTTTGCTCTTTGTCTGGTTGTTGCACTGAATTGATATTTGAGAGGACATGGCATAAAATCTCCATCTCACTAACCAAATTTAGATTTTATGATACTTCCACAATCGTTTCAGGCATATGGCAGAATGATTGCTTTGAGAAGAACATGACAGATTATCATTTCTTTCATTCTCCTGTCCCAGCAAGTAATTTATCTCTAATGACATCATCCAGAGAACATTAAATCCTAATCTTTATTACTTATTTATTAACTCATTCATCCAAGGAGCATATCTCAATGATATAGGATTTATGAATTTACTACAGTGCTAATTATTGGGCCAAAATATAACCCACATCATACATAATATGCTTTAAGAGTTTGGGGGTAGCCTAATGGGACAGGGCAGGTGGTCGATTAAGGAACCATCCTGGTGTTTCCCTTAGTGATCTGATCTATGAAAACCTCTGAAAACTCAAATCAAGATGGCCAGACATAGCATCTCCATTGTCCTCAATATGAGGTTAGTATCCTAACACCTACACTGTCCCATTCAGTAAGTCTGTAATGCATAATGTTCCTTTATTTACACAGAAATTGTTTCATGTAACTTACAGTACAAACCACAGTTTTATTATGTAACTCTTCAGGCTATCCCAGCAAAATGTTGACATGTTGAATAATCGGGTCTTTGTATCATTCTCGCGCAATATTTAAGGGAGTACCCAAAGTAGACAGTGAGTCACACCTTCAAAATACTTTGTGAAAACAATGCAAACAATCAGTAGAAGACCAGGTTATTCAGCCTATCACAGTTTTCTTCTTCACTGCCCACAAACTGAGGACATCTGTTGATGACTCCAGAGCTGTTTCTGGTCAATTGCTACTTAAATCTGTTCTGCTCTTCACTACCACTCACATTAAGGCACCCACCGATGACTCCTGGACTGAGACGATGGTGATGCTACTTCTCTTTACAATGTATGTGACTACAATTTCCAGTTATATTCTTATTGCCCTTTTGTGCAGTTTAAGAACCATGCACATGTTTTGTACCTTTGATCCCTGGAAAAGAATCCCATAGCTAAGAATTGAGTGTATCTGTAAAAACTTTGTGTTTGCTATGCAATCTGGATATTTATCATCTAAGCTTAAAGTGACAAAGTTGCTGTATCTTCAGTGTTAATTTATTACATACCTGTTTTATCAGTGACTATGATGTTGCTATCATCAGCAAAGAGGTTTCTTTTTCCATATCTTACACTGTACGTGGAAAGTCATTGAGTGATATATATGTTAAGAACATGATTAAAACCAATACACCACCCTGAGGAACACCTTCCACATCTTATGGTGAAAATTGTGTAGACACTGAGAGCGCTCAAGGCATTATTGACATAATGACAGGCCTATTAAAAATATCTATCAGAAGACTTGTGATCACATTTCTAACCCTTACCATTGTTAAAAGTTATGTACATTCCTCTAAATTCCCATAGAATATGATGTGTGGATTTTATCATGGTGCAATAATTTGGTTGCTTGGCATGAAGAAACAAATTGCCAAGGCTGATTGAAGAAATTATCATAGAATTTTTCTATTTACTGAAATCATGAAAGATTCTAGCATCAGATTACGTCTTTCATGGAAAAATCTTGCATTTGATCTTCAGTGTGCAATGCAAGTATTGATACGCACTTCATAAGTATGTGGTAACACATATAAGAAAGTAAAACCCATGCAAGTGAAAAAAATACTGGCCTCATTGTCACGGTGTGCTACACTTCAGTTGTGTAAGAGGAAGCAAGACAATGGGAACAATGGGTGCTCTGTAATATTTGTGATGCAATGCCATTTTTAAAAACTGTCAAAACTTCGATACTGAGGTTTCAGGTGTATTGCTTTCTTATGAATCATAAGAGGGTAACTCATTTTAATCATTTTAATTTTGAGAAGCTTAGAGTATATGTACAGGTATGCATATGTAACATGTTGACCATTTTGTTAACTAAGAACATTAAAACACTAATTCCGCAGTTGATGCACAATACTAAGGAATTTGCCTTTGTCAACCATGGCAAAGCTAAAATCTCAGTCTACCTGTCTTGTTCTCTTTTTCTGTGGTTTTCTTAAACTAATCCAATGGAATACTGGAATAGTTTCTTCAATACAGTTTTACCTTTTATTCATTGTTTTGGGATTGTAGTTAATCTTTGCTACATAGATATATTGTAACTTACCAGAAAGCTGAGTTTCACATCTTTACTGTTGATGGCACAGTCTGTGCTGGAGAGAAGTGCTGATACTCTTGTTACAAAGATAATGGCATGAGTGAAATATATACCATGTGCCATTCATTGAATACAAAAAATAATGTTGTGTGGGAAGTGTGTGTCAAATTTTGATGGCTCACCTGATTGTGACTAACAATTGCCAGTTGAATATTGTGGTGGAAAGTAAATGAAAACTGGCTGCATTTACAAACCATAGTATCAATAGGCCAAGAAAATTTCAAGGTCCAGGCATGCCCTATTCTTACTACCACCTATGTTATAATGAACTATCCACATACGTCACAATGAACTATTACTCCATTTTCAGTAAGCTCACTGTCACTTGTATACTTCCCATACACAGAGGAAGAAGAAAGAGGATAATCAAGTGTACTAATTATATGAAATAATCTTAAGTTGAAGAAATCTATCATTGTGTCCTTGTAATTTTTACAGGCATGGAACCAGCTGTCAAGATTCCAGAGAAGCCTTCTTTATGTTCTAGTATTTGCTGCAGTATTAGCAATAATTTACATAATGCTTGACTCGTATAAAGAAAACAAACTACCTGTGAGAGCAGGAAACAGAAAAGAAGTACCACTCTCATCATCACACCATATCGTAACATCTGTAGTAAGTACCAAAGTTGTGATTCCAAAGGTAGAAAATATAAAACTTTTGATTTACTTTGTATTACACAAGTATATCCTTGCTAGAACAGTTTTGTTTTATAACAAAAATAGGGACCAGGAAAATATTTTTTCACATAGTATCGTCATTTTACTTCTGTTAAATGCAGTTAGAAGAGATTATACTCTAGAGATTATATAATGCCCATATTGAGCAATATGATGCAGTGGTTAAGACAGCAGACTTGTATTTGGCTTTAGCAGGGATCAGATCACTTGTCTGGCTACACATATTTAGCTTTTCCAATTCTTTTTTAAGTCACTTGAAGCAAATTATTTAATGGGTTCCTTGAAAAGGACAGAACTAACTGAAGTCCTTACACACCCCATCTCACTCTCCAATCTGAGGTTTTGTTTAGGCTAATGATCTTCCCTCCCACATTGAAACTGTAAATAGTTTTACATGTTTCATTTTAAGGAAAGCAATTAGGCAGTGGAACAGATGTAGAAGTCTTTGGTTTGGTTGAGGAGAAGCCTTGTAACTTGTAGAGAGGGACAAAAAGTCTGAAATGGAGTCAACAAATTTCATATACTAACTGTTGCCAAAGAAATAACTTTTTGGAGATTTTTAAGGATGAAACAAAGAAATTAAGTAAATCAAATGATATTCAACTCGAAGATGGCAATAGCTGCAAGACAAACTATTGGCTACTAAATTCAGTAAACTGTTCCTAACACTAGATCAAAACATGGGAACTATTGGAAGGATATCCCTTAGATATCCTTTTGCAGGCACTGCAGACATCAGTTTCATCAGTTCAACTTTTAAATCCCTTTGAGTTACACTTTCAATAAGTCAGCGAGTCAGGGTGTATTTCCTGAAATGGCCTGTGTGCAAAACTACTCATGCGCGGAATTGGGCCATGGCGGTATAACGAGGCCATGGCTGCAGGCCTTTGGTGGCTTAGAGAACATCAAACGTTAAAACATTTCATTAGCACTACCCTGGTAGTGTCTTGGTGGAAGTGGCAGCCACACCCCATTGCAGCACAAGATAAGGACAGCAAATGACAGCAGCAAGCTGACAGCTACCTTGCTGTGACATTGGTGGCCTGGAATACTGTCTCCAGAAGCATACATGCCAAATTCTGATGGTGGAACTTGCCCCAGCAAGTGATGGAACATGATGCCTAGGCACCCACCCAAGATGGAAGGATGGGTGGCTGTACTGACCGGTTATCTCCAGGGTAAGATTCTGGCGGCTGTTGGAGTGGCCCAGGGGACAGACCACTAGTGGAGAAGTACCAAATATGAGAGGGAGGACTTGACATTTGCAGAAGGTGTGGCAGTGGATGCCCAAACTTGTAGCAGCCGTGTGCTGTCCTGTATCGCCCTGTTATCCAGATTGGCATTGCTAATCTGTTGGTGCTACTGGACGGTTCCCTACCTATGCTAAAATTAATGGTTATTTATACTCATCCACAGCTCACATGTTAAGCTGATGTAGTTTCCAGTTACGTCCAGAACAAGAATCTGTGGCCCGATGGTGTGAAAACCGTTTAGCTCATGCGATAAGAGCTGTGCTATCCAGCTGTGTTGCATGATAGTGGTGCTTGACCTAGTCTGCCTCATGCTGCCTAAGCAGCCCTGATGCTGCAACTGGCATGCCAGCATTGTAGTGCCCACTGGCTAAACTACTAGTTTCTGTGGTAATGGCTAAAAAATAATGGCAGCATTACATTACCTCCTCTGTCTGAAGACCTGGCCCTCAGGTCTCTAACCTGGACTGGTGTGCAACACGATTCGGAATACATGGATACAGTATATAATTTGTTACATGCTTTTCTCTTAGTTGCTAGGTGGCTTGAACTACCAAGTTTGGAGACTGTGAATTTATTCTGTAGGTTTAGCACTTTGGCGCCACAATTATCATGTCTTTCTGTACAACTATTAGTTTACATGTTTTACATTTGCTGTCTCAGGCATGCGGTTTCTTATGCAATTTTTACTAAATAACTTATAATACTATTGTCTCAATCTTAATTATGTCACCATGACATCACTCCTCATGTTGCATAATCACAGCCTCTGAGCCCAGAGCAGTAGTGCTTTGCGACATCTTAAATACTAGGGAATACATTTCTTAACACTATTCATATTATAATATTCACAAACACAACAGTATTCACTCTCTCTGTTTCCCTTTCTTGTCACTCGTACATGGTTGGTGATTCAGTCCACTGGGAACTGAATACCTGGGAGGAGGTGCTCTAGGTGGGGTGGTTCTCCACCTCGTGTGGATGCAGGCTGCACAAAATAAGAGTCAGAGCTGCTATGGTGCCACATATTGTGTCATTCAAGTTCACCGCAACACAGTGTTCCTTCCAGTAGTGCCCAATATGCTGTAGCATCAGGTCTGCCCAGGATATGCCCTATTCAGGCTTCTATGAGCTGGCTCCTCCCCATGAACCATGGACCTTGTCGTTGGTGGGGAGGCTTGTGTGCCTCAGCGATACAGATGGCCGTACCGTAGGTACAACCACAACGGAGGGGTATCTGTTGAGAGGCCAGACAAACGTGTGGTTCCTGAAGAGGGGCAGCAGCCTTTTCAGTAGTTGCAAGGACAACAGTGTGGATGATTGACTGATCTGGCCTTGTAACAATAACCAAAACGGCCTTGCTGTGCTGGTACTGCGAACGGCTGAAAGCAAGAGGAAATTACGGCCGTAATTTTTCCCGAGGGCATGCAGCTTTACTGTATGATTAAATGATGGTGACCTCTTGGGTAAAATATAAAACTGGCGTTCTACGGATCAGAGCGTGGAATGTCGGAACCCTTAATCGGGCAGGTAGGTTAAAAAATTTAAAAAGGGAAATGGATAGGTTAAAGTTAGATATAGTGGGAATTAGTGAAGTTCGGTGGCAGGAGGAACAAGACTTCTGGTCAGGTGAATACAGGGTTATAAATGCAAAATCAAATAGGGGTAATGCAGGAGTAGGTTTAATAATGAATAGAAAAATAGGAATGCGGGTAAGCTACTACAAACAGCAAAGTGAACGCATTATTGTGGCCAAGATAGATACGAAGCCCACACCTACTACAGTAGTACAAATTTATATGCCAACTGGCTCTGCAGATGATGAAGAAATTGAAGAAATGTATGATGAAATAAAAGAAATTATTCAGATCGTGAAGGGATATGAAAATTTAATAGTCATGGGTGAATTCGAGTGTAAGAAAAGAGAGAGAAGGAAACATAGTAGGTGAATATGGACTGAGACTAAAAAATGAAAGAGGAAGCCGCCTGGTAGAATTTTGCACAGAGCACAACTTAATCATAGCTAAGACTTGGTTTAAGAATCATGAAACAAGGTTGTAAACATGGAAGAACCCTGGAGATACTAAAAGGTACCAGATAGATTGTATAATGGTAAGACAGAGATTTAGGAACCAGGTTTTAAATTGTAAGACATTTCCGGGGGCAGATGTGGACTCTGACCACAATCTATTGGTTATGACCTGTAGATTAAATCTGAAGAAACTGCAAAAAGGTGGGAAATTAAGGAGATGGGACCTGGATAAACTGAAAGAACGAGAGGTTGTACAGAGTTTCAAGGAGAGCATAAGGGAACAATTGACAGGAATGGGGGAAAGAAATACAGTAGAAGAAGAATGGGTAGCTTTGAGGGATGAAGTAGTGAAGGCAGCAGAGGATCAAGTAGGTAAAAAGACGAGGGTTAGTATAAATCCTTGGGTAACTGAAGAAATATTGAATTTAATTGATGAAAGGAGAAAATATAAAAATGCAGCAAATGAAGCAGGCAAAAAGGAATACAAACGTCTCAAAAATGATATCAACAGGAAGTGCAAAATGGCTAAGCAGGAATGGCTAGAGGACAAATGTAAGGATATAGAGGCTTACCTCACTAGGGGTAAGATAGATACTGCCTACAGGAAAATTAAAGAGACCTTTGGAGATAAGAGAACCACTTGTATGAATATTAAGAGCTCAGATGGAAACCCAGTTCTAAGCAAAGAAGGGAAAGCAGAAAGGTGGAAGGAGTATATAGAGGGTCTATACAAGGGCGATGTACTTGTGGACAATATTATGGAAATGGAAGAGGATGTAGATGAAGATGAAATGGGAGATATGATATTGCATGAAGAATTTGACAGAGCACTAAAAGATCTGAGTCGAAACAAGGCCCCGGGAGTAGACAACATTCCATTGGAACTACTGACGGCCTTGGGAGAGCCAGTCCTGACACAACTCTACCATCTGGTGAGCAAGATGTATGAGACAGGCGTAATACCCACAGACTTCAAGAAGAATATAATGATTCCAATCCCAAAGAAAGCAGGTATTGACAGATGTGAAAATTACCGAACAATCAGTTTAATAAGCCACAGCTGCAAAATATTAACACGAATTCTTTACAGACGAATGGAAAAACTAGTAGAAGCCGACCTCGGGAAAGATCAGTTTGGATTCCTTAGAAATGTTGGAACACGTGAGGCAATACTGACCTTACGACTTATCTTAGAAGAAAGATTAAGGAAAGGCAAACCTACGTTTCTAGCATTTGTAGACTTAGACAAAGCTTTTGACAATGTTGAGTGGAATACTCTCTTTCAAATTCTAAAGGTGGCAGGGGTAAAATACAGGGAGCGAAAGGCTATTTACAATTTGTACAGAAACCAGATGGCAGTTATTAGAGTCGAGGGACATGAAAGGGAAGCAGTGGTTGGGAAGGGAGGGAGACAGGGTTGTAGTCTATCCCCGATGTTATTCAATCTGTATATTGAGCTAGCAGTGAAGGAAACAAAAGAAAAATTTGGAGTAGGTATTAAAGTTAATGGAGAAGAAATAAAAACTTTGAGGTTCGCTGATGACATTGTAATTCTGTCAGAGACGGCAAAGGACTTGGAAGAGCAGTGGAACAGAATGGACAGTGTCTTGAAAGGAGGATATAAGATGAACATAAACAAAAGCAAAACGAGGATAATGGAATGTAGTCGAATTAAGTCGGGTGATGCTGAGGGAATTATATTAGGAAATGAGACACTTAAAGTAGTAAAGGAGTTTTGCTATTTGGGGAGCAAAATAACTGATGATGGTCAAATTAGAGAGGATATAAAATGTAGACTGGCAATGGCAAGGAAAGCGTTTCTGAAAAAGAGAAATTTGTTAACATCGAGTATAGATTTAAGTGTCAGGAAGTCATTTCTGAAAGTATTTGTATGGAGTGTAGCCATGTATGGAAGTGAAACATGGACGATAAATAGTTTGGACAAGAAGAGAATAGAAGCTTTTGAAATGTGGTGCTACAGAGGAATGCTGAAGATTAGATGGGTAGATCACATAACTAATGAGGAGGTATTGAATAGGATTGGGAAGAAGAGGAGCTTGTGGCACAGCTTGACCAGAAGAGGGATCGGTTGGTAGGGCATGTTCTGAGGCATCGAGGGATCACCAATTTAGCATTGGAGGGCAGTGTGGAGGGTAAAAATCGTAGAGGGAGACCAAGAGATGAATACACTAAGCAGATTCAGAAGGATGTAGGTTGCAGTAGGTACTGGGAGATGAAGAAGCTTGCACAGGATAGAGTAGCATGGAGAGCTGCATCAAACCAGTCTCAGGACTGAAGACAACAACAACATGAGCTGGCTCAGGTAGAGTATTAGGTTGGGTTTCAAGGTGTTAATGAGAACACTCCCAAGAGTTTCAGTGACCAGCCCAGCTTTGGCTGTGTTATGTTCAGTCTAGTGAGTCCTGTAATAGAAGCTGATAGGTAGAATATCAGTCCCATAATGTCACTAGCTGTTCTGTCAATTAATAACCCGCTACTATGCAGTGTCAGTCTCTTCATCACTGTGAACCTATCATGTTAACCCCATTTGGAAGTAGTGTTGAGGCTTCAGAATGTCATGCAGCAAACCTGACCATGCATTTTGCCTAAGTACAATGGAATTTCACATGTGCCTATGCCAGTCTGGATCACTCGGGTCAGGCAGATTGTTATGTTTTACCTCTGGCAGTGTTGAAGTTCCTGCACTGCCACGACCACTGTAACAAAGTTCCTGAATTTATTGTCCTCCAGGAAAGTTCTCACACTCAAATTATTCTTGATACCAATAGCTGCCTCGAACCAGAAGTGAAAAGCTGTGAGCTATGTAGCGAGTCGTGGAAATATATGTTGGAAAGACAGATTAGGGGCTGTAGGAGAGGGAGTGTTCATTGCAGTTGACAGAAATATTGTTTCTGTTCAGGTGCAAGTTGAGTGTGACAGTGAAGCTATCTGGTCACTTATAACAGGTCTAGGTGAAACCAAGTTAATTGATGGATGGTTTACCGGCCACCCAATTCTGCTGTGACAGATCTAGAGCCATTCAAAGAATGTCTATTGTCAGTGGCAAGTATATACCCAGATCGTGGGTTACTAGTTGGAAGCGACTTTAACCTGCCAAGTGTTGACTGGGATGTCTATGGATTCATTTCAGGGGATACGGATAGATGGTCATGCAAAGTACTTTAGGAGACAGTTTTTTGAAAGCTGTCGTGAGCAGCTAATTGACAATGTTGGTATAGAAACAGGGATTAGTGATATTATGTCTTTATGGCAGCTACCATTAAGAAAGTTAATAAATCAGCTAAGAAGGCTAGGAAAGTGTTCTGCTAGAAAGAGCAGATAAGCACTTGTTAGCATCTCAATTAGACAGTGAATTGACATCACTTGGTTCCAGTAAGATGGATGTAGAGGAATTATGGGCAATGTTTAACCAGATTGTAAATTGTGATCAGGAGAATTATGTGCCTAGTAAGTGGATTAAGGATGGAAAAGATCTATCAGCATTTAATAGAGAGATTCGGAAACTGCTGAAGAAGCAGAGGCTGTTGCACTCTCGATTCAAAAGAGAATGCGCAAAAGACAAGTAGCAAAGATTAGTAGGCATTTGCACGTCAGTGAAAAGGCCTATGTATGAGGCATACAACTATCACCACCATCGTACCCTTGCAAAAGATCTGGCTGAGAACCCGAGAAAATTCTGGTCCTATGTAAAATAGGTAAGTGGGTCTGAGGCTTCCATCCAGTCTCTTGTTGACCAGTCTGGTGTGGCAGTTGAAGATAGCAAAGCAAAAACCAAAATTTTTAAATTTCACATTCAAGAAATTGTTCACACAAGGGACTTGTACAAAATTTAGTCGTTTGACTATCAACCAGACTCGCGCATGGGTGACATAGTTATAGGCATCCCTGGCATAGAGCAACAACTGAAGGAGTCGAAAACAAATAAGTCACCAAGTCTGGATTGAATCCCAGTTTGGTTTTTCAAAGAGAACTCTACAGCATTGGTCCCGTACTCAGCTGCCATTTATCATTAATCTCTCGTCCAGCACAAAGATGCAAGCAACTGAAACAAAGCACAGGTGACTCCTGTGTATAAGAAGGGCAAAACGACAGACCTGCAAAATTATGGGCCAATAGCTCTAACATCAGTTTGTTGCAGAAGCCTTGAACATGTTCTTAGTTCGAATGTTGTAAATTTTCTTGAGACCAAGAAGCTTATGTCCACAAATTGGCATGATTTTAGAAAGCATCACTCGTGCGAAACTCTGCTTGCTCTGTGAACTATAGATGAAGCTCCACAGGTAGAGTCCATATTTCTAGATTTCTGAAAAGTATTGGAAACAGTGCCTCATTGTGAGCAGATGGAATGGGTTCAGTGATATGTGAATGGGTCAAAGACTTCTTAAGTTATAGAACCCAGTATGTTGTCCTCAACAGCAAGTGTTCATCAGAGACAAGGCTTTCATCAGGAGTGCCCCAGGGAAGTATGGTAGGTTCACTATTATTCTCTGTGTACATAAATGATTTGTCAGACAGGGTGGGCAGTGACCTGCACTTGTTTGCTTGATGATATTGTGATGTACGGTAAGGTGTCGAAGTTGAGTGACTGCAGGAGGGTACAAGATGACTTAAACAAAATTTTTAGTTGGTGTAATGAATGACAGCTAGCTCTAAATATAGAAAAATGTAAGTTAATGTGGATGAGTAGGTAAAATGAACCCATAATGATCAGATACTGGATTGGTAGTGTCCTGCTTGACACAGTCACGCTGTTTAAATATTTGTGTGTAACGTTGCAAAGCACTGTGAAGCAGAATGAGCATGTGAATATTGTGGTAGGAAAGACAAATGGCCGACTACAGTTTATTAGGAGACAGTGTGGATCATCTGTATAGGAGACCACATATAGGATGCTAGAGCGACCTATTCTGGAGTACTGCTCGAATGTTGAGGATCTGTACCAGGTGGGATGAAAGGAAGACATTGAAGCAATTCAGAGGTAGGCTGCTACATTTGTTACTGGTAGGTTTGAACAACATGTAAGTGTTACGAACATGCTTTGGGAACTCAAATGGGAAGGCAACATTTTTTAGGGGGGAATGCGCCATTAAGAAAGTTTAGGAAACTGGTATTTGAAGCTGACTGCAGAATGATTCTGTTGCCTCCAACATACATTGCGCGTATGGACCATGAAGATAAGATACAAGAAATCAGGGCTCATATAGACAGTCATTTCCTCCTCATTCTATTTGCGAGTGGAACAGGAGAGGAAATGGCTAGCGGTGGTACAGGGCACCCTTCGCCACATACCGTAAGGTGAGCAGTGGAGTATCAGTGTAGATGTAGTGGCAGATGTGAATGCCAATACTTATCCCTGCTCTCCGATATTAGCAAGATTGCTCTTGCCCTGTTCTGTACAAACTTCACTGGGCCACTGCTAGACTGGGCTGGGAGTCCACTGGTGGAAAAGTATCAAGTACAAAAGGGGAGGACGCAGCACTAGCAGAAGGTGTAGCAATGGAAGCCCAGAACTTGCAGTGGCTGCGTGCTGTTCAATATCGTCCAGCGTGGATCTCCCATCTTCACAGCGCTGTTGGATTGCTCATCGCCGTGCTAAAATTAATGGTTATTTATAATTGTTCACAGTCCACATGTTATGCCAACATGCTGTTTCCATCAATATTCATAGCAACAAATCTGCAGCCTGGTGGCATGGAAATAGGTTGGCTCATCCCTCAACGGCTCAGTTTTCCCTGTGTTGCATTATTGTGGTGCTTGGCCTAGTCCACCTCATGGTTTCCAGATAGCCCACTGCTGCACCTGGTATGCAGGGATGTTGGTGCCCACCGGCTGCATTTCATTGCTAGGGCTGATACCCATTTAGAAAAATGGAGATAAGGAACTGACCTCCATAGAGGTCTGTCCCTTTCATGTTCTTAATAATTTTGTAGAAGTTTCCTTATATACTCAAAACTCAAATAAAATATTTATTTGATTGACATATTTTGGCGGTATGGGGCAGTGTGGAATAGCAAAATATGAAACTACTGCCGTGACAGTCTTCTGACAACAGCTTTGATTTGTGTTAAGACTTGCTTACACAGAAAGCAATACACTATTTTTACAAACTCAGTTCTGGTAGAACTAAACAAGAAGAATTACCCTGTTAGCATTCTTTGACCTTCTCAAGGCCTTCGATTGTGTAGTAACATTCTGCTAAGTAAACAGAAAATATTATAGCATTAAAGACATTCCTCATGCCTGGATGGAATCAACTTAACAATAGAAAGTAGGGATTCAAATTAACAAATTATATCAAAGACATAAGATTAAATTCCAAACTGAAGAACATTAAATATGAAGTCACACCAGGATTAATACATGATCCACAGCTGTTTTCGTCCTACATCAATGATTTTCTCAGAACGTTAGAGGACTCTTGAAAAACTGACAAATGCCGCAACGCGAATCAATACCAGATTCGGTCAGTGGCATAATGGAGCAGGCTTGCAGCTAATTACGAGAAAACACCTTAACCCTCAGTCTTACAAGGACTTATATTAAGCAGTTTCAAATGAATCAATATGACTTGATGTCTGAGAAATAGATATCAGTGAAGACATTATTGAATGAAATTCCATGTGTGAAGTTCTTAGATAACCTGATGGATTATAAACTGTGGTAATTATAAACTGTGATAACATCACCATATGGATAAGCTAACCAAATAGCTCAGCTTCACGCTTAGAAATATTTCTGGTTGGCCTGCAGATGGGTTGCTAGCTTTATATCTTAATTTGGGCACTGTAGCCATGGCTACAAAATTATGTAGTCATAGAAGTGAGCACTACATAAAATAATTACCTGAACATTTTGCAGGAATGCGTCCAGGGACCTTGGCATCCTTTTACTTGCACGCTAATATGTATACTCCCTAATGGTATTTGCTGTTAATAAAAGTGGCTTTAGAACTGAGATTTGCTGGCATGCAATGGCCTAATGGGATGACAGGAGAGAGGGAACACCAGTTGAAGTTGTCCAAAGTTGAATCTTGTTATCCTGAAAGCTGATGAAGTTGATGCCAAGTACTCAGTATCATTTCACCAACTTATAACAAAACTGTCATTTTCCAACATATCAGGGCTCTGGGCTACACTACTAATCTGTCACCATAGCTTAAATTTACATGACTGATATAAATGCAAAAGAAATATTTTCAGTAATCTGATCTCTCTCTGTTTGTGCACATATGGCAGGACGCAACACATCATCATTTCATTATGAGACATTTAGTATCAATAGGTTCTGTTGACCCCCAAAACACCCCACTAAGCTAAAGCTGAAGCTGAATGCAAGAAAAATGGGGTGTTGGTGATTCATTCAAATGCTGTCTTGAAGAAATGATTACTTGACACGATGCCAGTTTAATGTTCACCAGCCTGTACTTTAGGCAGTAATTGCAAGAGGAATGCAGGGATGCAAGTGTAACTTGCCTAGCAGCGTCATTCGAGGATGTTTATATTAGGTTATAGCAGTGCTTAATTTCTAAAATTTTAGGTGCCGAAATGCACCTCTTCATTCATACTGTAAATCCCTGAGGTTGCTGGCAGTCATAAACAAAAGACAGATGACACAGAGAGACAAAGTACTGGTATACCAATAATAAGGTAGGAAGCTCAACGTTTATAGTTACATTGTGATTTAATACATTTGTACTATGTTAAATCTCTGGTGCTGACTTGCCCCAGTGAGTTCAAAAAATAATTCCCTTGGAGGTACTGGAATACCATTCTGGCATGTTCTGGCCAAAATTAAGCCCTGTGTTAAAGTACATATCAATTGGGTCATTGATTGGTGAAGTTAGTACTTTCTATAAGGTGCCATATTTTCAGAAAAGTTTCTCAGCATAAATTGCTAAAGCTTTGTCATGACACCAGTTACAGTGTTGGATGTCAGTTTTAACCTATCACAACTAAACGTAACAGGTGTCCATTAACAGAAAAGCAAGTGTAGAGACTGTCTGTTCTGGCTGCTGTGTAAGCCAAATCTATTGAGCATGGAGTGTAGCTGCATTGGTGTCCTTTAAATATACAAAAAAAAAAGAAAAAACCATTATCACATGATACTCTGCTTTATGAGTGGACTGCGCCATGCGACATTATACAGCATTGTGGCATTTAGGTTTCATTTACAAGAACTGCAGATATGTACCTGTAAACAAACAAAATCATCAGTGAGGACTAGTAGTCGTGCAAAATCCTAACATGTTGTGTTTCTAAGAAACCTACCGCCTGTTAAAGAGTGGGAAACATCAGAGTTGTCATGTGAAAATTTTAAAGGCCATAGCACAGGTAAAGTGATTCATCCCAGTCAGACCTTTGCTCCTGGCATTTCTGCCTCTGGTGTCATATTTGTAATGTACTTCATGCAGAGTATTAGAGAAAGCCTTACCTCATATCTAGGTACAAGAAAAAATTGCTTTATTTCAAGACCAAAGTAGGTGTTATTTTCTGCCAAATTTGGTGGTGTTTTCATCATCACATCAAAGTTTGTTACATTTGAAACAAGCAGTTATTTTAAGATTATACATGAACCTCAGGCCTGAGGAGATTAGAAGACAAAATGCAGTTTTGATATTCAGTAGATATCAGTTACAGGTATTAGTAAACCCCAGTCCTTAGATTTATAACATTTTTATGTGACAAAATTATAAATTTCACAACTCATAAAAATTGCCGATTTTCCATTATTTTGCTGGAAACCATAATTTCACATGATCGTTTCATGAAATTTTCCTGTCCATATTAAAAACATGCAGAAACGTGAAACAAATCATCCATAATCACTTTCAGAAGAACTGTTCATATTTCCCTTATCAGAGTGTAATATATAAGCCAACATGATATGGTAAAGTGTGGGAATTTAGACTTAGACTTAATACACTTAATGACAGATATGCCTCTCACCATTCAGTTACAGTAAAGAGACCTCCTGCTTCATGGTCAGCTGCAGAACCATGCCATATGATACATAAATAGGCAATTCATATAGAAGAGTCAGTTGAAGTCCAAAACTTGAATTTTAGAAGTGTACAAAAAACTTTCAAACAGTGAGATACAAAGTGAGCACAATGGCAGATAAGTAGATCTGTTCTGTTATACGCAGCATGTTGAACCCTGCAGCACTGTAGAAAAAGCTGCTGTTGCATTATGGTGAAGGCAATGTCTGAAGCTATCTTTCAAGCCTCTGCAGACAAATTAAATGGCTGATTCCTAAATGTCTGTGCTTTTGCCAAGGTAATGTTGTCATTTTTCTTTCCACAATATATTGACAATGGCCCTAGTTATCTCTATCACACATCGAGCACAGGTTTAGTCCCTCTCTTGCATACATGAAATTCCAAAATGTAGAAAAATATTTTTATCTTAAATAAAACAGAAAGTAGTCCAGTTCTTAGTCTGCCAAATATATAGTTCAATACAGAGTGAACAGCAAACCTCAAGATGACTTGAACTAGCAGTGAGATTGGGTTTCCTTTAATTGTCAGTCCTTCCTATGGGCATTTAGGGTGTTCATGATGAAGGGGTCAGTGTGATGTCCTCAATAGCTCTCCTCATACCTTACATTGCTATCATAATTGCGCAACTGCAGTAACAGGTCAGTTGTGTCCTGCATCTGGGCTGTACCTATGCATAACACTAAATCTTTGCCCTTCTTTATTTCAGCCATACTGCTAAGTAACAAACATGCCCATATCTTGGGTATGTTCCAAAACCACACTGCTTTTGGTAGAAGGATAAAACTTTGTCATCCACGTGGCTTCCTTCTTAGCATTTCTCTTCTGGCTTCCCGAAGTCCAACTGCAAGTTCATTACAGGAGAAATTGACTGTTAAAAGCTACAGTGAAATTCACAACACATACCAGAACTAACATAAGTGACAAGATATTAGTAGAAATACATAAAGTTTGAACTGAATATCGTGACAGTGAAGTTCCAGAATAAGCCCAAAAAGTATGCAGTGTGGAATTCGCTGAAAACATTACTCTGCGTTCCAAATAAACTGTGTCACTGTTGGCTATGGTAACCAAAGGGAGATTCAAGAATTACAGGTAATGAGAAAAGTCAGCTTTAATTCTGATCTTTACCTGATCAGAATGAAGATTAAGTTAATACCAGAAAGAAGACTGAAGAGTTTCGAAGCAAGGATACTGTAACACAGATTAAAACATGTAATACTTAGTCAATAAAAGAGTCACGTGTAAAGAACAACAAGAAAAAATTTCTTGGTGGAATGAAATATATGTAAAAGTGTTAGGGGAATAGTCACACTGTATAAGCAATAGAATCCACTAAAAAGTCAGTAGATTGGGAACAGACTAGAGTCCAAAGGAAGGAAACATATAATTGAAAAGGATGAATGAAAAATATGATTCGTAATTACAGAGACTGAAAGACAAATTCTCTAAGAATAACACAGGCAGTTTTTGTCAAATACTACTAAACTGACAAGATACAACTCATACATTCTTCTTTTTGAGGTTTCAAATAAAAATCTTCTCACTGGCACTGAGTGTAATTGCTAACTTTTGGCAGACTATTTTCAAAGGCTTCGGAACTAAAGATCTGAAGAACCTATAACTTGAGGAACCAAGAGTAAGCTACCAGACAGCAAATGGCCTAATGAAGAAGAAATAAAGGAGATTTTAAAACAACTGAAAAACAATGTGTACAATAAATATTTGATAGCCATGCAAATACTTATATATGCTTGGGAACACTAAGTAAGTGCTGTTTAAGGCATTCTGGAAGGCAAAGTATTTCAGATGAATGGGAAACAACAGTGATTCACCCATTGCACAAAAATGGTGAGACTAATGTTCACAAATACAGTTCAATCTCATTGCTATCATTTTTATTAAAGGTTCTACTAAGCCATTTCAAAACAGAATTGAAAATCTGAAAGAAAATGAGTGAGGCAATTACCAGATTAGACTCAAGAAAGAAAGATCAGGCAGGAAACACAACTCATTTTATTCTCTATCCTACAAAGTCATAATATTAGTAGATTTCCAGAGGCATGTGATTCATTTGGTAGACCAGCCTTTATCAATACAATAGAAGAAGTTGGGATTTCTGAAAAAAATCAAGTGTTTAATCAGAGAAACTATTAATCAGAGAAACTATAACTAGCAGGTAGCTTCAAGTGAATTTCATGGGCATACTGTTACACCTATTTCTAATTGGAACTGGTGTTGCACAAGGAGATGGGATATTGCGACTGAGATGACACTAGACAGATTTAAACTAAAAACCAACTGTCTGGTTTTTACAGATGATATAGTAATACTGGCAGATGACTTTTAATGAATGGGATTATAAGTATCTAATGAAAAGATGGAAATAATTGACAAAACAAAACAGACACGGCAGGGGGGGGGGGGGGGGGGAGGGGATAGAAATAGCATGCCACTTACACCAAAATACCTATATAGTAAAAAATCTCAATTGACAGTAAACTCAGGCCCCATAATTCTGTAATAAATTCTGAAAGTGTGTGTTGATTATACATCACTGAACAGCAAATATTTTGCCGATACTTGGATCTAAGAAAGACAGTGAAGAATACAAATTATGACCAGATATGGAACTCTTGAATGAATCTCTCACTCTTTAATAGAGTGTGTGCTCTTTTGAAATTTCCTGGGAGATTAAAATGCTATCTTGATTTGGGATACGAACTTGCAACCTTGTCTTTCACTGTACTGGTCTTGGCACACAAACTATGCAGAACAGTTTTAATCTGTCAGGATATTCAAGTAATGAATTGTATGAAAAAAACTAAAAAAGAAACTACATTCTTTAAGAAGAAAGACATCTGCGAATGTGTCAAAAAATGGCACCAGAGAGAGTGGCTGAAATAATTATGGACTACATGGAAGGCAGCGAAACCCAAATTAACTGGATGAAAGACATAAAGGAGAACAGGTCAGAAATGAACATACACTAATCTCAGTAACAACAAATTAGATGATGATGATGATGATGATGATGATGATGATGATACATACAAGATAAAGGCATTCAAAGATCTCACACACCCGAAGTTACTAGAACATGAAGAAACCTAGTGAGAAAAATAAGGACCAAGTTCAGGGCTAGGTACAAGAAGACACTAGAAAGGACTGCTATGTAGTCCATAATCAAACATAGTAAAAAAATATAGTAAATACTGACAAACATTGTATTTTGTGTATACATTATAACAGTTAAGTTGTGAACTACAGTGGTGATCCAGTGAATGGTTGGATTCATTTCAATTTACAACTTCTTGAAACAGTGGCACTAACAAAGCTGTTGCTTTAAAATCTGTTGTGAGTGTCATATTGGCATTTCAAGAATTATAATCCACATCAATATTGTAATGGAAAATAGATTTATTACAATGTTGGATATAAGAATTTGTTCAAGTTGAGCATGTTTGTCCAAATGAAATGCAAGAAATGAATTGAACCAAATAAACATTTATTGTTGAACAGTAAAAGAAAGCTTGCAATACGATCTCAAACGGTAAATAAGGAGAATAATAGGCTATACATGACGATAGTATCTGTTCCCGAAAGAACAGTTACCGAAGATGACCATGCAGCTTTGCTAGAAGTGAAATGATAATTAAATGGACACCCTAGCTGCAAACAGGCGTTGATGTACTTCATTAGGGGCATGTAGAAAATGTGTGCCCCGACCAGGACTCGAACCCGGAATCTCCTGCTTACATGGCAGACGCTCTATCCATCTGAGCCACCGAGGGCACAGAGGATAGCGCGACTGCAGGGACTTATCCCTTGCACGCTCCCTGTGAGCCATGTAGTGGTGTGGACATATTGGGAATGTGGGTCTCACTGGGAGCGTGCAAGGGATAAGTCCCTGCAGTCGCGCTATCCTCTGTGCCCTCGGTGGCTCAGATGGATAGAGCGTCTGCCATGTAAGCAGGAGATCCTGGGTTAGAGTCCCAGTCGGGGCACATATTTTCAACATGTCCCTCATGAAGTACATCTGTTTGCAGCTAGGGTGTCCATTTAATTATCATTTCAAGAATAATAGGCATTATAACAAGCAGAGCAATGGGAGCATTATTGACAAGGTACATAAAGGCTAACAAATGTGGCAGACTAATCAAAATTCGAAGAAAACCTAAGCATTGAATTTCTTTTGTGTATTGTTTACTTATCTTTAACTGATGTTTTTGTTTGGGCTAAGACCTCTGTAAATCTACTTCCTACTGTTAGCTCACTCTACTTCTTGCCAATGGCTACACATGACAGTTATTTGCGTTTAATTTTCTTCTTTTTTTAAAAAAGAATATTTAAATATTAAAAAACTATTTAAAATTGCTTGTTATGTTTGATGTTTTTTGTTGTCGTTACAGCAGTCAACACATGCCAGAGTAGCTGTTGCTCCATCATCTGATAAAAAACCTGTTGCTGGGCAGTTGGTGTCGCCAGAAGAATATAAAAATATTTTGAAGGATGAAGTAGCTTTTAACCAGATTAATTCACCACCTTTGGAAAGTGTTGTTTTCCCAGGTCAGTATTAATTATTTAGGGTGCAAGTCGAATATAGGAAGAATGTAGATGTATAACAGTTGTACATTGCCTTAGCTGTGCTGGGGAAGTACCAGAACTGCAAGTGTTAATAGAAAGCACAGATGGTCAAATTGTTATAGGCACTGAAAGCTGGCTAAAACTGGAGATAAGTTCAGACGAAGTTTTTGTGAAGAACCTAACAGTGTTCCAAAAGGACATGCTAAACACAGTTGGTGGTGGCATATTTGTTGCTGTTAAAAGTAGTTTATCTTGTAGCAAAATGAAGGAGTTAGTTCCTGTCAGTTAGTATTGGCAGAGGTCATCCTTGGCAGTGGAATAAAATCCTTTTACCGACTTCCCAACTCGGATGCTACAATTGAAGAAAGGTTTGAAGAAAACTTGAGTGTAATTTCAAACACGATCCGACTCATACAATTATAGTTGGTGGCAACTTTAATTTAACTTCGACATGTTGGTGAGAATACATGTTTAAATCTAGAGGTATGCATAAATCATCATCTGAAAGTGTGCTAAATGTATTCTCTGAAAATTATTTCAAGCAGTTAGTTCATGAGCTCACACAAGTAGTAAGCAGTTGTGAAAACACACTTGACCTCTTAGCAACAAATAATCCTGAGCTAATAACAAGCATCAAAATGGATGCAGGGATTAGTGAACTCAGGGTTGCCTTGCCAAAATTGAATATTGTAACCGTCAAATTCTCCAGAAATTAATGAAAAATGTATGTATTTAAAAATTCAGATAAAGATTCACTGGACACCTTTCTAAGAGACAATGTCCAATTCTTCCAAATTAACAATGTAAGTGTAGGCCAGATGTGGCTTGAATTCAAATAAATAATATTGGCAGTAGTTGAGAGATTTACACCAAATAAATTAACAAATTATGGAGCTCATACTAAAATGGGTCAAAACACTGTTGCAGAAACAACGAAAAAAACGTGTCAAATTTAAATGGACACTAAATATTCAGGATTTGCGATCTTTTGCAGAAGCTCGAAATTTAGTGCGGACTTCAATGCAAGATGCTTATAATAGCTTCCACAATGAAACTTTTTTTGAAACCTGGCAGAAAATCCAAAAAGATTTTGGTCATTTGAAGTATGCTACTGGCAAGAAACAGTCAATGCCTTCTCTGCATGGTAGTAATGGAAATACTATTGACAACAGTACTGCCAAAGTAGAGTTACTAAACACAGCCTTCCGAAACTTTCACCAAAGAAGACAAAGTAAATATTCCAGAATTCAAATCAAGAACAGTTGCCAACATGAGTAACTTAAAAGTAGATATCCTCAGAGTAGTGAAGCAACTCAAATCACTTAATAAAAGCAAGTCTTCTGGTCCAGACCGTATGCCAATTAGATTCCTCTCAGAGTATGCTGATCCAATAGCTCCATACTTAACAATCATATATAACAGCTCACACTACGAAAGATCCGTACCCAAAAACTGGAAATCTGCACAGGTCACATCAATATTCAAGAAATGTAGTAGGACTAATCCACTAAATTACAGGCCCATATCGTTAATGTCGATATGCAGCAGGATTTTAGAAACATATATTGTGTTTTAAACTTATGAATTACCTTTCAGAGAGTGGTCTATTGACACACAGTCAACAGGGATGTATAAAACATTGTTCTTGTGAAACACAACTAGCTCTTTACACAAACGAAGTGTTGAGTGCTGTTGACAAGAGAGTTCAAATTGATTCCGTATTTTTAGATCTCCAATTGTGTGCTTATGCAATATCATCTCAGTTATGTGACTGGATTTGTGATTTCGTGTCAGAGGGGACACATTTTGTACTACTTGATGGAAAGTCATCAAGTAAAACAGAAGTGATTACTGGTGTTCCCCAAAGTGTTATAGGCCTCTGCTGTTCTTTATCTATATAAACGATTTAGGAGACAATCTGAGCAGCCGTCTTAGGTTGTTTGCAGGTGATACTGTTGTTTATCATCTTCTAAACTCATCAGAGGATCAGAACAATTTAGAAAATAAGTCTGAATGATGAAATTGGCAGTTGACCCTAAAAATGAAAAGTGTGAGGTCATTCATATGAGTGCTAAAAGGAAGCCATTAAACTTCAGTTACATGCTAAATCAGTCTAATCTAAAGGTCGTAATTCAACTAAATATCTAGAAATTACAATTATGAACAATTTAAATTTGAAAGAACACAAATGCAAGAGATGTACTAACGAGACTGCCTATAGTGCGTTTGTTTGTCCTCTTTTGTAGCACTGCTGCACGGTCTGGGATCCTTACTAGATAGAATTAACAGAGTACATCGAGAATTGTTTTGTATTATCGTGAAGTAGGGGGGAGAGTGTCATGGATATGATACAAGATTTGGGATGGACACCATTAAAAGGAAGGCATTTTTCATTGTGGCAGAATCTCCTCACAAAATTTCAGTCACCAACTTTCTCCCACGAAAGTGAAAATATTTTGTTGACATCGATCTACATAGAGAGAAATCATAGTACAATAAGGGAAATGAGAGCTTGCCTGGAAAGTTATAGGTGTTGGTTTTCTTCACATGCAATTAGAGAGAGGACTAATAGAGAATTATTGTGAAGGTGCTTCGATGAACCCTCTGCCAGGCACATAAGTGTTACTTGCAGATTATCCATGTATATGTGCTGTATTCTTGAATGGGATCTGAATCCACATCTGTTATCAAGGCACACAATGCAAAGAGCTAACCAAAGTGAACTAAATAATCAAGAGACGGAATGGCTGGGGGAGGAAAAAGGGGAGGAGGATTTTTGGCATATGCAGAGAAGATGTATAATGAAAATACTCTTTCTTTCTGTAAAAGAACAATGTATTACCAAATTTCTAGTGAAGCTAGTAAACGAAGTGAAAGTTTGTGAAGGCTTCCTTCATACAGAGTTCAAAAACCTTTACACAAATGACCCAAAGTCATGTTTTTGATAATACTACCTTCTCTGATCCTCCCCCACCTCCCCCTAGAGTAACCATGTTATCAAATTTGGAGGAGTGTTGAAGATGTAACTTATCGACTGCAGACAGTCCATGAACCAATTTGTGTAATCCACTGTTACTAGTACTAATGATCTTTAGGTTCTGCTTTGACATTCACATAAACAACAAAAAAATAGTTTTGATGAAAATGTAAAATGACTCCTGGAAATACATTTTGTCCTTATACTGTGTGGAGTTCCAGCTCTTCAGTATGTTCCCCACACTGTGAACATTTTAGTTGCTTTATGTTAGTGTGTGCCGCACAGGACTACAAATGTGCTTGCACAAACAACACAGTACAGAAAAATCTCCATACTAACATCTCCATAGACAATTTTAACAAAACTGGCATCTATAAGTTTATTTGTAGTTCACTCTGCTGACATATGCCAAACATGCAGGAATTTTAAAACTAAGTAATCTGAGTACCTCAGAGTCCTAGTGATAATATGCTCTTAACTTTAGCACATCATCATGTTTTGATGAGCATGTCAGAATAAGTTTTGCCCAAATCTTGTGTTTGAATACGAAAATCAATGATGTGATACGAGAGGAAAGCGAAAAAGTTGTAAAAAGCGGTGTATGTAACTTTAAAACTGAGCAGTACAACAGAAAACAAAAGTACTAAAAGTGTACCACTGCTACTGATATTCAAAAGAAATAACCCTTTAAGCAAATTCTTGAACTACTTTCCTAATGACATGCTGCCAAGCCACACAAAGGCATAAAAGCAAGCCAACCTTAACAATTGATGTATTTTCATATAACCAGTCAAAATAAAAAAAAATTGCATGTTACAGTTTTTAGGCCCAGAGTAGAAAAAACTCATGAATTTTTTATATTTTTGTAGAAATAAATTGAGGCACATTGAAGGTGGCACATACATATCGAAACATGTTTAGATAAGTACAAAAAGTATTACACAATGTTTTGCAGGAGCAAAGTTTTTAAAAGCCCCAATTAAAGCAGCATTGAACAGTTCTCTCCTAACCATTTTATGGTAAAAATGTGGAAATATGCGTCTCTGTGTCCACTATGAATGTGCACCTTTTCATAAAGTAAAGCATTCTGTTTGGCAGTTTTGGAACAATAAGTTACTGTGGGCACTGTAAATTCTGGGGATATATAAGGTACACCCTGAAAGGAATGGTCAGCAGCAAGTAAAGAGCCTCTGTACATAAATAATTGAAGTTTCTTGTTCTGATGTGGGTATATCTTTGACAGCAATTTGAAATTGCTGCAAAAATGAACATATCTGAACATTGTGAGTTATTATCAGTGATCACAATGCAGTTGAGTTTTCCGTTGTCCTTCAGCCGCAAGTACAGAAAAAAGTGAGGGCAACAATGCATTGAATTTAGGTAGGGTGCTAGGAGTATCCATAATGAGTGGCAGGTCTAGTGTTGAGGCAAAAGACTGTGATTATTGTTTTAGTGAAAAAGTGCCAGAAATCATTGCTCCACAGCTGATATTACCAATGGTTTTTTCCAGCAGCATTGAATTGAATAGTTAGTTTTTGGAAATATTTTGATTGTTACACAAGAAATAAAGAGAAACTTCGCTCTCACATCATGGCTTCCTAGCACAGTTATGGTGTTCAAACAGAAATCCATTTAGTGTTTTCCTTGAAATTCACCAAAACCAGAAGTTAAAATATATTTTGCACGGAAAATATGGCAAGGGGTGGACCCTATGCAGAGGACATTTTAATACATCATTCCACAGTATCAGAAGTGTATAAAAAATAATTGACTTAGTATAGAAAGAGTGAAACTGCATGTGGCTCCGGTAGAAAAGTTTTAAACTGCTTCTTTTATAGTCTTTTGTTCCCAACTGGCTATTGCTTTTGAAACACGCCTCACGTAACATACAACTTCCTATTTTGACAGTGTGATACGCTTCCATCTTATGATTCTAACAGTATATGCCAGATAAGCTAGACAGTACAGTGGAGTAGTAGTTTACAATGTAGCTACACAAAACTGATACCATATTTACTGATGACTGTGCCCTTTCTTCATGATAGAAGACACATCCTACCATATTATTTAAAAATTTCCCAACTTTTTGTTTGTGTGCTCTAGTTATAGGCTGCTCTAAATCTTTCTTCAGAGGGTACACACATTTTAAATAAATATTTTCTGCACACTGTTGATTTATTATGTATAATTTCAGTTGTAAATGAATGAATGAATTGACATTTCACTCGGCCTAAAGGTATCATTTCAGCAATTTTTCAGCTTTTTACTGTTTAACTTAGTGGTGGTTGTTGTTGTTGTCTGTAGTGTAAAGACTTATTTTGATGCAGTTCTCCATGTTAGTCTATCCTGTGCAAGCTTCTTCACCTCTGCATTACAAGTGTGACCTACATCCTCTCGAACCTGCTTACGATAATCATGCCTTTGCCTCCCTTTACAAATCTTAACCCCATCTATTCCCTGCATAAACCAAATTGACTATTCACTGATATCTCTGGATGTGGCGTCAGTATAACTCCTAAAATAGTGCTGTAGTATGTATTAACCCATTCCAACAAATGAAAGAATTTGTATAGTTCTGTCAGAATTTTAACACCACTCCATTTTACAGAGCCATCAAATGAGAGACAGTTGGCTGTAATAGCAGCATTTAAACATGCTTGGAATGGCTACAAAAGATTTGCATGGGGTCATGATCATCTCAGACCAATAACAGGAGCATTCCATGATTGGTTTTATTTGGGTCTGACCATAGTTGATGGGCTGGACACAATGTATATCATGGGTCTGAAAGAAGGTAATTGCATAGATTTACTGAAAATAAATTTTTCCAGCACATAATTTTTAGTTTATTGAGTTACCAAGTGTGTATGCGTGTGTGCGTGTTGAGTTGCAGACAGGCACAATGAAAAGACACTTGCACATTTGCTGTCAGCAAAAGCCTTCTTCAGAAAAGGAAACGTATTCATTCACACAAGCAAGCACATTTCACATTCACGACAGCCATCTCCAGCAACTCGGACCAGCATTTCATTCTGAGCTCTCAGAGGTAACTGTCGTGTATGTGTGGTTTGCTTGCTTGCTTGTGTGTGTATGTGTATGTGTGTGTGTGTGTGTGTGTGTGTGTGTGTGTGTGTGTGTGTGTGTGTGTGTGTGTGTTTGTTTGTTTCCTTTTCTGCAGAACGCTTTGGCCAAAAGCTAATATGTAAGTGTCTTTCATTGTGCCTGTCTGCAATCTGCAACTCAATGTGTTATCTCTATGGTGAGTAGCAATCTACCTTTCTGCATCTGACATTTAAAAATGCTACCAGTCACTAGGACTTAAATGGAGGAACAGTCAGTAAAACCTCAGGTATTGTAAGATTTTATACAACCCTATTATTTTCCTGTAGTATTTACTACTTTAATTAAAGTAGCTGTGACAGCAAAAAAGTGTTTCAGTGAATTCCAAAAATAATTGCCTTCACTCACAAAACATAGGTAACTTGTCTTCAAACTTCCGGCAATTATACCTTCAGCATCCTAGAGGGGGACAGAATTCTTCCAGTGACATTTGGCTACTTCAGTGTATGATAGTCATTCAAGAAGAATGCTAAATATTTTGGGCCCTAACCACCTCAATTTAATTTTCATTACATTCCTTTATGATGTGGGCTTTGGTCTATATCATAATCTTCTTGTTTGTTTTCCTGTCTCTTCACAGTGCCCATCTTGCATATCTTCATTGCTCATTGAATTGCCTTCAGTTTTTGAGTGTTTCTTATTCATGTAATTACCAAATGTACAGCAATCAGTCACAAAATCATGTTTTATTTATTCAGTTTTGCAAATCGATTTCAATTGATTAACAGCCATCATCGATGCTTTCAACCAATATGTGCCCTGAGTAGTAATACTTTGTTTGACCTCTGTTTAAGACAGTATTACTACTCTGGGCCATATTGGTTGAAAGCACCGATAATGGCTGTTAATCAGTTGAAATCGATTTGCAAAAGTGAATAAATAAAACATGATTTTGTGACTGGTTGCTGCATATTTGGTAATTTTACGGTTGCTGCACGACTTGGGAACCACATGGAGCCCACCATTTATCTTATTCATGTATCGCCGTTATCAGTCAAAGCCAATAATAAACACTAACTGCATAGTTCTTGTTGCAGATATACTGGAATATTCATTTAAAAACACTGTTTGCGTCATCAAGAGCTCTCAAGGCCTGTTTTTTTTCCCTACCCATCCAGTCACTGATTTCACAGTTTATTTGTATTTGTTTTTATCTGTGTGTTTATTACATTTTATTTCAGTATTATTACAAGTGATTTTCCAGCCTGTTTTCAAATACTCTCTATGGAATAATTTCATACATTGTTCAGATTTATCTGCTTTGGAGACAAACAGTAAGATGTTACCAGTGAAATAAAGTGGTTGGCACAAGTTCCATGTACATGTTTTTTCATATTCCCAGCTTAAGGATTTGAAAACTTCTTCCAGTACTGCTGAGATAGTTTTAATGGTATGGAACTTACTTGCCTAACTCATTCTCCAACTCTGAATCTCTGCTAATGTGTTAAAGTATAATGGAAGCTGTAGCACTTATGTATATATTCTCCAGTGTACAAATATGGATTTAATTGGTGCCTCATTTATCGATGGCTCTTGGCACAGATTTTGCTCAAACTGAGCCAAAGCTTTCTCAGAATCTGTGAATTACATCTTTAAAATAGTTTTTTGTGCTTTACACCATATATTAATCCTCTTTTCCCCCATTACTTGAGTAAAAACTAATGAATCTATAGTTTTGTTCTTTCTATCTCCTTTCTTGTTAAGTAGTAGAAGTACAGTGTTGTTCCAAATGTTCTTAAACAATTTTCCAGATTCCTTTTGTGTTATTCCCATCTCTGCTGCTTTAACCAACTTTATAGGATCTTCTTCTTCTTCTACTTCTTCTTTTTTTAAACCCTTGGCAGGCTTTATCCGCCTTAAGAAGTCGCCTTTTAAGTTTTACACACCACTTTTGAGATATGATGTTACTATTGTTTTAAAATATGTGAATTTGTCATTTGTTGTTGTTAAAACAGTGGCAGCTCAGAAACTGGCTGATTAGTTTGTTTACAGTGAGTGGTAAAAGGGGTCGACAGAAGCGTTCGATCCCACACGTCGGCTTTGACCCATGACGTAAGGGCGTTGTCGTGTGTGACGTCATGACGGCGTGGAGTTTGGTTTGTGAGTGTGGCATGTTTGTAGATGTCGTCGTGTTGTGGTTTGTTGTGCTCTCTGGCGGTATGTTCAGGGTTTTTGTTTGTGTGGTGTAATGGGCTCAGTTTGCTTTTGATCATTATCTAGAATTGTTCGAGTGTCGGATGTGTTTGTAGAGGAATTCGTTTCAGTGAGTTAACGATTTTATGTGAAGGTTAATTTAGTGTTGTTCGCTGTACATCGTGTGGTAATTTTAGTAAAATTAATCGGTTGTTGTTTTTGTTTAAGAACGGATATGACAGATAAAATTAACAGTGCACAGGTCAAGGGAAGTGTTCGATTCCAATCTGTGGCTGTGTATGTTGATATTGGTATCGGGAGATGTTTTTAAGCTATATAGGCCAAGGGCAGTGTTTGATCCTAATTTATGGGATCGGGAGCTGCTGTTGAGCTATATAGGTCAAGGGAAGTGTCTAATTCCAGATGATATTGTGTTTAGTGGTATTTGGGGAGTTTTGTGTGGTTTTGTATGGGGGTGAGTGTCTAAATTTGTTTATATTTAATTTGCCCCCACCCAAAAACACCCCATTTCCCGCGCTTGTCCCGTTGGTGTCATTAGGCTTTTTGTGGAAAGTGTGTGTGTTTGTTTTTCGATGTATTTTCGTCCTCATATGTGCCATGTTGGTCGTTTATGGTCGTTTCTGCCATATTTGTAATGTCATTGGTCAAAGCAGACGGGCGGGATCGGACGCTTCCGTATTCCCGGTAAAAGAAAGGTTTTTAAAAATATAGAAATTTCACTTGCAGTTTTCGTTGGATAATTTTTATTTTAACAAAAATATCGTGGATTGGTTTTTCCAACTGTTTTTAATTAGTCACCTTCATAAAAAAATCAAACGTGGTTGTTAAGTCCCCTCCCCCACTACACACACACACACACACACACACACACACACACACACACACACACACACACACTTGAACTTCAGTGCTGTGTTTAAATTGGATGAAGAGGATCAGCTTGTGATATATCATAAGATAGAGGCATTATTAGGAATGTTGAATCATTAAATTGTGCATTTAATATAGCTCAAAAAAGATCTGTTCCTGATGGCTCTCTCACAAGTTGCTGTAACCCCAAATACCTCTCGTGCCAATTTGTGTAAGGAAATGCCTTAAAAAATTTTATTGACATCATCATGGGAGATGGAGAGCTCGGATATATTTGTGAGAGCCAGAAAGTGAGCAGAAATCAACTAATTGGATGTTAAAGATTAACTGTTGTTGTTGTTGTGGTCTTCAGTCCTGAGACTGGTTTGATGCAGCTCTCCATGCTACTCTATCCTGTGCAAGCTTCTTCATTTCCCAGTACCTACTGCAACCTACATTCTTCTGAATCTGCTTAGTGTAGTCATCTCTTGGTCTCCCTCTACGATTTTTACCCTCCACGCTGCCCTCCAATACCAAATTGGTGATCCCTTGATGCCTCAGAACATGTCCTACCAACCGATCCCTTCTTCTGGTCAAGTTGTGCCACAAACTCCTCTTCTCCCCAATCCTATTCAATACCTCCTCATTAGTCACGTGATCTACCCATCTAATCTTCAGCATTATTCTGTAACATCACATTTCGAAAGCTTCTATTCTCTTCTTGTCCAAACTATTTATCGTCCATGTTTCACTTCCATACATGGCTACACTCCATACAAATACTTTAAGAAAAGACTTCCTGACACTTAAATTTATACTCGATGTTAACAAATTTCTCTTCTTCAGAAACTCTTTCCTTGCCATTGCCAGTCTACAATTTATATCCTCTCGACTTCGACCATCATCAGTTATTTTGCTCCCCAAATACTACTTTAAGTGTCTCACATCCTAATCTAATTCCCTCAGCATCACCCGACTTAATTCGACTACATTCCATTATCCTCGTTTTGCTTTTGTTTATGTTCATCTTATATCCTCCTTTCAAGACACTATCCATTCCGTTCAACTGCTCTTCCAAGTCCTTTGCTGTCTCTGACAGAATTACGATGTCATCGGCGAACCTCAAAGTTTTTATTTCTTCTCCATGGACTTTAATACCTACTCCGAATTTTTCTTTTGTTTCCTTCACTGCTTACTCAACATACAGATTGAATAACATTGGGGATAGACTACAGCCCTGTCTCACTCCCTTCCCAACCACTGCTTCCCTTTCATGTCCCTCGACTCTTATAACTGCCATCTGGTTTCTGTACAAATTGTAAATAGCCTTTTGCTCCCTGTATTTTACCCCTGCCACCTTTAGAATTGGAAAGAGAGTATTCCAGTCAACATTGTCAAAAGCTGTCTCTTAGTCTACAAATGCTAGAAACGTAGGTTTGCCTTTCCTTAATCTTTCTTCGAAGATAAGTCGTAAGGTCAGTATTGCCTCACGTGTTCCAACATTTCTACGGAATCCAAACTGATCTTTCCCGAGGTAGGCTTCTACTAGTTTTTCCATTCGTCTGTAAAGAATTCGTGTTAATATTTTGCAGCTGTGGCTTATTAAACTGATTGTTCGGCAATTTTCACATTTGTCAACACCTGCTTTCTTTGCGATTGGAATCATTATATTCTTCTTGAAGTCTGAGGGTATTTCGCCTGTCTCATACATCTTGCTCACCAGATGGTAGAGTTTTGTCAGGACTGGCTCTCCCAAGGCCGTCAGTAGTTCCAATGGAATGTTGTCTACCCCGGGGGCCTTGTTTCAACTCAGATCTTTCAGTGCTCTGTCAAACTCTTCACGCAGTATCGTACCTCCCATTTCATCTTCATTTACATCCTCTTCCATTTCCATAATATTGTCCTCAAGTACATCACCCTTGTATAGACCCTTTATATACTCCTTCCACCTTTCTGCTTTCCCTTCTTTGGTTAGAACTGGGTTTCCATCTGAGCTCTTAATATTCATACAAGTGGTCCTCTTTTCTCCAAAGGTCTCTTCAATTTTCCTGTAGGCAGTATCTATCTTACCCCTAGTGAGATAAGCCTCTACATCCTTACATTTGTCATCTAGCCATCCCTGCTTAGCCATTTTGCACTTCCTGTCGATGTCATTTTTGAGACGTTTGTATTCCTTTTTGCCTGCTTCATTTACTGCATTTTTATATTTTCTCCTTTCATCAATTAAATTCAATATTTCTTCTGTTACCCAAGGATTTCTACTAGCCCTCGTCTTTTTACCTACTTGATCCTCTGCTGCCTTCACTACTTCATCCCTCCCATTCCTGTAAAGATGAACTAAAACTAACAAAATCAAACAATGGAAAATCCACATAGGATTATCAACAATGTAAAAAAAGGTAGGAATATCAACAATGTAGGAAAAGACAGATTCCTACTTACCATAAAGGAGACATGTTTAGTTGCAGTCAGGCACAATTAAAAGACACTTTCGTAAATCTTTACACCACAGTATTCATCAGCAAAAGAGAAACTCGTATCAACCATGCATAGAAGCAAATGCACCTCATGCACACACAACTGCAGAATTTCACGGCCAGAATGCAGTTATCACGTGGGATGCAAGCAGCAATCTGAAGGGGAAGGGGAAGGAATAGTACTGTGTGGGTGGGTAGAGAGACAAATGCTGTCTGGTGGAGTGTGCAGGAACTAGAATGCCAACAAGCACAGCATCAGAAGGTTATGGAGCAGAGAGCTGGGGGGAAAAGGAGAAGACTGGGGAAAGATGGGCGAGTGCATTGGCAGAAGACAGCAAATAAACAGGGTGGGAAATGAGAAGAGGGAGGAGATAATAGGACAAAGGGGTAGAAATTATTGGGTGGAGGGTGTGGGGGCAGTAATGTATCGTAGGTTGAGGCTGGGATAATTACAGAAGACAAGAATGTGTTGTTTGAATAACGCCCATCTGCACATTGCAGAAAATCTGATGGTGGAGGAAAGAATCCAGGTGCATCAGGTAGTGAAGCAGCCATTGAAATAAAGTATATTATCTTCAGGTGCATGTTGTGCCAGTGAGTGGTCTGTTTTCTTCTTGGCCACAGTTTGGCGGTAGCTGTTCATCCTGGTGTACAGCTGGTTGGTTGTCATACCAATATAAAAAGCTGTGAAAGTGTTGTAGCAGAGCTGGTAAATGACATGGCTGCTTTCACAAGTGGCCCAGTCCTTGATGGGGTATGATAAACCTGTGTCACAACTGAAACAGGAAATGCTGGGTGGGTGGATTGAGCAGGTCTTGCACTTGGGTCTTCTACACGGATACAATCCTTGTGGCCAGAAGTTGGGCTTGAGAGTGGCATAGGGATGGACTAGGATGTTGTGGAGTTTGGGTAGGCAACGGAACACTGCTTTAGGAGGGGTGAGAAGTATCTCAGGTAGGATATCCCTCTTTTCAGAGCACGATAGGTAATCAAAGCCGTGGCGAAGGATGTGGTTCAGTTGTTCCAGTGGTACTATGTGATGAAGGGGACACACCTTTGTGGCTGGTCCCTAGAGGTGGCAGATGGATTGGAGATGTGAAGGGAAATGGCATAGGAGATCTGTTTACAGACTATGTCTGGGGGACAGTGCTTGTCTGTGAAGGCCTTGGTGAGACCCTCAGCATATTGAGCAAGGGTGTCCTTGTCACTGTAGATACACCATCCCTGGATGGCCAGACTGTATGAGTCGGATTTTTTGGTGTAAAAGGGATGACAGGTGTCAAAATGCAGGTACTGTTGGTGGTTGGTGGGTTTAATGTGGACAGAGGTGTGGTTGGTGCCATCAGAGAGGAGGATGTCAACATGTAGGAAGGTGACATGCTGGATTGAGGAGGATTATATGAAGTGGATTAGAGAAAAAGTGTTGAGATTGTGAAGGAATGAAGATTGGGTGTCTTGGCCCTCAGTCCAGATCATGAAGATACCATCACTGAACCAGACTAGGGGTTTGGTATTTCAGTAGGCAAAGAAGGTCTCTAGATGGCCCATGAAAAGGTTGGCACAGGAGGATGCCATGCACTGCCCACAGTTGTGCCAGGGATTTTTTTTTTTACATACCTTCCCTGCAAAGGAGAAGTATTTGTGGTTTACGATAAAGCAAGTAAAGTGTATGAGGAAAGAGGTAGTGGTTTTGGAGTCTGAAGGATGTTGGGGAAAGCAGTAAGACCCTGAGCATGAGGGATGTTGGTGTAGGGAGGTAGCATCAACTGTGACAAGTAGGGATCCAGGAGGTAGAGGAGTGGGGGAAGGTGCATTGTTGGAGGAAGAAGTGGTTGGTGTCTTTGATGTGGGAGGCTACATTTTGGGCAATTGGTTTGTGATGTTGGTCAATGAGGGCCAAAATTCTTTCATTGGGTGCACAGTAACCAGCCACAATGGGGTGTCCAGGATTGTTGGGTTTGTGAATTTTGGGGAGCATATAGAAGGCGGGTGTGCAGGGTGTTGTAGAGGTGAAGAGGGAAATGGATTCAGTCAAGAGGTTCTGGGAAGGGCCTAAGTCTTTAAGCAGGGATTGGTGGTTGTTTTGGACTTTTGGAATGGCCCGACCCATCCTGTTTCTCAGATGCTACCTAAACAATGGAATTCCCCCAAACAGCCTAACCATAAAGATCCCTATCTCTGGATCCCACCCCTCCTTTTACAGTGCCCTACATCTTTTCATATTCCACTAATCTGTGGCCCTCACAAACCAGGTACTGCAAAGAAACATCTCCATGGCACAGACATCCCAGAACCACCTCTGCTCCCTCTGCAAGATACTACTACTGGGCAATCCTTACTCAATGCATCACATCTCTGAAACTGAATCCCTTGTGCTCCAATACCTTGAGGACCATTTCAGACACAACCTCCATAAGTTATCAATCTGCTGACATTCTGCTTTCACCTCAGGGTACCACTATCAAACCCCAATTGTACCCAAAGTGTTCCTCTTCCTCCACCCCTCATAGCAGATAAACCTTCCCTAGCTGATCTTTTCAACTTGCCACATTCCAACTAACTCCATACTGTCTCCGCACAAAATCCAGAATCAAAACATTTCCGTAACGCTGTTGTTAACCCTTAGACCCATAGAAGTTTCAGTTTTATCCAAAGGCCTCACCTTTAGCTTTACACCTAGATTTAAGTATGCTAAAATTGTCAAAGACTTACTCTTTTTCTCCTTATGCCTGCAATGGAAGCACTTTTTCTCCTTATGCCTGCAATGGAAGCACTTCTCTGTCACCAATCCCTCTAACCAAAACCACCCTAATTCCAACATTGAAAAATGCCTCTTCCAGTTCATACCACCATCCCACCATCCAATTATGATCCTCCCTCCCACTCCCACCTAATCACCTGCTAGTCACCTTCCAGGAATTCCGTATCACCAACTTAGCCTCACTATTCTTCCTCAAGTACCTTCCTCAGAACACCAACATTTCGTTGCACCACTGTTGTTATGTATCGCAGTGACTACCTGGCAGAAGGCCTGCGCCAGTTATCTGACTCCACCATCTATAAACTCTGCCGGAGTATCCCATCCCAGAAATCCAACACAATCTCCAATCCCTGCTTAAAGCCTTAGCCCCTCCCCAGAACCTCTTCCCTGAATCCATTTCCCTGCTCACCCCTATGCCCTGCAGGCAAGTCATTTACCAGCTCTGCTGCAACCATTTCACACCTTTTTATAGTGGTATGACTACCAACCAGCTGTCCACCAGGATGAAAGTCCACCACCATATTGTCACCAAGATCAAAGTAGACCACCCCATGGCATGGCCATCTGGATCCTTCCCTCCACCACCAGCTTTTCTGATCTGCACATATGGGAGTAATCTGTAAAACACATTCTCCACTCCCTTTATTGTCCCAGCCTTAGCCTACAGTAACATACCTCCCCACACCCTCCATCCAACAGTTTCTACCCCATATCATCTCTTCCCCATTCTCGTTCCCACCTTGTTTATTTGCAATCCTGTGCTACAACTCTCCTTTTTACCCACCTTCCTGCCCCACAACCTCCTGACGCTGCACCTGTTATCAGTCTAGTCCTTGCACACTTCACCAGACAGTGTTCATCTCTCTCTCACCTTATACTACTCTCCATTCCCCTTCCCTGCCCTTGAAGATTGCTGCTTGCATCCCACGTGATAGTTGTGTTCTGTCCCGAGATGCTGGAGGTGGCGGTCATGTATGCATGAGGTGTGCTTGCTTGTGTGTATGAATGGTGTGTTTTTCTCTTTCACTGATGAAGACTGTGGTCGAAAGCTTTATTAACTGCCTTTTAACTGTGCCTGTTTGCAGCGTAACATGCCATCTTTATGGTAAGTAGCAATCTGTCTTGTCCTACATTGTCAAAAGTAACAAACTTTATTCATTTGTGAAGAACTTTAAAGAAATATGAACTAATAGTTCCAAGTTTCATTATCAATAGTGTACACTGTAACTACAACATACGATCTGAAGGTCTGTAACAGGTCACTTTGTAATTTTTAAAAATAATAGTAACCAACAGACAGAAAATAACCATATTTTGTACTGATTATTTGACTGAGAAAAATTGAATTAATGTCTCATTGCACTTGATTTATCACTAAAATACAAATTCTTGCTCCTGTACATTAAAAAAATGCATGGGGAGTGATTTTCATTGCACCTAAAAAACCGTTGGATCCTTTGAAAACCATGTTTTTGAGTTAACAACGTCAGAGTAGAAAAACTATTTCCTGAATTGGTTGACATATTCAAAAGTGCAGAAATTTTAAAGTGAAAATAGTTTGAGAAACAATAAAACAATTTGCACCAATAATCTCCCCCCCCCCCCCTCTCCTACACACCTCCCAATACTTATGTAAAAATGTCAAACACAGTCCTCATACTTTTTGTATGTCATTACTTTTATTATTAAATACCTGTTCACACGTCCCGTTAACCATTAGCCATGCACATTAGTGCTGCTGCCAGAATGGGAAGGTGTGCTGGCTCGGATTGAATCCACCTGCAGGGTTAACAATGAATGCTGGTTTGTCAACCAGCCTGGATGTGGTTTCTCGGTGGTTTTCCACATCCCACTGGGTATATGTTGGTCAGGTACCCAAGTTCTACCTCAGTTCAATGACTCGCAAACATTTAGAATACTTTGGTCACTTTCATACAAGTATCAGACCATGCAAACTGGTGTGGTACATGTATTCTGTACTAGGGGTTAAAGGAGTGGTGATAGGAAGGGCATCTGGCCACCCTTTAAATTAACCAGGCCAAATCTGTAACAGCCACATTGACCCTAAGCTGATGCAGGACAAAGGCACAAGGAAAAGAAGGAAGAACTATCTATATTTCTGATTAATAGCTTGAAATTGTTGTTTTTCATGGTAACATTCATGAGTAAATACTTTGTATAGTTCTTGCTGTGTCAGATTTGTGAATCTCGAACTTTCAGCAACTTCGTCCATCATCATCCAGAGATTATATTTCAGTACGCCACTAGGTACTCTAGTTGGGTAAATTGTATCATAGAGATGTCACGGAACTTCCATATGCTACTAGAAATTATCACTGTCCGTGACTGAAGAACTTTGGTAGCAATGCTGATTTTGTTAGATGGATGATTCAATTGATTTCTCTGTTGCCCTTCAGCATAAAGCACCCGTTTCTATGCACCACTAAGGATGTAGCAACTGTCTCAATTAAAATTGTTGTTACACATTCTGATCTCAGTGGGTTGTTGGATAAGCAATCCC
Organism: Schistocerca gregaria; assembly: GCF_023897955.1. Lineage (NCBI taxonomy): Eukaryota > Metazoa > Arthropoda > Insecta > Orthoptera > Acrididae > Schistocerca > Schistocerca gregaria. Next base: position 497,249,761 of record NC_064923.1, read on the forward strand.
TTTTGGTAGATGCATGAGATAATATTCCTATTTTATGAGACATAATAGTATGTTTGTTCATGAGGGTGTATTCAGCAACGGCAGATTTGTAGAAATTTTAATATTTAATATCGTATTGGTACTCTGTGCAGCATTCTGAAATTGTTCATATTGACCAACCAAATTATAAACTCCAAGAACACTAAAATCAAGGCTGTCTTTTACTGGGTGCAGCATCTCTCTCTAATTTTCTTGAGTGGTTGGAAATGGGGTGAATACTGTGTCTGTTTAGGACTCTGCCCATTTTGTTGGTCATAGCTCTAAAGAAAAGAAGGAATGCTACTGGCTGATAATCTTCTGGAGGAGTATCTCTGTGTGTTTCTAGCTTAATGTGTCAATCACAACAACAGGTTTTGTAGAATACCTTTCTTAAATATGGAATTTCAGAATTGGAAGTATTCCATGTCACACTTTTAGCTCTGTGCGTCAATGTATTGAAAACTGCTTCCTTATGGGCTGGATGATGAGAGCTTTGTGCACAGAAATAAAGGTCAGTGTGTGTTGGCTTTCAGTAAACAGAGTGCCCTAGCTGCCCATCTTCTATTTTTTTCAAATAGAACATCTAAAAATGTTAATTATAATTCTCGCTCCATCTCAGCAGTGAACTTGATATTAGAGCACATACTATTCATATGGTCAACGAACAGGTAAAGAGCTAAGATTCCATGTGGCGAAATGAACAAAGTGGGTGGCTAAGGCACTCTGTTTATCAGTAGGTAACATGTATCCCCAGTATAATGCTGCATAAATCTTTCATCATCCAGTCCATAAGAAAGAAGTTTTCAAGACACTGATACACAGAGCTAAGAACTATCTGTGACAAGGAACACCTGGATTCCAAGATAAAATATCTGATGTTGTTGTCTTCAGTCTGAAGACTGGTTTGATGCAGGTCTCCTCACTACTGTACCCTGTGCGATTCTCTTCATCTCCAAATAACGACTGCAGCCTACATACTTGTGAATCTGATTACGGTATTTGTTTCTTGGTCTCCCTCTACAATTTTTACCTGCCACACTCCCCTTCAGTACCAAACTGGTGATCCCTTGATGTCTTGGAATGTGTCCTATCAACCGATCCCTTCTTTTAGTCGAGTTGTACCACAAATTTCTGGTCTCCCATTTCTATTAAGTATCTGCTTATTAGTTACATCATCTATCCACCTAATCTGCAACATTCTTCTGTAGCACCACATTTCAAAAGCTTCTGTCCTCTTCTTGTCTGAACTATTTACCATCCATATCTCACATCCATACATTCCTACACTCAAGACAAATGTCTTCAGAAAAGACTTCCTAACATTTAAGTCATGTTAACAAATTTCTCTTCTTCAGAAATGCTTTTCTTGCCATTGCCAGTCTACATTCTATATCCCCTCTACTCCGACCATCATCATTTATTTTGTTGCCCAAATAGCAAACTTTTCTACTACTTTATGTGTTTCATTTGCTAATCTAATTCCCTCAGCAGTCACCTGATTTTAATTTGACAACATTCCATTATCCTTTTTTTATGTTCATCTTATATTTTCCTTTTAAGAGACTGTCAATTCCATTCAAATGCTCTTCCAAGTCATTTGTTTCTGACAGAATTATGGTGTCTTCAGCAAACCTCAAACTTTTTATTTCTTCTCCCTTGACTTTATTTCCTACTCCAAATTTTTCTTTGGTTTCCTTTACTGCTTGGCCAGTGTACAGACTGAATAACATCGGGGATAGGCTACAGCCATGTCTCACACTCCCTTCTCAACCACTACTTCCCTTTCATGCCCCATGACTTTTATAACTGCTGACAGGAGTCTGCACAAGTTAAAAATGGGCTTTTGCTCCCTGTATTTTACCCCTGCTACCTTCAGAATTTCAAAAACAGTGTTCCATTCAACATTGGCAAAAGCTTTCTCAGAGTCTACAAATGCTATAAAAACATTGGTTTGGCTTTCCTTAACCTGTTTTCTAAGAAAGTTGTAGGGTCAGTATTGCCTCGCATGTATCTACATTTCTCTGAAATCCAAACTGATCTTCCCCAAGGTTGTTATCTGTAAGTTTTTCAATCGTTCTGTAAAGAGTTCGTCTTAGTATTTTGCAACCATGACTTAATTGAACTGATAGTTTGGTAATATTCACACCTGCCAGCACCTTCTGTCTTTGGAATTGGAATTTTTATATTCTTCTTGAAGTCTGAGGGTATTTCGCCTGTCTCATACATCTTGCATGCCAGATGGAGAGTTTCATCAGGACTAGCTCTTCCAAGGCTATCAATAGTTCTGGCAGAATGTGATCTACTACTGGGACCTTGTTTCAACTTAGGTCTTTCAGTGGATTGTCAAATTCTTCTCGCAGTATCAATTCTCCCATCTCATCTTCATATATGTCCTCTTCCAGTTCTGTACAATTTCCTTCAAGTCCGTCTCCCATGTAAAGACCCTTTGTATGCTATTTTCACCTTTCAACTTTCCCTTCTTTGTGTAGGACCGGTTTTCATTTGGTTTACATTTGTCCCTAGCCATTCCTGCATAGTCATTTTGCATTTTCTGCCAATCTCATTTTTAGACGTTCTTGTTCCCTTTTGCCTGCTTTATTTGCAGCATTTTCATATTTTATGCTTTCAACAATTAAATTCAATACCTTTGGTGTTATCCAAGGGGCTCTGTTAGGCCTTGTATTTTTACCTATTTGATCCTCTGCTGCTGTAAATATTTCATATCTTAAAGCTACCCATTTGGCTTCTACTGTTCTCATTTCCCCTGTTCTACTCAACTGTTGGCTAGTGCTCCCTGTGAAACTCTCAACAATTTCTGGTTCTTTCAACGTATTCAAGTTCCTACCTTTTTGCAATTTTTTTGGTTTTAATGTACAGTTCATAACTAGTAAATTGTGGTCAGACTGCACATATGCCACTGGAAATGTCTGACAATTTAAAATCTGGTTCTGAAATCTCTGTCTTACCATTATATAATCACACTAAAACTTTCTAGTGTCTCTGGGTCTCTGCCACAATACAACCTTGTTTCGTGGTTCTTAAACCATGTGTTAGCAGTGATTAAATTATGCTCTGGCAAAATTCTACCAGGCGGCTTCCTCTTTAATTCCTTTCCCCCAGTCCATAATCACCTATTAATTTTTCTTTCTCTTCCTTTTCTGTCTGTCAAATTCCAGTCCCCCATCACAGATTTTTTTCTCTCTTAACTATTTAGATAATTTCTTGTGTGTCATCTTACATTCCTTCAATTTCTTTATCATGTGTGGAATTAGCTGGTATATAATCTTTTACTACTGCGGTCTATCTTAGCTACAATAGTGTGTTCGCTATGCTGTCCATAGTAGCTTACATGGATTCCTTTTTTCTTATTCATTATTAAACCCATTCCTGCATTACCCATGATTTTCTTTTTATAACCCTGTATACACTTGACCTGAAGTCCTGTTCCTGCTGCCACCTAGCTTCACTGATTCCCACTATATGTAAATTCAACTTATCTCTCTCACTTATTAAATTTGCTAACGTACATGCCCGATTAAGGGATTGAACATTCCATGCTCTGATCTGTAGAATGCCAGTTTTGTTTCTCCTGATAATGACATCTTCCTGAGAAGTCCCCACCTGGAGATCCAAATGAGGGGCTATTTTATCTGTGGGATTTTTTGCCCAAGAGGATGCCATCATTTAACCATACAGTAAAGCCGCATGCCCTCAGGAAAAATTACGGCTGTAGTTTCCCTTGCTGTCAGCCGTTCGCAGTACCAGCACAGCAAGGCCGTTTAAGTTAATCATCTAGACTTTTACCACAGCAGCTACTGAAAAGGCTGCTGTGCCGCTCTTCAGGAACCTTAAATTTGTGTGGCTTCTCTACAGATACCCTCCATTGTGGTTACACCTACAGTACAGGTTTCTGTATCACCAAGGCACGCAAGCTACCACCAATAGCAATGCCCATGGTTCATGGGGGGTTATATCTGATAAGAAACATGTCCCAAAAGAATGGCTATTATGGTTGAGATATTAAGTTAGCCATATCTAAGAAAGAAAAACACCGAGATACTCACTGATCAGAAGATGAGCAGCTCATAGAATTCCTCCATGTCATTAGAGCTATGAGAAATAAAATAGGCAAAATCTTGGATGGACATAGTATTCATTCCATTTTCCAACCGCTGAAGAAAATTAGAGAGATGTGGTGCCTAATAAACGACAGACTTGATCTCAGTGTTCCTGGAATTTTAAAACACCTTGTGAATGGGCTAGCAGTTACATTTCTCAGTCAGTACGAACGCTTTCAGAATGTCACACAAAAGCTAACACCACTTAAATATTGTGATATTGATGAATATGCTGTTGCTGAACACAATCTTGTGAACAAACAATTGTCTTTTACAAAACAGGAATATTATCTCATGCGTATACTTACTGAGATTTGATTATCAAAGAAACCACCGAGATCACAATGTGTGACAGTTGCTACACACTTAGTGGTGCTTGGAAACAAGTGCTTGATGCTGAAAAGCAACAGAGAAATCAGTTGTGTCATCCACTGACTAAAGAAATGAGCAATGCTCTTCAGTCATGGGCAACAACATAATCTCCGGTAAATTCTGTGACTTCATGACGTCTCCATGACAAACTGTAATTTGGCCAACTAATGTACCTAATGGTATACTGAAATGTAATATCCTGTCAGTGACGATGGAGGAAGCCACTGAAAGTTTAAGATTCACTAATATGATGTGCAAGAACCCTCAGTATCTTGAACTATTCAAACATTTAAATAAATCTTCAAACATTCACACAAATTTCATCTTCTTCTCTGCAGTTGTTAGTCACAAAAATATTCTGTGTATGTTACCTCACTGCCTGAAAGAAATTTACAAATATCTGGGGGGATGAAAGATACAGTTATTCACACTGCTTTGAAACAATAATTTATTTTTCATTGCTAATTTTAGACCTAAGCTGATCATCAAATGGCAGTGAGGACATCTTGTACAAATTATTGCATTTTTATCCTATAATATGAAAGAGTATTAGTGATTATGTAGTTTACAAAAACTTACATGCAGATTCCAAGGTCTACTCATTCTACATACTTCTGGAACAGGAGTTTTTTATATGTTGCATCTTAGGAACCTCCTTACTCTATGATTATCTTGGCTCATGGTTCAGCATATCAGACATCAAAATCAATTTTGTGAATCACATAACTTCAAAATAGTTTTTATCTTGTACTTAGTACATATTTTATAACACATTAAATTTTTAAATTCTTTTTTGAGAAACTATGCTACACAACAAAATAAAAGGAAAAGAGGGTTCACATCTTTGATCATGTACATTACGTCACAAATTTATGTTGAAAAAATTTATGTAAATATTACTGTTGTATTTGGAACAATTATCCTCAGTTGTAAAATCTTTCCATTTATAAGACACGAAACAGTTTCATCTTAATAAACATGGATACAATTGTACCTTGTATCAGAAATAGACAGTATCATGTAACTATAAATGCAGTAGTGTTATTGGCATTTGTTGAAATGTACTTACTTTTCCCCATACTTTCATTTTTTTAATCCCCATGGATGCTCCCCTTGACCTATATAATTGGACATATGACATCTGCTCAATAAATTACAGAATGTTGCCCACAAAATTTTTCTTTTACTTACTGTGCGTAGTCTCCTTCGAAATACTCTTCTCCATAATTGATACACCTATCCCAATGCCGTTTCCACTTCCAGAAGCAGTCTTGGTATGCGTCTTGCTGGATACACCACTCCCAACGCCGTTTCCACTTCCAGAAGCAGTCTTGGTATGCGTCTTGCTGGGTTGCACAAAATGCCATCTGCGAATTTTCTTTTATCTCGTATATCAATGCAAATATTCATCCTTTCAATGGGGTATTCAACATTGGAATTAAAAAGAAGTCCGCAATGGCCAGGTCTAGAGAGCATGGAGAATGAGGCAGTATGGTGATTTAGTTTCTTGTGCAGTACTCACACATCAACAGGGATGAATGTATGGGTGCGCTATCATGATGCAAGAACCATGAATTGTCTCTCAGTAGTTCAGGCCATTTCCTTCTCACATTTTCTCAAAGGCACCGTAACACATCCTGATAGTACCAGGGATTAACAGTTTATCCACATGGCATGAATTCATGATTAACTAATCCTTCAAAGTCAAAGAAAACTATCATCGTGGCTTTGACATTTGATCTGACCTGACAAGTTGTTTTTGGTCTTGGAGAACTTTCCCTGACCCACTGTGAAGAGTGAACCACGGTCTCAACATCGTAATCATAGACCCATGTCTCATCACCAGTAATAATTCTCTTGAGGAACATCTCATTCTCATTTGTGTGACCTAAAAGCTCATAACAGGTTGCGAGGTGAAGGTCTTTCTGGTCTTGACTCATGAGCTGTGTGACTAACTTGGCAGCTACACTAAGCATCCAGGATGCTGTGTCAGGACTCCATGACATAATCCAGCTGAAATGTTACATTCTTCTGCAATCTCCAGGACAGTCTGTCTTCGATTGGCACACACAATTTCATTAATGTTCCTGGCATAAGCACTGTCACTAGAAGGTAGAAAGGCATCCTGAACAAGGATCTTTAACCTCTGTCGAGCCATTTTTAAACTATCTGAGTCATTTGTAACACCTAGCACAGTTTAAGCGCTCGTCACCGAATGCTCCCTGCATCATTTGTTGCATCTTGATCAAGATTTTCTTAAGTTTCACACAAAATTTAATGCAGATGTGTTGCTTCTCTAATTCTCAAGCTGTGCAACACATTGTTCTTCTTGGTACAGCACTGAACAGTAACTAACAGATATACAACACTGAAACTTCTGCAGCTACACAAATACAGGTGTGTGCAAGGATGGCAATTGCATTTCACTCCAGCACACCATTGACACAAAATTACAAATTTTCTGGAATTTTTTGAACAGACCTCATATTGGAGCATTACAGTATGCTCTGAATTTCACAATTAAAAAAAAAATAATAAAATTGCAAGGAGTAGTTGGCTGAAAGGAGTGGAGAAGAATATTTGGAGGAAAAGAAAAGATTGTGTCACTGTGTTGGCAGAGTGCTGGTGGGAGAATAAAGGAAAATATGTAAAACAGATCCAGCCATTGGCTGGAAGTTGTCTCTGGTAATGAAGTTTGTGTAATATTTATTCTGATAGTAGGAAATTTTGATTAGTCTTTTTATTACATGGAGACTCATGAGACTCATAATTGTGTATTTCAACATGAAAGTACACTGGCAGTAGTAAAATCTAAAATAAAGCAATTTATTTTAACCTTATTTGTAGTTATGTACTTGTTTTTCTTTTTCTACAGAGTTCGCGGAAGCTAGGAACTGGGTGGCTGAAAATCTCCATTTTGATATAAACAGAGATGTGAATCTCTTTGAAGTCACAATAAGAGTCTTAGGAAGCCTCCTCAGTACTTACCACCTCTCTGGAGACAAAATGTTTCTAGACAAAGCTGTAAGTTAGCACTCAAATGCTATCAATTTTCCAGTCTGTATGATTTGAATTGTGAGTCTGTGGTAGATAGTGATGAAAAGCTCTTGGGTTTCCAGTCAGATATCAGTGTTAAAATATCACAACATTTCAAAGTGTGCCATACTCATCATCTTGAATAAACAGTAGAGTTGCAGCTGTATAGTGAAGCACATGTGCCAGCAGCAGCAATTTCTGTTACCACACAGCATTTAGTCTAGTCTTTGTTCTCGTGTGTGTGAAGAAATGAATAGTAACCTGAGTTTAAGTATATGACTAGTGTATATTAATTTCTTCTAAGTATTTGTGTGTTTTAACAAGAGGAAAAAGATAGATTGCTACTCACGACAGAGATATGGTGTTGTGTGGCAAACAGGCACCTTGAAAGAAGATGATATCGTTAGCTGTTGTACTCAGCCTTTCATCTCTCTCTCTCTCTCTCTCTCTCTCTCTCTCTCTCTCTCTCTCTCTCTCTCTCTCTGATTGTGTGTGTATGTGTGTGTGTGGGGGGGGGGGGGGGGGGGGGGTGCTTTATCTGTGCCTGATTAAAGGACCTAGCCTGACAATAGCTAATAATGTCTAGCAGTCCTTTTTTCAGTGTGCTTTTCTGCCACTCAGTGCCTCCTCTGTGTAGTAAGTAGCACCATATATTTCAGAAAAAAAGGTTAGTGTCACATGAGCTGATATTATAGTGTAGTGATAACCTAAAGCAGCATAACAGCTATAATTATATTGCATCTAGTAGCTGCTTGTTTTATTATTATATTCCTTGTATAGATGAATATAGATTGCAGATGGATTGTGTTCAGAAATAAGGGGTATTGGTCATTTTCTGCAAACAGATGGGTGCTGTGTTGACTGTGCTCATTAGGCTCCAGACTTTTACTCAAGGCTGCAATGGGATTGGGGCACTGGAGAAGAATCTTTTGCCTCCTTTGATGCTTATGGTGTTACCTGGGGCCCCCGATATCACAGTGACATCCCGTTCACTCGTCATGGAATGATACCCACCTAAAATTGAATGGCAAACATTAGTTGGGTTGTGAATCTTTGGGTGGAAGTGAAAGTGACTGCTGACCATGTGGTTAGACCCCTTGCCCTTAACACAGTTGTGTTATTGCCTGTTAGGGAAATAGTTGGCAGGGCAGGAATGAAGGCCAGTGTTCCCTCTGTTGGCTTGCTTGAGGGGTCTCATCCAAGATGTAAAGGTGGCTCTGTCGGTAACAACTGAATGTGTTGTGTGCTCTCAGCTCCATATTGTGGCTAATGTCAGCATGAATGGCACCTGCAACCTGGGTTCCTATGGGCAGTTGGCTGTTTCACTGAAGACTGCTAGCCTTTCACATCCTGTGGCACTAGAGCTAGCAGTTTGCTACATCATACTTTGAATTACTTGCAGTCCTCTGGTTTGTAGCCGAGTGGAAGAATTAAACTAGTGGTTCAGAAAATCCTGTGACAATGTTGGCTGCAGATTTTCCATCCTTCTCTAGTGGCTGTAGAACTGTAGGACACCTTTAAAGGACCAGATGCGCACTATATGTAAGAAGTGGCTACTTGGGCAACGGAGCACATCAGGCATGCATATGTGAGTTTTTTATGGTAAAGAAATCCCTCCATATGCCTAATAAGACACCTTCTGATTTCAGTATGGAAAAAATATCAAATTGATTAATTAAAGGGAGTAGCATTTTATCATGATAGATCAGAGGAAGAAAATGTTAGTATATTGATGGTTAATTGCAGTAGTGTTCATGGAAAGGTCTTAGAACTAGTCTCTTTTATAACATGTAATAATGCCCACGTGTTAATAGGGACAGAGAGCTGGCTGAGCCAGATGTTAACAGTGGTGAAATTCTAAATACTGATTGGAATGTAGATCATAAACGTAGGTTGAATGCTGGTATAGATAACGATAAATAATATGATGGTACCGTACCTAGTGAGTTCAGTACAGATTACAAATTCAAAATTTTTTGAGTAGTCATAAGTTTTAAAGTTGGTTGATATACAGTTATCATATCCTTTTGTAGATCCTCTACCACTGCAGTAGTGGCAGAGTATTTGAAGAAAAGCTGTGAGAAGGTTGCATGTTAAGTTCCTGGTCATTAGAGGTAGATTTCAACTTAACAGCTGTAGACTGGAAGCCTAAAGCAATTAGGGCACATAGTTGGGACAATAATTTGTGTGAAATTGTTCTGAAGCCTTATCTGAGAATTATCTTCAGCAGTTATTCAGCAAACTGACTTGTGAAGGTAACATCTTAGATCTCCTGGTTACAAACAGACCCGAGCATATCTACATCTATATCTACATGGTTACTCTTCAAATCACATTTAAATGCCTAACAGACGGTTCATTGAACTACCTTAACAATAACACTCTATTATTCCAATTTCATACACCGCGCAGAAAAAATGAACACCTATATCTTTCCATGCGAGCTCTGATTTCCCTTATTTTATTATGATGATCATTTCTTTCTGCAATTGGAGGAGAAACTTGGTGATCAAAATTTTGTGAAGAGATTCCTCCACAATGAAAAACGCCTTTGTTTTAGTGATGTCCACCCCAAATCCTGTATCATCTCAGTTACACACACACACACTCCCCTATTTCTGATAATATAAAACGTGCTACCACAGCAGTATTGTAAAAGAGCACATGCAAGTGTAGTGTAGGCAGCCCCTTTAGTAGATCTGTTACATTTTTTAAGTATCTTTCCAATAAAACACGATCTTTGGTAGGCCTTCCTCACAACATTTTCTGTGTGTTGCTTCCAATTTAAGTTGTTCGTAATTGTAATTCCTAGGTATTTAGTTGAATTTATGGCCTTTAGACTTTACAGATTTATTGTGTAATCAAAGTTTAACAAATTCCTTTTAACACTCATGTGGATGACCCCATAGTTTTCGTTATTTATGGTCAGTTGCAATTTTTGCACCACACAGATATCTTTTCTAAATCATTTTGCTATTTGTTTTGATCTGATGATGACTTTACTAGTTGATAAACGACAGCATTATCTGCAAACAGTCTAAGATGGCTGCTCAGATTGTCTCCTAAATTGTTTATATAGATAAGGAACAGCAAAGGGCCTATAACACTATCTTGAGGAACGCTAAAAATCACTTCTGTTTTACTTGATGAATTTCGATCAATTACTGAAAACTATGACCCCTCTGATAGGAAATCACGAATTCATTCACATAACTGAGACGATATTCCATAAGCCTGCAAATTCACTACAAGCCTCTTGCGTAATACAGTGTCAAAAGCCTTCTGGAAATCTAGACATATTGAATGAATTTGAAATCTCTTGTCAGTAGCATTCAACACTTTGTGTGATGCGAGCAGACAGCTAGTTGCGTTTCACAAGAACGATGTTTTATAAATACCTGTTGACTGTGTGTCAATAGACCATTATCTTCTAGGTAATGCATAATGTTCGAATACAATATATGTTCTAAAATCCTTCTGCATGTCGACGTTAATGAGATGGGCCTGTAATTTAGTATATAACTCCTACTGCCTTTCTTGAATATTGGTGTGACCTGTGCAAATTTCCAGTCTTTGGGTACGGATCTTTCATATGTATATGATTGTTAAGAATGGAACTACTGTATCAACAAACTCTGAAAGAAACCTAACTGGTATACAGTCCGGACCAGAAGACTTGCTTTTGCTAAGTGATCTAAGTTGCTTCACTAGTCCAAAGATATCTATTTCTACATTACTCATGTTTGAAGTTGCTCTTTATTCACATTCTGGAATATTTACTTCATCTGCTTTGGTGAAGGAATTTCGGAAGCCTATGTTTAGTAACTCTGCTTCGGCAGTACTGTCATCGATAGTATTTCCATTGCTATCGTGCAGAGAAGGCATTGTTGTGTCTTCTCACTAGCATGTTTCACATACGATCTGAATCTCTTTGGATCAGCTGCCAGATTTCAAGAAAAGTTTCATTGTGAAAACTAAGCATCTCTTATTGAAGTCAGCACTAAATTTCGAGCTTCTGTAAAAAAATTGCCAATCTTGCAGATTCAGCATCCTTTTAAATTTTTTTGAACCTTTCATCAGTTGTATCATTTTGTATCATCTTAGTTGGGAGGTTGATAAAAGGATCAAATTATTATTTTCTTCTGGTTCATGTAGTGCAGGGGATTATTTATCACAATGCTGTTATTGCATCACTGAATATGGCTGCAAATAGAAATGTAAAGAAGTATCTTCCTGTACATTTCTGCTTAGCAAATGCAACAAGAAACAGAACCCCTCTGCGAGGTTTCCCTGCATGTCGTAAGAGGAGGCTAAAAGGATTCTCACATGTTTCGACCTTTATGTGATGGTCTCCTGTCAGGTTTGACCTCCATCTTTTCAAATTTTCCTGAAGAGCGAGCCGATTGGGGATGGATGCCTTACATGGTGCATCGTGTCCATCGTGCATCTTCAGCCCACTTTCTCATCGGCGCATTGCAGTCCCGCTCATTCTCCATCTCTTGGGCAAGGACACCTTTCTGGGTGTGTTTTCCACCATACACTATGCAATGTCTCTTTCTGCACTGACGATGACCATGGACTTCTTAGCACCTCATATCCAGCACAGTAGCCAGTCTGTTGTGGTGGGGCCCCCCTGTACCCTGTTGGTTGTAGCCTCCTGATAACACAGGGATCGCTCCGCTGATGCCAGTGCCTTTAACTCCCCACATGTGCCATGGAGTAGATGCTCATCTCCCTGGGGCATCTGGACTCCCGGCAATAGCCATCCTTCCAGGTGGCTCTTGCTGAGGCTGGGTAGCGCCCATGGGGAGGGCCCCTGGTAGGAGTGGGTGGCATCAGAGTGGATGACATACCATGAAGTATATAGTACATCATCTCTTGCTGGTGGTCTGCAACCAGCCATCTCTAAGCGGACAAAGTCTAACTTCAATGCCAAGAAATATGACCCCAAATTGTTTCCCTCCCTGGACACACCATGGGAGGAACGCCAGGCTAAGGATGGCAGTGAAGCTTATTCGCCCCGGTACCTCGTATGTACGAGAGTTAATGGGGGATATTTTATGTCCATGAAGCCTCAGTTTTTTGTGGAGCATTTGGAGGACAAGTTTGGCAGGGTGGAGGGCTTCTCAAAAATGCACTCTGGGTCAGTCTTGATAAAAACAGCATCCTCTGCCCAGTCACGGGGCATCACTCGCTTGTGAAAAGTTAGGGAATGTTTTTGTTACCATCATGCCCCATAAGAGCTTAAATATGGTCCAGGGCATTATATTCAACCAGGACCTAAGTGCAGTCTGACGACAAGCTGCTCACCAATTTAGAGTGGCAAGGTGTTCATTTTGTCCGGCGCGTCCATCAGGGTCCAAGGATAATCAGGTTGCCATCGTAGCTTTCATTTGGCTTTTGAGGGTGACACATTTCCCACGAAGGTCAATGTGATGGTGTACTGCTGTGATGTCAAGCCACATATCCCTCCCCCTATGAGGTGATTTAAGTGCTGGAGGTTTGACCATATGTCTTCCCGCTGTACTCCCAGCATTACATGTCGAGATTGTAGACATCCATCATGTCCCAATACTCTAAGTGCACCGCCTCCCATCTGTGTCAAGTGCGGAGAGCATCATTCACCTTGCAAGCGCAGAGAGCATCATTCGGCTTGCTCGCCAGACTGCAGGATTTTACAGAAAGAGAGGAAAATCATGAAACATAAGACCTTGGACAGACTGACCTACATTGAGGCTAAGAGGAAATTTGAGCCCCTACATCCTGTGTCTATGATCTCCTCTCACACCACCACTACGAGAACAGTTGTCACCCCATCAGCTCCTCTCATTCCTGTCTCCTCTCAGAACCAGAAGGCTACACCTGCCTACTTGATGGTGGGGGGCACTTCCCTCCATGTTGCTCCCGCACCACCTTCTTTGGGAGCAACACCCCCCCCCCCCCCAATCCAGTGGGGATATCAGTCCCCACTTCTGAGCCAGAGAAGTGTAAGTCTTCTTCGGCTCCTCTCGCTAGGAAGGGGTCCCTTGGGTCACTCCCTTCCCAGGTTTCCGCTTGTGGGGAATATGACACCCACCAATGGCTGATAAGCCAAAAGGTAGCTTGTGGTAGGGTTTCACACTCATCCTCAGTCCCGGAGACTGAATCAGTGAAGTCCTTCCAGCCAGGGAAACTCAAGGAGCAGCAAGAGAAATACAAAAAGAAGGTCCCCAAGACCAAGGGACTTACGGTGGCACCCATACCACCACTACCTACAAGCTCTGTGTTTATGGATGAGGTGGAGATTCTGGCATCCGCTGAGGACCTAGATCTCACCGGACCTTCGAACGCAATGGATATAGACTGCTTAGGCAAAAAGTTGGTTGCAGCAGGTGACCCTGAGGCATAACCTGCTTTATTGAATGTTCCATGCCTTCCCAGTCTTAAGATGATGTCATGCTCCAGTGGAATTATGGCAGTTTTTTCCACCGCCTGGCTGAGCTACAGCAACTGTTAAGCTTTACATCTGCTTTCTGCATTGCCCTCCAGAAACCTGGTTCCTGGCAATGCGGACCCCTGTCCTCCGTGGCTATAAGGGATACTACAGGAATGGTAGTGACTATAATCGAGTGTCAGGTGGACTTTGTGTTTATGTCCTAAACTCAGTCTGTAGTGAAACTGCCCCTTCGAACCCCTCTTGAAGCTGTGGCTGTCAGAATATGGACGATGCAGGAAATAACTGTCTGCAGTGTATATCTTCCTCCTTATGGTGTAGTATCCCTGAATGTATTAATGCACTGATTGATCAACTCCCTAAACCTTTCTTACTTTTGTGAGATTTTAATGCTCATAACCCCCTGTGGGGTGGCACTGTGCTTACTGGCTGAGGCAGAGATGTCGAAACTTTACTGTCTCAGTTTGACCTCTGTCTCTTAAATATTGGGGCCACCACACATTTCAGTGTGGCTCATGGTAGTTACTCGGCCATTGATTTATCAATTTGCCACCCAGGACTTCTCCCATCTATCCACTGGAGAGCACATGACGACCTGTGTGGTAGTGACCACTGCCCCATCTTCCTATCACTGCCCAGCACATGACGACCTGTGTGGTAGTGACCACTTCCCCATCTTCCTGTCACTGCACCGGCATCAGGCCCACGGATGACTGCCCAGATGGGCTTTTAACAAGGCAGACTGGGAAACTTTCACATCTGCTGTCACCGTTGAATCTCCTTTAAACAGATCTGTGCCCATGTTCACCAACTTATCAAACGACGAAAAGAGGAGTATTGGGAGAGATATGTCTTAACCGTTGGGTGCGATACATGACCTTCCCAAGTCTGGGCAAAGATCAGATGTGTTGTCGGTGTTAACATGAATGTTCTAGTATCTACCGACACAAACGCGATTGCCGAGCACTTAGCTGAGCACTTAGCTGAGCACTGTGCTCGAGCATCTGTGTTGGAGAATTACCCCCCAGTCTTTCACACTCTCAAATGGAGGCTGGAAGGGAAGGTCCTCGCATTCACTACACACCATAGTGTATCTTTAAACGCCCCATTTACAGAGTGGAAGCTCCTCAGTGCCCTTGCACATTGCCGCGACACTGCTCCTGGGCCAGGTCGGATTCACAGTCAGATGATTAAATATCTCTTATCTGACTACAAGTGACATCTCCTCATTGTCGTCAACCAGATCTGGTGCAATGGCGTCTTTCCATCATAGCGGCGAGAGAGCAACATCATTCCAGTGCTCAAACCTGGTAAAAACGTGCTTGATGTGGATAGCTATTGGCCCATGAGCCTCACCAACGTTCTTTGTAAGTTGGTGGAACGTATGGTGTGTCAGTGGTTGGGTTGGGTCCTGGAGTCATGTGGCCTACTAGGTCCATGTCGGGGCGGCTTCCATCAGGGTTGCTCTGCTACTGAAAATCTTGTGTCCCTCAGGTCTGCCATCTGAACAGTCTTTCCCAGATGCCAATACCTGGTTGCCGTCTTTTTTGATTTACAAAAAGCTTATGACACACCTGGTGACATCATATCCTTGCCACGTTATACGAGTGTGGTCTCCAAGGCTCACTCCCGATTTTTATCCAGAATTACCTGTCGCTTCGTACTTTCAATGTCCTAGTTGGTGCCTCCCATAGTTCCTCCCATATCCAGGAGAATGGGGCCCCACAGGACTCTGTCTTGTGTGTATTGTGTCTATTTTTAGTGGCTGTTAATGGTCTAGCAGCAGCTGTAGGGCCGTCTGTCTCACCTTCTCTGTATGCAAACAACTTCTGCACTTCATACTACTACACCAGTACTGGCGCCGCTTTGACTATGGGAGTCTGGTTTATGGTTCAGCGGCACCCTCAGCGTTGCGTTTACTCAACCCAGTGCACCACTGTGGCGTTCGCATAGTGACAGGAGTTTTCAGGGCGAGTCTGGTGACCAGCGTCCTTGTGGAGGCCGGAGTCCCTCCATTGAAGTTGAGGTGTGCACAACTGCTTGCCAGTTATGTTGCACACATTCGTAGTTCTCCTGTGCATCCGAATCGCCGTCTCCTTTTCCCACCCACAGCGGTTCATCTTCCTCATCAGCGGCCCAGGTCAGGGCTTCCAATTGCAGTGTGTGTCCGATCCCTTTTTTTCCAAACTGGAGTCCTTGCCTTTACCACCTATACTTGATGTCCATTCACGTACACCTCCATAATGCACGCCTAGGCCGCGACTTCATCTGGACCTTTCACATGGCTCTAAGAACTCAGTTAACCCAGCAGCTCTCTGCTGTCACTTCCTCTTGGTTCTTGACATGTACCAAGGCCATGAAGTGGTTTACACTGCCGGCTCAATGGCTGATGCTCACGTTGGCGTCGCGTATGTCCACGGAGAACATATTGAACAACATTCTTTGCCCGATGGCTGCAGTGTTTTCACTGCTGAGCTGGTGGCTGTATCTTGTGCTCTTGAGCTTATCTGTTTATGCCCTAGGGAGTCATTTCTTCTGTGTACTGACTCCTTGAGCAGCCTACAAGCTATCCACCAGTGCTACTGTCGTCATCCTTTTGCAGTGACCATCCAGGAGTCCATCTATGCCCTGGAACGGTACAGTGATGTTTGTGTGGACCCCAGGTCACGTTGGAATCCCAGGCAACGAACTTGCCAACAGGCTGGCCAAACAGGCTACACGAAAACTGCTGATGGAGATCGGCTTCTCTGTGACTGACATGTGGTCCATACTATGCCGTAAGGTTTTGTGGCTTTGGGAGATGAAATGGCATAACCTCAACTTGCACAACAAACTGTGTGCCATTAAGGAGACTACGAATGTGTGGCAGTCCTCCACACATGCCTCCCGCAGGGACTCTGTGTTTCTCTCCCAGCTCCACATTGGCCACACTTGGATGATACATGGCTACCTCCTGCACTGTGATGGCCCACCTCAGTGTCGGTGCGATGCCCGGGTGACTGTGGCCCATGTCTTGGTGAGCTGTCCTTCTTTGGCTGCCCTGCGACAGACTCTTCAGTTACCAGACTCGTTGCCATTAATTTTAGCTGACAATGCCTCATCGGCTAATTTAGTTTTACGTTTTATACGTGATGGTGGATTTTATCATTCTATATAAGTTTTCGCACATATCCTTTGTCCCTTTGTGTTCTCCGCTCTAAGGCTTTTAGGCTAGATGTTTTAAAGTGTTGCAGAGTGGCTGCAGGGTGTATACGACCCGGGAGATCCAGGAAAAACCCAGGAATTCTTCAGAATTTCAGGAATTTTTTATTCTTTAAGGTTTCAGTTAAAAATTTTGTAATTTTGACTGGTAAGAACTGATACTCTAACAAAGAATTTTACTTTAGTCCACTACTGCAGAATAATACTGCAGCAATAAAACATAAACAAGGGAAAGAAAACCAAAATAAACTTAAGTTGCAAAGGAAATGCACTGTTTCCATCAACAAACGACACTGCAATCACAAGTGCCTGCCAACACCATAATGTGTCAAAGGCTTTAGGACAAAGACTATGCAATACTTCATAACAACAAACTGCTTCTGATGACAGTGAGGTCACAATGGTTTGCATTAGGTTAGTTTGAGCAGTTGCCAGCAGACTCGTGCGCATGCGCAGTCGATTCGCATATGAGCAGAACCTGCTCCCTCTAATGGCTATTTGAAGTACGGCTGTTAGCAGTATCAGCTGTAGCAACAAGCAGTCAAACACAGCCAGAAAAATTCATCTGTGAGTCCAAGCTGCCAAATTCATGCAGATCAGCCTAAGTAGCAGTGGACAGGACAGTAGTCTCCACGTGACCCGTGTTTGGGTTTAGTGATTTTGCTGTTTCTTCTTCATTTACAACTCTCACATCAAATGAAAACTAAATGAATTTCTGTGGCCGAGAGCTAGCAAGTGAATTAAAATAGTCATACAATTACTAAAGACTAAAACATTGTAAGTTTTAGTTTCCTGATTTTTATTTTTATTCCAAGTTTTTGGCAGTCAAGCATTAATTGCCTTTCAGAATACTGAAGTAATTTTTGTCGATTTGCTATAGAAATTTGGCTTTTATTACTTTTTTCACAGAGGCAGTCAGTTTACTTGAAACGAAACGTTTTATTCCACACTACTGCCTAGTGTCAATAGTTTGCTCAATTACAAGTGCCCATTTTTATCCCTTGGCATGTATGGCGTTATGCCATAATAAAGAACCAAATATTACATACTGGTACTCCAAGAAAATTTGCAGCCCAAAAACCACACTGAAAAGCTTAACATCTAGTTGGGGCCTATTTCTTTGTGAATCTGACCATACAAGTGTGCACTTTCGCCGAATGATGCATTTTAGTCTGGTTTACGAAAATCCTATGCTTTTGGAGTACCCTATGATGATCTGTTTCATTTACGATGTAGTGTAAGCTCTCTTAATGCTATATAGGTATGAACATGTGGTATTCCTACATCAACGCTGCTGCACGTGCACAGTAACACCGTTTTCTGGTGCTCTCTGACAACTGTTGAAACAATTCTAACAGGCCACAGGAAAATACTGTGAATGGTGATTGAAAAGCGTTACTTTCAAAGTAAATTTCATGTTCATGTTATGCAAGATGAATTATGTTACAAGTGTGTATGTGCTTTGAATTCCTTAAATCACAGAGCATTTGATTCTCATTTGAAGCTTAACAGCGTGTCTAGACGTTTGTGTATTATTTTAAAATTTACTTGCACATTTGTGTGATGTATATTAAAGTGTAACACGTGCAAAACAGACAAATATTATATGTGAAAGCTTTTCTTTTAGCTACACCATGTGTATTAATGTAAACTATTGCATCTACATCGATACTCTGCAAATTACATTTGAGTGCCTGGCAGGGGGTTCATTGAACTTTTCATATATTTGTGTGTTCGCACTGGTGAACAGTAGTGCAGTTGGCTGACTAAGTCACATGTCGTATGCTCTGAAGATCTGCTGTTGTCGGTTGGTGAGATCACGTGAAATCTGCTACGACTGGTTTACTAAAGCGCATCGCAGTCTCGATTTCAGTGCTTCGGAAACTAACGTGCTGTGTTTGGTGGAATTCAAATATACTCTTTTGTAATACAAAAATATGCAGCCTGCATGCTGCTGCACATGAAACATCTTTCCAAAATGGGTCTGGGTGGGGGGGGTGAAGTGTTAGTTCTCTGATGCACCGAGAAGTTCTATGCTGGTTTATAAAACCTTGACCATTCAAAGCAATGCTAAGTTTTATGGTTCCAAGAGAAAGTATTCTGTCACCTAACATGGAAAAAGTGTATTTTCATCCAGGAAAAAGTGTATTTTTAACCGGGACATCAGGGATTTTTTTTCCCCTCCTTGTCCACGTATACACCCTGGGCTGGATGTTCCTATTCTCGTGGTCGGCCAGCCACAGTCATGTGCTCTCTTGTTTTTACCTCTTCTACCTGTTTCTTCCTGCTCTGTGGTTTTCTCCTCCTGTTTTGTCCTTAGTAGTGTTGGTTGTCCTTCTGTCGTTCTTCTGGTTCTTCCTTTTTCCTGTTATTGTGCTGTACATCTCCTTTCTTTTCTTCTTTCCCTTGTGTAATTATTTTACTGGGAACAAGGGACCGATGACCTCGCATTTTGGTCCCCACCCCCCCCCCCACCCCCCCCCCCCCCCTTTCCCTTTACTCTCTTTAAATCAACCAACCAAGAAATAGATTGCAGGTTACTGGAGAAGCCAATATGAAACATTCATCTTCAGGACTGAAAAAGTTGAGCATAAATTGACAAAGCTCTGTATTAACAGGGAAAATAAAACGCACAGAACAACCTAGAACTCCTGCAGCATGGGCCAGGGCAGTGCTGTCACTGCTGGAGTACTAGTTATTCTTTGTTTTATTGTTCCTGTTAACACATGTTAATAAAATGAATATTGCACTAGACTAATTTCGGACTCCTCTGTGGGATGAGCACACAAAATTCCCATTGATACAGCATAACAAAATTATGCTTTCCATCAATACTGGATGTTGCATGAAAGACATGATGAGTGGTATTTTTTTGGGCTGACACGAGCCACACATTAAAAAAATAAAACTGCAAATATCTACTGAAATACCAGAGAAAATGAACCTCGACTCTTAGGTAAGATACGCTGTATAAGGATGTAGATTTTGGGTTACTGTGGTAGGCATTGTATGGCCAGTGCCTACAGAGTTAGGATGCTGACAACTCGTTAAACTGAGTTGGAAGTTTCAAGGGATGAATGCATGTTAGTGATTTTAGTAGTTTGCTCGTAAGTGCAGGTGCTAAGTGAATGATGTGAGAGAAAGTGTCTGAGCTCTGTGAATACTAGTAATAATGCCAAAACAGGAATTTAACTAGGGCGATGTGTGGTTGCTGTTGATTATACATAAGTAACTCCTTAGGTTCATTATCACTAATGGAGTGAAGCCAGCTGACAGCATAAGAGTCTGTACCAAAATGCATGACCGGTTGTTCTGATTGAGGGCAAACTAAGAGGAATCTCTCTTCATACATGTGTAAAGTTTTACGTGGTTTTGTGGTCAAATAGCATTTAGCATATTTGTAAAGAAATTTTGTATCGGGGATATCTACAGTTGTTGGTTTGTGTTTGAAAAACATAATGGTTGAGTTAATATATACTTTTGTAGTGGAGGTTACATAAGATTGGTTAAATAAGAGGACCTCCACGTTACCTCTTACTTGTAATGAGAATGAACATCAAATAAGAGGTGTTAATAGCTGATGATGTCCTCAATTGAAACAGAAATCTATTTACAAGTTTCTAATAACAAAGATAGGTTATGTATTCTCATAAAAATGGTGGTATGTAATATGAACTGAAAAAAGAACTCTAAATAAACCAAGCTAGTGGTGCTGAGCATATAAACAGAAAGAAACACTGGAAATCATACAAATGAGTGAATTAACTAATATGTAGTAACCCTGTTACGTGTAATGGATTAGCTGTGAATTTTCTAACAAGATCTGTCCGTGTAATTGTTATGTAGTTTTGTAGATTTTATACCTGATATGACGACATTTGTCTGAGGTGGGGCATCTGTATAGTGTAACAAGTCGCCTTGTTAAAGTGATGTGTTGTACAATGTTTTTAGGATTGATGAATGATGATCATTGACTGCTGAAGAAAATTTATTTAATGTAGTTTGGAAAGTGGGATATCCATGTTAAGCATGGGGTTTCTCTATAAGTGCATGTCCACTGATGACCTCACCATTGAGTGCCCATAAGCACCTCTGCCTGTATGTGCATGTCAGTTGAATGGCAATAGAGACAGTATTGCTACTGGGCAGCGTTATATTGCAGCAGCTCGAGTTTGGCCACACTTGCCGTTCTTAACCCTTAGTTCGTAACATCTGTCTCATAGGCAAATACAAACTTTCTCAATGCATTGTTGACACACATAGTTCGATCCAATATTTTGACTATGCTCCAGTCATGAGTTGAACTACTTATTGTGAAGGTTTCATTGTTTCATTTCCACTATAATATTGTTTTACTTGTGCACATGTGTCAGCCAAATTGTCTCACAGACAGATATTACTGTAAAGGTAAGAATTTCACTCTGACCAGTGGACATATATTACTTTAAATGAGTACTTTTTGTGTTATATTCCTTACTTCCCAAATATCTCTCTATTTATGGTTAGCTTCTATGGGAGGGATTCCTGGTGTACCACAAAGAAGCAAAAGAATTGTGCAGATGGCTTTAGAGTAGTTTGAGGTGAGCTTTAATGATTATCATTTGGATAATTCTTGTGTTCCTGAAGAAGATCAGCTATCAGATTCAGACTATGGCAGTAATTCTGAGATAGAAGTGAGTGATGTTCTTAACTTGTCTAAGAATGAAGGTAGTGTTGATTCTGTTCAGAATAGAGGAAATGATTACACCGCATCTGCTGCACTTTGCTGCACTAAGACACCCCACAAAAATATAATAAAAATTAGATTGTTGTCATGGTTAAACCCTGCCAATCGGTTAAGTAATGATCCAGACTTAGAAGAAATATGACATTTGTTTTTCAACACTGAGATTTTGGATGAGATTGTAGTACATACCAACTCAAAACTGCGAGTCATAAGTAATAAATTAAAGAATCCTTCCTCCTCCGGCTATAAAGGTACAGGCAAAACTGAAATTGAGACATTGATTGGTTTGGTGGTTTTATGTTCCATTTTCAAAGCTGGACATGGAAAAACTGGCATAACTTTTTGCAAATGATTGTACCGAATGTCCCATTTTTTATGCAACCATGTCTCTAAAATTACGTGAAGTTTTACTTATGGCACTCGGATTTGATGATGCATCTAATCGTGAACAAAGAAAAAGATATGATCTTGCTGCAGCTGTGTCCAAGATGTTCAACATCTTTATTTCTAACTGTCAGAAGACATACTCCATTGGAGCTCATGCTTGTGTCATTGAGGGACTAATACCATTTAGAGGCAGATGCCGATTCATAACATATATACACAAGAAACCTGCTAAACGTGGCATAACAGTCGCGCGTCACAGAGCTGTACACTCATCATATTTATATAATGCTTATATTTATGTGGAGAACGATAATGATGGAGCAACATTATCAGAAGAAGAGAAAAATTTCTAAAAGCTGACTCAGTCTGTGATTCTTCTTTCCAAATGTATGTGAACAAACAGGAATATCTCAGCAGACAGTTGGTTTTCCTCCATTTAATTGTGTAAGAAGCTGCTAAAAAAACAAGTTGACCTGATGGAACTCAGAATCCAACAAAAGAGAAGTTCCAAAAGAGTTTGTTTCTTCCTGACCTGAAGAAAGAATTGAGCTCCAGTTTTTATGGTTTCAGCAAAGATATTACACAATTATCTTTTGTTTCAAAACAAAAAATCTGGGGCAGTTATAATGCTTTTTTCAATGCACCACTCTGCATATACCCATAAAAAAGTAACAGACCATCAATTATTAATTTTTATAATGCCCCGAAATCTGGCATAGACACTCTATACATGATGTGCAGCACCTTCTCAGATAACTAGTGAATGAGGAGAAGGCCATTGGCAATATCTTACTTTCTAAGATCAGTGAGTTGCGCAAATGCCTGTCTTATGTATTAACATGAGAGTACAATTTCAAGATTTGAGTTCATGAAGAACATAGGGATGAGCTTAATCAGAAGACATTACAAAGAAGGCTTGTAACAGGACATCCTCCTCTAGCATTACTTTCCCTCGACATTATTGTGCTGTATTGTATCATATTCTATTGTACTGTACTGTACTGTACTGTACTGTACTGTATTGAACTGGGGACCTAGAAACAACAGAGAAGCTTTGTCCCACTGTAGCCCTCAGTGGTTCACAACCCCACAACAGGGCACAGCAGTCCACCCCCCACCCCCACCCCCACCCCACCCCCCACCCCACCGCCCCACACCGAACTCAGGGTATTGTGCGATTCGGTCCCCAGTGTACCCCCACCCAGGAACGTCTCATACCAGACGATTGTAACCCCAAAATTGTGCATGGTAGAGTAATTAAGGTATATGCGTATATGGAAACAGTGTTTGCACAGCAATCACCAACACACTGTAACTGAGGCAGAATAGGGGGAACCAGCCGGCATTCGCTGAGGCAGATGGAAAATCTCCTTAAAAACCATCCATAGTCTGGTCAGCACACTAGACCTTGACACTAATACGCCAGGTGGAGTTTGGATTTGTGCCGGTAACCGGCACGCCTTCGCGCTCAGGATCCTCAATAGTAGTTGTCTGTACCAGTAAATTTTCAAATTTTGGACTTGTCAGTATTATCTCAGTTGCTTTTCTGAAAACTTTCATATAATTTTATATACAGTATGTTATATTTCAGGCTGAAAGTTATGAAAAGGAATCGCTTTCTGAAATATTTTAATTTTGATGATATAATCAAAAAGTACTAGTTCTGAATGTACAGCTAAAGTTATTTTTTCAGAAACATTTTAAATTACAGATTACTTGCATGCTTAAAATTTCTATTATTAATTACGCAATCCTGTACTGTTTACTATGTTTATTTCTGGATTCATTTATGAAATAATAATCGAGATTAATAATGAAACAAAAACTAGAAGGAATTCATTTGTTAAGAAAAATTGTAAACTCTTTGGAATATTGTTATTTCTGCAGTGTGTGGAAATCGTGAGCTTGCATCTGATGTGATTAGACATATTTTTGTATAGTGGGTGCGAGCAATGTAATTTCAGCTTTGTTAATGTGAAAAATCGAAACACTGTATGATATACTGAAATGTGAGAAAATAAGTGCAAAATATATTTACATAAAAAATTCAGCAACGACAATCTTCCAATTTCTTTAGTTTAAACCAACCATGAGGACCTGATGTTAGATTTTCTGCTTTAATATCAAACCCATAGACAATATGATGTGGCGCCATCTCAACATCACAAGCTAAGGAAACTTGGAAGTTTATTGTAATCTACGCTCCTCCCAAATTTTCATAAAAGACTTTGCTTATTAATTACTTGGTCTGGGCATTGTTTATTATGGACAATAAATGGAAGGAAGGATGGGGGATGTTACAGGCTCCAGATTACAAACTTACCATATAAACATAGGAAAACTGCTTCAAATATTTTGGGTGAAGAGTAGCGAGATGGTGAGCCACAAAAAAAAAGAGCCACAAGCTAGAAAAGAGAAAACACTGTCATTACTGGCCCTACACGTGGAACAGAATGACAGCATACAAGTGTGTAAAACGTGATAAACCCCCTTTGCGAAAGAATAAAGAAGTTCATAAACTATTTCATGAAGAAAAGACACGTATTTTTTGCATATTGTAATGCAATTTATGATGTAACCACAATATAAATATTAGTATTAAAATTTCATCACTTTTAAATTGCTATTTATTTTCAATATTTACTAAAGTGGGCATAAATTGCAAAATTTGGTAATCTCAGTCTCCCAGACAGATGTTAGCATTAGCATATATTTTTTACATGTTGCCAATTAAGGTTTAAGTTTTCCCTGTGCAGCGGATCACGCCCCAAAGTTGTGCTGGCCTCCTTAGAAGAAGACCACCATGAAAATGCATAACAAAAGTCACGAAACAAAAGAAGTTCGAGAGTGGAGTCTGTAATTGTAACTCTGTTCACTGTGAATGTATTTGAAATATATGTGTCAAGCAGACTGGAAATTGTTTGAAGTTGTTTCCTGATTTAAAAAGTTGTTTCCTGATTTAAAAAGTTGTTTCCTGATTTAAAAAGTTGTTTCCTGATTTAAAAAGTTGTTTCCCGATTTAAAAAGTTGTTTCCCGATTTAAAAAGTTTTTTCCCGATTTAAAAAGTTTTTTCCCGATTTAAAAAGTTGTTTCCCGATTTAAAAAGTTGTTTCCCGATTTAAAAAGTTGTTTCCCGATTTAAAAAGTTGTTTCCCGATTTAAAAAGTTGTTTCCCGATTTAAAAAGTTGTTTCCCGATTTAAAAAGTTGTTTCCCGATTTAAAAAGTTGTTTTAATATATGTGGTTTATGAAAGAAGGAAATTCTCTCATTTAGTAGTGTGCAGAAACTAGTCTGTCGTCAAGTTTTCAGCACTCAGAAGCAGCCCAGAAAGGAAAAGTAAATGGTATGAGGCATATATAAAATATAGCCGGATGCCGATTTGGAGGAAGGGAATGAGAGAGAGAGAGAGAGAGAGAGAGAGAGAGAGAGAGAGAGAGAGAGAGAGAGACTTTAAAGTCAAGCTGTAGATAACAAGAAAAGAGCATTTTGACATTAACAGCTAACATATTGCATTACTCAGCAAAAACTGTCACAGATGTAACCAGGAAACATTTCAGGGTTACGGACAGAAAAGTAAGTATTATGAACAAAAAGAAAAGACAGAATTTGGAGTAGAAGCAACAAATTTTAAATTGTAGTTTTGTAAGTGTATTAATAAAGTTTTATTTAATACCCTTGTTGGAGCCATGGATATATGATAGTAAAGTGAATGCCTGAAGGAAGTCTCTATGATTTTTCAGTCACAAAGTTCCTGGAGAGATGACTTTGTTCTATTTATTGATTTAACATAAGACCAAAATTTCTAAAGACCTTCTTTCAGATCAGTAGGCAGAACTTCAATTTTGAATTCATTGAGTGTTTCACACATGGCTCAAAAAATTGAAAGGAAAGGAAACCCCGCAATCGGACCCTGAAGCCCATGTGATAGTCGACCAACCGCCATTTGATCCTTAGTCATTCATCATTGGATGAAGTACCAAGGGGCATGGGGTCAGCATACCACACTCCAGGCTGTTGACAATTTGATCTTGGCTCACCTTACACTAATTTGCTTTCATTCAGTTTATGTTTGTTTTGAGACTTTGGCTACATTTAAATCTGCAGTAGAGCTCTCATTGCTTCCGTAGCAGCTTTCTAACAAAGCTGTCTTAGCACATTGAATCTTTATCGTCTCTTCCAACTTTGCTCAGCACAAACCTGTCGAAGGAGTATTGTACAATATGAGTTCCCACCTTTGCGATTTAGAAGGAATTGCACAGATTGGAACTCTCTCTGCCATATATCCTACATTTTTGTAACCCTCTTGGACTCAATCTTCGGTAGTCACTGTCCCTCACCTAAACATCCCCTTCCCTGTTCCCACTCCAGCACTACACAGTCTTCTGTCCACCAATGTACCAACAGTCTTTTTACTTCTGTTCTTTACCAACACCCCCCCCCCCCCCCCCCCCACTTTCCTTCTAACCTCACAAATGCTCCAAGCTTTCCTACCCTGTCCCCAACATGTTCCCATATGCTCTCACAAGCAGCACTTTACCGTCTCACACCCCTACCATGGTATACTTTCCACTCCCCACCTCACCCTCCTCCTTACCCTCACCAGCAAGACTGCTTCTCCCATCATCCACTGTTGTTCCCAAGATTATATATAAATATAATAGAGGGAAACATTCCACGTGGGAAAAATATATCTAAAAACAAAGATTCTGTAACTTACCAAACAAAAGCGTTGGTTAGAAAGAAACTTCCACATGGGAAAAATACATTAAAAACAAAGATTCCAAGACCCACCAAGCGGGAAAGCGCCGGCAGACAGGCACATGAACAAAACACACAAACAGACACACAGAATTACTAGCCCTCGCAACTGATGGTTGCTTCTTCAGGAAGGAGAGGGAAAGACGAAAGGATGTGGGTTTTAAGGGAGAGGGTAAGGAGTCATTCCAATCCCGGGAGCGGAAAGACTTCCCTTAGGGGAAAAAATGGACAGGTGTACATTCGCGCGCACACACACACACACACACACACACACACACACAGACACACAGACACACAGACACACAGACACAGACACCTGTCTGCCGGCGCTTTCCCGCTTGGTGGGTCTTGGAATCTTTGTTTTTAATATATATATAATGTGGTACTGCTAACGGCTGAAAGCAAGGGGAAACTACAGCTGTAATTTTTCCTGAGGGCATGCAGCTTTACTGTATGATTAAATGATGATGGCGTCCTCTTGGGTAAAATATTCCGGAGGTAAAATAGTCCCCGATTCGGATCTCTGGGTGGGGACTTCTCAAGAGGATGTCGTTATGAGGAGAAAGAAAACTGGCATTCTACAGGTCAGAGCGTGGAATGTCAGATCCCTTAATCGGGAAGGTAGGTTAGAAAATTTAAAAAGGGAAATGGATAGGTTAAAGTTAGATATAGTGGGAATTGGTGAAGTTCGGTGGCAAGAGGAACAATACTTTTGGTCAGGTGAATACAGGGTTATAAATACAAAATAGGGGTAATGCAGGAGTAGGTTTAATAATGAATAAAAAAATAGGAGTGCGGGTAAGCTACTACAAACAGCATAGTGAACGCATTATTGTGGCAAAGATAGACACAAAGCCCAAATCTACTTCAGTAGTACAAGTTTATATGCCAACTAGCTCTGCAGATGATGAAGAAATTGATGAAATATGTGATGAGATAAAAGAAATTATTCAGGTAGTGAAGGGAGACAAAAATTTAATAGTCATGGGTAACTGGAATTCGACAGTAGGAAAAGGAGGAGAAGGAAATGTAGTAGGTGAATATGGACTGGGGCTAAGCAATGAAAGAGGAAGCCGCCTGGTAGAATTTTGCACAGAGCATAACTTAACCATAGCATAACTTGGTTCAAGAATCATGAAAGAAGGTTGTATACATGGAAGAACCCTGGAGATACTAGAAGGTTTCAGATAGATTATATAATGGCAAGACAGAGATTTAAGAACCAGGTTTTAAATTGTAAGACATTTCCAGGGCCAGATGTGGACTCTGACCACAATCTATTGGTTATGAACTGTAGATTAAAACTGAAGAAACTGCAAAAAGGTGGCAATTTAAAGAGATGAAACCTGAATAAACTGAAAGAACCAGAAGTTGGACAGAGTTTCAGGGAGAGCATAAGGGATCAATTGACAGGAATAGGGGAAAGAAAATACAGTAGAAGAAGAATGGGTAGCTTTGAGCAATGAAGTACTGAAGGCAACAGAGGATCAAATAGGTAAAAAGACGGGGGCTGCTAGAAATCCTTGTGTAACAGAAGAAATATTGAATTTAATTGATGAAAGGAGAAAATACAAAAATGCAGCAAATCAGTAAATGAAGCAGGCTAGAGGCTAGAGGACAAATGTAAGGAAGTAGAGGCTTATCTCACTAGGGGTAAGATAGATACTGCCTACAGGAAAATTAGAGACCTTTGGAGAAGAGAGAACCACTTGCATGAATATCAAGAGCTTAGATGGAAACCCAGTTCTAAGCAAAGAAGAGAAAGCAGAAAGGTGGAAGGAGTATATAGAGGGTCTATACAGGGACGATGTTCTTCAGGACAATATTATGGAAATGGAAGAGGATGTAGATGAAGATGAAATGGGAGGTACGATACTGCGTGAAGAGTTTGACAGAGCACTGAAAGAAACAAGACCCCGGGAGTAGACAACATTCCATTAGAACTACTGACGGCCTTGGGAGAGCCAGTCCTGACAAAACTCTACCATCTGGTGAGCAAGATGTATGAGACAGGCGAAATACCCTCAGACTTCAAGAAGAATATAATAATTCCAATCCCAAAGAAAGCAGGTGTTGACAGATGTGAAAATTACCAAACTATCAGTTTAATAAGTCACAGCTGCAAAATACTAATGCGAATTCTTTAGAGACAAATGGGAAAACTGGTAGAAGCCGACCTCAGGGAAGATCAGTTTGGACTCCGTGAGGCAATACTGACCCTACGACTTATCTTAGAAGAAAGATTAAGGAAAGACAAACCTATGTTTCTAGCATTGGTAGACTTAAAGAAAACTTTTGACAATGTTGACTGGAATACTCTTTCAAACTCTGGATGTGGCTGGGGTAAAATACAGGGAACGGAAGGCTATTTACAATTTGTACAGAAATCAGTTGGCAGTTATAAGAGTCGAGGGACATGAAAGGGAAGCAGTGGTTGGGAATGAAGTGAGACAGGGTTTTAGCCTCTCCCCTATGCTATTCAATCTGTATATTGAGTAAGCAGTAAAGGAAACAAAAAAAAAGTTCAGAGTAGGTATTAAAATCCATGGAGAAGAAACAAAAACTTTGAGATTTGCCGATGACATTGTAATTCTGTCAGAGACAGCTAAGGACTTGGAAGAGTAATTGAACGGATTGGACAGTGTCTTGAAAGGAGGGTATAAGATGAACATCAACAAAAGCAAAACGAGGATAATGGAATGTAGTTGAATTAAGTCGGGTGATGCTGAGGGAATTAGATTAGGAAATGAGACGTTTAAAATAGTAAATAAGTTTCGCTATTTGGGGAGCAAAATAAGTGATGATGGTAGAAGTGGAGAGGTTATAAAATGTAGACTAACAATGGCAAGGAAAGCGTTTCTGAAGAAGAAAGATTTGTTAACATTGAGTATAGATTTAAATGTCACAAAGTCATTTCTGAAAGTATTTGTATGGAGTGTAGCCATGTATGGAAGTGAAACATGGATGATAAATAGTTTGGATAAGAAGAGAATAGAAGCTTTTGAAATGTGCTTCAGAAGAATGCTGAAGATTAGATGGGTAGGTCACATAACTAATGAGGAGGTATTGAATAGAATTGGGGAGAAGAGGAGTTTTTGGCACAACTTGACTAAAAGAAGGGATCAGTTGGTAGGAAATGTTCTGGGGCATCAAGGGATCACCAGTTTAGTACTGGAGGGCAGCATGGAGGGTAAAAATCATAGAGGGAGACCAAGAGATGAATACACTATGCAGATTCAGAAGGATATAGATGTAGATGTAGGTTGTAGTAGGTACTGGGAGATGAAGAAGCTTGCACAGGATAGAGTAGCATGGAGAGCTGCATCAAACCAGTCTCAGGACTGAAAACCACAACAACAACATCTGTGTGTATGTCTATGGAATGATTGAAAGTATAAAAATAGCATAAAAATAATCATAGGGAAAGCAGATGCCAGACTGACATTCATTGGAAGACTCCTCGGACAGCATAGTCAGCCCAGTGAGGAAGTATCTCACAGAACTCTCATTTAACCAGTGCTTGAAATATTGCTCATACTAGATATGATTCATAGAGGAAACAGAAAAGATTCAAAGAAGAGAAGGTAAGTTTGTTACAGGTTCATTTACTAAGCATGAATGTTTCACAGAGATGTCCTTCCAGCTCCAATGGCAGATGCTACAAGAGAGATGCTGCTCAACAAGGAGTGGTTTACTGTTTAAGTTCTGAGAGCATACTTTCTTAGAAGAGTCACTAGGGTAATGCTTATTTCTACATAGATCTCGCAGAAAGAACATGAAGGTGAAGTTACAGAAATTTGAGCTCACATGGACAGTGGTACACATCCTGTGCCACACACCATAAGATGGCTTCCAAAGTATGGATGTAGATGTAGTTTTTAATTTTTCATGTTCACCATTGTGGAACTTTTATTTTTATTTATGTTATTAACTGT
Source organism: Schistocerca gregaria (assembly GCF_023897955.1). NCBI lineage: Eukaryota > Metazoa > Arthropoda > Insecta > Orthoptera > Acrididae > Schistocerca > Schistocerca gregaria. Next base: position 497,280,747 of record NC_064923.1, read on the forward strand.
CTTGAAACCCACCTGAAATTTGTGTATCACAAACTTAATGGACAGTGACTTACAATGATGTGCATGATCAGTGTCATTCACTTGTACAGTATGTTTAAAATATGCTGTAAAAATTCCTAACTGAAGGACTTGGTGGATTGGACTGTATGCCGGAGGAACAAAAGGAAATATCACCTTAAGAAAGACTACGTATTAAATGTATTGTGATGTCTGTATATGCCACTGAATTAAGTTGTTGTGATACCTTTCAGACTGTTAGCCGATTTCTTAGTTTAATTTGACACTTATGCCTTGAACATTTTCAAATAATCATGTCTTTGTTATGCAGGTAGTAACCTCCTTAAACAGATGTTGATCACATGTAGAGAGTATTAATTCAGATTAATTCTTGCAGGTAGACTTGGGGACAAGACTATTACCATGTTTCTCAACTGAATCCGGAGTACCATATTCTGATGTCAATTTAGCTACCCATAAGGCACATTCACCCAAATGGAGTCCTGACAGCAGCACATCAGAAGTTACAACTATACAATTAGAATTCAGAGATCTCAGTAGAAGTACAGGTGATACAAGGTTTGAGGTATGGCAAATATCCTTATTTTTCTGAAAATTCTTTGACTGTTAATGACTTTGTTAGCATTCAGTGCTTGTGAATTATGTTCAGCTGTATATGAAGTGCAAACATTTGCGTAAAAAGTAAAATTAACTAGAGAAAATTGTAATATTACTAGAATACAGAATGGCTGATAACTACTTACCTTCACAATGTGAAATTACAAATACTGTTTATATTTCAGAAGTACAGGAGACAACTCACCAAAAAGCAAACATATCAAGTTCTCGACAAGGGACACGAGAGGGAGAGGGAGAGAGGGAGGGAGGGAGGGAGGGAGAGAGAGAGAGAGAGAGAGAGAGAGAGAGAGAGAGAGAGAGAGAGAGAGAGAGAGAGAGAGAGAGAACACGAACTTGCTTCCTTTGGAATAAATCCTTTCTCGAGCTGGAGCATTCATGTGCATGCCCCCCCCCCCCCCCACACACACACACACACACACACACATACACACACATACACACGGGTGTGTGATGGTGCACTGAGTAGTGTAGCCTCAAAAAAGCTAACAAGTATTGCTGTATTGTGTGTTACTGTCAGTGACTCAAACTTGTGGTTTTCAGTGGTGAGTGGTCTCCTTATTATTAAGTATTCACATTCTGCTAGAAATTTCTACTATAAAAACTACTGATAGATACATTTAAAAGTAAATAAATCCTATTACTTATCTGGTATAGGGCGGAAGTTGAATGCTTGCCGAAGCAAACAAGCAAACCCAGCTCGATGGATGATAGAGGGCAGTGTTGTGAAAGAACTGCACTCACCTAGTGAGTGCACCACCATCTTGCAACATGAACACAATGGCCAGTAGTATCCCTTGTGGCTGGCACAAATACTGTTAAACCTCAACTGATCAGTCAGTAACATACTTCATCTGATAACATTTGTTACTATCTCCACAGTACTACTCACTTCTTTTTTATGACTTCACTTTGGTATTGGTTTTCCTCTTTGATCTCAATTTGGATTGTGGCTTGGACTTGACCTGTTTACAGGTTTGTTTCGAAAGTTTGTTGCACGTCGTTGTTACTTAGGCTGCTATTGACGTGCTGATATTGTGTTGGGTCCACCATTCAGTCAGTTCTTTTGCTAGACTCTAGCAGATTACAGATTACAGATTTTACAATAAGCAATTTTATATGTAACTGGCTTTTGTATTGAAAGGTCTGAAACATTCAGGCATCAAGAGAAGCATGTTGCAATTAGGGCAATATCAACTTGTTTATTTCTAGCTTGCTTTGCCAGTAGATTGTTTTCATCTTCTCTGAACACATCTTGCAAACCAGTGTTCAGCACTACTTCATTTCAACAGCAGCAATTTTGTCAGAAAAGTGTACTCCTACAAGCTTATTGCACTAGGAACAGTTTCTTGAACCACAGCTATGCCTTTCTAGAAGGGCCCTTCACCAGTTTCTGCTGACTTTTCTAACTCAGATATTTCTCCCTACAATCCAATTCTTAATCTGGAGTTTCCAAACTTTGTTACTTACTCACTCACTCAAACGTCACATCTTTGTAGCGGAATTACAGAAAACATCAAAACCTAATGAGTATATATACGAATCTGTCAGTTGCAACAGCAGCTCTTATGCTTGCTACTGCATCTATTGAAGTACTCTTGTAAACTGATGATAGAGGGCAGCACCTTTCAGCAGGTAGTGAGGCATCCATATGTTGTTCTCAAACAAAACTAATCCCATTTTCAAGTGATAGATGGCTCACCCATCTTGAAACATTGCAGCCTGAGATATACTTGGGTGTGGTCCTTTAAACAGTTGGTCCAGGGCCCCACACATGATGGAAATATATTAGACATAATGGCAACAAATAGACCCAACCTTTTTGGAGATGCCGATATTGAAATTGGTATCAGTGACCATGAGGCAATTGTAGCAACAATAATTTCTAAAGTGCAAAGGACAGCTATAACAAGTAGGCAGACGTGCATATTTAATAAAAATATTTAGTAACTTAGATAAAGAGGCAGTCATGTCACATCTCAGAGGATTTCAAAACATTTACTTATGCGAAGGAGAACTGTGACAAGTATAACAGACCATACAGTCAATAAATACGTTCCAGGTAAAACAGTTCATATGAGAGGGACACTGTGGTATACAGTCACTGCAAATAAACTTCTAGAGAAACAGATTTCTGCATAATATGTCTAAAATAAACCAAAGTACCTTAGATGGAGACATATTGAGAGAAACACATTTGGACATCAAAAGGGCAATGTGCAAAAACTTCAGTGTCTACTATGGCAGACTCTTGTTACAAGCACTCTCACAAAATCCAAATTATTCTAATCATACAAAATCTAATTGTGTCACCAAAGTTGAAGTCCTGACACTCATGGACAAGATAAGACAAAACGAAACAGAAATTGAAGTTAGCAGAAGCAGAAATTCTGAGTTCCATTTTCAAATTTTCCCGTGCTTAGATGTACTGTCCCAATTTGCTTCTCACACCACTGCAAATATAAGTAATACAGTTACTGGTTCAGTGGTGTTGATAAACAGCTAAAATTGGACAAGGCTCCAGGGCCAGATGGGATCCATGTCGGATTCTATATACAATTTGCCACTGAGTTTGCTCCCATATTAATTATTTAACACTATAGGTTTCTTGCATAAAGAACTGTGTTCATTGGTGGATCATAAGTCACAACTGTCTACAAGAGGGGTAACAGAAGTGATCCACAAAACTACTGTCCAGTTTCATTGATGTCCATGTATTGCAGGATTCTAGAACATGTTCTGAGCTCAAATGTAATGGCTATCTGAAACAGAGTGATGCCAACCAGCATCGATTCTGATAAGACTTGGTGCTTATCTCAGTTGGTATCATGAAAGCTGTGCATCCAGGAAATCAAGTGAATGGAGTACATCTTAACTTTAAAAAGCTCGCAGCTCAGTACCACACCAATATTTATTAACAAAAGTACGATCATATTTTCAAAAATTCATGACAGGATTGAGGATTTCTTTGGTGGGCAGTGTGGAGCATGGAAGAGTCATTGATAAAAGTAGGAGTAACTTCAGGCTTCCCCCAGAGAAGCATTTCAGTAACCTGGTTTTTCAAGTTTTATATTAATGTCTTGGATGACAATATTAATGGCAACCTCAGACTTTTCACAGACAGTGCTGTTACATATGATGTACTGTCTGAAAATAACTGCAGAAATACTCACTGAAATTTGCAAAGATTGCCCACTTGCTTTTAACATACAGAAGTGTAAAATTATGAACTTCTCAAACAAAATTATCCTGTGACTGCGTTTCGGGTCAATCTAGCTTCTGGATTCTGTATGGCAGTGGGAGGGAGTTTTTGAGGGTTTGGTAAATGTAGTAGGTCTGCAAGGGGTATTGTAGGGGAAATATGGAGTCTGTTGTAGAGGTGGTGAATATGGTAGTCCAAGATGTGAGTGGGAAGTGAACAGGTGGGAGAGTATTTTGAGGTGGTGGTGCAGATGCTGTTGTATTGCCTGGAGAACAAGAGTTTCGAAGTGAGAGAAGGAGAATATTGTGGATGAATGGGAGGCATTTCAAGGAGGTTTGGCCATGATTTAATTTACATTGTCCTGCAGGACTGGGCTGGTGAAGGGTGTTGACTGGCAGAATTTGAACAACTGGAGGTCATTGGGGAAGGTAGGGTTGCAGCCAGAGATGGGTAATTTGATAGTAAGGCCATTCGGGGGTATTCCATGAGCTTAGCAACAATGCAGGATCAATATGTGGGATTGGGTTTTGGCAAGGGATAAGGGAACTCCTCTGTATTGCCACAGATGGAAGGAGTGAAGATCTATGGTGGAGAATAAAACATGAGTAAAAATTCATAAATTACGTAAAAATATGTTCAAAAAGACTTGTAGAAATACACATTGCAACAAAAGTTTGGAATGTCGTAGAGTTTACTATAATGACTTCTTATAATACATTCACTGAGATTTGTACAATACTTCATTAACAAAATAAACATAGTTCCTTCTGAAAACAAGAATGATTTTGGTTAGTTACAAAAAAAAGGCTCTCTCCAAAATGTACATCTTACAAATCAAATGAGTGAAAATCTTTTTATTATCATCAGTCTTTTGTCATGACCCACTCCAGATGGATGAGTTCTTCCACTCTGTGAGACGTGCTCCGTATGAGACCATCAAGTTTATCAAGGGGTATGAGGTCTCACTCCTCAATGGCAACTTTAGCGAGGTGTCCTGAAGACTGTCAAGTGGATTCAGACACTGTGAAATGGCCACCTTCAACAAGTCTCATACATGCTTAATTGCATTCGTGTCTTTACTGGCCCATGCATTTGGTTGATGTTATATCTTTGAAGATACCAAGACACTGCTAGAGTACGGTGCGGTCTCGCATTGTCATTGACTAGGATGAAGTTGTCACCAACTGCATGTCTGTAGGCCCTTACAATCATTTGTAGGACCTTTTGGAGATATCGGGAACCAGTCAAATTGCCATAGAAGGGAATTAGAATGATTAGCTGTCCCAGCATTATTGCCGTCCAGAACATTACACTCAAACCTGCAAATGGATGGATCTCCTGAACATATCGGCATTCCTGGTGTCTTCTAGCATGTATCCAAACCCTAACACGTTTAGTGTCCAATCACAAACTAATCCTGGTCTATGAGCAAACGTGGCATTACTCCCTTCTTCTGTGGCCCAGTGATGATATACAAGAGCCCAGGTCCTTCGATTGTGTTGGCTCCATTGGTTGAGTGCAAAACTTGTCATTGGTCTTCTGGAATGAAGACCACCCTGGTGCAATATTCTATGCACTGTTTGGTCTAAGATACAAATTCCTGTTGCTCAAGAGAAGTTATTTCTGGCAGTTGATGTTGGGCACCTGCAAGCCGACAGTTGCAGGAAACAATCCTGCATTGGTGTTGCCATATGAGGATGATCACTGCGAGATCTATCATTCAAATTTCGCATCTCTCTCTGCTTTCTCCACACCTTGGACACACCACTTTGAGTGACATGTAACCAGCTGGCAACATCCTGCTGTGTGTGACCTGCTGAAGGTAAAGCCACAATCCTAATTGTATACTTCTATGTGGCATGTTACTGCAGTGCTGAACACAAAGTGAATAAAGCTGTTGTTGTTACTGGACTGCTCGCAGAATGCTGCTGTGGGGGTGGTGTGTTTACATGACTAGGAAATGGCAGCAAAACATGCCAGTCGTAAGCACCGTCCAGTATATGGGTTCTAACTGGATAATGCATGAAGTGCCTTGGTCAGCGAAACCTCTACTGTCATAGAATACATTTTACTATAGTATTCCAAACTTTTATTGAACAATGTACATAAAATACATGGTAAAAAATCACCAAAAAGACAGAACAAATGAGTGGGAGAAAGGTGAAGTCAATAGTGAAAGGTGAAAACAAACTAAAAACTGCATGAAAACACAATGAGTTCAAAGAGAAAAATAAAAGGATGATAATGTGGGATGGAGGTCAGTGAACGGCTGTCTTGAAGAGAATTATCAGCACTTTTCAGAGGCCTTGCTTTTTGCCCCTCTCTCAAATTCAGTCATTCTCCACTTTTCAAAGGCCTTTTCTCCTTCTCCCAGTTCCTACAGTGGAAACACTTTTTTACCACCAGTCAGCCTCAACTCGAAGCCAATGTCATACTCAGCCCCTGATCCACCCCAATTGCCTCCAAATCACCACCTGTGAAGGGGAGATGGAAGGAAATTTTTACCCCTATTCTGCCAATACTACAAATTTGGCACACTTTGCAAAATAACTGTGTTAAAATTGAAATTTTTATGGAATATATTAACATGTATGCCTGTGTTTACAAGTAAAATAAACAGAATACCTCTAATGGATTTGAAAAAAAAAAAAAAAATTTAATCTTTCAGTAATAAAATTTCACATTTTTTAGTACATTAATTATTATAAACAGTTTGTTGGGTTGGTGGTCCTCAATTTAATTGTAAAACTTATTACCATCCTGAGTACAAATTGACCAAATTTCATATTTCCAACACAATTAGTTTAGAAAATAATGATACCAGAAAGTCAAAAAATGTAGTTTTAAGAAAAGCCTGTTTAAAGTTTAATATTGTAGTTTTAGTATAGTTATTGATGAGAAATGCTTACTACTAATATTATTGTGCTGAGCATCATCTGAATCATACTGATCTTCTTTTCTTCTCTTGGTGCCTCTTCTTTCCTGTCTAGCTTCTTTTGTGCATTATAAAAAAAAAACAGTCTCTGCTTTGAGTTTCTCTCTTTACACATTTGCACCAAGAATTTTGCAGTATTTTCACTAGATTGTATGCCCAGTACTTCCAAAACATCCAGTTTTTCTGTTACACCATCATTAAAGCATACAGTAGCTTCATAAACATCAAATTTGATGGTTGTAATCTGAACAAATACAGTTTTTGGTAACCGGGTCCAGATGACAGAATCCACACATTCATTTAAATTTTGCATTTCTATCTTTGCAAAGAGCTCTAAATATAGATTTCATTTCATTCATTACTGCTGCAGGTAAAGAATGTTTGTGGTCATACGTTGCACTTCTCCTGTACTTGTACCAAGCGTCAAGATCATTTGTGCAAAGATAGTGCTGGGGGTTTTCATTTGTGGAAAACTTATAGAGAAACCTAGCTCATACAGCTTTTTTTCGTGTTTTTCTACATTCCCAACATTTCTGCTTCTGGCCAAGCCATAATAATTCTGTAACCTATCTATTTCAACATTTGTCAGGCTACCTTTACCTCCTACCTTCTTACCCTCTTCCAGTACTATTTTTGGCTTTTCTTTTAATAATCTTCTCAACCTGAACTTGATTCTCTTCTTGACATTCCCAATGAATTCTAATTTAGAAATAGAAGCAGGAAATAATATACAAGGAATAAAAGAAATCTGTGTATTATCATTTTGGTGCAAAAAAGAAGGTGTGGCATTTAAATTCCAGATCTCACAGAGCGTCATGAAAACCATCGTAACTCTTGAAATAATTGTCGTATTTATATGAAACAAAAACTGTTTTATGCAGGAAATAGAGGGCATTTCAAATATGTAAAAATAAAAAATAAAATTATTTTATTTTATTTTATTTGATAACCTCAAACCTTGCCTCACCTCATTCCCCAAATCCTTCAACATGGAAACCAATGTTACATCAAGATCTCCAGTCTCTCCTCAAATCCGGCCCATCCCAGAACCTCTCACCTGAGTCTGTTTCTCCCCTCACACCTACTGTAGCCCGCATTCTTACCTTCAACATGCTTTTTAAAAAAAAATCACTTACGATGCTCCATTGTGCCCCAGTTGCTGTGCCCCCACTGAGATAACCTCTGCTCTAATGGACTAAACCTTCAACCTAATCTACCCTCCTATATAAAACATACCAACAGTTTCCTACACCGACTCCACATTTCCTGTTCCTTTACTACATGATCCCCTGTGCATAACTATTGATGCCACATTACTCTGCACTAACATCCCAATGTCCATGACATTGCTGCTATTCAACACTACCTTTCCCAACACCCAACTGACTTCAGACCTACAACTTCCTTCCTGGTCACCATGACCAGTTATATCCACACCCACAATTACTTCACCTTTGAAGCATCCACCTGCAAACAAGTCCTTGTTACAGTGATGGGCACCTGCATGCCACCATCCTATGCCAACCTATTCATGGGCCATCTAGAGCAGGGGTTCCCAAACATTTCCTATGACAGAAAACTTTGAGACTCATGCTACTCTAATGGAACACCTTGTTTATTTTGAAGTTTGATAAAATTCTAAACCCCCCTGTAGGTTCAGGGGTTAGAATAGGCCCGCAGTACTCCTGCCTGTTGTACAAGGCGACTAAAAGAAGTCTCAAACTTTTCGACCTTATGTGATGGTCCCCTGTCAGGTTTGACCTCCATATCTCCAAATTTTTGCAAAGAGCGAACCGATTGGGGAAGAGCACCTTACTTGGTGCACTGTGTCCATCTTCCATTGAGAACTTTTCGCCAGCTTATTCATCATTGCATTGCAGTCCTGCCCGCTCTCCGTCTCTTGGGCATGGATCCGTTCCCACGTGCACTTTCCACCATGCAATGTGCAGTGCCACTTTCTGCACTGATGGTGACCATGGACTACATGTCACCTAAAATCCAGCACGGTAGCCAGTCCGTTGTGGTGGGGCTGCCATGTACCCTGTTGGTTGTAGCCCCCTGACAACACAGTGATCGCTCTACTGATGCCTGTGCCATTAACTCCTCACATATGCCAAGGAGTAGATGCCCTTCTCCCTGGGGCATCAGGACTCCCGGCAATGGCCATCCTGCCAAGTGGCCTTTGCTGTGGCTGGGTGGCGCCCGTGGGGAGGGCCCTTGGTCGGAGTAGGTGGCATCAGGGTGGATGACACACAATGAAGTGTGGCACATCTTCTCTTGCTGGTGGCCAGCCACCAGCAGTCTCTAAGCGTTCAAAAGCTCACTTTAAGGCTAATGTGTATGACCCCAAATCGTTCCCCTCCCTGGCCACATCGTGGGAGGAATGAAAGGCTATGAATGGCAGCGAAAGGTATTCGCCCCGGTATCTCGTCTGTACCAGAGCTGATAGGGAATCCTTTGTGTCCGTGAAGCCTCAGTTCTTAGAACATTTAGAGGACAAGTACGGGGAGGTGGAGGGCTTGTCCAAAATGCGGTCAGGGTCAGTCTTAATAAAAACAGCGTCCTCTGCCTTGCTTGCTTGTACGAAGCTGGGGGATGTTTCTGTTACTATCACCCCGCATAAAAGCTTAAATATGGTCCAGGACATTATTTTCCACAGAGACCTTCTTTTACAGTCCGATGACGAGCTGCGCGCCAACGAGGTGTCCATTTTGTCCAGCGTGTCCACCAGGGTCCGAGGGATCACCAAGTTGCCACCGGTGCCTTCATCTTGGCCTTCGAGGGTGACACATTAGCTGAGAAGGTGAAGGTGATGGTGTACCATTGTGATGTCAAGCCATATCTCTCTCCCCCGATGTGGTGCTTCAAGTGCTGGAAGTTTGGCCATATGTCTTCCCATTGTGCTTCCAGCCTCATATTTCGCGATTGTGGTCGACCATCCCATCTTGATACTCCATGTGCTCCGCCTCCCATCTGTGTCAACTGCGGAGAGCACCATCCCCCTTGCTCGCCGACTGTAAGTTTCTACAAAAAGAACGGAAAATAATGAAATGCAAGACCCTGGATCGACTGACCTACACTGAGGCTAAGCGGAAATTTGAACGACTTCATCCAGTATGCATAACGTCCTCTTTTTGCCACCACTGTCACTCCTGCTACAGTTCCCATAGCTGCACCACACACCGTCAGCTCTCAGAGCCAGAGGACCATACCTGCCCCCTTGATGGTGGGGGACACTTCACTTTTTGTTGCTCCTGCTCCATCTACTTCAGGAGCAACACCCTCCCAACCATCGGGGACATCAGTTCCCCCTTCTCAGCCGGAGAAGCGTAAGACTTCTTCGGCTCTTCTCGCCAGGAAGGGGTCCCTTGGGGACCTCCCTTCACATGTTCCGACCTGCAGAAAAGCGGACACCCGCAAGTGGCTGAAACAACCACTGGTCACTGGTCTTAGGGCCTCACAGTCGTCGTCCGTCCCTGAGACTGACCCAGGGAAGTCCTCCCAGCCTGAACCACCGAAGGCACAGCAAGAGAAGCAGAAACAGAAAAAGGTTCCCAAGAATCCCGACATTGCGGTGGCATCCGTCCCACTGCTTCCTACAAGCTCAGCGTCTGAGGACGAGGTCGAGATTCTGGCGTCTGCTGAAGACCTGGATCTCGCCGGTCCCTCAGACGCCATGGATGTCACTCGCGCGGGTACTGAATCGGTGGCAGCTAGTGAGCAAGTGGCATAAACTGCCTTCCCAGTCCCTTCACGCCTTTCTCAGCCATGGACAACACCATCCTCCAGTGGAACTGCAGCGGTTTCTTCCTCTATCTATCTGAGCTCCGACAACTTCTCAGCCATCACCCTTCACCCTTTCCTCTGTATTGCTCTACAAGAAACTTGGTTTCCAGCAATGCGAACCCCCACCCTCTGTGGCTATCGGGGTTATTATAAGAACCGGGCAGCTTATGAAAGGGTGTCTGGTGGCATCTGCATCTATGTCCTTCACTCTCTTCACAGCAAGTCTGTCCCTCTACAAACACCTTTAGAGGCTGTCGCTGTTCGGGTGTGGATGCCACAGGCTGTTACTGTCTGCAGTCTCTATCTTCCACCGGATGATGATGTCCCGCAGCATTTCGTGGTGGTGCCGATAGCCCAATTGCTGCCACCTTTCCTGTTACTGGGCGACTTCCAACGCCCATAACCCTCTGTGGGGTGGGTCAGTGGCAACAGGTCGAGGCGCCATCGTAGAGAACGTATTGTCACAGCTCAACCTCTCCCTATTAAACGATGGTGCCTTCACACATTTCAGTGTGGCACATGGCACGTACTCTGCCATTGTCCTTTTGATCTGCAGCCCTAGCCTCTTACCGTATGTTCAGTGGAGTGTGTATGACGACGTATGTGGTAGTGACCACATTCCGATCTTTCTGTCCCTGCCACAGCGTCAGTCTTCTGGGCGCTCTTGCAGGTGGGCTATGAATAAGGCTGACTGGGACTTGTTCTCCTCCATTGCCGTTATTGAACCTGTTTCTCATGAAACCATTGGTACGGTGGTTCACTCAGTCACCCCCGGCATCGTTACTGCCGCAGAATCTGCCATTCCCAGTTCTTCTGGGTCCCCTCAGCGGAGGACTGTGCCTTGGTGGTTGCCAGCGATCGCCAAGGTGATTAAAGATCACAGGTGGGCGCTCCAATGTCACAAGCGGCATCCCTCTTTCGAAAACCTTGTCGCCTTTAAATGGCTCCGTGCGCAGGCCCGCCGCATCATTCGCCAACAAAAGCTAGAGTGCTGAGAACGGTATGATTCCACCATTGGCCTCCATCTCTCTCCATCGCAGGACTGGGCAAAGATTCAATGCCTCTATGGCTATCGGACCCCTGTCAGCTTCCCTGCGCTCTCACTGAATGGAGCAATTTGTACTGACTCCAACATAATTGCCAACCGCTTAGCAGACCATTTTGCTCTCAGTTCCGCATCTGTGAATTACCCACTGGCTTTCCACTCCATTGGAGCCTTTCATTTCACACGCGCCGTCCTGAATCATACAATGTCCCATTCACTGAGTGGGAATTCCACAGTGCCCTAGCCGCTTGCACTGATACAGCTCCTGGGCCGGATCGCATCCACTGTCAGATGCTGAAACACGTCTCAGTGGACTGCCAGCGACTCCTCCTCGACCTTTACAACCGTATTTGGGTCCAGGGGGCGTTTCCGTCGCAATGGCAGGAAAGTATTTTTATCTCCGTTTTGCAACCTGGCAATAACCCATTGGAGGTGGATAGCTACTGCCCCATTAGCCTCACCAACGTTCTGTGCAAGTTGCTCGAATGCATGGTGAGCCGGCGGTTGAATTGAGTACTCGAGTCTTGGGGCCTTCTAGCTCCGTCTCAGGGTGGGTTCCGTAAAGGCCTCTCTGCTGCTGACAATCTGGTGAGTCTGGAGTCAGCCATCTGTACGGCCTTTGCCCACCGTCAGCACCTCATCGCTATCTTTTTTGACATGCGGAAGGCGTACGATATGACATGGCATCATGACATCCCCACTATGCTTCATGGTTGGGGTCTTCGGGATCCACTGCCAATTTTCATGCAATTAACGGGCTCGCTGACATTGCAGCTGCTGAACGTCAGCTACAGGGGCTATCCATAATGCTCAGTCTTTGGCTGTCGTGCATGGCTTCCAGTTTTCGTCTGCCAAGATCTGCGTTATGCATTTCTGCCGGCGACGAACAGTTCACCCTGAGCCGTGACTTTATCTTGCTGGCGAACTTCTTGCTGTGGTGGAGACACATTGGTTTTTTGGGTGTGGTTTTTGATGGCCGGTTGACTTGGCTCCCACATATTTGGCAGCTTAAGCAGATGTGTTGGTGGCATCTTAATGCTCTGCGATGCTTGAGCCACACCAGGTGGGGCGCCAACCTCTCTACCCTGTTACGGCTCTACCTGGCATTAATCCAGTCCCATCTGGATTATGGGAGCCTGGCTTATGGTTCAGCATCCCCATCTGTGTTGCGGGTACTGGACCCAATTCTTCACAGCGGGATCCGACTTGCCACTGGTGCTTTCTGGACCAGCCGTGTGGACAGCATACTTGCGGAGGCAGGTGTCCCTCCACTGCGGTTACGGCGCCAACGTTTACTGGCCGCTTATGCTACGCATGTTTGTAGCTTGCCCGGGCATCTGAACTATCATCTTCTGTTCCAACAGTCAGTTGTCCATCTCCCAGAACGTCGGCCCCGGTCGGGGCTTCTCTCCAGGCTTGGGGTTTTCCCTCTTCCACCTCCTTTCCGGGCCCCTCTGCGTACACCCCCGTGGTGTGTGCCCTGCCCTTGCCTTCGGCTCGATTTGGCACAGTGCCGGAGGCCTTCCGCTGCCACTTTTATTCCATCCTAGCCACGTATCAGGGCTCTGGTGTGTTTTACACTGACGGTTCAATAGTTGCTGGTCGTGTCGGTTATGCTTTAACTGTAGGGGACCATTATGAACAACGATCATTGCCGGCTGGCTGCAGCGTTTTCACTGCTGAAGCTGGTTGCCATCTTTCGTGCCCTAGAGTATATCCGCTCCAGGTGAGTCCTTCGTTATCTGTAGCGGCTCCCTGTGCAGTTTACAAGCTATTGACCAGTGTTTCCCTCTCTCTCGTCCTGTGATAGCTGTCCAGGAGTCCCTCCATGCTCTTGCCCGTTGCGGCCACTCTGTGGTCTTAGTGTGGACCCCAGGTCATGTTGGGATACCCAGCAATGAACATGTAGACTGCCTGGCGAAAGAGGCCACCAGTACACCATCTCTGGAAATTGGCCTCCCGGAGGCTGATTTGCGAGCAGTCATCGTCTGCAAAGTTTTTGCGCAGTTCTGACAACTCCCAATAAACTCCGTGCTATCAAGGAGACGACGACTGTGTGGCGTTCCTCCATGCGAGCCACTCGCAGCGACTCAGTTGTCCTTCGTTGGCTCCATATTGGCCACACCCGGCTGACGCACAGTTATTTACTGCGTCGTGAGGACCCGCCTCTATGTTGCTGCGGGGCGGCCTTGACGGTGGTCCACATTTTGTTGGCCTGTCCCCTTTTTAAGTGTGCTCAGGCAGACATTTGCGCTGCCTGATATGCTCCCTGCCCTTTTAGCAGATGACTCTGCCATGGCAGGCTTAGTTTTGCATTTTATTCGGGCAGGGTTTTTTTATCATTTAATCTGAGTTTTTGTTATGTTTTTTATGTTGATTCTGGCCTTTGGCCTACAATTTTAGACTGAGTTTTTAATGTGTGTCTCGGTGGTTGGCTTTTTCTTTTTTGTTTCTATGGTCGGCCAACCACTGTCACACACTGTGTGATTTTAATTCCTTTTTTCAGGTCTCTGTCTGTCTGTCTTGTGATGTGTCGTCTGTTGTTGTCTAAATTATTCGTTTTTGTTCTGTGTGGGTGTTTTCAAGTTTTGGAAAAGGGACAGATGACCTTAGCAGTCTGGCCCCTTTAATCCCACAACCAGGCAACCAACCAAAATTCTAAAAAATCAGAAAAATCTTGTTTTAGTCATGTATTTTTCAATTTTAAACTGTAATTAAAAACACAGAAATCGTAATAAAATTTTAAATAATTAGTATCCTCAAAAAAGAAATAAAACCATGTTATTAATAGTGTTTTGCAGAGCACTTATTCACTTCCCATGGAATGACTTTGTTCCACAGAATTCCTGTTTTGGAATTCCTGATCTAGAGCAATCATTCTAACCCCCCACCACCACCCCCCACCCCCCGAAATTCCAAACCCCACAATTAGTTCAGAGTCATTGATGACATCTTCGTGACCTGGACTGATGGGAAGGACACACTGTCCCCATTCCTCCATAACGTCAATGCCTTCTCCCCCATTTGCTTCGCATGGTCCTGGTCGTCCTCAACCCAACAAGTTACCTTCCTTGATGTTGACCTCTATTTCAAAGAAGCAACTCAACATCTCTATAAGCTGAGTAGCAACCTATCCTTTTCATGATATTGCCATTATCCCATCCTGGATTTTCCAGTGTTTCATCACAATATAGAATGTCACCAACAGCTTCATTTTGGTATAATTATGGATTGTGCATCTTAAAATGTAGCAGTAGGTATACACTGAGGTGCCAAAGAAACTTGTACACCTGCCTAATATTGTGTAGGGCCCCCATGAGCGTGCAGAAGTGCCACAACGCAATGTGGCATGGGTTCGACTGATGTCTGAAGTAGTGCTGAAGGGAGTTGACACCACGATTGCTGAAGGGCTGCCCATAAATCCTGAATCGCCAAGCGAGGTGGCGCAGTGGCTATCACACTGGACTCGCATTTGGGAGGACAACGGTTCATTCCCGCATCCGGCCATTCTGATTTAGGTTTTCGGTGATTTCCCTAAATCGCTTCAGGCAAATGCTGGGATGGTTCCTCCTAAAGGGCACGGCTGACTTCCTTCCCTGTCCTTCCCTATTCCAATGAGACCGATGACCTCATTGTCTGGTCTCCTTCCCCAAACAACCCAATCTCAACCTCCAAACAACCCAATCCCAACCCAAATCCTGAATCCAGCAGGGTTGTCCATAAATCCGTAAGAATACGAGGGGGTGGAGATCTCTTCTGGGCAGCATGTTGCAAGGCATACCAGATATGCCCAGTAATGTTCATGTGTGGGGAGTTTGGTGGCTAGCGGAAGTGTTTAAACTCAGAATAATGTTCGTGGGGCCACTGTGTAAGAATTCCGGGCATGTGGGGTGTCACACTGTCCTGTTGGAATTGCCCAAGTCTGGCTGAACACACAATGGGCATGAATGGCTGCATGTGATCAGACAGGATGCTTACATAAGTGTCACCTGTCGGAGTCATATCTAGACACATGAGGGATTTCATATTACTCCCACCTGCACACGCCTGACACCATTACAGAGCCTTCACCAGTTTGAGCAGTTCACTGCTGACATTTAAGGTCTGTGGATTCATGAAGTTGTCTCCACACCCATACATGTCCATCCACTCGATACAATTTGGAATGAGAGTTGTCCAACCAGGCAACACGTTTACAGTCATCAACAGTCCAATGTTGGTGTCGACATGCCCAGGTGAGGCCTAAACCTTTGTGTCATGCAGTCATCAAGGTTACATGAGTTGGCCTTCGGCCCCGAAAGCCCATATCGATGATGCTTCGTTGAGTGGTTTTGGACGCTGATGCCTGTTGATAGCCCAACATAGAAATATGCAGCAGTTTGCAGAAGAGTTGCACTTCTGTCACTTTGAATGATTCTCTTCAGTTACTGTTGGCCCCTTTCTTGCAAGATCTTTTTCCGGCAGCAGTGATGTCAGAGTTTTGCTGTTTTACCAGATTCCTGATATTCACAGTACACACATGAAATGGTTCTAGGTGGAAATCCCCACTTCATCACTACGTCTTAGATGTTGTGTCCCATCGCTCATGTGCCGACTATAACACGACATTCAAACTCACTTAAATCTTGATAACCTGCCATTGTAGCAGCAGTAATTGATCTAACAATTGCATCAAACATCTATTTTGTCAACCACAGTGCTGTATTCTGCCTGATTACATATCTCTGTATTTGAATACACATGCCTATATCAGTTTCTTTGGCACTTCAGTGTAAAAAGGTACTTGTCATTGGCCATCTTCTGTAGAATGTTTGTTTTTGGGGAAGCAAATCACTACCATTGATGTAAATTGGGAAAATGTACACCTTCAGGAAACAGTACTTAATACTCAGAACATGCTCTGACAAATTAATAAACGCTTAGGTGTTATGTCACTGGCATTCCAAACAACTCTGTTCATGGAAATTTTCACTATGGCAGGTACCTACCTTTTACTACCTGTCTCCTCCCAGCACATGGAAATATTTTACATTGCTTCTTTAGATGTTCCTCTGTTCTCTGATTCCTTCCACAATTCCATTTTATCTATCCAGCTCTGACTTGTTGTCACATTTCTCCTCCTCTCTTTGCTTTGCCACCCACACTCTCCTACTGCTTCCACTCATGTTTTTGTCTTTTTGTCAACATTTTCTTCCTCACTCAGCCACCCCTCATCCAACTTTTCTAATATTTTTGCTGCATTAATACTTCCTCTTCATTTTCAGTATTTCTATCCCCCTCTATCTCCTCTCCATACTATTGCTACTGCCTTTCCTTTCTGTTGTCAAACTCAGATTGCTTTTCTCATAAGGTGCAATGTTTATTTGCGTGACATTAAAAGTATACCTTGCCCTTTGTTTCTGTTTTTGCTCTATTCCTCTATAGTAAGACTCTTTTATTCTTTAATCTACAATTAAATCATTTCCAATTTTCTTTGAGTCAATCCTTGCTTTCCTTTCCTCCTTCAGTAATCCTCAAAAAGGTAAACTTGTGACAGTGATTCTCAGGACACCAAATTTACTTTGAAAGACCTACAGTAGTCCAGATTTTTACAAGTTGTCATTTTTTGCATCCCTTCATTCATAGATGAAATGTCTGTTTCTAGGTTTTGGCATCAAAAGTGTCGCAGCATGTTCATGGACTGTCAAAAACGGAAGGGTTGGTTCCAATCTTTATAAATGCCAATACAGGGCATTTCAGGGTATATGCCCCAATTACATTAGGTGCTCGAGGGGACAGTTATTATGAATATCTTCTTAAGCAGTGGTTACAGACTGGACGGTCTATTGACTAGTAAGTATTCTGTGATTGGAGAAATGTTTACTGTGTATTATTCATTTTTACTGGCAGTTTTTCAGGATTAAATTTGTTTTATATTAATCATTTCCACAAAATTTTGTTTCATCATTTGTGATTTAAAAAAATTGTTTTGTACTCTCACCAATTTCTATGTAAAATGTGTTTTTATGAATGGTAATAAGAGGAATGCCATCTATCTAACTTGAGTGCAAACAGAGTAGTCAGCAGAAGCATTGGTTAACTTGGAATATTTAGAATATTTAGTTATGGTGCATTTTGAGATTTTATTGTTGATAATTTTACACACACACAGTATACAGTGATAAAAATTATATAATACCTATTTTATTTATTTATTTATTGTTCCATGGGACCACATTAAGGAGAAGCCTCCATGGTCATGAAACAAGTCAGTGGATGAAATTATAACGCAATAGTGGAAACAGATAAAATAAAATATAAGAACCATACTCAGGAGACAATTCGTAAGTTTAAATAAAGAAAATCAACAATGTAACACTGGAATTTGCTTAATTTTTCATTCCTTCCAGGAGCTCCTCGACAGAATAGGAGTAGTGAGCCATGAGGAAACTCTTCAGCTTAGACTTAAAAGCGTTTGGGCTACTGCTAAGAATTTTGAGTTCTTGTGGTAGCTTATTGAAAATGGATGCAGCAGTAACTGAGTGAAAGCTGCTAACTGTTGGGAATAAGCTAATATTGCTAACAACAAATGACATTAAAGAAAATATATACTGTGAGGGCAATAGAATTCCCAGACTATTGAATAGGGGTCGACAAGAGGTTCTCGAACTTACACCACACATAGCTCCAACAGCCCGTTTTTGAGCCAAAAATACCCTTTTTGAATCAGAAGAATTACCCCAAAAAATAATACCGTATGACATAAGCGTATGGAAATATGCAAAATAGACTACTTCTCGTGTTGAACTGTCACTTATTTCAGATACTGTTCTAATGGTAAATAAAGCAACATTTAATTTCTGAACAAGATCCTGAACATGGGCTTTCCACAACAGCTTACTATCTATCCGAACGCCTAGGAACTTGAACTGATCAGTCTCGCTTATAATATGCCCATTCTGTCTGATCAAAATATCGGTTCTTGTTGAATTGTGAGTTAGAAACTGTAAAAAGTGAGTCTTACTGTGATTTAGCATTAAATTATTTTCCACAAGCCATGAACTTATTTCATGAACTACATTATTTGATACTGTTTCAATATTACACACAAGAACCTTCACTACCAAGGTTGTGTCATCAGCAAACAGAAATATTTTTGAATCACCTGTAATACTAGAAGGCATATCATTTATATAAATGAGAAACAGCGGTGGCCCCGGCAATGACCCTTGGGAAACGCCCCACTTAACAGTGCCCCATTGGGACTGAACATCACTATCACTATCAATATTGTGGAGAAATACCTTCTGCTTTCTGTTCTTAAAGTAAGAGGCAAACCAATTGTAAGCTACTCCCCTTATTCCACAATGGTCCAACTTCTGCAGTAATATTTTGTGGTCAACACAGTCAAAAGCCTTTGTTAAATCAAAGAAAACACCTAACGTTCGTAGCCTTTTATTTAATCCGTTCAAAACCTCACAGAGAAAAGAGGATATAGCATTTTCAGTTCTTATGCCATTTCTGAAACCAAACTGTACATTTGACAGCAAATCACATGAATTTAAATGCTCCAGTAACCTTGTATATACAACCCTCTCAATAACTTTAGCAAACCCCGATGGCATAGAAATAGGTCTATAATTGTCAACAATATCCCTGTCTCCTAGTCGGTCAGGAAACCGACCACTCCTAAAGGAAAAGTTACAATATGGCTAAGTACTGGGCTAACATACATAGAACAATACTTCAGTATTCTGCTAGATACCCCATCATATCCATGAGAGTTCTTGGTCTTTAGTGATTTAATTATTAACTCAATCTCCCTCTTGTCAGTATCATGGAGGAGCATTTCAGGTAACAGTCTCGGAACACTTTTTTCTACGAGCGCTATATGATTCCCTGTTGGGGCTAGGTTTCTATTTAGTTCACCTGCTATATTCAGAAAGTGATTATTAAATACTGTACATATATGTGACTTATCAGTAACACGGACACTCCCACTACGCACTGGTTCTATATCCTTGACCTCTCTCTGCAGATGAGCCAACTTCCTTTATGACTGTCCATATGGTTTTAATTTTATCCTGAGACTTAGCTATTCTATCTGCATACCACATACTTTTTGCGTTCCTAATAACTTTTTTAAGCACCTTACAATACTGTTTGTAATGGGCTGCCGCATTTAGATTGTGACTGTTTCTAATGTTTTGTTATAACTGCCACTTTGTTCTACAAGATATTCTTATCCCTTTAGTCAGCCACTCAGGCTGCCTGTGTGTGCTAGCACCCTGTTTGGAACGTTCTGATGGAAAGCAACTTTCAAAGAGCACAAGAAAAGTCTTGAGGAAAGAATTATATTTATCGTCTACTATATCAGCACTATAAACATCTTGCCACTCTTGTTCCTCGATAAGGTTTACAAAGGTCTGGACCAGCTTTCCTAAAAAGTTGATAACTATATTTAACATGTGTTGCAGCACAAAAATCTTTTAGAGTTAAAATTTGTGCATCATGATCTAAAAGGCCATTCACTTTTTTGCTAAGAGAATGCCCTTCTAGTAATGAGGAATGAACAAAAATATTGTGTATGGCTGTTCTACTGTTGCCTTGCACTCTCGTTGGAAAGAATACAGTTTGCATAAGATTATATGAATTGAGGTGGTCTACCAGCATCCTTTTCCTTGCTCAATCACTTATACAATTAATATTGAAGTCACCACATATTACTAACTTTTTGTATTTCCTATAAAGTGAACCAAGAACTTCCTCTAGCTTTAGCAAAAATGTTGTGAAATCGGAGTCTGGGGATCTATAAATAACAACAGTAAGAAGTTTAGCTCCACTAAATTTAACCACACCTGTACAACATTCAAACACCTTTTCAGAGCAGTACTTTGAAACATCAATTGATTCAAAAGGGATATTGTTTTTCACATACATGGCTACTCCGCCACACCACAAAGAGCTCCTAGAAAAGCTGCCAACCAACCTGTATCCTGGTAAAGGAAGCCTCTGAATTATCTCCTTATTTAAGAAGTGTTCAGATATACCAATAATTTCAGAGTCAACATCTAAAAGCAGTTCACTAACTTTATCTCTAATACCTTGTATATTTTGATGAAATATACTAATTCCCTCATTAATCGGATACCTAAGCTTTGTCAAAAGTGGTTTCTTTCCCGTAAGCAGGAATACCTATCAGCTGACTTCAATCTAAAAAAGGTACAGCTCTAACACCCACAACTACCGGAATTTTCTCATGAGTGATCCCACCCCCACACCTATGCTGTCACCTATAAGCTTTGCCAACCTCCCCTTTCCATACCTGTTGAGGTGCAGGCCATGAATAGTGAAACTCGTCCTGCTGATAGACTCCACCGACACCACTGAAATGTGACTCATTCCTTCTGTCATCAGTGCACCCCCAAGTCTCACATTATTACGCCTGATGGCTGTATTAAGATGAGTGAGTACGCTAGAAAAGAAATCAGAATAAGATTAATTAGAAGAAATAAAAGTTTAGAAAGGCAAGAAGACAAAAATGTAGTAGAATCGTTTCTGAAATAAATAAATGATCTATGTTTAGTTCAAATTGTGACAAGCATATACTTGTCATGAACATTGTTGTTTGTAACATCCTTATGACTACTTATTTATGACAATGCTAGAAATAGTACTTTTCTCCATAAGGAGAAATCTGTGCTGGCTCCAAAAGGTATCATGTGCCCTTGAAACTCAAGCAGCAAAGTGCTTGGCAGTTGTAATTTATGCTGATGATATAGGCTTTAAAACACTAAACAACTTCCAGATAGTCCTTGATAGTGTTAACATTGATGGTGGAAACATCTTCATTGATTCATTGCACATGATGCCCTTCTCATATATCTTAAAATATGGAGGTTGTAAAACTGCAGCTGTCATGTTGAAATTGGTTTAAAGTATTTTCTATTAGGCAATACCTTCTTATATTTCAAAGCTGATTATTTTTAAATGATTTTTCATATCTCACTGTTTTGTGAAAGAACTTATTCAAAGCTATAATCATTTTTGTGTATGTTATAAGTTGTATTATGCTGTGGATTCACATGTGAGAGACTGTTTTCATTGTAATTAGTTTTTTAAAGTCAAAGATACAAACTTATTGCAAATACATAACAATTCAGAGTTTTATCATACAGCATTTATTTACAATCCTCAACATCATTCCCATCATTGCCAATCTTGACAGTACTATCCAGCTGCACAGACAGACTGATATTAGTCCTTCCAGGTGATGAAATAATTAAGTTGCACACTATCATGTCTCTTCCTATTTTTGTTTTAGTCATGTGAGCTCGCTCACACATTTGCCTTAGCTGTGTCTCATCCTGGAAAAGAACAATGTCTCCTAGTCAGGATGTGTCGTATTTCTATCAAGGCACAGCACTTCGTGATGCCCCAGGGAAGTGTGCTGGAATCGGTACTGTTCATGTTGTATAATAATGACCTTGCAGATAATATTAATAGTAACCTCAGATATTCTGCAGATGATGTGGTTATGTGTAAGAAGCTGAAAAAACATTGTCAGATCTTGATAAGATTTCAGAGAGATGCAAAAATTGGCAACTTGCTGTAAATGTTCAGAAAACTAGGATTGTGCTCTTTACAAAACAAAAAACATAATATCAATGACTCGCTGTTAGACGAGACCAGCTAATGCAAATACCTGGGTTGTAACACTTTGGAGAGATATGAGTTGGAATGATTACATAGGCTTAGTCGTGGGTAAAGGAAGGGTAGACTTCAGTTTATTGGTAGAATACTGGGAAGTGCAATCAGTCCACAAAGAAGATTCCTTACAAATTCCTTGTGAGCAACCAGTTCTAGAATATTGTTCAAATCTTTGGGACCTGTATCAAATAGGACTAACAGATGATATTGAACGTATACACAGAATGGCAGTATGAATGTTCACAGGTTTGTTTGCTCCATGGGGGACTGTCAGAGACACTGAAGGGACAGAACTATAATAATCTTGAAGGTAGATGTAAACTATCCCGAGAAAGTCTACTCACATAGTTTCAAGAACTGGCTTTACATGAGGACTCTAGGACTATATTACAATCTCCTACATATCACTTACAAAGGAATTGTGAGGGTAAGATTAGAATAATTACTGCATGCACAGAAGTATTCAAACAATCGTTCTGCCCCTGCTCCATATGTGAATGGAGCAGAAGGAAACCCTAATAACTAGTACATGAGATGTACCCTATGCCATGCACCTCACAGTGGTTTGTAGAGTGTAGATGTAGCAGATACTTTCAAAAAAGTAGTCTTTCTTCCATCTTATTGTGAAATCACCTTGCAACTTTTCTCTCTTTCTTGCTTGTCTTTGATGATTCTTCATAATACTGGAATGTGGGTAAGTGTATAGTCAATCATTCACCAATTAAAAAGTGGTGTGGTTTCAGTGTTTCAGAGCTATCCTGCACAGTTATTTAAGAATTGGGGGCAGCTTCTGTTTCCTTATCTATTAGCGATTTTCCCAAGATGTTCCTCAGGTTCTGTTTCTTTATTCCTAGTATACATTCGCATCTGCCACCCCACCAGACCACGAATGGTAAAATGAACTTCTGCAAGATTCCTTGGTGAGTGAAGTGCTGGTTGATCTTGCTATCCTTGAATGAAAGAGCCCTTTCGGCTCTATTCATTTCTTGAAATGTCTTTGCATTGTTAAAGTAAATTAAATTTGGCTGTTGTCGTCGTACTGAAAACCATCTGAACATCACCAAATATTTTTGTGTGCTCATATCTAACGTAAGGTCAAGTTGAAGACATTTCATAGCACATACAGAAAATAGACTGTAATAATGGTGTCTCAGTTTTTTTATGTCGACTTAGTGATTCAGTGAATCTGTTTGTCACAGAAAATGCTTTGGTCAATTGAACACAATAAAATGGTAGAGCAATTTCTGTATCACATCTGAGGAAGTTCCTGGCAATTTTGTGAGGGAAACTTGTCCGACTGTCTTCCCTTCAAGAACCAAAATCCCATTTGTAATTCTGATAGTATTAGTCAGGCAGCAAGGATGCACTGGAACCTCAGTTTTGTTGCTAAGCAAATGATATTGTGCAGAAAAGCTTTCTTGCTGGATTGTGCCCTGTGATGTGCTGACTGTAATACAGGAGTGGTGAATTTGCAATTCAGTTTTTCTGAGTTCTCTACATGATAGATAAAATCTAGACTCAGTACCCTTTTGTGGATTATTTTGCAGTAATTATTGTATTTTGACATGTTAGGGGGGTCCTCTAATGTACTAGCAATCAAAACTTACTGGAATATCCTGTCAAACAATGGAAAATCCGATAGACTGTAATAATATTATGAAAAGGAAAGTTGTTACTCACAATATAGTGGAGATGCTGAGTCACAGATAGGCACAACAAAAGACAGCTTATCCACTACTTCCTCCCTCCCCCACCCCTATCACTGTACCTCTGCCCTGCCCTCCATCTAACCTGCAGCACTACATTGTCTTTCAACCCTACCATACTACACCCTCCCCACCCCAGCCTCCTCCTTACCCCCACCCAGTTGCCACTCCCATTGTGCACTGGTGCTGCTGCTCACAGTGTGGTTTCAGCTACCTGAGACTGCAGTCGTGTGTGTGTGTGTGTGTGTGTGTGTGTGTGTGTGTGTGTGTGTGTGTGTGTGTGCGCGCGCGCATTAGTGTCATCTATTTTTGATGTAGGCCTTAGACTGGCCAAAAGCTTTCTTTGCACCAGTCCTTTTACTGTGGAATATATTGTGACTTTTAGAGATTGGATGCTGAGGCCAAGTTCAGCGAGCCATAGAGATCATTACATGGAAAACTGTTGTTTTCTGCTGACATCACACACGATACAAGATAATTTGAAAGCCTCCATGGGACTGTGTTCCTATTAAAATGGAGCAAAGTTCCCTTCAATTTCTGTTATGTGGTTACAGACAAATTTCAGAGATTACCATTGGTTCATAACTAGGCCATGGCTTAGCCCATTCCACAATACTGCATTAGCAGTTATCATATTCCAATGATTCTTAAAAATATCTTAGTCATGAACCCAGCAAGGAGGTTAACAGCTGGATTAGTTTTGTGTTACACATAGAAAATTAAGGGACCTGATCTGGTGCCACTCGAGGTGACGTGTGTACCACATCAATGCTTCTGTTTAATAGTGTGATGGTTGGTCTTATTTGTGCCAAAAGTAATTAAAATCATTTTATAGGTTAAGATGTAAGGAATGCTTTTAACAGTCCCATCATTTACTCTGAAAATTTCAAACCAAAACTTAAAGAGCTATAGCAGTTTTTAGAATGTAATTTTATATCTACATAGAAGGTAGGTTTCTTTGCGGAGGTAAACAAACAACAGAGCATAAAAGAATTTGAGAAACTGTAGGATGAAGCCTCAATGTAAACAATGAAACGGATATTATTATTCTCCCAAAGGTCACCTCAAAAAATTGATAAATGAGGACTTTTCAACTAATTGTAATAGGTTGTAGGAACATAACATGTAGATACTTTGATATCACAATTAAGTGTATGTAGGATATTTGTTACAAGATGTACAACTTTGCTTCTGCCATTTGCCGATAGGTGGCGACAACGGTAAGTAGCAGTTGAAAGAAACAGATCGCAGACGTCAGGCAGTTAGCTTGGACCTCGGTCAACATAACCTCATTCAAACATTAGTCGATTTGTCTCTATGCATCATAAAGTTGTTCTTGATTGAAAATGTCAATTTACGTGCTTAATTCTCATCATTTGCGGGTGGTGTTACTGTTTTCCCTCAATATGAAGAAAACAGCAGCAGAGTCTCATTGAATGCTCTCAAGTACATATGGTAAGAATACTATTAGTGAAAGAACGTGTCGTGAGTGGCTTCAGCACTTCAAGAATGGTGATTATAACATGATAGACCAGCATAGTGGTGGAAGAGAGAATGTTTTTGAAGATGCAGAATTGGAAACATTACTGAGTGAAGACTTGTGTCAAACTCGAGAAGAATTGACACTATTAGTGGGAGTGACACAGCAAGCCATTTCGAAACATCTCAAGGCTATGGGCATGATTCAGAAAGAAGGAACTAGGGTCCCGTGTGAGCTGAAACCAAGAGACATTGAACGGCGTTTGTGTGTGTTTGTGAAAAGTTGCTTCAGAGGCAAAAAGGAAGGGATTTCTGCATCACATTGTGACTGGGGACGAAAAATGGGTTCATTACGATAACCCTAAATGCAAAAAATCATGAGAATATCCCGGCCATGCTTCCACATCGACAGCCAAACTGAATATTCATGGCTCCAAGGTCATGCTCTGCATTTGGTGGGACCAGTTCAGCGACATGTACTATGAGGCATTAAAACTGAGTGAAACAATCACAGGTGCTTGTTATCAAATGCAGTTAATGCGTTTGAGCAGAGCATTAAAAGACAAACAGCTGCAATACAGCGAGACGCACGATAAAGTGATTTGGCAGCAGACAACACTCGACTCCATGCTGCAAAAGAGGTCAAAACGTACTTGGAAACGTTAAAATGGGAAGTCCTACCCCATCCGCCGTATTCTCCAGACATTGTTCCCTCTGAACATCACCTGTTTAGATCAATGGTGCATGGCCTGGCTGACCAACACTTCCGATCTCATGAAGAAGTCACAAATGGGATCAATTTGTGGGTTTCTTCGAAAGATGAACAATTTTTTCGATGCCGGATTCACACACTGCCTGAGAGATGGAAGAAAGTAGTGGCCAGCGAGGAGGGGAAAATACTTTGAATGATACATGTGTAACCATTTGTTTAATTAAAGCCTCAAATGTTGGGGAAAAACAGTGGAGACAAAGTTGTACACCTTGTAGTTTTTCTCATTATATTATGCAGTAGTATTCAGTTATGAGATAGAATTGGTGGCTAGTAACTACTTTCAGGATGCAAAATATTTAGTACTGGCTGTCTACCATTATAAAAGTACACTACACAACATTATTCTAGCTTTTGGAACTATTAGTCATTGTGGAGGATGAAGTTGAGATGTTAAAGAGAGAGAGAGCAGGTCACTCACTCGTCACTCGCTCCCCTGGATGAGTGGGAACAATTTGCTGGCCTTGTAATAAATAGGTCTTTCTTATAATGGAGTCTGAGTGATCCTTGTCTCCTCCTTGAGGAAGGAACTAATAGTTTCAGAAGCTTGGAGATTGTTGTGTACTTTAATATGTCTATAGGCAGCAATAAATATTTCCCTTCTGAGGGTAATACCAGCCAACAATTCTGTCTTATAATTTTATTGCATTCTTAAATTAATTTTGCTTTTGTTTTCAGTTTACGGGATGATTATCTTGAAGCTATAGCTGGGGTGAAGAAGCTTCTCACTAGAAGAACTGCTCGTCGAAAATATTTATTTATTGGCGAACTTTTGGCTGGAGGGAAGGACTTCAAACCAAAGATGGTATTTAAGACATGTTCTCTCTTTTCCACTTTTATTTACATAACGTTACCAGATTAGATAAACACTTTTGAAGAACTACTGAAAATTTTGAGTAGTCTATGTAGTTTCCAAATGCTTATTTTAATTTTAGCATTTAAATTGAAAGGGATTACTGATGGTCTGCATCAAACTGGAAGACTAAATATTATTTCAATGAGAGTGATTGTCTTTTGAGGTCAAAATCTACAAAAATAATGTAAATTTCTTATTTTGTTTGGGCATATGAAAGGAGCTATCAGATAATCCACATTGCTGTATCTGTAGGAGAGATCTGACCATCCTGTCATTTATGTTCATGAGCTGCACATTTATTTGACATATCTAAAAGACAACAACACCAAATATGTGAAGTGATGGCAGTTCCCTATGCATTCTAACATTTTTGCTTCTCCCCTGCTTTTGAAAGTATGTGCTATAAATCATGTGAAGAAAAGGGAACTTCCAGGAGATGTTCATTGGATTATGAGTGTGCTATAAAATTTGTATCCCCAAAAGTGGAGGTTAGGGAGTAAGTAGTTTCCTTTTGGAACAGAAAGAGACCAGGTGGCATTATAGAACACTTTCAGATGATGAAATGAACCACTGACAGCAGCTGAAAATGATAGAATGATCCAAATTTCACTAGCTTGTAATAAGTATAAAGTGGGCTAGGGAGTTGATATGGCTGGAAGTTTTGGGGACACAATGTATTTTCCTATACAGCATGACATTATTACCAAAACAAAATTGAACTATAACTAGTATTCACTTATAAATAACAAATGTCCCAGTAATAGAAGAGGCATTCAGTAAGTAGTGCAACATTTTGTTTTCCTTTCTCAGACAATTTTAGTTGGAAAAATTCGGAATTTTCATTGGGTATCAATGAATATTCGCACTTCAGCCCCTGTAGTTTCATGAAATTCCGATAGGTGGCGGCACTATAAATGGTCTTCAAAATGTCTTCTGTAACAGAGGTGTGTTCCAAGCCGATATCTTTCATTGAGTTTCTTTTGGCAGAAAACTAGAGCATCACAGATAGTCCTAGGTACTTTCAGATGTCTACGGAGACCTGCCAGTGAAAAAAAGCATGGTGAGTCATTGGATGAGACATCTGTCATCATTGCAACAAGGTCACACAAACCTATTCAATCTCCTGGATGCTGACTGGCTGTACACAACTGTAACTCTTGTAGTGTTGGAATGTGGTGACACTCTAATTTGAGGTGATCAATGAATGATAAACAAACACCTCACCACTCAACTGGGCATCACTGTTAGTAGTGCTGACAAACTCGTTCACCAGTTGGGGTACTCAAAGGTGTGTGCCCACTAGGTTCCTCACCACCTAATAAAAGGCTTCCATCGGTTTGGCTCAATGAAGAATTCACGCCATGGGAAGCACTAGAAAGCAGAAGTAGGGAGGTCATTCATGCAGCAAGTTGTTGGCTCCAATGTTGACCAGTAGAGTGATAACATGTGGACTTGTGGTGATGTAAGGTGTCACATTGAAGGGAGATTATGTTGAAAAGTAGGGTTTGTGACCAAATGAGTGGAAAATAATATAGTGTATTGGAATCATGAATAAAACCAACCGGCTTTTGGAAAAAAAAGTGTTCAGTTAGTTATTGAACACCTCTCATAAGATGAGAATAAAATATTCTGAAAGGTTAGAACTCAGACAATGAAATAATTAAAAAATGCCTTCAACAAGAAATCTGACCCAAAGGCAGTACAGGATGCATTAAGCACTGCCAGACGCCATATTCAGCTATTTCAATGTAAACTTCAACAGAGCAGAAGACTGTTAACTAAATATGAGTGTTTTATCTGTGGAACCTTAAGTACAGGAGGCACAGCACAAGACATAGACACAGCTCCTGCAGTTCAAGCTTGAGAATTTTTGAGCCACTAGGAACAAAACTAACCGAAACACTTCACCTTCATTGGCACTCCTTTTTGCAGTTGGCACAACTATCTGTGTTGTCCATCCATCCTGACTGCCACTGCACTGCCCCATTGTTCAATCGTCCTCTCTAAGGCCGTGAAGCATCTTCCTCAAGCCACTGACCAGGTTCCTCACTCTTTCTGCTGCTTCTGGCAAGACTCCACTTTGTGGCTCCAGTCACTACCTCCTGAACACCTGTAATGGTAGCTATGGCCCACTTCGATGTTTCCAGTGCCATTTCACCCACAACAAGAGAACTTGCTGCTGATTTGTCATCACCTGCGGGGGAGGGCAGGACTTTCACTACGTTACAATTTTCACTGCACACTTGTATTAGTGATAGACTGATTTTGTAGCACATCAGTGTACAGTGCATCATAAAAGAAAAAAAAATTTATTATTGGGACTAATAGCCTCTGTCGTTAGCAAAAAATCTGCATGCCCAACACAGTTTCTCTCCCTCCCTCCTTCCCTCCCTCCCACATTGCTAAACTAGAGATCAGGATTACTCGTAGTTGGTTTTGACTTTTTTTAAGAAACTTGTCTTCACCAGTGGAATGATAAGTATAATGTGGGCCACTACAAAATCCATCTGTTTTCAGGAAAAGATAAAGCTGCTGTCTACAAGGGAAAGGCAATTATTTTAAAAGATTATCAAGCTGCCATGGTTATAGTAGCCCAATTAAAAGTAATTGATGCAATGTGCATGATGAAAAGCGAAGTCCTCATTGCTTATCCTAAATACATGTAATTTTATTTTTTCCCAATGTATGAAACCTTTTTCTATTTATTTTTTTCTGTATTACTGTGTTGTTGTTGTTGTTGTTGTTGTTGTTGTTGTTAGGTACCTTCCCAACATTGTCTTACACTTTCTCAATGTCTTCAGTTGCATGCATTTGCTGTTTTCTTTAGAAACATTTTATTAATTGGAAGTTCTTGTTAACTGATTGCTATGCACCCCGTTTCACTTTGTTTCCATTTTAAAATTAGGGCTGTGTCTAACTGAAAGCTGCCTCCACCCGATAAAAAGTATGACATGTTCCTATTGATTTCATTACCATTCTTGTAGCCTGTAGGCTTAGCTAAAGCTAAGATGTTGGCTCCCTCTTATGGCTTTTCCTACTCTAGAAAATTATCAAAAGTCTGAAGAAACTTTAACAATAATGCTTCATTCTGAAGTCAGCTGAGGAGTGGAGTTATCCACATATTCCTTTCTTTTTATGTGCCTTCTCTTTGGCTACAGAGATGGAGCATGTAGCTCCATGAATTCATATTTTGCTTGAATCTTGTGTGTTTTGCTGACAGTCAAGCTGTTGACACTGAGAAGTCAGGTTAATTCAGCTATTCCACATACCAGTTTTAGTAGGTGGCTATTACTATCCTATTCTTTCTTACCCTACCCTAACCTATCGACTATCCTTTCATGCATACATGTGAGAGTGGAAATACTTGCTTTAGTAAGATAGTGTAATTTTCATATTATCATTAATAAGGTGACATCTGTGTTGCAGGACCACTTAACATGCTATTTGCCAGGTACCTTAGCACTTGGAGTACATTATGGCTTGCCTCAGGACCACATGGAACTCGCAGAAGAACTTCTTAACACATGTTACCAAACCTATGCACAACAGCCAACATTTCTAGCACCAGAAATAACATACTTCAATATACAGGTTTGTTTCATTAGAGTCTGTATCTGTATTAAGAACAGTTACTTTCAGAATGAAATTGAAAGCACGAGGTAATAAGAGCAGACAAAGACAGTATTATATGTGTTGTTTGCTAACTTCCCTCCAGTCTTACAGCTTAGATTTACCCTATTCATAGAGCCTTTGTGTAGGAACTTTTAATTGTTTGTAAGCCGTATACGAAACAACAATGACAAATTTTTATAATGTAGTCTCTCCCTCTCCCTCCCCCCCCCCCCCCTTTTCTCCTTTTTTTTTTTTTTTTTTTCCTTCGTGGGACGGGGGTGGGTGTGCAGCTGTGTGAGACAACAGGGAAGTAGCGAAATATTAGGATACGGGCACACCAGTGGCAATGGGAAAATGTACACTGGTAACTGCAGGCAAAGAGAGAGTGACTTTTGGCTTTGTGGAGGGATGAACGAAGAGGAAGAGAAGTAGAATATCATGAGGGCAGACAAATGAAGTAAAAATGACAAGACAAGAAAGGGTAAGAGTGAGTGGACTGAGGAGGAGAAGTGACAGTAGGTGGTAGGACAGAGTAAAGAAAGTTAGGCCAACAGAATTGTAACAGATGATATCTGCAGGAATAGTCCCATGTTACAGTTCAGAGGAGCTGATGCTCGAGAGTGTGGATCTAAGTGACACAAATGTTGGCGCAGCTGTTGATGTGATTGAAATTGAGGTGTAAATGGTGTAAATGAATGAACAAGATTGCAATTGGCCTGAGAACTGGTAGGTTACATAACTGTTTTCGTGAGTGTGTCTACCAGTGATCCCATATGAAATGTCTGTAATCAGAATGCAATGGCAAGTGAAGGGTATATGAGATGAGATGGTTCTCACAACTAATTGTCCACAGGGGTATGTTGCAAGGTGTCCCAGGATTGGGAATGGGAGCAGCAACAGCATTGTAGAATTGGGCTAAATGTTTGGTGGCCAGTGGAATACAACTTTGAGAGGGGTGGTGGATTTTGAACTTAGTGTCAAAGCAAATGTGATGCTAGAGAAGGAGGCAAGACTTGGTCAGTGGCTGGTTCACCATAGCTATTGGTTTTGTGCAGTTACAGAATTAATTAAGGTTTCAGCAATAAATTAGAGTATCAGCATATTTGGATAATTTCTTCTGCATAAAAATCTGTTTGATACAAACAGTCATCATAATTGATGAATTATTGTGGGACGGTACATTTTATATAAACTGAGGTTTTTATATGCATCCATATGGGAGATGAAAATGAAACTTCCAGGAAGATAGTGTGCTGAAAAGAGAAGAGTCAGATGAAGCTAGTTTAGGACTAACTATTTTGAAGTTCTGGAGGAGGGGCTGATTTGCCATGGAAAGCAAGAACAATATGTGTAATCAGCATTGGAGTGGGAGGTGTAACCTCTATAGAGATGTGGGGAAAGTAGTGTTCCATGGTAGCAAGGCCATGGGCCTGTGAATGCTGGTGCACATAAATATAGCATCCAGAGAGACAAGCAAGTAGTCTGGCGGTAGTGGAGCAAGAACTATGGAAAGATGATGGGGGAAGGTATTAGCATCTTGGAAGTAGGAAGGGAAACGTTGACAGAAGTTCAACAAAGGCATGGCTCTTTCTGTGGGAAATTGGAAACAACCTTGGTGGGACATGGAGTTTAAGAAACATATAATTTTTTAGATGTACTGGAACAAGTTGTTTCGTAGAAACCAATGGACTCGTGGTTGATGTAGATATTTTTGTTTGTTTCTAATTGTGTTTATAAATAGATCAGTGTTATGAAATCAAACAACAAGGTTAGTTATGTGTGTAACACTATGTATGAGCAGCCAGACAAATCAGTTTTTATTCAAAACCAGTTTGTTGTTTTGTCATGTAATTGTCTTATAGACAGCTATGGATTTCTCTACTCAACTCGGTTACGAGCAGGTTTTTAGACTGTAATATGTTACTTTTCAATAATAATTCCCAGTAAATGTGCAAACCTTGCAATTTATAATGAACAAGTGAAAATTTATTCTCAGATGTCTAATCCAATGTGTATTAGTAATATTTCTGCAAAAGGTAACACACAGCCTAACATGCTGAAGACAGAAACAATGAATAATTATCTTCATTGTTTAACCATTGCCTGAAATTGACCATTTTATGATTTATTTATAATGTCATATAGAAAGACTGAGGACAGTAGAAATAAAGGGAACTTTTAGAGAATTTCTGAATTACAGGGACTTCCTGTTACAGTGTCTTGGAAAAGAGGTTTTTGCCATCCTCAGATGTATATTGGCAAGCTCCACAGCAGACTCAAAATATCATGGCATATGGTCCCTGACATTCTCATGAAATTTCATAGATCAGTCTTTATGCTGGGAAACTTGTGTTCATTAATTACATTAAATTAGTGAAGTAGGTAATGCTTTTTACAACTATTAATAAAAATATTTAATTTGAGCATGAATATGAAATTAAGGCTGCTTGTGCAAATCCATATGCACTTTTTTGTTCATACACTTTGCCCATTGTCAGCCTACTTTTTGATTAATTTTCCGAGGATCTAATAGTGAATCCGCTTTTTATCTACATTGGGAATACTGTAGTGTAAGCTTTTTCTGGACACTTTTTTAAATGTTTTTATTTGACTGACTTTGACACTGACACCTTTGCCACACACAAGTTCTTCATATGTGAAATGCCTTTCAGAATTTTTCATACACATTCATGTAATATGAATACCACCCCAACAATCTCAAATGAAATGAACTCCTGTCATGACCTTATTTTCAGAAGACATCTGTACCTATCATACTGAACATGTTGTCTTTATATGACAATATTTATATTCATTTGTCCTCTAATATTCCAGCTTGAAAATTGTTGGAGGCTCCCATAGCCCCATAAAATGTGAGGAGCCAATCATTTAAGAAATCTGCCAATGAACATGTGGTCCATGTATTTGAAAGGTTGAATGAAAGTGTTGCAACATACATGGTGTTTAACGAAACTTAAATTAATAAAATTAAATGTGAAATATTCTGCCACATCACAAGGTAATATCACAACAACAGGATGAGGTAGTCAAATACAGAAGTATAATTTGCAAAATTAGGTGATTTTTGTTATAAAAATTTATGACAGGCCATAAGTTTAGTAATATTTTCTGGTATTATGTGTTGGTCCGTAATATGGCAAGGTATTTAGATTCCAGGCCACTAAAATTAAGTTTTAAATGTTTGTCCCCCCCCCCCTATCCCCTCCCATACAACACCCCCCTCCCCCCCCCCCCACACACACACACCCTTCCAAAAAAAAAAAAATATATCTGTTTAACTTGTGGTTTAATGTATGTGATGGCGAGGAAGAATAAAAGGTGCTATACTTTGTTTGCACTGCACCTTTTTCTTGGGTCATTCCAAGCAATTGAATCAATATTGACCATGATATAGTCACTTGTTTGACTCCATACACGACTTTGCTCAGAGGGAGTGTTAATTCCTGACATCTTTGAGCTGTCATATCTTGGAACAAATTTTGTTGAAAGAAATAAAATTAGGCATCCTTGTACAACTGTGTGTGTTCTCTTAAGAATAATAGTGTGAAGAATTTTATGAGTCAAATTCAGCCAGAAAATGATAAGCAAAATCATCCACAAAAATTTCAAAGTTTGGCTTCTTTTGACATGGACTTAACGTATGATGAATGTTAAACTTGGCATGTAGTAATCTAACAACACAAGGTTCTCAAATGTAAAGTTTCATTTATATACCACTTTCCAGTACTGAATAAATTAAATGCAAGTTAAGTGAAGACACACATATAGTGCTATGTGTGGAGGTATGGTGATATCCTCAATATCAGTGGGATAACTTTTCTGTGTTTTTGAGACAGGATGCTACTGGAAATGATATGTATGTAAAGACAAATGATGCACATAACCTGCTGAGACCCGAGTTCCTAGAGAGTTTGTGGTACATGTATCAGATTACAGGAAACCACACTTACCAGGATTGGGGCTGGCAGATTTTCCAGGTAATGCAATGCATAGTTTATTTTCATATATTATATGGAGTAAATCAATTCCAGAGTATTCAATATTGTATGTTAGTATGTAGTTCTGTTGAATAAAGATGAGACAAAGATTCTGGAAAGGAAGAACCACTATCCTCCAACCTTCCATTTTATTCTGATGTTTGAGAAAGACTCTGTTAAATTCAAATGCTAGAAATTATAAGTAAGTACTACTGGTTACTGAAACTTCCATTATTTACTTTATTCTTTACACTGTGTTGGCTTTTTGTTTTTAATATATTTATGAAGAAATTAATATGTCATCTGTGAGGTGGTGTCATTGATAGGTTCTATTTTTTCCTTTGGTCATATATACTGTCATAAAATGAATAAATATAAATTCAATAATCTTACTGAAAACTGTTGCCAAATGGTGGCTAGTTCCAAAACCAAATTTTAGGTTGTAAATTTTTCCTTAATTGATTTCTGTGGGTAATAATTTAAGAATTCACCTTTCATTTCATTTGTTTATCTAGTGACCCAATTTGTAAAATACAGTGAAATGTTTCTAAGCTACTTGTATGAGAACCATAATACTATTTAAATAAAAAACATTGAAAATTCTGATTTTTCTTTTATTTTTACAGGCATTTGAGAAACATACAAAAGTAAAAAATGGGTACACTTCTATCGGAGATGTTCGCAATCCACTTAACACACGTCCAAAAGATATGATGGAATCTTTCTTCCTAAGTGAAACCCTTAAATACTTATATCTGCTTTTTAGTGAAGATCGCACTCTTTTAAGTATAGACAGATACGTTCTTAATTCAGAAGCTCATCCTTTACCAATTTATGAGGCAAATTTTAAGAGTGCAAACTGAAGATGTATTTATAATGCATTTGTTATTCTTAATCAGTATTCACATTAACTTGGAAATATGTACAGCAGAAATAATACAGTATTTATTGAAAGTGAATGATAGTGAAATAAGTACCAAGTCATATTTGCGTCCCATGATTGTCATGCACTCTAGTCATGTTTTGCAATACAATAATGAAAATGGTAATAAACGCAGGTCAGTTTTTAGAAAATGGGCAGTTGCCACCCAGTTTTTAAAATAACAAGGAAATTGAAATGTGATTGACACAGTATTTAATTTGGCTAAGTAGATGTAATTTCTAATTAAATAACATTCTTAAGGTGCTTTCTACCATCTTGCTTTAAATTTATAAGAAAAAAGGACCAGTTAGAAAATTATATGTTATGTAATAGTAATATTACAAGGGCTTGTAATCAAGAATGGGTACATTTCTTAACTATAAATTTTACATTGCACTCATAGGCCTCATGTACATATGATTCAGTGGTAGAAAGACAATAGGCAGCAGGCAGAATTCAGATATCCTATTGTCTCTAAGTTGCCTTTCGGATTTTATACTAATGTTTTTAGTAACATTTGCTAATAATTTGCTTACATGGATACTAAGACATTTTAGGAGATTGTCAGCTAATGAAAGCTGATTAAAAATAGTTGCTGCCATTTGTGCCATTGAATGTTAGGAAATGACAACACACAGTGAATAAAAATTGAAAAATTCATCCAGATACACACATACACAATTTAAAGAGAAATAACTTTTGGCATATTAAAAGCTTTTTCCTTAAATTGCAGATAGTATTAAATTTTTATTTGGATCCAACAGTATTTAAATTCATCAGTCATTATTTATTTTAGTGTTTTGGCTCCATTACTGTATTAAGAGATAGCATTAGATTTTTGTATATTGCAAACATTTCTGTTTCCTATTAGGAGTTTGTTAGGCCTACCGTCATGCATATAATGAAAGTCAGTGGTTTGAGATACTGTTACTTCAAAGTGTTGTCAGTATAAATATTTACAAATGTTGAAAAACTAATTGCTCAAAGTTGAAATTGTTTTATTGCTGTAACAATTTGTAACTGTCATTCATAAATTTGTACCATGTTGACTTTATTCACTTCTCTTATCATATTTCACCATGGTTAAATACTTGAAGATTTGCTGTTAACACAAATATTGCACCCGATCTACATAGGAATATGAGTTTGCACTAAAATACAAATTCCACATTATTATTCATCAGTATTACAACTGAAATACTTATGCATTGTCAACTGACTTGTTTTCTTTTGTATGTCACTGCTTGTTTATTATTCAAAGTATTTTACCAATGGAATCCTGTTATACAGTAATGTACTGTTTATGTCAGCAATATAAACAAAGGGAGACTTATATGAAATAAGTGGAAAAATCAGTTTGAAATTGTCATGTTATTGAAGGTAGTTAGAATACTGACAGCTTCAGTACCTGCAATGATTTTTCAGCAGCAAATTACTTTAAGTAGATCTTGAGAATATTCTGTGAAACATTGTCCTATTTTCTCATTTGGGTACACACCTCCTTCATGCATACAATGTGTTCAGTGACATTCAGAACTTGGTACTGGGGACTGTAGTTCAATAATTATCACAGAAAATTAGTAATTGTAATAACACTTCTTGCTGTATTTCAGTATTATATTTGTTTTTGAAGTACTGCCAATATGAACAAGTGTTTTAAAATCAATGCATTTATCGAAAGAGATTTGTGTATGGTATGTACTGATATAGAAACAAAAATATGTAAGTGGGAAGAGTAGATTAACAATTGCTCAATTGCAAAAGAATTTTTGTTATACAAACTGCATTGCAGATATACTAAAGGAGACACACAATTCAAAACTGTAGGCGTGGAAATTAACAAATTTGTGTCAAATGCTTCTCATTGATACTGCAGATCTAGACTGCATGTGATGTCTTCTCATTCAGTCAGGCATCTATTCCAACTTGCAGAAAACCATGAGACTTTAAATAAACTGTAGTTTTATATCAATGTTCTCTGCTTCAGATGAAAGTTTATCTGTATAAAGTTGGTCTGTAAACTTTTGGCATACATTAACAAATGCCAAAGTATTAAATGTTATCTGTATAAAGTTTTCATATCTGGGCCGTAAATGTTTGGAACTCAGCCAAAACTTTTTTTATGTGTGAAGTACACTTAAGAAGAAGTGGAATACTATTAACATGTCCAAAGCTGCATACATTTATTACCTGTATTTGTTAAAAACAATGAGTGGCAATTTAAACATATCTACTTTATTCTGTGTCATTCATGGAAGAAAAAGCAAGAGGTAATAACATCACATTCCTGTTATGAAAAAGTATTTTAAATTGATGCAGTGTAAAAAAAAGGTGCCTTGATTAAGTGACATGTACTTGTTGACTGAAATGGTCCAGAAAACAATTACAAAGGCAATTTTTTATCAGCAGTGTTAAATGAATATTTTAAAATATTGATATTATTGTACCTATTCTGTTAGATACATTTGAATTTTTCTTACATACCGAAAAAGAATAATATATCTACACATTGTTAATCTCAATTCATTACTGAGTTCGCTGTGGGAAAAACAATTTTTCAAGTACAATAGAAGAATGTTAGTTTGTGTTATAACATTTGTGCTCTGAGAATTCTGTTACAGTGCTGTCCTTTCTGCATTTTGTTTTCTTTCTTCTGCAGAGTGAAAATGTCATTAGTTTTTATTATTTATGGTTATGGAAAGAAACGTACAAGACTCCTGTAAAAATGTGGAAACACACACATCTGAAAAGATGACAAATATGAAAGGTGTGTTACTGAAAATAAATATAGGACAGAGTTGTTTTTTAATACCTGTGTTATTGTACTTGTGTTACACTCATTAGCTTTGTCACCTTATTGTTGGCCATGACTATCAATTTGTTTCCACTGGGTTTATCAACATTTACAGAAAATATTGATCTTGTAAAACATACTAGCAATATTTTTAACAGGTATGTGACAACATATTGCTACTTGCCAAACCGAAAGGTGCTCAACACAATGTAGGCACATAGAGAAGATGTAAAATGGACCAGTATTCAACCAAGATCATTTTCACAGTTAAATCAATCTCTGTGTCTGTGTCTGTGTGTGTGTGTGTGTGTGTGTGTGTGTGTGTGAATATCCATTGTTCCATTTGTAACAACCTGCTATGTGAAATTTTGAATGAGAGTAGACTAACACATTTTAACAGGAGATGGCACAGTTTTATTACAAATGACCTTACCAACATAGAAGTTGTCATCATTTAATAACAGAAAGTGCACACTACCAGTAGTTTTGTCAGAGAACTTAGAAAGAGGTTAGGATCTCACAGTAAAAAAAACTGAACATGCATCAAGTCGCAGCAGAGTTTGTTTCTTGCTTGATGATAAAGCAGAGGAGGAACATTTAGTAAATGCCTTCAACAAGATTATTATTTATATGCAAATATCATAACAGGAAACAAGTGTTGGATTTATAGCTATGACATTCAGACAGAGATTCAGTTATCACCATGACTGGCAAAGGATAATAATCAGTAATCTAGAGATTTGTATAGGATTCACAAAAAGAGACCACAGTTATAAGTTTCATTTCATTTCCACTCCCCTTATGGATGGTTCGCAATGTTTGTCAGTCAGTGTATTTTCAAAGTGTGTCAAAACAAAATCTAAAGATTGAGACAGAAGATAGCTATGTCATCCATCCACTCACAAACCTTCAGGAAGCGCTCGAAGTTTTGTAACCGGCCTGGTCTTGGTTTCTTTAACATCCGCGTGGAATTTTTACCAAAAGTAAGATATCATTGTATATGGAGAACTGGCTATGAAGAAGCTGTGTGTGAGATGGGTGCTGCGACCGCTCACAGTGTGTCTGGCACAACATTTCAACACAGTATCTGGCAATGTTTAATTGCAATCTGCAAGAATTTTTATGCCGATTTGTGGCTGTTGATGAAACCTTGATCTCTCATTACACACCAGAGTCAAAACTGCAGTCAAAACAATGGACAAAGACTGGTAAAAGTGCACCAAAGAAAGCAAAGACCATTTTGTCAGCTGGTAAGATGATTTACTGTGTTTATTGGGATTCCCAAGGAATAATTCTCATAGATTACTTGGAAAAAGGCATAAACATAACTGGACCCTACTATGCTTCATTTTTGGTTTCTGTGAAACCTTGGCTGAAAAAGGACTCAGTTACCACGATAATGCACCATCCATATATCAGTGACAATAATGTCAGAAGTGCACGAGTTTGGCTTTGAATTGGTTCCTCGTCCACCCTCTTCGCCAGACTGAGCTTCAAGTGACTACTTCCTGTTCCCTAACTTGAGAGTATGGCTTGTTCGGAAGAAATTTTCATCAAATGAGGAAGTGATATTTGTAGTCAATTGAGTATTTTGCAGAGTTTGACAGAGCCCATTTTTCCAATGGGATAAAACAACTGGAGGATCACTGGACCAAGTGTGTATCCCTCAAAGGAGACTATGTCAAGAAGTAAGGTTAGTTGTTTTCGAAACGAACATTATTTATTTTAACCAGACTTATCAAACTACCTTCATACTTGTCTTCCAGCAACACTGCATATTTCAAAGAAATAGTCCATAAAGTGGCAGAGCATGGTTGATGAAATGATGCACAGCTTAATATATAACATTCTCTGCTGGAGATAAAATCCAGGCTTTGAGATATACCAAGGGGAACATTTATTTCACGTGCTCCGACACCAGGACTTGGAAAAATTATTGCTGAAAAAGAATTAAATAACTGAAAATAATGATATAGATGATCAAATAAAATAAAAGAGTCAGTTAAATGTTTTCCGAAATGATTTGTCTTAAGCAAAAAATAAAATAAATTATTTAAAAATTTCATGCAACTTATTTTCTGTAAGTGATTTCGAGCAACATTCAAATGTGCATTACGGGTTTCCCTAATCTATTTCATTTCTCTGTTTTAGACAAATCATTTCACAAGAAATTTAACTCATTTCAAGTATTTATTTATTTTCAAATTTTGTTCAGGAAGCAGATCTCATTGACATCTCACTTGCTTTGCTAGTGTCTTCTGTTGTCCCGAATTTAGTAATTGATTTTAAGGAAACCATTTTCACAGTACGTATCACACCAATGTACATTTGTGTACAAAATAGTGTGACTTTGAAGAGATTGAACTTTTTGACTCATCATTCTCGTACCTAGCAGCAGCTGCTTGTAAAATGTTTCAGCTCTCCTTCCAATCAATAAGTTTCTTGTATTACTCTCTGTGACGGCTAGGTAGAGTTGTAATTAAGGTGAACACGATAGGCACTGTAGTATCAGCTTCTTTGCTGTCCCATATCTGTCAGCAGTTATTGTGTGAAATAGGAGGCTCCTGATAAGTTCGGTGTTGGTGTGGAGGTGGTTCAAAAGCAGCAAAGACTTGGTGACCTCGCCTGTGATCCTGGTTGACTGCATCATGCACTCACAGAGTGTGAACTATGCTTGCAGAGAATCAACTTGTAGCGGTGGCAGATGTAAATTGGAGTGTGGCCAGTGGTAATCTGTCTCACGTTGAGGGTCGGGACCAGAATGAGGTTTTGTAATTGTGCGAAGTACATGGTGTGGGTTCGTGAACACCATTTGCTGGCATTGTTAAAGGCAGCAGCTGGCATCAAGGCACAGTAGTCACAATAGGTATGTCGGTAATGCGGGTGACGTAACCGATTATCAAGAAACGTGGTGCAGGTGTCATGGCTGGTGCATCGGGGTTGTGGAGTGTGGTGTCGTAGTGAGGTACCAAGGAATGCAGCGTGGTGAACAGGTCCTGATTGGTAGCAGTCGTAGCTGATGGTTCATCGGTGTACGTCACCCAATGTGGTAGCTGCTGTAGGTACTCCATGTGATACCACAGTGTGTTGGTCATAGTTGCGGCTCAACTCACTAATATGCTGTGGTCATAAGGTGTGAAACAGGTGTTGTTGCAGATAGACAGTGTGCCTGCTTGTTGAGTGATCTCACATGGCAGGTATGGCTTGGATTGCACTTTAGCTATTGTCGGTCTAGAAGATGTGACGCGGGTCGCGGCGCACTGTAACAAGTGTGGCATCATCCAGATGACATACGGTAT
Organism: Schistocerca gregaria; assembly: GCF_023897955.1. Taxonomy (NCBI): domain Eukaryota; kingdom Metazoa; phylum Arthropoda; class Insecta; order Orthoptera; family Acrididae; genus Schistocerca; species Schistocerca gregaria. The sequence continues at coordinate 497,322,472 of NC_064923.1, forward strand.
CGTGCAGAACGGTAAGTTCAGGTGTAGGCCGTGGAAAAACATGGTCTGGCACAGGAAGGTCACTTGTAGGACGGATCTTTCCGCAGTAACCCGTAAATATCGGTTCTCTGCAGTGGAAGGCGGTCATATATGGTTGTGATTGTCAAAAATTGTGGTGTCCTGGAAGGTGTCTGGCTGTTCCCCGAACAAGGAAATCAACATAGATAACACCATCTGCGTCCCTGAACACTGTGACCACGATTTATCCAGCTGAGGGCAGCATCTTGAATTTCTTTTCCTGGAGCGAGTCTTTGTGTTGATATTCCATAGACTGGCGTTTCGTCTCAGGGTCGTTCGTCTCCTGTCACAGTTGAATGGAGGAAGGCGTCACCTTCATTCTCGTAACGCAAGAGGAGTTCCTGGCAAATTTCAAGTCTGTGCACTTTCATTTCAGGAGTCAGCATCTGGGGTTCCCATCGTGCACAGATTTTCCAATAGCCAAGCAAAGCAATAATGTGACCCAGAAGTCCTTGTGAAATGCTGATTGTGCATGCAGTGTCTCTCTGAGTGATAACAACCATTGTCCTGAATCAATCTGTCAACATTTAGCTTGCAAAAGTTCAGTGGTTGCTGTCACAGGGCGTCCAACTCTTTGTCTGTTACGCATGTCAGATGTTCCGACCTCAACATCTTTACCGAGCGAGGTGGTGCAGTGGTTAGCACACTGGACTCGCATTCGGGAGGACGACGGTTCAATCCCCTCTCCGGCCATCCTGATTTAGGTTTTCCGTGATTTCCCTAAAATCGCTTCAGGCAAATGCCGGGATAGTTCCTTTGAAAGGGCACGGCCGATTTCCTTCCCTCACCTGAGCTTGCGCTCCGTCTCTAATGACCTCGTTGTCGACGGGACGTTAAACACTAAGATCCTCCTCCTCCTCAACATCTTTAAACTTACTTGCCCAACAACACACAGTACTCACATCAAGACAATCACCACAAACTGCTTTCATTCTCTGATGAATCTCCTTTGGGTTAACACCTTCTGCTGTCAAGAATTCAATGACTGCACGCTGCTTAAATCGCCTTGACTTGCCATCTGCGCAGGGTTCCATAGTTTACACTGTAACAACACAACCATTCAACGCTAAGACTTCCTGCCAACTGGAGCTGTAGAGAAGAGGCTACGGAACAAGCCAGTACCTGCTGCATGCTAATGCTGCCAACTGTTGAAGAGTTACGAAGGTGGAGGCACGACTTTTCAGTCAACCCTCATATTATTTTCACAAGGCAGTATCTTTCTTCCACTGTATTTGACAGATACTTTGATATGATTTACCTGCTCCAAATACTTTCTCGCTTTGACGAACCATTCATACGTCTCAAGATCGATAGTGTTCCATAAACATGATGTGTTCCACCTTGTTTCAAATCCTCTTTCCATTTATATAGCATTGATTTATGTTTTAATCGAGAGACGTAGTGGAAACTGCAAACTCTTTAAGCTCCGTTTCCGATGAGCTATGCAAGAGCGACTGCTCGTTCTTTGTAGGACAGAGGCACATATCCTGCTGGTTCATGTGTGAATTCGTCAGCGACGAAATCGCATCTCCCTCTACTCCCATACACTGCAAAGTAAATAGCTTTATATTATGTAGATTCGTCCGCAAGAAAGAGAACATCCAAAAAAAAAAAATGAAACTTACCACCTCATATTCGTGCACCTCGTCCTCTTCGTTGATGTTTATTAATTCATCGCCATTGATGATCTGTCTCTCGGCCAAAAGGTCTTGTATTGCGATACTTATCTCATTGCCAATTGCAATTGAATTAGCAGAGATCATGCTGGGCGGTGTGTTTGTTAGAAGATTTAAATCATGAAGCAACTTTTCGGCGTATTTGATGGCATTAGTGATTTCGCATCTTGATTGTTCATTCAACTCCTCTCCTCTGATGTATCTTCTCCTGTCTGTACATCAGTAGATACACTTGGATCGTCCATTTCACTGTATTTTTCGAACACGCACGGCATCAACGACGCGTTGCGAGCAACGGACGTTGAATACAAACGCAAACTTGCGGTTTAGGAGGTAGGTCACCGCCGTTTGTTTGACCGTGGCGATACATGTTCATAATACACAGAGGACTGTCCACACGAGCTCTGTGTATTATGAAATTCGCATCCAAATGAAAGGTGGTGACGATGGCGATACACTGTCACAATACAAAGAGTTCACACAAGACGTCCGCACGGACAATCCGCTTTCTGTTTGACCGAGACTACACAATTTAAATAATTAATAATTTCATGCAATGTACACTGTTTATTTATAATCTGTAAAATAAAATGGAAAAATGTCGGCCTATTCTGATTTTTTTAAAAAAAAGCAAAAACACGGAAAGGACCCGAACACGGTACCTCCAGCAGGGTAACTGTAGACCTTAACCGCTGCGCCACGCTCACGTGGTTGGAACAGTCTAATTGCGCGTATTACACAGCGCAGTGAACTTAAAGTCAATTGTCTCGAAAACCAAGACCCGTCGCTAAAAAAAAGTGGATAGCCTCATACTCAGTGCATGTCCCTCTACAACATATCCAAGACCCATCAAGATCTGCTATTTATACTTCTCATGTCCCCCTTGCAAGACTCATTCACGCGGTCTGTCAAAGCAGCGACACGTCATGGCACCGTCACGTCAAAGTGTATTCACATTGTCCACCACGTCACGGCATTTCAAGTCAGATCATGTCACATGATCTCAGCTCTCATTGCTGTCCCCAACTGTTATTTTCGCGGGAACTGCAATCTTCGCAAGATTTTCAATTGTTTTTACACGCGAAGTGCACATACACAACGCAGTAGTTTATATGCGTGGTTGATGGAGTCCACATTTGTGCGAAAATGACATTTACTGGACTCAATACAGTTTGCAGCTTGCAGAGATGGATTGTATATCAGAAAAGTAAGACAGCAGTGCAAAACAACGCAATGAAAGCGCGTGGGTCTGAAAAAAATGTCAGTGCGAGGTATAGAAGAGGAATTCCAACTCTATACAAGGAGCTTGAGGAAGAGGGATCCGCAAGTCGAAGCATCAGTCTTTTAATTTGTTACGTCCAATTGCAACCAGAATTACTAAAGGGAACACAGTGTTACGAACTACCATCACACACCTCGAAAATTTGGCTTGTTTTAAGCTTAACTTGCATCATATTTCACAGCCGCTAAAGGTATCTATACAAATATATGATTTATGACTCATAGTTCAAGAGACAGGGCGTCATAAACACTGATATGTGTGAAAAAATGCCACAATATGCATGAAGTTTTACTACATTTATTCTTTACTACTAAGAGACTCCTGCAGTCGAATCGACTTAGGGAAATCTTTGACACCTGACATCGCTTTTAATAGTTTTAACTGCTGTAGACAAAACAACAACAATCTATAGAGTTATGAAGAGACGTTGCCATAGAGACGTTCATAAAATCGTCGTGGACATGTTACTAGAAACGCTGTTCACTTCCCTCATGTAGACTGCATGGTCTGCCGAGTTTTTTGCCTTTCTTTAATCGAATTTTTGTTGTTCACGAACTGTAACGCCTTCTAAGCTTTTCACGCTAATTAAGGCCATAGAAGCATGGTCTTTTCCGAATGTACTTCTGACGAAGAAGCGATTCTGGTAGCTGGAGTCCAGAGTTTTTATTAATCATGCAGTTTGCCGTCTTGTTTAGATACTTCCATAGCAACTTCCATCTCCTAACAAATATGTCTTTATAGAGACCCGAGAAGTAAAATTCCAATATATTTATCTTTAAAATGTTTTTAATGCAGCGAAATGTTTTCTTAAAAATTTTCTTTCCCTACGGCACTCTCTTAGGGATTGAATTGCCAGAAAGACTGAAACAGGTATTTTTTTATTTCTGACTGATAAGTCAAATGCCAGTTGTCACACATGTAGCCTTAAAAATCGTTTAGTAGTTCTTTAATAATTATTTATGTTTAAAAACACTGTCACACGCTATTTTATCCCTTGGTGGCCAAATTTTCAAAAATACTCAAACACGTATCTTTTCTATTTTGGGACTAAGAAACCAAATACCATTTATCGTAGTTATAGATTCGAAATTCCTCTAATAGCGACGCACTTGCAAAAAGCCTTTCATCCCGTATTTCACCCCCTTACGAGTGGAATTTCGGACAATCCCATCAAAAACGGTGCCTACAGTATAAGATCCATACCCTCGCTAAATTCCAAGTTTCTATCGTTAATGGTTTGGGCTGGGTCATGACGAGTCAGTGGATCAACCTTACCCTACAATCTTAGAGATTGATTTTCAAAAAAACAGTTAAACAAGTATTTTTCATCTCTAACCTAGAAGCCAAACACCAATTTTCAAAGATTTGGCTTTAAAAATGCTTTTGCAATGAAATATTTTCATTAAAATTTATCTCCCTATTCCACCCCCTTAGAGGTTGAATTTCCAAAAATAGTGATATGTATGTTTCATTTCTAACAGAGAAGTCAAACGCAAATTTTCATAGATTTATCTTCAGAAATGCTTGCACTGTGTAATATTTCAATGAAAACTTTCATCCCCCATTTCACCCCCAGAGGGACTAAATTTCCAGAGACATAAAAACGTATTTTTTTTCAATTTTTCAACCGAGAAGTCAAATATCAATGTTCATAGATGTAGATTTAAAAATACTTTAGTAGTTGAAACTTCCTGGCAGATTAAAACTGTGTGCCGGACCTTTGCCTTTCTCGGGCAAGTGCTCTACCAACTGAGCTACCAAAGCACGACTCATACCCCGTCCTCACAGCTTTACTTCTGCCAGTACCTCGTCTCCTACCTTCCAAACTTAACAGGAGCTCTCCTGCGAACCTTGCAGATCTAGCACTCCTGAAAGAAAGGATATTGCAATTGCGGATAATCAATTATTCTTTTAAGCTAGGCGCTATAGTTCCTTTCGTTCTCCTGTTCGGAGCTAAAAGTTTCATGTTCCCCATTGAGATAGGCCTCTGTGTCACGAATGTATTACACGATCGCAAAAATAGCTCCAAATCACTAAACATAGTGCAGACGAATAGCTGTCAGTTTATATTAATAAACAATTTTTAATCATTGTAACTTGACTTCCTCCTTCATTAGTCCGTGACTGCATAAAACAATATGGTATTGTGGATCCGCCTTCATGCAAACACTTTTTGTTTATATAACTCCCCAAACAAGTTTCGGCGAAAAACCGCCTTCTCCAGCGGGTTTCTTCATTCTAAAACATGAACGAGCAGCATCGTTACAATACATTACGAAAAATGTTATTCTATGAGTACTGTTTGGTTCCGGAGTTTTAGGCGATCTCTGTTAAAAATAGCACGCATCTCGTGGTCGTGCGGTAGCGTTCTCGCTTCCCATGCCCGGGTTCGATTCCCGGCGGGGTCAGGGATTTTCTCTGCCTCGTGATGGCTGGGTGTTGTGTGATGTCCTTAACGTTAGTTAGGTTTAAGTAGTTCTAAGTTCTAGGGAACTGATGACCATAGATGTTAAGTCCCATAGTGCTCAGAGCCATTTGAACCATTTTTGTTAAAAATATAAATCCAGCAATCTGTGTCGACAATTCTGTGGTGCAGGTTCGAAATAATGCTTTGCATGCAATCATGCATTGTATTCTACAGACTTTCGAAAATACTATTTTATATCAACGACCCACTATTTTTAATACGTTAAAACACCACAGACCTAAGTAATTAATCCTAAATAGCGCTGTTGATTTCTGTTCAAAACCGCTAATAATTAATCACCCCTTCTCCAGTGCGACTTCGGGGCCCCTACAGGATCGGCAGGATCGGAGCCGCCTTAATCGCGAGTCTTTCCTGTCTCCGCTCAAATCGTCCCCAACAATATTACCATAATTATGAGCATTGCGTTTGGAAACTTTCATCTCACTCTGGATGGAACTATAGAGGAATTAGATTCAAAATCTTGTTACTGACTGCGTACGATTTTTTACGTAATTATAAAACTGTCGTTGAGCTTGCACAACTTGATGAAACCACGAAATGGCATGTGTAAATCGAAGTAATGAAGTGAAGAAGCGACAACAATCGACGTAGGCTAGCCTACTTCGATTTAATTAGCCTTCTTCGATGTAATAACATTTCTTTAGCATGTATATTCATACTAGCAGTTGACTGTCTGGTAGAATAGTTCCCGTCAGTCACCTTGTGTTATGTTTAGGTGTGCCCTCTGCGTTAAATTCACGAGCTATATTTTTGCATTTAGGTCTACTACCGTTTCGCTCCAAATACAGTTCGACTTGTTCACTACTCTTCTTTTCAGATATGATACAAAAATCCAGTCACAGCCGTTGGTATAATTCTTCACTGCTTAGATGAAATTAACAGCTTTAACTCTCCAGTGAAAGTATGGAAATGTCGAGCAAAGTAACAACTGGAGAGACTGGGTTCAAATGTGTACTACTGTTCTGATTTTGGAATTACTTCTTTTCAGTACATTCGTTGTAAATCCCCATAAAACGGAGCAAGCGTTGCATTAGAAATTACATCCCTATTGGAGAACACAATGAAGAAAAACAACTACCCAATCCAACCACCGTATTGACTAACATTTCTCTTCAGATTAGAAAGGGGCAGCTTAAAATCTTTACAAATTCTCAGCATCATTCATTACAACTGGAAAGCTTAATATGCAGTTTGAAGCCTTGACATATGTTTAAATCTGGAACTTGTGTTGCGCAGTAGCAGGAAGCGCTCGAAGTTTTGTAACCGGCCTGGTCTTGGTTTCTTTAACATCCGCGTGGAATTTTTACCAAAAGTAAGATGCGGTCCGAATCGGAAATCAGGAGCGGATGTGTTACTCAAGATATGTCCTCCAGAAAACCGCAGGTGTCGCTGACACTAGATACCGTTAAACACCGCACGCAAGTCTCCCCTACCAGTTGAGAACATCGCTCATCACTTGAGAACATCGCTCATCGCTGTCAGGGCCTCCGCAATAAACCACCATGAGACAACGCTTGGTAATTGCTAATCACTTGTTTCTTTTGAAAATGTTTAATCTAGGCGAGTACCGGAATGGTACAACGTTGTTTCGATAGACTACAATTAAACCATACTTTCAGTGTCTTTTATGGTACTGGCGTTAATATTTCGTGAAAACGCAAAAAAATTATATTTTTGTAATCCAGAACAAGGAAATCAGAGTAGTGGAAAGGGTAGATAATAGAACACACTGGAAGGCTTTGTTCATTAAATATAAAATCTTAACAGTAATTAATCATTTTTGGCAGTATTTATTCCATATTTGCTGAAATGCCTAACATACCTTATTGTAGCAACTCAAATACACGAATGTAATCCAAGAACCTTTACATCGCTAACCTTACCACAAAACATATTATCGAAAACTGAAAACAGCTGTGCTTATGTGGCAGTCTAAGTGTATAACACTGTTTTTCTAAATACAGTCACAGTATGCTAATCAAATTGTTTAAGAAAAAATTGCACATCTTATTAGCAACCCATTTATATTAATTAGAAGCTTTCTTACAAATGCTCAATACGAGCATAAATAGAAGAATTAATATGCCAAGTATATGAACGAAATCTATGCTATGTACATGTGCTAAATGGCCAATAAGAATTTGCAGTGCTTGCCATTAATTTGGTGTTTAGGTTGTTACATTTGGTACGAAAATAGAATGCAGCTAGCAGTGTTTTCGCTAGGGTTTGAGGATTACTTAGCTTTATTTTGTCAATTACAGTTTAAAGACTGTGAAGGGCGACATGTGAAACAGTGAGCGACTGTTAAGACCGGCCGTTGACCTATTTAAAAGCCAGGCACAAAATCCAAATGTAGCCCTAGCACATCGCTGACTCTTTTGGGACTCATTACACATGAATTGCTAGTGTTTTGTTACACAGGATCTTTTGCACACATACTAAGTGTTTAGATACTTCAAGGTCTTTATTTTCACAAAATTAACTTACATGTGAGGTCTTACATGGGGTAGGCCTCAGACACGGCCAACCAATTCGGCTCAAATTTTGCAGTTCGCTTGTGTACAACCTAAGACGAAGGTATCTAAGATATTTTAGGTCAACACCCCACTTTTTTGAGAAAATTACTCCTAAATGTTATGACGAGCAATCGACTCAAAATTGACGGGATCAATAGATAACTGTAAATAAAGCATTTTTCATCATCAGGTATGTGGTCCGAAAACGTATACTTTTCCCGAAATCGACGTAAGAAACTTTTACTACCTACGCTTCTGTACCCTCATGGCAAACGCTTTTCGCCGGCAGCATCGATAGCGCAACGGCCAGGGTAACAGACTGGAAATCGGAGAACACGGGTTCGAATCTCGAATAAACCTAGCGGATGTCCTTCATTTCGTTTGTATTTTTCCATATCTCAATTGATAGGGATAGGAGGGTTAATAAGGTCAGTAAATAAAAAAGGAATGATAATAATAAGGTGGGCAAATAACCCTCCTATCCCTTTCAATTGAGATATGGAAAAATACAAACGAAAAGAATAACGTCCGTTAGGTTTCTTCGAGATTCGAACCCGGTTTTTCCGATTCCCAGACAGTTATTTTTTTTGTTTTTATTTTTTTTCATTTTGTTCGTTGTTGATCGTTGGGTTTGGTCGTTGCGGAAGTCACATGACATCCGTTCAAGTTCGTTTGTTGATCCTTCCACTCAGTTTTTTTTTATTACACTAGCCGACCAGCTCTCTGACCGAACACACTGAGCTACCGTGCCGACTTTACCTTGGCCGTTGCGCTATCGGCGCTGTCGGCGGAAAGCGTTTACCATGTGGGTACAGAAGCGGTAGTTGTAAAAGTTTCTTCCTTGATTTCTGGAAAGGTTTGCGACCTGATGATGAAAAATGCTCTATTTACAATTATCTATCGATCCCTCCAATTTGGAGTCGATTGATCGTCATAACCTTCAGGGGTGATTTTCTAAAAATCAGGGAAGTGTTGACCCAAAAATCTTAGAGTATTTGGTTTTAGGTTGTACACAAGCGACCTGCCAAATTAGAGCCGAATCGGTTGGCCGTGTCTGGGGCCTTCTTTCCCCTTGTTAGATGTCTTACATGGGTTAACGATAATGGATGAATTGTGGTGGATTACAAAGGAAAATTAATCATCTGTCATTAGTTTTGATACAGATATCGTAATTCCGAATCGTGAATAAAAAAACAATATGAATAACAAAAACGTGACATTAGTAACGCGACAAAATTACTCGGTCCTTTATGACCACACAACTTGTACATTCCTATATTAACCGAGCAATAATAACGCATTTTCCACAACTCATACTACCCACAGTGGGGGAGGGGGGTAGCCCCTACTTTATACCCACCACAAAAAATTAAAAACAAATCTGGTTGGTTATTAACTTTTATTAACAACATCCTTTTAAAGTAGATATTGGTATATAATTAGAGTCCAGGACCTGAAAATATCTTTTAGCACAATCTTAGCAATACCAATACATGTATGTGGAGAGAGGGGATACTTTATAACCACCAGAATTTTTTTTAAAGAAATACAGATTTCGTTAACTGTCGTAAGAGTTCTACCCCAAACATACCTTCTAAAGACATACAGATGCGTAAAAAGGGTCCTGAACTTGAAAATATGAGTGTGACATTTGTTGTGAAAAGTCACATCCACTACCAATTGTAAGACTTAAAATTTTTAGGTTACACTTCACAGAAAAATTCAAAACAGTCATGGAATCCAGAGTAAGAAAGCACTAAAAAATAAATAATTTTTTCAGAATTTTAAAATATGAAATGCAAGGCTAGATTACTATATTTTCGAAATATAGGTATAAAGTCTCTCCCTCCCTCCGCCATCTGTGGTATTGCGAGGGTTAAAAAATACCATTGCTGCTTAAGAAATGTACAGTCAGTTTAGACTACCTCACAAACTCATCAACGATTATGATGTTACTAACGACCAAGTTCCTCAGTGTGCAGCTTTAACTTTTACTAAGCAAGTCCTTACCATCACACAAGAAATGAAATTAAATGATCGTTGGTTGCCTGCAGTTGGCTGCACCCTGTACTCTTAATGGCATCTGGAAGCACCCTTTCCACATCCAGAATGACTCCTGCCGGTATGCACACTGAGTGCACACTGGCTTCCTTCCCCTCCTTGGCAGCCATGTCCCTAAGAGGCCTCATTATGCACCTAACGTTGGAGCTCCCAACTACCAGCAGGCACAGCAGTGAACTGATCGGGGGACACATGGAACATGCTCGACATCCCTCACATCCCCACGTCTGACTCCCCACAGTGAAGCCCCTAGGCAGCATCCTCAAGCTGTGTGACGAAAGCCAACACTGCCTGGAACTGAGCCAAGGGTCACCAACTCAGCTCGCATGTGCACACACAGGTCCCATCCATTACTGAAGTCGCTGTTGTTCGAAGCTCTTAAAAATACATAAAAAACGAACGGCGTATTCGGCTTATTAGCAGCAGGAAACTCGAGGTGCTCTCTCACCGATGGCCTAACCGACACTGAGCTGTTCTAACGAAAATAAAAGCCTGTACACTATGAAGGTCGATAAAAGAGTCAATAACAATGGCAGTACTGTATCCTACACTGTTATTAAAATAAAAGGTTGTGCCTAGTAACCACTCAAATGTGCAAGAAATTACAAAACTAAACTAGTAACTACACAGATAACTGAAAATAAGTGGCTCCTGTTTGAAGCTCGTAAAAATACATAACATACCAATGGTGTACTCGCCTTATTAGCAGCAGGAACTCGAGGTACTCTGTCACTGACGGTCTAACCATCTGTACTAATGACGTGTGGATCGGAAAAGATTCTCTCTGGTTTCAGGCAGCTAGTGGAAATGGTAAAGGCTGCCAGTCTTAAGGTAACTTGCCAGTGAATGGCTGGAAAAACAGTAAGAATGTTCATAAAGTTTACGAGGGTCTAACTACATAATGTGAAGACTGAATACAAAGAAATTTTAGGACAATGAAAGTGTTTTAAGGATGAAGATTTTGGTATATAAAAATAATCAGAATAGCTTCAATAAAAACTTTATTATATAAACATTTATGTCGGTCACTAATTTAAAATTTTTCCTCACGGTCTCAGTTTGAAGTCTATAGACTTACTAACTACTTTTCTTAGACACTTAAAACTTTGTCCACACATTTATAACATTGTTATCTAAAAAGTAGACTACAATTAAATGATTTCAATCAATAGTTTTTACACTATAAATACATAAATTAGACAATCAAAATTAAGGTAATTTTTTATAATTAATAAGGGTATCTTTTTCCTCCTGGTGACAGTAATCAAAATTAAGGTAATTTTGTTTATAATTAATAAGGGTATTTTTTCCTGATGATAGTATGCTGGTGTTTGTAGTCTGCTTTACTCCAAATGATAGCCTGAAATATCACAAAAAATTTCAGACCTCTACCTCAAATAGTTTTTGTTGCATAAAATAAACATGTCAGAAAATTTCATTCTTGGGAAATTCAGTTTAAAGGTAGATCTGTTACTCACCTCTGTTGTTCTTGAAACCTTTCAGTTGCATAATATTCTTGGTTTGTGTGTTCCTGATCTTCTCTCTTCCTTTTGTTGCTCCTCTTTGCTATTGCGGCCTCTTTAGTTGCCTTAAGAACCCATTTTTCGCCTTCATCCACTCTCAAGGAATCAATTGCCATCAGTGCTTGTGTCATATTGAAACCAGGAGCTAGTCTCAACTACTGTAATACGTCACATCTGCTAACTGCCCCATCATTAAAGCAAATAACTGCATCTAATACACCTAATCTCATGGTATTAAAATCAACAAACACAGTTTTAGGCAAGTGTTCCCATATCACACAGTTGAAACATTCATTAACATTTTGTGTCTTTCCATTTAAGCACCGTGTCAGTAGCTTAGTGTCACTTAGGTCTGTCTATATGGGCCTAATTGCTTCCAATACCTCAAATGCCAGGCAGTGATGGTGTGCAAAATCTCACCATTTGCTATTGCTTTTTTGTATCCACACCATTGTCGCAGAGAGAATGCTGTGGATGGTCATCCGTAGAAGCTTTGTGGCAAAAGGTAGCCCACACTGCTTTCTTCATGGCCTCAATATTGTCTCGATTCCTTCTTATGGCTGAACTATAACAGAGCTGCAGTTTGTCCACCTCTTTCTTAGTAAGACAACCCTACCACCAATTGGTTTGCCATCACTGAGCTTTTTCCCTTTCATATCTTTTATTAACTTAGGTAAACGTGAGCCCATTCTCTTTTTGACATGACAACACACTCTAACTTTTCAATTTTTACGGTTCTCCCATAAGGAATATTTTCCAACACATTTGCAAACCCTTTGGAGTCTCCATCTCCAAGTTACTTCGCATACCATTCCACCACTGTACCCAGTAAAATTCTGATCAGAAACATGATCTTGATTTCCTTTGCAACCATGGCAGTACTTTGTCATACAGTCTATGTCAGTCACCTTCCCATTTTCTAGGGCTGTTGTGGTGACAACGCCATTCAATGATAGGTGTCCATGCTTCTGCCATGTCCCATCAAAGGCTGCATCTAGATCAGAGTCACATTCATTGGATAACACAGTTTCTTCTACTGCTTTCTTCATTGACACAGCACTCACTTGGCCAAGACCTTCAACAAGTAGCTGTGTGTACTTCTCAAATCTTGTAGGTGGGGGCAAATTCATGACAGCTCAAAATGTCTGAGCTGCCTTTCTACCCTTCCTAATACACCTCATTCCTTATACAAGTCTGATGTTTGTGTTATAATCTCTCCCTTTGCACAATCCAGAAGAACACCAAGTTTTAGTTATCCCACAGAAATCACAAAACACTTGTAACTTACTAGCCACATCTTTCCTGCCTTCAAAATCTTCGACTATTTTGATACCATCTTTTCCACAAGGTGCACACACAGCAGCATTCTTTAGAAGCGAACATAAAGCACTCAATTGAAGCAATTATGAAAACACATTCCATTACAGTGTTTTGATCATATTTCATAGAAATGTCACTCTGGGTACTCAAATATTTTAGCTTCTGTCTTGCAGCACTTAGCAGAGTCGAAGAACATCCAGTTGGTTTGTGGGTGTAATTACAGAATCTCTACTTTCCAACGAAGTAAACTGATTACCATAAAACTTACGTTTTCCCGTTCCAAAACACTTTTTTGGAGGCATAACTACTTCCGAGAATGACACAGCACCAACAACTCAACAACGTACACAAAGAAAAACAAAGGAGCATCAGAAAGTGTGTGTGCTAGCAAGACAGCCAACTCGAAAAACGATTATGCAATGTATCTTTTCCAAGTGGCAAAATAATAATGACGCCATTTGACATCCGACCGCACCAGAAACACGGTCGTTGCCGCATGCCAACATATATTTAAATTTGTTTTTAAAGATGTTCCCGACATCCGAATCAATTCATTTAGGCCTAACTACCATTTCGTTCACAGAACTCTAAATGTTGATTTAAGATGTAAAAAAGATTGGACTTTTTGAATCTGATTCACTAGCAAGTGACCTTAAGGCGAAGCTCACCGTCTACAGCATCGTCGATTCTGTGTGGAAAGGACTGGGCGGTTTTTTAGGTTAGAGGGTCTCAGCAAATCACAGAAAGGGCGTCGGTCCAAAAGGGGGCAGACAAAAACAGTAAGGTAGTTGTAGAAACCATAAATACAGTTGATGGAGGAGTATTTATCGCTATCAGAAGTGGTTTACCTTGTAGCGACATTGAAGTAGATATTTCCTGTGAAATAATATGGGTAGAGGTTATACTTGACAATCGGACTAAACTATCAATTGTATCGTTTTACCGACCTCCTGACTCAGAAGATATAGTTGCTGAGCAGTTCAAAAAAAACTTAAGTCTCATTTCAAATAGATACACCAATTATACAATTATAGTTGGTGGTGACTTCAAACTACCCTCGATATGCTGGAAAAGTTACACGTTTAAACCCGGCGGCAGGCATGAAACATCATCCGAAATTGTACTGAATGCTTACTCAGAAAATTATTTTGAACAATTAGTACATAAAATGGTTCAAATGGCTCTGAGCACTATGGGAATTAACTGCTGAGGTCATCAGTCCCCTAGAACTTTCAACTACTTAAACCTAACTAACCGAAGAACATCACACATATCCATTGCAGAGGCAGGATTCGAACCTGCGACCGTAGCGTTTGCACGGTTCCAAACTGTAGCGCCTAGAAATGCTCGGCCACTCTGGCCGGCCAATTAGTACATCAGCCCACGGTTACAGGGATTATCGAGCACATAGCAGTTGCTGCTGGGCTGAATACCGTAACACCCTCAAATAAAAATGTGTTGTTGTGGTCTTCAGTCCTGAGACTAGTTTGATGCAGCTCTCCATGCTAATCTATCCTGTGCAAGCTTCCTCATATCCCAGTACCTACTGCAACCTACATCCTTCTAAATCTGCTTAGTGTATTCATCTCTTGGTCTCCCTTTACGATTTTTACCCTACACGCTGCCCTCCAATACTAAACTGGTGATCCCTTGATGCCTCAGAACATGTCCTACCAACCGATCCCTTCTTCTAGTCACGTTGTGCCACAAACTTCTCTTCTCCCCAATCCTATTCAATACTTCCTCATTAGTTACATGATCTACCCATCTAATCTTCAGCATTCTTCTGTAGCACCACATTTCGAAAGCTTCTATTCTCTTCTTGTGCAAACTATTTATCGTCCATGTTTCACTTCCATACATGGCTACACTCCATACAAATACTTTCAGAAACGACTTCCTGACACTAAAACCTATACTCTATGTTAACAAATTTCTCTTCTTCAGAAATGCTTTCCTTGCCATTGCCAGTCTACATTTTATATTCTCCCTACTTCGACCATCATCCGTTATTTTGCTCCCCAAATAGCAAAACTCCTTTACAACTTTAAGTGTCTCATTTCCTAATCTAATTCCCTCAGCATCACCCGACTTAATTATACTACATTCCATTATCCTCGTTTTGCTTTTGTTGATGTTCATCTTATACCCTCCTTTCAACACACTGTCCATTCCGTTCAACTGCTCTTCCTAGTCCTTTGCCGTCTCTCACAGAATTACAGTGTCATCGGCGAACCTCAACATTTTTAATTCTTCTCCATGGACTTTAATACCTACTCTGAATTTTTCTTTTGTTTCCTTTACTGCTTGTTCCATATACAGATGGAACAACATCGGGGAGAGGCTACAACCCTGTCTCACTCCCTTCCCAACCACTGCTTCCCTTTCGTCTCCCTCGACTCTTATAACTGCCATCTGGTTTCTGTACAAATTGTAAATAGCTTTTCGCTCCCTGTATTTTACCCCTGCCACCTTCAAAATTTGAAAGAGAGTATTCCAGTCAACATTGTCAAAAGCTTTCTCTAAGTCTACAAATGCTAGGAATGTAGGTTTGCCTTTCCTTAATCTAGCTGCTAAGATAAGTTGTAGGGTCAGTATTGCCTCACGTGTTTCAATATTTCTACAGAATCCAAACTGATCTTCCCCAAGGTCGGGTTCTACTAGTTTTTCCATTCGTCTGTAAAGAATTCGCATTAGTATTTTGTAGCCGAACTTATTAAACTGATAGTTCGGTAATTTTCACAACTGTCAACACCTGCTCTCTTTGGTAATGGAATTATTATATTCTTCTTGAAGTCTGAGGGTATTTCGCCTGTCTCATATATCTTGCTCACCAGATGGTAGAGTTTTGTCAGGACTGGCTCTCCCAAGGCTGTCAGTAGTTCTAATGGCATGCTGTCTACTCCAGGGGCCTTGTTTCGACTCAGGTCTTTCAGTGCTCTGTCAAACTCTTCACGCAGTATCGTATCTCCCATTTCATCTTCATCTACATCCTCCTCCATTTCCATAATATTGTCCTCAAGTACATCGCCCTTGTATAGACTCTCTATATACTCCTTCCATCTTTCTGCTTTCCCTTCTTTGCTTAGAACTGGGTTTCCATCTGAGCTCTTGATATTCATGCAAGTGGCTCTCTTTTCCCCAAAGTTTCTTAAATTTTTCTGTAGGCAGTATCTATCTTACCCCTAGTGAGATAAGCCTCTACATCCTTACAGTTGTTCTCTAGCCATCCCTGCTTAGCCATTTTGCACTTCCTGTCAATCTCATTTTTGAGACGTCTGTATTCCTTTTTGCCTGCTTCATTTACTGCATTTTTATATTTTCTCCTTTCATCAATTAAATTCAATATTTCTTCTGTTACCCAAGGATTTCTACTAGCGCTCGTATTTTTACCAACTTGATCCTCTGCTGCCTTCACTACTTCATCCCTCAAAGCTACCCATTCTTCTTGTACTGCATTTCTTTCCCCCATTCCTGTCAATCGTTACCTTATGCTCTCCCTGAAACTCTGTACAACCTCTCGTTCTTTCAGTTTATCCAGGTCCCATCTCCTTAAATTCCCACCTTTTTGCAGTTTCTTCAGTTGTAATCTACAGTTCATATCCAGTAGATTATGGTCAGAGTCCGCATCTGCCCCTGGAAATGTCTTACAATTTAAAACCTGGTTCCTAAATCTCTGTCTTACCATTATATAATCTATCTGATACCTTCTAGTATCTCTAGGATTCTTCCATGTATACAACCTTCTTTTATGATTCATGAACCATTTGTTATCTATGATTAGGTTTTTCCCTTTTTAAAATTTCTAATCTACCGGCCCGATTAAGGGATCTGACATTCCATGCTCCGATCCGTAGAACGCCAGTTTTCTTTCTACTGATAATGACGTCCTCTCGAGTAGACCCCTCCCGAAGATCCAAATGGGGGACTATTTTACCTTCGGAATATTTTACCCAAGAGGACGCCATCATCATTTAACCATACAGTAAAGCTGAAAAATTACGGAAGTAGTTTCCCCTTGCTTTCAGCCGTTAGCAGTACCAGCACAGCAAGGCCGTTTTGGATATTGTTACAAGGCCAGATCAGTCAATCATCCAGACTGTTTCCCCTGCAACTACTGAAAAGGCTGCTGCCCCTCTTCAGGAACCCCACGTTTGTCTGGCCTGTCAACAGATACCCCTTTGTTGTGGTTGCACCTACGCTACTGCTATCTGTATATATATATATATATATATATATATATATATATATATATATATATATATATATATATATAAAGCTGATAAAAATGCTCTTAACACCTTTTTAAGATACAGTCTCCACTCCTTCCGTTCTGATCATGTAAGTGTAGAAAAGATGTGGAATGATTACAAATAGAAAGTATCGACGACGATCGAGAGATATAAACCACGTAAATTAATAAGTGATGGTACTGATCCCCCATAGTACACAAAACTGGCCAGATCGGTTTTGCAGAAGCAATGAAAAAAGCATGCCAGATTTAAAAGAACGCGATCGCCCCAAGATTGACAAAGTTTTTCAGAAGTTCGAAAGATAGCGTGTACTTCAATGTAAGATGATTATAATAATTTCTATAACGAAACTCTGTCTCGGAATCTGACAGAAAACAGTGGCAAGACACAATCAAACCTTCACTGCGCGATAACAACGGTGAAGTCACCAATGACAGTGCCACTAAAGCAGGAAAGCCAAGGAAGACGAAGTAAATATTCCTGAATTCCAGTCAGGAACAATTGCCAAGCTGAGAAACATAGAAGTAGATATCCTCAGTGTAGCAAAGCAGCTTACATCACTTAATAAAGGCAAGGCCTCTGGTCCAGACTGTATACCAGTCAGGTTCCTTTCAGAGTACGCTGATACAATAGCTTCATATTTAGCAATTATATTCAACCGCTCGCTCACAGAAAGATCCGCACCTAAACACTGGAAAATTGCTCAAGTCACACCAATACCCAGAAAGGGAAATAGCAGTAACCCGCTGAATTACAGGCCATATCACTGACGTCGACTTATCGCGGGTTTTGGAACATATACTGAGTTCTAACATTATAAATTACCTCGAAGAAAACGACTTATTAACACACGGATTCAGAAAATATCGTTCTTGTGAAACACAACTAGCTATTTATACTCATGAAGTAATGAATACCATCGACAGGTAATGTCAAATTGATTCCATATTTTTAGATTTTCAAAAGGCTTACGAACCCGTTCCTCACAAAACTGCGTGCACCCCAGTTGTGCGACTGGGTTCGTGATTTCCTGCCAGAAAGGTCACAGTTCGTAGTAATAGACGGAAAGTCATCGAGTAATACAGAAGTAATATCCGGTGTTCTCCAAGGAAGTGTTATAGGGGCTTCTATTGTTCTTGATCTATAATGACGACATAGGAGACAGTCCGATTAGGCCTCTTAGATTGTTTGCAGATGATGCTGTAATTTACCGTCTTGTAACGTCATCAGATGGCGAGAACGAATTGCAAAATGGTTTAGAAACGATATCTGTAGGGTGCGAAAAGTGGCAATTGACCATGAATAAAGAAAAGCGTGAAGTTATTCACATGAGTATTACATGAAATCTGCTAAATTTCGATTACGCGATACGTCACACAAACCTGAAGGATGTAAATTAAACTAAATACTTAGAGATTACAATTACAAATAACCTAAAGTGGAACGATCACGAGTATAATATGCACACTTAAAAGGTGCAACAGGTATACTAAAGAGACTGCTTACACGACGCTTGTCCGCCCTGTTCTGGAGTACTGTTGTGCAGTGTGGGATCCGCATCAGGTGGAACTGGCGGATGACATCGTAAAAGTTCAAAGGAGGGCAGCTTGTTTTGCATAATCGCGAAATAGGGGAGATAGTGCCACAGACATGATAGGTGAATTGAAACAGCAATCGTTAAAACAAAGCCGTTTTTCGTTGCGGCGGGATCCTCTCATCAAATTTCAATCACCAGTTTTCTCCACCGATTGCGGAAACATTCTATTGGCACCCATCTACATAGGGAGAAATGATCATCACGATAAAATAAGAGAAATCAGGGCACGCACAGAAAAATTAAGTGTTCGTTTTTCCGCGCACCGTTCGAAAGCGGATCGGTAGAGAGACAGCTTGAAGGTGGTTCATTGAACCCTCTGCCAGGCGCTTTATGTGAATAGCGGAGTAATCACGTAGATGTAGATGTATAACATTCTTTGGCGGTCTACAGTAGTTATATTGGCAGTGTATGTGTGTGTGTGTGTATGTAAATGTGAATGAGTGATCTGTGTGCACTGTAAATGTAACGTGTTGTACGAAGTTGTCTTTGAAACAGACAACGGTCAAGTATTTTTATCACAGATCTTCTTGCAATCTTTTAAGCCGTAAAAATATTAACACAAAGTTATTGCACCCAACACTTCGATGTGCAAAATAATTGATTATAAGTATTTCCGTTTATTGATGTTACATTACCATACAGATACATTCTTGAACATCAAAACAAAAACAATATATGTACTTGATCTCTCTTAGTCTCAGGGAATGAAACTTCAGGGTTAGTTTGTATGTATGTTTGTTAGCATCACACTGGTTTGTTAATATTAATTGCATGAAGTATATTTAGTTATAACTTTCTCTGCAATGGCGCCTATATGAAAAATAAAGTATTCGATATTTGTGGCCCAGTACGGCAACATTTACGTCAGAAAATGAATAAATTTGTTACCTCACTTACTCGGCCATAAGAGCCGTAATTACCAAAAACAGTTGAACTGACTGTAATGGAGGACAACAGTAGGGTAATATCGTAACTAATAAGACTTTTTATAGCTGCCGAAAAGGACAGTTCTCCTACAAATAAAAAAATTGTTTCTATAGTATAAAATTTAGATAAAAAACAGTTTTTACATTTATTACAGACCTCTTAATATGGAACGTAGGAAGAGTGCGTGTTGCTAGGTCGGCGGTACATCTCGAAAAGGTCGAATCTCTTCTTATCAGACAAATGAATATTAACAGAGTATTATTGTCATCTTTAATCATTGTCTCCACAGATAATAAATCGAGCTTGTAGTCTTTGTCCTTTTCACTCGATACACTTCACATAATAAATGTCAATGTGTTACACAAAAATATTAAGTCCTGTTTTTCAAGTGTATTCACAGAAAAATACGCCAGGAGACCCCATTTGGAGTTGATTGGCCGCATGGTGCAAGTCTTTTTATTTTGCACTATTTTGGTGAATTGCCTGTCGATTAAAATGAGATGAAATGATAAAGACAACATAACCAACCTGTCTCCAATCAACGAAAATTTCCGACCCGGCCAGGCTGGGAACTAAATCTAGGTTCCACAGTCTACAGGCAGCGATGCTGACCATGAGTTGCCGACTGTCACACGAGAAAACCTGGTACTCTCATGCTCATAAATTAAGGATAATTGCAGAATGTGGTGCCACACAACGTGGCACTACATAAAACTGGCGCTAATAGCACAGGCACATAGGGAACACATATGACACAGAGGGAACACATATGACACAGATCTGTAAGTCCACAGTATTGGTGATAAATTGTGAAAACCGTCCCGAAACACATGTACTACAAAACGCCACTGTTTCCTGCGCATGTACCCCGACATCAATATGTAATATGATCACCATGCACACGTACACAGACCGCACAACGAATCGCGATACTCTGGATCAGGTGGTCGAGCAGCTGCTGGGGTATAGCTTCCAATTCTTGCACCAGTCCCTGGCGGAGCTCCTGAAGTGTCGTAGGAGTTTGAAGAAGGGCAGCGATATGTCGAACATGAGCATCCCAGACGTGCTCGATGGTGTTTAGGACTGGAGAACAGGCAGGCTACTCCATTCGCCTGATATCTTATGTTTCAAGGTACTCCTCTACGATGGCAGCTCGATGGTACCTTGTGTTATCATCCATCAGGAGGAAGGTGGGACCCACTGCACCCCTGAAAAGGCGGACATTGTTATCGTTGTTGTCTTCAGTCCTGAGACTGGTTTGATGCAGCTCTCAATGCTACTCTATATTGTGCAAGCTTCTTTATCTCCCAGTACTAACTGCAACCTACATCCTTCTGAATCTGCTTAATGTATTCATCTCTTGGTCTCCCTCTACGATTTTTACCCTCCACTCTGCCCTCCAATGCTAAATTTGTGATCCCTTGATGCCTCAGAACATGTCCTACCAACCGGTCCCTTCTTCTTGTCAGGTTTTGCCACAAACTCCTCTTCACCCGAATTCTATTCAATACCTCCTCATTAGTTACATGATCTACCCATCTAATCTTCAGCATTCTTCTGTAGCACCACATTTCGAAAGCTTCTATTCTCTTCTTGCCTAAACTATTTATCGTCCATGTTTCACTTCCATACATGGCTACACTCCATACAAATACTTTCAGAAACGACTTCCTGACACTTAAATCTATACTCGATATTAACAAATTTCTCTTCTTCAGAAACGCTTTCCTTGCCATTGCCAGTCTACATTTTAAATCCTCTCTACTTCGACCATCATCAGTTATTTTGCTCCCCAAATAGCAAAACTCGTTTACTACTTTAAGTGTCTCATTTCCTAATATAATTCCCTCAGCATCACCCGACTATATTCCATTATCCTCGTTTTGCTTTTGTTGATATTCATCTTATATCCTCCTTTCAAGACACTGTCCATTCCTTTCAACTGCTCTTCCAAGTCCTTTGCTGTCTCTGACAGAATTACAGTGTCATCGGCGAACCTCAACATTTTTAATTCTTCTCCATGGACTTTAACACCTACTCTGAATTTTTCTTTTGTTTCCTTTACTGCTTGTTCCATATACAGACTGAACAACATCGGGGGGAGGCTACAACCCTGTCTCACTCCCTCCCCAACCACTGCTTCCCTTTCGTGTCCCTCGACTCTTACAACTGCCGTCTGGTTTCTGTACAAATTGTAAATAGCCTTTCGCTAGCTGTATTTTACCCCTGCCACCTTTAGAATTTGAAAGAGAGTATTCCAGTCAACATTGTCAAAAGCTTTCTCTAAGTCTACACATGCTAGAAACGGAGGTTTGTCCTTCCTTAATCTAGCTTCTAAGATAAGTTGTAGGGTCAGAATTGCCTCACATGTTCCAACATTTCTTCGGAATCCAAACTGATCTTCGCCAAGGTCGGCTTCTACTAGTTTTTCCATTTGTCTGTAAAGAATTCGCGTTAGTATTTTGCAGCTGTGACTTATTAAACTGATAGTTCGGTAATTTTCTCATCTGTCAACACCTGCTTTCTTTGGTAATGGAATTATTATATTCTTCTTGAAGTCTGAGGGTATTTCACCTGTCTCATACATTTTGCTCACCAGATGGTAGAGTTTTGTCAGGACTGGCTCTCCCAAGGCCGTCAGTAGTTCCAATGGAATGTTGTCTACTCCCAGGGACTTGTTTCGACTCAGGTCTTTCAGTGCTATGTCAAACTCTTCACGCAGTATCGTATCTCCCATTTCATCTTCATCTACATCCTCTTCCATTACCATAATATTGTCCTCAAGTACACCGCCCTTGTATAGACCCTCTATATACTCCTTCCACCTTTCTGCTTTCCCTTCTTTGCTTAGAACTGGGTTACCATCTGAGCTCTTGATATTCATGCAAGTGGCTCTCTTTTCCCCAAAGGTTTCTTTAATTTTCCTGTAGGCAGTATCTATCTTACCCATAGTGAGATAAGCCTCTACATCCTTACATTTGTCCTCTAGCCATCCCTGCTTAGCCATTTTGCACTTCCTTTCGACCTCATTTTTGAGACGTTTGTATTCCCTTTTGCCTGCTTCATTTACTGCGTTTTTATGTTTTCTCCTTTCATCAATTAAATTCAATATTTCTTGCTCTTACCCAAGGATTTCTACTAGCCCTCGTCTTTTTACCTACTTGATCTTCTGCTGTCTTCACTACTTCATCCCTCAGAGCTACCCATTCTTCTTCTACTGTATTTCTTTCCCCCATTACTGTCAGTGGTTCCCTTATGCTCTCCCTGAAACTCTGTACAACCTCTCGTTCTTTCAGTTTATCCAGGACCCATCTTCTTAAACTCCCTCCTTTTTGCAGTTTCTTCAGTTTTAATCTACAGTTCATAACCAATAGATTATGGTCAGAGTCCACATCTGCCCCTGGAAATGTCTTACAATTTAAAACCTGGTTCCTAAATCTCTGTATTACCATTATATAATCTATTTGATACCTGCAAGTATGTCCAGGATTCTTCCATGTATACAACCTTCTTTCATGATTCTTGAACCAAGTGTTAGCTATGGTTAAGTTATGCTCTGTGCAAAATTCTACCAGACTTCTTCCTCTTTCATTTCTTCCCCCAAATCCATATTCACCCACTATGTTTCCTACTCTCGAATTCCAGTCACCCATGACTATTACATTTTCGTCTCCCTTCACTACCTGAATAATTTCTTTCATCTCATCATACATTTCATCAATTTCTTCATCATCTGCAGAGCTAGTTGGCATATAAACTTGTTCTACTGTAGTAGGCATGGGCTTCGTGTCTATCTTGGCCACAATATTGCGTTCACTATGCTGTTGGGAATAGCTTACCCCCATTCCTATTTTTCTCATTCATTATTAAACCTATTCCTGCATTACCCCTATTTGATTTTGTATTTATAACCCTGTATTCACCTGAACAAAAGTCTTGTTCCTCCTGCCACCAAACATCATTAATTCCCACTATATCTAACTTTAACCTATCCATTTCTCTTTTTAAATTTTCTAACCTATCTGCCCGATTAGGGGATCTGACATTCCACGCTCCGATCCATAGAACGCCAGTTTTCTTTCTCCTGATAACGACATCCTCTTGAGTAGTCCCCGCCCGGAGATCTGAATGGGAGACTATTTTCCCTCCGGAATATTTTACCCAAGAGGACGCCATCATCATTTAATCATACAGTAAAGCTGCATGCCCTTGGAAAAAATTACGGCTGTAGTTTCCCCTTGCTTTCAGCCATTTTCAGTACCAGCACAACAAGGCTGTTTTGGTTAGTGTTACAAGGCCAGATCAGTCAATCATTCAGACTGTTGCAACTACTGAAAAGGCTGGTGCCCCTCTTCAGGAACCACACTTTTGCCTGGCCTCTCAACAGATACCCCTCCGCTGTGGTTGCACCTACGGTACGGCCATCTGTATCGCTGAGGCACGCAAGCCTCCCCACCAACGGCAAGGTCCATGGTTCATGGGCGTAGGAAGGCGGACATACTGATGCATAATGACGTCCCAATACACCTGATCTGTTACAGTTCCTCTGTCAAAGACATGCAGGGGTGTACATGCACCACTCATAATCCCGCCCCACACCATCAAACCACGACCTCCATACAGGTCCCATTCAAGAAAATTAAGGGGTTGGTATCTGGTTCCTGGTTCACGCCGGTTCAAAACCCGGCGAGAATCACTGTTCAGACTCTACTTGGACTCGTCCGTGAACATAACCTGGGACCACTGTTCCAATGACCATGTACTGTGTTCTTGGCATCAGGCTCTACAGACTCTCCTGTACCAGCGGTCAGTGGAATGCACCTTTCAGGTCTCCAGGCGAATAAACCAGTTCTGTTCAGTCGTCTGTAGACTGTGTGTCTGGAGACAACTGTTCCAGTGGCTGCGGTAAGAGGCAAGGCTACCTACAGTACTCTGTGGCCATCTGCGGGCACTGATGGTGAGATATCGGTCTCCTTGTACGCTGTGGACGTCCAGTACTGTAGCGCCTGTACACGTTTCCTGTCTGCTGGAATCGTTGCCATAATCTTGAGATCACACTTTGTGGCATATGGAGGGCTTGTGCTACGACCTGCTGTTTTTGACCAGCCTCCAGTCGCCCTAGTACTCTACCCCACGTAACGTCATCAATATGTGTTCTTTGAGCCATTTTCAACACATAGTCACCATTAGCATGTCTGAAAATGTCTGTACACTTACTCGCTGCACCGTACTCTGACATGCCATGCACCAACACACCTCTGCGCATGTGGACTGCTGCCAGCGCCACTGTGCGACGACCGCAGGTCAAATGCACCGCATGGTCATACCCCGAGGTGATTTAAACCCGCAAACCGCCCACCAGAGCGTTGTTTTATTATATATCAGCATTATCCTTAATTTATGAGCGTGAGTGTATATCTACATACATACATATTCCGCAAGCAACTGTACGGTGTATTGCGGAGGGTACTGCGACACACGAAGGAACTGTTCCACTGGAACCTACGGTCACTTGCAAAATATCCATTTAGATAGCAACTACCTCTAGACGCAAACTTCGCAAGCCACCACACAGTTTATGGCGCAGAGTACCTTGTACCACATGTGATATTTAGTCCTTCAGCGACTTTTTAAAGTGTCGCCGTCCTCTTTGTTTTCCGTCACAGTTCTCTTCACTGACCGTCCGTCACGATCACTCGACTCAAAAATTCGTGCACCTTGTGACTTAGTTTCTCATGTTTTTCGTTTTCCCTGTTCGAAATTAAATCTTCGATACGGGATCTCTTTAAACAGCGAACACTCCGGCTACCTTGGTTACGGAAGCACCCACTATGCGACCACCAACAATTAGCCCACGTTCGAATTCGCTTAGCTCCGACGTAATGCGACCACGACTACACACAACACTGTTCTGCACACGACTGATACTTGGAACTTATTGAGGACCGTTTGTGGTCAAATACCACAAAACAACTTACAGGTGCGGTTAGCACATCAACATTTATGTTCAAGCACACATGTCTCCCGTTGTTTCCAAGGTTTTGTTCAGTCCCTGTAATCACCGTAAAATCAGTAGTTCTCTAACTAGCAGCAGTCTGCTAGATCTTCTATGCATCCAAGTTTAAGGAACGCCAGAGCCTCGTACCATAGAATACGATGTGAATTTCAGTGTTTTCTACTTCGTCATTTGTCGTAACACTCGCAAATAGGGCGAGGGAGACTACCGATAAGCCTCTGTACCAATCTTCATTTTTTCTTACCCGTAATATACGTTGGCGGCAGATGAATGATTCTGCAAACACCACAAATGCCGATTCTCTGAATTTCCTCCATAGTGCCTCGTAAAAAGAGACTAGTCTCCCCTCTGGGGATTCCCATTTGAGTTCACGTAGCATCTTATAATATTTGTGTGTTGATCGAATCCTCTGGTAACAAATCTAGCAACCTGTCTCTGAATTGCTTCATTGTCATCCTTTAAACTGACCCAATGGGGATTCCGAACACTCTAGCAGTACTCAAGAATGGGTCATTGTAGTGTTCTATATCTAATAAATAGATTAGCTACACTTTCCCAAAATTCTCCCAATAAAACGAAGTCGACCACTCGCCTTCTCTACTAACTACCTGACAAGTTCATTCCATTTCATACTGTTTTGCAAGATTACGCCTAACATATATTTAATCGATCTAACTGGACCAGGCAGCACACTACTAATGCTGCATTCGAATGTCACAGGATTGTTTTTCCTTCTCATCCGCATTAAATTATATTTCCAGCAAGCTGCTATTCCTTACACCAACCAGCTCGTATAGCTTGTCAGATAGCGAGACAAGGCAGACCCGAAGAGAGTTCGTGCGTGCTGTGTTAACAACCATTGGTTATAATATCTTAGCCTGCCTGATTGGGGAGAAGCTAGTTTCACTCCCAGTTTACTTAGGGAGTGAGGTGAATATGGTGTGTACACGTCCAACAGCACATTGTTCGACAGCTGAAAATATCTATCGTCTTTTACTGTCAAACTGCGCTATTTCCACATAAGGTCTGTATTCTTCTTCATTTCCATGTAGTTCAAAAATGTTCAAATGTGTGTGAAATCTTATGGGACTTACCTACTAAGGTCATCAGTCCCTAAGCTTACACACTACTTAACCTTAAGTATCCTAAGGACAAACACACACACCCATGCCCGAGGGAGGACTCGAACCTTCACCGGGACCAGCCGCACAGTCCATGACTGCAGTGCCTGAGACCGCTCGGCTAATCCCGTGCGGCTCCATGTAGTTCGTTTACCGTGTTAGTTGCTCTGGTAGCAGTCGAATGAAAATACTACTTTCTCCCACCAGTGCATGGATCTTCACACCTGTGTATAGGCAAATCCTCTCAACGTACGGAGACAGAAATAAATGTAGTTTTTGCAATGGTGGGAATGAACCACAGTATCTATCTCATGATTGGAGGATGTCTGGCGATGGCCGAAACAGGTAATTTTGTTTTGAAATTAGTGTAGACAACGAATTATTTTAAAAATGGGCGATCACATGCGTCTTCAAGTTCCAATGAACTGATGTTCTTTCCAATACTAGTATTTGAATTTCCCTGTAGGCCTGCTATGACTCTGTATTGCATATACAGGCTGGTCAAAAACTGTCGAAAAGCAGAAGTGTGTTGCTTCCATCTAAATAACCGGATGGCGAACGTAAAACTGGAAGTAGGTTTCAGAGGCAGAATTCTTCGTCATAATTAAAACCCAAAATATCTTGGTGTCATCCTGGATCGTACACTATGCTTCAAACAACACCTTCTTAACTTAGCTCAAAAGCTGAGGACTCGAAACAACATCCTCCATAAGGTATGCGGAACTACCTGGGGATCTTCATCAACCACCCTGCGATCTTCAGCTCTGGGCTGGGTGTACCCAAGTGCTGAGTACTGTGCACCTGTTTGGATGAACAGTCATCATACTAGGCTTGATGATACCCAGCTGAATACGACAATGTCACATGTGCAATCAGATCTACTCCAGCTTATTGGCTTCCACTATTAACCGGCATAATGCCTCCTGATCTATGTAGATGTACTGCCCTTATGAGAGAATTCCACAAGATCTCCAGGAATCCTATCCTACCCGTGCATAGCGACCTGCCACTTTTAAATCGCATGAGACTGAAATCACGCCATCCAACTCTGTGCGATGCTGCTGACATGGTTGCTAAGAATTTCACACCTCTTGAAGAATGGAAAGGTCGGTGGGAAGCAGTGACAGATGTGCACCTGCATAACATCATAACATCTTCTCAGGTGCTAAACTTCCAAGTGGATTCGACTTACCACGCAAGACCTGGACTACCCTCAACAGAATCTGTACCGGCCATGGGTGATGCAGGGATGCTCTCTTTAAGTGAAAGAAGCTGCCTGATCCAGCTTGTGACTGCAGGGCTCCATACCAGACTGTTCACCACATTGTCAGTGAATGCAGGATTCCAGCCTATCACGGCTCCAAAGAGGACTTCCTGCTAGCAACTCCAGATGCGGTGCGCTGGATTGAAGGACTGGATATTAAGTTGTAACGATAAACTTAAGTTTCTTGTGTGTCAATATGTACATATGTATAGGTAATTTAATTTCATGATATATCTGTATTAGCTATACGCTAAATAATAATGTAGTAAATTATGATTCTGTATACATAACGTAATTAGATTCTTATAACTACTGCATCTTTGTTAAATTTCTTAGCCTAGTCCCTGATAACCACCCACTTAAGTGCCGCACAAACCAAGCATCTTAGCCTAGTGATGGTTGACAAGCTGATGATGAATTGGCGTAGTGTAGCCAAATTTGTGCACAGAAACGAATCAAAAATCAAAGTTTCTACAAGAAAACATGATTAAGCATGTAAAACTGTGTGAGTGTTGAATGTCCCAATCGAAGCTAGTAATCAGTTAATTAAAGATACTTTTTATAAATATGGGAGGGGCGGGGGGTGGGGGTGGGTAGAACCTACAGTTAATGAAAGATGGTCAGGACTGTATAAACTGCAATTTTTCAGTGGTAACCTGTCAGTGGAAATGTAAATAAAGGCAAATATCACGTCTTACATTTCTGTGGATTGTCACAAGGCACACATTGTCTGTTCTGGTCAGGTCCCAACATGTCACATTTGCACTCAATCAGACCGTTTCCAACAAAGCTATCCACGCCATGTTTTTGTACTAAAAAATAATTTAACTCATTGCCAAAAACTCACACTCAGTGATGTTTTGTCCAGTATTGAAAAACCTTCTGCGGTTATTAGTGACATAGTACATACCTCTGATATGCACATAAAATTTGACAAAGTTTCTCCTCCCTTAGAAACAGAGACAAATAACTGCTCACCCATTCATGAATGCAATCTGCAAAACAAAAGAAGAAGACCACTAGAAACAACTGAAGACTGCTTAGGTAAATACTCCTCCCACAGATCACATTGTGGCCATAAACAGAACCCGTGTAGTGCAGAAGAGTCTGAGGAAACAGAGCACACGAGTGGAACTTACGACATTAGCAGAGGCAACCCAGCCTCTGCCTGATGTCGATACAAAATCAGAAGACGTGGACGAAGACATAACAATGCGTGAAGCTATGACGAAGATGTCATGGTCAGAAAAACCAGAAATGATAGAGCATCTCTGGTTGTGGCTGAAATACACAGATCAGTCCCAGACATTTCAGTGAGAACTGAAAAAGAAAATAAACAGCCAAGAGAATAACCAAACACGAAAGTGTTGCGACCACTACAGAAACAATATCAGACAAGGAGTCTTCAAAGGCAAATACGGGGACTCAAGATGTCGATCGACACAAGATGAGATCGCAACCTCATCGAAAGATTTCTCGTAGTGAACAGAAGCAAAGACTTCAGAAGGACAACACGAAATCTAAAAACTTACATTATGATGTAGTCAAGGAAGAATCTCAAGAGAGGAATTCAAAACATTAGTCACTCAAAACACCTCACTTCTGATGAAATCAGCATCGAAGTAATTTAAAAAAGAAGTATTGTTACGTGGCGAATGTTGACAAGGGAAAAGTGTTTCTTATCTGTGAACGCCTTTCTTTGAATCAGGCCAATGCTGTCTTTCTCGTGTGCTGTAACACTCACGTTTCTGTTGTACTGTGTCTACTTATTCAGTGTTTAATAAAATGTATTTCCATCGAACTTTGTGTTATTAGTGACGTACATTACCTCAACTGCATTAATAGCCACAGTTTATTCGAGAAATTATTACTGCACATTTGAATGACAGGAGGATTTGTGATTTATTAACTGTTCCATTTATTTGTTCATATGCTCAGTCATTTATTTATTATTGAAGTAGTTATTTATTAATTTTCTTGTTGATTTTTATATTTTTCTATAAAACTTAATTAAAACGACGCAAGCCTATACGATTAAAACTCTAAATATTAAATGGATAACATCTGACCCAAAAGTTGCTACTCTAAAAGAATATTTATATGAGTCAGGGATAAATGTAGCCTTCTCACAAGAAGTTGTGATGTCTGCGGTTAAGATATACTGAAACAATATTTCATTCGAAATAAACCTGGGGACTTCCAGTTAAGTCAGAAAAGGGATATCTGTTTCTGAAATTAAAATATTAAAAACCAATAGAGAATAGGGATAAAAGTTTTTGACTTCACCCTTATTAATTTGTTTGCTCCCTTGAGAACCTCCAATAAAAAGGACAGGACAAGATTCCTTAAAGAATAAATTAGTTATTTATTATGAAGAAATCAAGAAGACTTTTTAATTGCAAGTGATTTCAACTGTGTTATAAACAACAAAGATCAGATTCTGAATTGTAATGTCTCTAATGAATTACAGCGTCTGGTTACTGACTTAAAACAAAAAGCTGGCTTCGAAATCAAATATCCCACATTTGTTAAGTTCACATATGTGGCTCTACAGTCGTGCAGCATAATCGACAGAATCTATGTGTCACAAAGTGTGGAAAGATCTCTGATTGAAGTTTAAACAATTCTCATGTATTTCATTGACCACTGAAGTAGGTTGGGTTGCATCAATCTTGCAACACATCAGACTCAATGGGTAAGGAATCAATGAAATCTAAACATATCATTATTGCAAGAAAATTATTTAAAAGACAGTTTGAAAGAAGCATGGCTATTGTGTCTGCACTCGACTGATAGGCATGTGACCAGAAATCAAACGTGGGTCCTCCTCAAGGCAGCCAGCTACCCTAATGAGTCAGCTATAATAATAATAATAATAATAATAATAATAATAATAATAATAATAATTTTATTGTCATTCAGCCATTACAGCAGTAGACGTCATATACATACTAAAATGCAATTAATAGTTTGAAAGAAACAACAGGTTTGTTGTTAACATTATAGTATTATATTACAGTTGATAAATTCTCTTACATCATAGAATGGGTGGAGGACTAGTCAGTCACGAATTGTTTGTTTGAATAATTGTTCAGGTAATTCTTGAACATATTAAGGAAGATTATTTCATAGCTGTCGAGTGACTTTGACAATCTCTGGTAAGGAATATAGAGGCACCTATTCCCTCTTGTATTGCGGCTATGTACATTTTCTCTGGTTTTTGTTTCTGGTAATTTCTTCTTTGTATAAATTAGAACATAGTATATGTACAAGTTTATAACATTCATGATTTTCTGTTCATAGAACAATGGTTTACAGAGTGCCTTATATGCAGAACCAGTAATTATCCTAATAGTTTTTTTTGAAGCATTAATATGTCATGTACACAGCTAGAGTTCCCCCACAAAATAATTCCATATGTTATTATACTTTGAAAGAATGAAAAATAGAATGTTCTAACATATTTTTCAGGAACACAATCCATAAGTCGCCTTAACAGGTAAATAACTCTTGACAATTTACCACTAATATATTGTACATGTTGACCCCAATGTATACCAATGTATACCCCCCAAAAATTTGACATAACTTGGATCATCTGACAGAAGCTAGCCCCTAAGACTACAGACCATCTGCTGTGTTTTGTTTTCATTCAGCAGGAATCCATTTGCCTTGAACCAATAGAATGCTTGGTCAATCGTCTTTGCTGCACAAGTTTTAAGGCTATTGAAATCATCACTAGCATGAAGAAATGTTGTATCATCTGCATACAACACAGTGGTGGACTTGATAAATGACGGCAGATCATTTCTCATTATCAGGAACAATAACGGGCTCAGCACAGATCCCTGTGGAACACCTACCTTGACTTGCTTATGATTCTGAAGATATGATTTTATTAATTTAAGGCTGTTATGTCTAATGCCATAGAATTTCTGTTTTTTCTAGGAGTGGCATATGCTTTACACAATCAAAAGCTTTGCTTAGATCACAAAATGTGAGTTGAGCATAGCCCTTATCCTCAAACACTTGATGTAAGTATTTGACTACAAAGTCTATATCATCCACAGTGGACAACTTTTTCCTAAAACCATACTGAGATTCACTAATTATTCCTCATTTTTCAAAATAGACAGATAGCTGTTGGTAAATTACACATTCCAGTATTTTAGAAAAAGCTGGGACTATGGAGATTGGTCTGTAACTGTAAGGTGAGTACATATCTCCCTTTTTATATATTGGAACTACCCTAGCCACTTTGAATTCTTTGGGAAAATATCCATCAGATACGCATTTATTTATACAGAATGTTAAGGGGTACACAATATAGTCTATTACTTTCTTTAGTAAATTACAGGATATGTCATATATATCTACACTGTCTGAAGATTTCATCCGTTTTACAATGCTTAGGACATGACTAGGTGAGACCTCAGAGAACATAAACATACCTGTGTCTGTTGGTGTTCTGCAAATATTTTTAGGAAGTAACTCTGATGAACTGATATCAGGTTAGATTATAGTATTTCCTACATCTTCAACAGATTTAATAAAGGAGTCATTGAATTTTTGGGGACTTATACTACTTCTTTTTGCTTCTTACATCTTTAGCAACACCATGTATTAATTTCTATGTAGCTTTGCACTTCTTTATGGAATTATCAATGGTATTGAAATTATGTGCTTTTTCGGCTTCCACAATGGCTTTTTTGTACTCATTCCTGCATTTTATACAGGCTAACCTGTCATGTTCTGTTTTCTGATTGCTACATATATTGTGCAACACCATAACTTGGTTTTTCATATTTGATAATTGTTTAGTGCACCATGAATTTTGTCTGTCTGTAGCCCTGTTTGTAAAGTCTTTGTCAGTTAATTTGCATTTCCTTATGGGGATGTTGTCATTAAATTGTGTCAGAAATTTTTAAAAATCTCTCAAATAATAGTTTCCCTGACAAATCAGCACTAAGACTATAACTTGTGTCACCATGACATTGGTTGAACCAGTCTCTGTCAGCAAGGGACTTACAGAGCTGAACAATTTTGTCACCAGTGACAGGTCTGGTGATTATAATTTTTGGAACAGGCTTAGGAATATTACTATTATCAATACAGAACCTACTTGTACAGTTTGAAGATACAGAGTCATGATCTGAAAATGGAAATGCTGTAACATCACATGATTCTTCTGTAGTTTTAAAGTTGGCAAAAATATTGTCAAGACATGCTTTATCTCTTGTGGGCCTGTTATTGATTGAGTGCAAACTGCACTGTCTTAGAAGGTTTTTCAACTCAATCACAGTACGTTTATGTGTTGTTATATCAAAATCTGGATTCAGATCTCCACCAGTTACTATGTCATAATGCAACCATCTGGTCCCTCTTAGTACATTTAACAGCATGTCCAATTTTTCTTGAAATACATTGATGATACCCTTAGCTGACCTGTAAAGGGATACTATTACTAACTCAAGACTGTCCATAACTACACCAGTAGCTTCAAAGTTCTGTTCCTCACATAAATAATCTAGGTCCAACTTAACAATGGAGCAGCTGAATGACTTGTTAATATATATTGCCACACCACTTCCTATATGCAATTTTCTACAGTAACTATTTGCTACATTATAATTATCAAGTTTGACAACTGGAAGTACACTCTCAGTAACCCAATGTTCACTCAGACAGAAAATATCAAATTTGTTATCTATTCCAAAACTGTTTACAATAAATTCTTTATCTATTAGTTCTTGAACATTCAGATGGCAAATTTTAAGATCATAATAGTTGTTTATTTTAGACTGAACGTTTTGGTGAGGTGTTATGAAATTTGTTTCACTACTTATCTCGTGGGCTTCTTCATCTTGCTGCTTCCACTAAAAAATCATTTAGACGGACAGGAGGTCTACCCGTCTCACTTGATGTTGTTTCTCCTGCTGCAATTCTCTTTTCTCCTTTTAGAGGCACTGTAGTTACTGTTGCTGGTGAAACTTCTGCTTTTACTGCTACTGTTACTTCCTTTTCCACTGCTGTTATTGATAATGCCACTGGTGGCTGTGACGCTTTACATGTTTGAACAGTTCTAATTTTTTCATCGTAGAGTGTATCTGCAGATGTTTCTTCCCCATATGCTGTTGGTGCACTTTTCTTTTCTGTTTTCATTGGCAGATAACCTGTTGCAGGTAGTGCTATTTTATATAGGCATCCACTCCTGCTGTCTTTATCACCTGGAGAATTTCTTTGGCCTAGGTTGTTTCTGTGCAGTCCATGTCTAGTAAAATGCTCTCTCACTGAACTCGTTGCTTCAATGAAAGTTGTGTACACAAAACCGCTACAAATCTTCCTGAATTTCCGATTTGTTGCGACGATTTCTCTGTTTACACACGAGTCTTCTGTTAAGTCGTGTCTGTAGTGAATGTTTACAACAAATACCTTCGCCTGTGAAATTTTTCCTAGCGATTCTTTCAGTGTTCTTACAGCAAGGCTGCTTTCATTTTTATAGACATCGTTTCCCCCTCCGATTATGACCTAAGGCAGACATTCCTTCACACAGATATTGACATGTAATTTACTCAGCTAGTCTTAATGTGAGGACTTTGTACCATATGAAGAAAACTTTCGAATGTACATGAAATGTTAAAATCAATCACACTATTCTTTTCAAACAATAAACATTAGTTATTGGTTGTAAAATTTGTAATACGTAATGGTGTACAATTCTCAGCTCCACAAATCAACATATGTATCTAAGGCCTTCAACAGCAGAAACAATAGCGTATTTCTGGCTGCATTTGTCATCTTCTTTCCTTCATTATAATTCATGGAACTAAGGATAGAAACAAAAACACTGGTATAAACATGCTCCTCTGACCATCTGCAAAAATGTAATATAATCTAGAATAATGATAATAATCATATGCGCAACTCGCATGCACAATTCACAATGTGCACAGCTAGTCCTTGCCACTCAACTACAAATTTACATCAGCACCACCATGTGGTAGCACACTGCAGCAGACTTTTATCACAATTCGCTTGGCAGAAACCCTGCTAGATGACAGCACTCTCCTAAGATATGCTAATTCACTCACTACATACCATATAAAATTACATCAGAGGTCAGTATATGTTAAAGTTGCACTGACAGTAAATCTATTTTGTAGGTTTTTGAATGAGTTATAGTGTATTACGTTATGAATTTTATTATACAGTAATCCATTTGTGGCTCTGAAAATCATAATGGCCTAATGCACATCACCATCGATTGTGTGACTGTAGCATCTACTTCTGAAATCTGTTGATCTTGAGGTGAGTAAGGTTTATTTGTACTCTAGGCACACACCATATAGATGAAAATTCATAAAAAGTTGTGTCACTGGTTTGTCTGACATTCATTTAAATGTGAGATCAATGTCGGTGTGTTTTAGGCCCTTATGGATCTCAGCGCCTCATTTGTGTTCTAGTCAAGTGACCATGTTCATAGACACTACTACTTGAGTTTAATCATTTCCACAAACAGCACTTCATGTTTGGAGTTGGTTGTTTACTGTGAGGGAATAGGCCTTCGTGGGCATTGTAAACATGAACTATGTTGAATCTAGTTTAAATACTAACACAAAAATAAAGCTGTGAGAACAGGTCATGAGTCATGCTTGGGTACCTCAGTTAGTAGAGCACTTGTCCGCGAAAGGGAAAGGTCCTGAGTTCGAGTCTCAGTCCAGCACTAAGCTTTAATCTGCCAGCAAATTTCATTTCAGTGCACACTCCGCTACAGATTGAAAATCTCATTCTGGGAACAGAAATGTAAGTTACCAGGAAAAGTTAGCCACAAAGGAACTAGTGTCCTGGGAAAGGAATTTCTTGTTGTACATCCTGCGGGATGGTTGGTAAGCTGTTTCTAGTTTGCTTATCCGTCCCCTAAGTGCTTCCTTGTCGAGTCCATTTTTCATTACGTTCTCACCCAGGTACTTGAATTTGTCTACACGGACAATGATCCCATATTTCGTATGGAGTTTTGGTAGAGCATTTTTAACATTAGTCATGACTTCTGTTTTCTCAAATGATATTCGCAGACCAGTTTCTTCAGCGATTTCTTTTAACAGTTCGATTTTAACTCCAGTGGTGTCTATGACATTTGACAGAATGACAATGTCATCAGCGAAAGCCAAGCAGTCTACCTCGATCCCCTTCGATTTTGTCGTAATTCGCAATGGGCTATAGTTGGTTTCCATTAATATTTCGCCCCAGGTTATGATGATCTTTCCAAGAACGCATTTCTAAAGCATTGGAGACAGACCGTGACCTTGCCTCACCTCTGTCTTGATATCAAAGGAATCCGAGAGACACCCGAGGAATTTTACATTGGATTTTTTATCTGTTAGGGTAGCTCTAATTAATGCCTGCAGTTTGAGGTTAACTCTGAACTCATTTAGGATGTTCAGCAGGACCTCTCGCTCTATGGATTCGTATTCCTTCTTGAAGTGCAAAAAGACTAACACGCAATGTTTGGACCTTAGAGTATAATATCTGATTACTGTTTTGAGGTTGTAGATCTGTTCAGCTGTTGAGCGACTTTTTGTAAAGCCCCCTTGGAATTCACCTATTTGACGTGTGACTTGGGCTTCCAAAGGCTCCAGAATGGCGAGTGAGAGAATTTTATAGGTTACTAGTAGCAGGGACATTCCTCAGTACTTGTTAATATCTTTCATGTTGCCTTTCTGTGCAAGAGATGGATCATGGCTATTTTCCGATCTTCGGGCAGTGTTTCCTCATACCAACTTTTTTTTATTTGTTTTTATAAGATTTCAAGTGATTCCTTTGGAATCGACAGTTCTGCTACGACTGGGTTTTCTCCAGGTGCTTTGCTGTTTTTGAGATGGGCAATGTGGCACATGATTTCATCTTTGTCATGTGGTCTGGACTCTGGACACCTGAGCAGTGGTTCTTTGGTCTCAGTGGGGTTCAGGAGTTTATCACAGTTCAGTAGGTATCGAAAGTAGTCTGCTAGAATCTGCCTGTTTTCTTCATTTTAAGTCACCAGTGTACCGTCCTTTTGCTGAAAGTGATTTGTAACCAACCAGTTACCGTTTGAAGCCTCTTTAGCATTCTCTGGTTTCGTTCTTCCTAAAATTTTGTTCTACCTTTTCAGTGAGTGATTTTTCGTACTTATGTTTCTCAGTTCTGGTTGCCCTGGCTGTTTGGGCACATAGGATTTTGTAGGTTTCCCAGTCAGTTTCCAATTTAGTTGGGTAGTATTGTTTCCATGCACTGAGCCTTTCCTTGAGGACTGATTCGCATGTGTCATTCAACCAGGTCTGCTTTTTGCTTTTGTATTTATTTCTGCAACTTCTTTGGCAGCATCTATAAGACGCTCTTTGGTGGTATTGAAGTCACAGTCACTTGGTCTTGCCTTTTCTTGGAGCTCCATGACCCTTCGTCGAAGTTTTATCACTGTCAAAGCGTATTTTTTTTTTGGGTAGTCTTTCTCCTATTTGTGGGTATAGGTTTGAATTTAATTATGAACATGTAATGATCTGAAGCCACATTTATGTTTTTCTTTACTTTGACAGTCATAATTTTATGGCTGTTCCTGCTGGAGATTGCGACGTGGTCTATTTGGAACTCTCCAATGGTTTGGACAGGAGATCACCAACTGGTCTGCTTCCTGGGTAGATGGCGAATGTGGGTCGACATTACCTGCAGTTTCTGATTTTCACAGATGGATACAAATCTTTTGCCATTTTGGTTGATTTTCTTATGGTCAGGGTGATTTCCTAAAATTTTCTTGTATTTTCGTCTAGGCCGAGTTGAATATTGCAGTCAACCATGAGGAGTTTCACATGGTTTTTAAGAATTTTAGGTAGTTTTTCATCCAGATCACGTAACTAATGAGGAGGTACTGAATAAAATCGAGGAGAAGAGGAATTTGTAGCACAACTTGACTGGAAGAAGAGATTGGTTGGTAGGACATGTTTTGAGACATCAAGGGATCACCAGTTTAGTATTGGAAGGAAGCATGGAGGGTAAGAATCGTAGAGGGAGACCAAGAGATGAATATACTAAGCAGATTCAGAAGGATGTAGATTGAGTAGTTACTCGGAGATGAAGAGGCTTGCACAGGATAGAGTAGCGTGGAGAGCTGCATCAAACCAGTCTTTGGACTGAAGATCACAACAACAACAATTCGACATAAATAGTGTCCAGTGCTGCAAAAGTTGAACTGTTCGTGCAGGAACGGTATTTTTCAGTCCAGATAGAGCATCTTAATATTTATGGTCAGTGAGAAGGATGAATTTACGTCTGTGAATATTATCATGAATCTCAAGAGTCTCCATCTGGATCTGTCTGTGGTAATTCCTTTGCTCCACTGTCAGAGTCTTTGAAGTGAACGTAACTGGTCGCTCCAAACCATAATGTCGATGTGACCGAACGACGCCTATACCATAGTCTGAAGCATCCGCTGCAACGAGCTGTTTTCCTATCTTAAGATATGGTGGTGATAGTTGCTGTTCTGGATTATTGTAGCATTCAAGTAGCATCTTTTGAGTCAGATCTGTTTTTATCGTTTGTAAAATTGGAAATTTGAGACCAAACTGCATAGGTCACTACTTAATCTAACGTAAACTAACTTACGCTAAGGACAACACGCTTGAGAACTCTAACTTCCAACAGGGGGTATTATTTGTAGGCGCATGCATGTTTACTAGGGTGTTGGTACATTTGACTGTCAGTATGGATAATGTGTCATTCATTGGTTCAAAGTTTGTGACCGATTTAAGGAGTGTGGTTCTCACTGCATCACAGTTTCATTGAGTTTTTGAACTCCAGTCTTGAAAAAACGGTAACTGTCGGGTTCAAAGATCTCTTCATCTGTGTACCTTGTTTCTTGTAGGGCAATTGTGGACATCTGATTTTCGTGTAGGGCGTTGGTGAGGGTTTTCAGCTTGCCAGTTTGTGTGAGTGAGTTTATGTTGAAAGTTGCTAGAAAGGTTTTTTTATTTAGTTCTGAGTTTTTGATTGCGCGAAATACACTGGGATGCTATGATTCATTTCATGCATGATGTCGAGTCTCCCCCAGAATCCGAATGACACTCACGCGCCGTGGCTTTCACGACAAGGGATTCACCTGAAGACTTGCCCCCTAGGGTAGTTTTCTTGAAATGTTGTGCCATCATGCTACTTGACTTGAATTTGTTTTGGATGCATACGCATCCTGGTTTCAACTAGATTTGTTAGTCCTAGAGGTTGCCTCAGGACGTTTTCTAGCTTATGTGTGGTTATTTCTTCTCAAAGTTTCCTTCCTTTAGCCTTTAATAAGATATAATAATAATAATTATTATTATTATTATTATTATTGTTATTATTATTGATGGTGGCTGCAGATGTATAAACTTGTTGATAAGCATAACTGTTATATAGGAGATGTCTATTAAATTTACAACATAAAATTTATCTGAATCTAAAAATTTGTGAACACCCAGAATGTATAATGATGATCCACCACTGCTCACTACGAATTCCAAATGTTCGAAACTTTTCAAATACCTTTTTCATATAAATATGCAACGAAATTTGGGAACTGCTAATTGTGAATGAGTTTATTGAGGCCATTCATTCTGAGATGCACAGTTTACCTTAAGCTGTAACTCTTTATTTAAAAAACGTACACATCTGCAGTCCCTTCACCGATCTCCGCATCGCTCCATGCGAATTTTCCACTGTGGTAAGCAGTGCTGCAAGTCTTTTTCCCTTATACTGTAAAGGAGGCTCGTCACTTTTCTCTTCACTGCATCTACAGACTCGATCCTGGTGGCTTTGAGTGTAAACTTTAGTTTTGGGAAGAGAAAGAAGCCACATGGTGCTTGGTCAGGCGAATATGATGTATGTCATGTTGTTTCTCGTCGAAAACCTCTTTACAGACATTGCGTTACATGCCAACACATTGTCCTGATGAAGAAAACTAGGCTGATCATCATAAACTAGTTTCAACAAATCGTAAGTTTCTGTGGAGGATTTTCCAAGTTTTGTGAGGAATTAGATGTTAACACATTGTTTCCCTTTGGAGCATAGCACAATTACGACGGAGCTCAGACACACGTCCCATTCCTGAGAAGGCTCACACAGCCAGACTAACTAGTAACCAACACAGCGGCGCGAAATTTTTCACCCGTGTCAGAAAGTCCCCCAAGGTTTACTCACTCACTCTACTTTTTGTCATCGATGAAGCAGGAAATGCGCACAACAATCAGTCGTTTCTTTAGTGCCACATCTCGTATAACACTGCACCATATGTATCGACACCCACGCTAGTTTTGATAAAATCAGACCGACAAACACATTTAAATTTTATGTCAAGTTTTTGTATCTAAGTATTTGAAGTTAATTTATATAAGGTACGTGAATTTCTTTACACTAAGACAAAGGAAATGCCTTGTGTCAATTTGTATACATAAAATTTGTATAAGTAAATAAGCGTTCGAATTCCCCAGATTTTACCCTTTAGCTGATTTTGTGTCCCCTTTTACACTAGCGTGCCAAAGAAAAACGCTGCAGCTTCAGTACAAGGGGCGTTCAAAAAGAAACGATCCGGATGCAGAATTACAGAAACCAGAACCTGAATGTAGAAGTATTGACCCTGGCTGTTGAGACACTTGTCCCACTGTGACACAAGGCGATGAATGGCTGTCTCATAAAATTCCCGAGTTCCGCAAATGCAGCAGGACGTAATTGTCCGAAGTGAATCGTTTGAGCCCATGCTGACGTTCTTCTTTGAGCAAGATGGCCCCTTCTGATTCACTTCCTGCTGCATAGGACAACAGTGAATGCCCAGCGTTACTTGCAAACCTTGACCATCCTTCGCCAAGTGATCACATCAAAAAGACCGGACAATCTCACGTGGGAGAGGGTCATTCTCCGCCGTGACAATGGAAAGCCTCATGCAGCCATCACAGCCGCGGAACTCCTGGAGAAATTCAAATGGAACGTTCACGGTCATCCTCCATACAGTCCGGACCTCTCTCCCTGTGATTACGCTATTTTTGGTCCCCTTAAAAAGGCTCTGAGGGGCAAACGATTCACCTCGGACGACGACGTTAAGCTGTACTCGCAGAACTCGTTAACAACACAGCCTCGGGAATTTTATGAGATGGTCATTCACTGCCTTGTGTCAAAGTGGGACAAGTGTTTCAACAGCCAGGGTCAAAACTTCTAACATACAGGTACTGGTTCCTGTAATTATGCCTCTGTCTCGTTTCTTTTTGAGTGCCCCGTATATATCTCATAAAAACGATGTGCAGTGTCAAAGCTCAAGAAATGCACATCTGATTTGGGTGGCTATAAGTGGTAAAGTCCAGCTGCTGGTCGCATAGAGACTAAGGTCAACATATACAAGCAGAGAAACACACTTCAGATGCTCTCCATTGCACAACTGTGTACTCGATAAGTCCAGAACAATTTATTAATTTACCTGTAATGTGTTAAGCAGCTACAGATTAGTTTATATAATACCTATACTAGCTGAAGTGACTAAAACTGTAATGTAGACCCAACTGTTACGTTATTTTGAATCCAACAGCCTCTTCCAGGATAACCGACACAGAAGTAGAAGAGGGAAACCTACATTCACATCAATACTTGAACCAACAAAAGTAATGGAAGCATTTGAAAAAAGGAATTGGATGGCATTAATTCTTTGTGGTCTAAGCAAGGCATTCGATTCCATCTTTCACAAGATAGGCCTACTGCTGGAAAAATTAAAATCTTACAGTATAGGGGGTGGCAAAGTGTTTGTATCCAGCGAGCAATGTCTCACGAATTCGCACTTGAATGCAGTATACCACAGAGCTCCGTATTTGGGCCCCTGCTCCATGTCCGTCAATGACTTAAGTTGTGATGGTCACACCCTGCTCTTTGCAAAGGATACAACATCAGTGATTAGGGATAGAAATTCTGCTAAGGCACTAAGGGATGCAGAACTTTTGTCTGAATTAGCCAAAAGTGGTTCAAGGCAAACAAAATGAAATTAAATGAAGATAAAACACAGAAAATATCATGCAGCCTTGATGACTGTGGACACATAGCAAATGCTGATAGTGTCAAACTCATGGGAATCACAATTGACAATACGTTGACAAGGAAGCTCAGATGTGTCCTAACAGATAAGTACTTAATCACAAAATATTACATACTGTTCCACAGACACATCACATTTGGATTGATACTGCTGGGTCACTTTACTGGAAGTAAAAACATATTGCTCTTGCAAAAGAAGGCTGTAAGAATAATATCATCCATCAACAAATTTGAGACTGTGGACCCATTTTCAAGCAGTTGGGAATAATAACAATGTTATCCAGTATGTTTTCAGCTCTCTTGTTTATATAAAAGAAAATCAAGGATCTTTCTGCAAGAGACAAGAAATTTGCAGCTACGACAAATGAAACAAGATCGATATTTATAGGCCAAGATATCACCTATGAAAGACATGGGACAGTTTTCCCAATCAGCATTGAAGGTGTTCAACGACCTGCCACCAAATGTTTGAATATTGTCACAGAGTATGTTCAAAGCTAGACTAATGCATGTGCTCGAGAAACAGCCAATGTGTCCTGAAATGAATGTTGTGTTACACTCCCTGTCTGTTGTTTAGTGTTAGCAGTGGTTTTCATATGTAATTGCTGTGATGTGACATTATCTGCCTGGCCATGACTGGTGTAAGAAGTTGACTTAGTAATAGTAATAATATGCATAGTTATAGTAATCTGTTCTTCTATTATAAAGCTTATGTAATCTTAGCCTTGTAACACTGATACAGTCTATCCAGTCTTGGCTGACAAATGATATAATACATGGTGGTAATAAATGGTATCATTGTTTGTTCATTAAAACTAGTTTTT
Source organism: Schistocerca gregaria (assembly GCF_023897955.1). NCBI lineage: Eukaryota > Metazoa > Arthropoda > Insecta > Orthoptera > Acrididae > Schistocerca > Schistocerca gregaria. The sequence continues at coordinate 497,365,467 of NC_064923.1, forward strand.
TCTTAATTTTAAAGGTAATGTTAGCCATGTGCTCTCAATAAAGATTTATGTTTGTAACCACATATGCATTCACCTTTGTTTCCCCATTCTACCTACCACCCTCTCCCCTTGCCACTATGTCTATTCACCTGTGCAGTACTAATTGGCTTCAGGAGTATATGTTTAAATTTAGAAGCTGACAATGCAAAGAATTTGTGGCTGGTGTGGTGGATTTTCTTTTAATTTATAACATCTGGATGTGTTGTTTTAAAACATATTTAGGCCTGATAATCAGGATTTGTGGCTACTCAGATAAAATAGCAATTTGGAAGATATGTATGTAATTTTTTCTTGATTGTTTAATACCTTCAATATTTCCTTATTGTTATGTAATTTCCATTTCATGATCACTGAATATATGACCAAGCATGTGTAAATAAACATTATATGTTATTTTTATTATGTAAGGAGGTAAATGTCTTCATAGTAAGTAATTTCATCTCATATTTCCACATCTTTCTGGAGTAATGAGAATCACATTTAAAACCTCTTCTTCCAATCAGCTATGCTAACCAAACAATTATTATGGAAATTAATAATTACATCATTGAAACGTGTTCTGTAAACTACCCAAATGCCTCTCACATGTTTTCGTTTAAATATGTTGGGGTGGTGAGAGTATCCTACAGTCATTATGTTTGTTTCAGGTAGTGCTCCTGTTCTGTGTTGCTATATGTGCTGTAACTACTGCCTCTGCTGCCGCTGGGAACGCAGCAGACAATTCAGTTGCAGAAAGTACACATCATCACACAGCCACACGTGATACATCTGGTGAGTCAGATTTGGAGGCTGCTGAGACACTCATATTCCGCCCTCTGTTTGCTTATCGTCAGAAGCAGAGGCACCAGGGACAGCAGCGCAGGCAACGTGCACATCAAACTCGCTACTAGAAGTCAACTGTGAGATTCAGTGCCGTGTAAACACTGTAGATCAATCAGAGCTGTCCCTGCACATCTCCATGTTCTTTTTGAGTACATTCATTTATGTATTACATTTCCGATTTTCTAAATAAATGGCACAGTTATGATTATTTTCAGTATTTTATTTTTCATTCCATTATTCTGGCAAGTGCAGTTGTCTTTCCCTAAGAAACTAGGCAGAAATGTTAGGATTCTGTGGCTAAATCTCTCTTTCAGGTAAGCAGAGTACAGGAAGGTTACCAGTGCACTGTTTGGTCATATAAACACAGAACTGAAATAAGTCAAATCTCTCACCCTCTCTCACTCTCACTCTCATCACCTTTTTCTCCCTCTCTAACGAATAATTAAATTTTTTAATTGAATACTTCACACAACTATAACTGTGCCGTTATTCTTATTGTATGAAACGGTTTTGAAAAATAGAAATAATAAATATTTTCTCTTTTATGTTTGTTAAAAGGCACGGCTGATTTTTCTCGGGGCGCTCTCACCAACAATAGCATACTCCCAACGTGAAGACATCAGCCCTACTCACTATGGATTAAAAATCCTTTTTAGTATTACACAATAATACATTTAAACAACTTTTAATTAATTTTCTCTGCTAGACTTGAAGCGCCAAGATAGCTGCCTATGTGCAGTGGCAGCGTAAGCATTCATTGATGTTGTTATTAATAAAAAAAACTGTACCTCTGGCCTAATATGAATTGAAAAGTATTACAACACGCCGCGTTCAGATTATTATTATTATTTTTATTACTTTAGTATCATATAACTGTTGGAATAACTTATACAATTTTTGTCATTAATAGCGTCGCTACAGTAATGAGCCTACACAGAAATAGCCACGACAACATTTAATTACACTCCTGGAAATTGAAAAAAGAACACATTGACACCGGTGTGTCAGACCCACCATACGTGCTTCGGACACTGCGACAGGGGTGTACAAGCAATGATCACACGCACGGCACAGCGGACACACCAGGAACCGCGGTGTTGGCCGTCGAATGGCGCTAGCTGCGCAGCATTTGTGCACCGCCGCCGTCAGTGTCAGCCAGTTTGCCGTGGCATACGGAGCTCCATCGCAGTCTTTAACACTGGTATCATGCCGCGACAGCGTGGACGTGAACCGTATGTGCAGTTGACGGACTTTGAGCGAGGGCGTATAGTGGGCATGCGGGAGGCCGGGTGGACGTACCGCCGAATTGCTCAACACGTGGGGCGTGAGGTCTCCACAGAACATCGATGTTGTCGCCAGTGGTCGGCGGAAGGTGCACGTGCCCGTCGACCTGGGACCGGACCGCAGCGACGCACGGATGCACGCCAAGACCGTAGGATCCTACGCAGTGCCGTAGGGGACCGTACCGCCACTTCCCAACAAATTAGGGACACTGTTGCTCCTGGGGTATCGGCGAGGACCATTCGCAACCGTCTCCATGAAGCTGGGCTACGGTCCCGCACACTGTTAGGCCGTCTTCCGCTCACGCCCCAACATCGTGCAGCCCGCCTCCAGAGGTGTCGCGACAGGCGTGAATGGAGGGATGAATGGAGACGTGTCGTCTTCAGCGATGAGAGTCGCTTCTGCCTTGGTGCCAATGATGGTCGTATGCGTGTTTGGCGCCGTGCAGGTGAGCGCCACAATCAGGACTGCATACGACCGTGGCAGACAGGGCCAACACCCGGCATCATGGTGTGGGGAGCGATCTCCTACACTGGCCGTACACCTCTGGTGATCGTCGAGGGTACACTGAATAGTGCACGGTACATCCGAACCGTCATCGAACCCATCGTTCTACCATTCCTAGACCGGCAAGGGAACTTGCTGTTCCAACAGGACAATGCACGTCCGCATGTATCCCGTGCCACCCAACGTGCTCTAGAAGGTGTAAGTCAACTACCCTGGCCAGCAAGATCTCCGGATGTGTCCCCCATTGAGCATGTTTGGGACTGGATGAAGCGTCGTCTCACGCGGTCTGCACGTCCAGCACGAACGCTGGTCCAACTGAGGCGCCAGGTGGAAATGGCATGGCAAGCCGTTCCACAGGACTACATCCAGCATCTCTACGATCGTCTCCATGGGAGAATAGCAGCCTGCATTGCTGCGAAAGGTGGATATACACTGTACTAGTGCCGACATTGTGCATGCTCTGTTGCCTGCGTCTATGTGCCTGTGGTTCTGTGAGTGTGATCATGTGATGTATATGACCCCAGGAATGTGTCAATAAAGTTTCCCCTTCCTGGGACAATGAATTCACGGTGTTCTTATTTCAATTTCCAGGAGTGTATTACGTACTGAATCATACACAGGGTAGGTACCCGCTACTGACATAAAACATGCGCTACAATTATTAATCTCACATATATTCAGCTCAATTATAATTCTACTACAAACATTAGTATCAGTTACAGACTATGAACAATTAACGTCCGTCAGCGAGAACAGCAGAATTGATAAGACAATGAAAGAAAAAACATTTATTCTTCCTCTACGAAAAAGCGCAGATAATAATGTATTTTTATTTTTGATAGCGTAGATAACGCTTCTCCATTGGTACTCTTTGCAATGTATTTCTCCTATTTCTGTATCGGAGGCAATGCCATAAGGGAGCGTAGATAACGCTTCTCCATTGGTACTCTTTGCAATGTATTTCTCCTATTTCTGTATCGGAGGCAATGCCATAAGGGATAGCAGAAAAACTGTGTTTAAATTGTTGCTCTGATGAAATTATTTAAACATAGTAACAGTCAGATTCCCCCCATGAACCATGGACCTTGCCGTTGGTGGGGGGGGGGGGGGGGGGGCTTGGGTGTTTCAACGATACAGATAGCCGTACCGTAGGTGCAACCACAACGAAGGGATATCTGTTGAGAGGCCAGACAAATGTGTGGTTCCTGAAGAGAGACAGCAGCCTTTTCAGTAGTTGCACGGGCAACAGTCTGGATGATTGACTGATCTGGCCCTGTAATACTAACGAAAACGGCTTTGCTGTTGTGGTACTGCGAACGGCTGAGAGCAAGGGGAAACTACGGCCGTAATTTTTCCCGAGGGCATGCAGCTTTACTGTATGATTAAATGATGATGGCGTCCTCTTGGGTAAAATATTCCGGAGGTAAAATAGTCCCTCATTCGGATCTCTGGGCGGGGACTACTCAAGAGGACGTCGTTATCAGGAGAAAGAAAACTGGCGTTCTACGGATCGGAGCGTGGAATGTCAGATCCCTTAATCGGGCAGGTAGGTCAGAAAATTTTAAAAAGGAAATGGATAGGTTAAAGTTAGATATAGTGGGAATTAGTGAAGTTCGGTGGCAGGAGGAACAAGACTTCTGGTCAGGTGACTGCTGGGTTATAAACACAAAATCAAATAGGGGTAATGCAGGAGTAGGTTTAATAATGAATAGGAAAATAGGAATGCGGGTAAGCTACTACAAACAGCATAGTGAACGCATTATTGTGGCAAAGATAGATACGAAGCCCACACCTACTACAGTAGTACAAGTTTATATGCCAACTAGCTCTGCAGATGACGAAGATATTGAAGAAATTTATGATGAGATAAAATAAATTATTCAGGTAGTGAAGGGAGACGAAAGTTTAATAGTCATGGGTGACTGGATTTCGACAGTAGGAAAAGGAATATCAAGAGCTCAGATGGAAACTCAGTTCTAAGCAAAGAAGGGAAAGCAAACAGATGGAAGGAGTATATAGACGGTCTGTACAAGGGCGATGTACTTGAGGACTATATTATGGAAATGGAAGAGGATGTAGATGAAGACGAAATGGGAGATACAATACTGCGTGAAGAGTTTGACAGAGCACTGAAAGACCTGATTTGAAACAAGGCCCCGGGAGTAGACAACATGCCGTTGGAACTACTGACAGCCTTGGGAGAGCCAGTCCTGACAAAACTCTACCATCTCGTGAGCAAGATGTATGAGACAGGCAAAATTCCCTCAGACTTCAATAAGAATATAATAATTACAATCCCAAAGAAAGCAGGTGCTGACAGATGTGAAAATTACCGAACTATCAGTTTAATAAGTCACAGCTGCAAAATACTAACGCGAATTCTTTACAGACGAATGGAGAAACTGGTAGAAGCCGACTTCGGGGAAGATCAGTTTGGATTCCGTAGAAATGTAGGAACACGTGAGGCAATACTGACCCTACGACTTATCTTGGAGGAAAGATTGAGGAAAGGCAAACCTACGTTTCTAGCATTTGTAGACTTAGAGAAATCTTTTGATAATGTTCAGTGGAATACTATCTTTCAAATTCTGAAGGTGGCAGGGGTAAAATACAGGGAGCGAAAGGCTATTTACAATTTGTACAGAAACCAGATGGTAGTTATTAGAGTCGAGGGACATGAAAGGGAAGCAGTGGTTGGGAAGGGAGTGAGACAGGGTTGTGGCCTCTCCCCGATGCTATTCAATCTGTATATTGAGCAAGCAGTAAAGGAAGCAAAAGAAAAATTCAGAGTAGGTATTAAAGTCCATGGAGAAGAAATAAAAATGTTGAGGTTCGCCGATGACATTGTAATTCTGTCAGAGACAGCAAAGGACTTGGAAGAGCAGTTGAACGGAATGGACAGTGTCTTGAAAGGAGGGTATAAGATGAACATCAACAAAAGCAAAACGAGGATAATGGAATGTAGTCGAATTAATTCGGGTGATGCTGAGGGAATTAGATTAGGAAATGAGACACTTAAAGTAGTAAACGACTTTTGCTATTTGGGGAGCAAAATAACTGATGATGGTCGAAGTAGAGAGGATATAAAATGTAGACTGGCAATGGCAAGGAAAGCGTTTCTGAAGGAGAGAAATTTGTTAACATCGAGTATAGATTTAAGTGTCAGGAAGTAGTTTCTGAAAGTATTTGTATGGAGTGTAGCCATGTATGGAAGTGAAACATGGACGACAAATAGTTTAGACAAGAAGAGAATAGAAGCTTTCGAAATGTGGTGCTACAGAAGAATGCTGAAGATTTGATGCGTAGATCACAGAACTAATGAGGAAGTATTGAATAGAATTGGGGAGAAGATTTTGTGGCACAACTTGACTAGAAGGAGGGATCGGTTGGTAGGACATGTTCTGAGGCATCAAGGGATGACCAATTTAGTACTGGAGGGCAGCGTGGAGGGTAAAAATCGTAGAGGGAGACCAAGAGATGAATACACTAAGCAGATTCAGAAGGCTGTAGGCTGCAGTAGGTACTGGGAGATGAAGAAGCTTGCACAGGATAGAGTAGCGTGGAGAGCTGCATCAAACCAGTCTCAGGAGTGAAGACCACAACAACAACAACAGTCAGATGCTAAAGAAAGGGTCCGCTGCTCGTGGTCGTGTGGTAGCGTTCTCGCTTCCCGCGCCCGGGTTCGATTCCCGGCGGGGTCAGGGATTTTCTCTGCCTCGTGATGACAGGGTGTTGTGTGATGTCCTTAGGTTAGTTAGGTTTAAGTAGTTCTAAGTTCTAGGGGACTGATGACCATAGATGTTAAGTCCCATAGTGCTCAGAGCCATTTTTTTGCTAAGAAAGGACCCCTATTGTATTGTGTATTGAACTCGGGACCTAGAGACGACGGAGCGGCTGCGTCTCCACCGTAGCCATCAGTGGTTCACAACCGGCTACAGCATCACTCACCCCACCACCTCTCCATACAGAACACAGGGTTACTGTGAGGTCCGGCCACCAGTGGACCCCCTTTGAACGTCTCATACCAGACGCGTGTACCTCCAAATGTTAGCGTGGTAGAGTAATGTGGTGTGCGCATACGTGGAGATTTGCGCAGCAATCGCCGACATAGTGTGACTGAGGCGGAATAAAGGGAACCAGGCCGCATTCGCTGAGACAGATGGAAAACCGCCTTAAAAACCTCCACAGGCTGGCCGTACACCGTACCTCGACACAAATCCATCGGGCAGATTCATGCCAGGGACTGGCATGCCTTCCCAGTCTGGAAGCAGCGCGTTATACAGCGTGGCTAGCCGAGCAGGCAGGGACCTCTATAGTGCAAAGTCACAAAAACCGCGTGATGTGTACGGCATTCGAAGCCCCACATGTCGTATACCATGCAACCACGATACTGGCTGATAAAGGCAACAGGGGCAGGGCTGGATGTATCCAATGGTGAACACAGCATGAGGCTATTGAGTATAGTTGTACTTGTTAGTCAATGAGTAACTCACAACAGGGCTACTGCTGCTGATACAGAACAGAACAAGGGCAATGAAAACAAAGAACATTGCTTTATATCTACAACAACAGTTGCCAAAGTTGACATTTTGTCAGAAAGAAATCCAAGGAATTTTGCACAGAGTGAGAAAGAAGTGGCAGAGGAAATATTAGGATTTCTGCAAGATGAGTCAGTGGAATGTGTGGTGTTGTATATGCTCGACCGTATGGTCAACGTACATGAGAAGTACAATGATAACGATATGTGTAACAAATGAAAGTGATATTGAAACAGGTGGCAAGTCATGTCCTTGTTGGATATCTAGCCACAAATCTTGTATCCAGTGAGACTAGTAAAGGAGAATCGCCCAAGAAGCGGCCACTAAATATTGTTATGCACACAGTGGATCATCCTCAGCATAGTCAAAAAAAAAATTATTATCAGCTTTTGAATTAGTTCACAGTGGTATGACACTGTAGTACTTAAGAAAAACTATCGATATTCAAGGGAGGACAAGACGTACTTGCTACAAAAACTAGTGTTTGATCATTTCATAGATGTTCAATACAATTTACAGAATGTGCATGATAGTGATCTACTATGTAACGCACATCACACTGTGCACAACAAAGATTGCAATGATTGCAAGGGAAGCAGTGGATGGTCGCATAACTTCAAACAGTGCTACACAATTGGAAGATGTTGAAAATTAGACGATAATATCTTTTTGAAAAGCTGGCCACTGATTCTGCCGTGGTGTGTATACACAAACCCTGAATATGATATATTATCATCACAAGCGGAAGCAGGCAAACAGTTATTTTGAGTAGTCGGGCGTAGCCTGCCGTGGAGAGAAGCAGATGAGGTCGCAGCCTGGTATGGATGTGCTAGTAGTAGCAGACATGACTTTGGTATTAATTGCGGATTTTTGGTAATTCGGCTTTCTGCGTGTAGTTGTTGCTTGCTTGTGCGCTGGAGGGATTTTGGCAGATTTTTGTATCCATATATTGAAAGTAATATTCATACCTTTGTTGCGACCAGATGCGTGATTATTGAGACACTGTGGAATAATTAAAGTTGTTGCTAATAAAGAAAAGGTCTGAGTAAAGTTTATCAGTGTTTAAATTGGCAATTTTGAAGAAGATAGTAAATTAAAAGTTTTTATTGGTTTCTTTCTTTTTTTTACACCACTTAAGGATTGTTGACCAGACCCCTCCTGATCATTCATTTATTATATAGAAAAACGTACAGTAGTCGTATCAGTAGTTGTGACCATGGATTGCACTCTGTATGGTTCATAGTATTGCTTTTGAATTATTTTCGCTTGTTCCTGGATGCAGATTATTCATACAGTTGCAGCAGCAATATGAGGTAAGTCATCTGTTTCGAGGAGGAGCGCTATTGTATTAATTGTCAGAAAATATTTTTATAATCCCAACGAGATACAAGAGAATTTGATTTTTCATGATTTAAAGGAAAAATAATAAATTTCTACTCATTTTTTTTTCTCAATCAGAATACTAATATTGCAAGAGATGAAGCTTTACACATTTCCATACATCTTTTACCAGAACAATAATCATTATAAATATTGAACTAAACACTTTCCACCTGTCAACTTGTCTGCCAGGACTTTCGTCTTGCTACAGCAGTTGGAAAAAATTTTATGCATAGTGGTTGGTCAGAAGTTGCTGAACGGCATTTTTTTGTTGCTTGCACACTGTGGTGCATTAATTCATTTTTTTTTATTTCTTCATTTTTCTGGTTCAGGATTTGTTTATTTATTTTGTAACAGCGAAGTTAACAGTTTTGTGTTAAGATATTTGTTTCGTCCTACCCCCCATGAACCATGGACCTTGCCGTTGGTGGGGAGGCTTGCGTGCCTCAGCGATACAGATGGCCGTACCGTAGGTGCAACCACAACGGAGGGGTATCTGTTGAGAGGCCAGACAAACGTGTGGTTCCTGAAGAGGGGCAGCAGCCTTTTCAGTAGTTGCAGGGGCAACAGTCTGGATGATTGACTGATCTGGCCTTGCAACATTAACCAAAACGGCCTTGCTGTGCTGGTACTGCGAACGGCTGAAAGCAAGGGGAAACTACAGCCGTAATTTTTCCCGAGGACATGCAGCTTTACTGTATGATTAAATGATGATGGCATCCTCTTGGGTAAAATATTCCGGAGGTAAAATAGTCCCCCATTCGGATCTCCGGGCGGGGACTACTCAGGAGGATGTCGTTATCAGGAGAAAGAAAACTGGCGTTCTACGGATCGGAGCGTGGAATGTCAGATCCCTTAATCGGGCAGGTAGGTTAGAAAATTTAAAAAGGGAAATGGATAGATTAAAGTTAGATATAGTGGGAATTAGTGAAGTTCGGTGGCAGGAGGAACAAGACTTCTGGTCAGGTGACTACAGGGTTATAAACACAAAATCAAATAGGGGTAATGCAGGAGTAGTTTTAATAATGAATAGGAAAATAGGAATGCGGGTAAGCTACTACAAACAGCATAGTGAACGCATTATTGTGGCCAAAATAAATATGAAGCCCACACCTACTACAGTAGTACAAGTTTATATGCCAACTAGCTCTGCAGATGATGAAGAAATTGAAGAAATGTACGATGAAGTAAAAGAAATTATTCAGATAGTGAAGGGAGACGAAAATTTAATAGTAATGGGTGACTGGAATTCGAGTGTAGGAAAAGGGAGAGAAGGAAACATAGTAGGTGAATATGGATTGGGGCTAAGAAATGAAAGAGGAAGCCGCCTAGTAGAATTTTGCACAGAGCACAACTTAATCATAGCTAACACTTGGTTTAAGAATCATGAAAGAAGGTTGTATACGTGGAAGAACCCTGGAGATACTAAAAGGTATCAGATAGATTATATAATGGTAAGACAGAGATTTGGTTATGACCTGTAGATTAAAACTGAAGAAACTGCAAAAATGTGGGAAATTAAGGAGATGGGACCTGGATAAACTGAAAGAACCAGAGGTTGTACAGAGTTTCAGAGAGAGCATAAGGGAACAATTGACAGGAATAGGGGAAAGAAATACAGTAGAAGAAGAATGGGTAGCTCTGAGGGATGTAGTAGTGAAGGCAGCAGAGGATAAAGTAGGTACAAAGACGAGGGCTGCTAGAAATCCTTGGGTAACAGAAGAAATATTGAATTTAATTGATGAAAGGAGAAAATATAAAAATGCAGTAAATGAAGCAGGCAAAAAGGAATACAAACGTCTCAATAATGAGATCGACAGGAAGTGCAAAATGGCTAAACAGGGATGGCTACAGGACAAATGTAAGGATGTAGAAGCTTATCTCACTAGGGGTAAAATAGATACTGCCTACAGGAAAATTAAAGAGACCTTTGGAGAGAAGAGAACCACGTGTATGAATATCAAGAGCTCAGATGGCAGCCCAGTTCTAAGCAAAGAAGGGAAGGCAAAAAGGTGGAAGGAGTATATAGAAGGTTTATACAAGGGCGATGTACTTGAGGACAATATTATGGAAATAGAAGAGGATGTAGATGAAGATGAAATGGGAGATACGATACTGCGTGAAGAGTTTGACAGAGCACTGAAAGACCTGAGTCGAAACAAGGCCCCCGGAGTAGACAACATTCCATTAGAACTACTGACGGCCTTGGGAGAGCCAGTCATGACAAAACTCTACCAGCTGGTGAGCAAGATGTATGAGACAGGCGAAATACCCTCAGACTTCAAGAAGAATATAATAATTACAATCCCAAAGAAAGCAGGTGCTGACAGATGTGAAAATTACCGTACTATCAGTTTAATAAGCCACGGCTGCAAAATACTAACGCGAATTCTTTACAGACGAATGGAAAAACTGGTAGATGCAGACCTCGGGGAGGATCAGTTTGGATTCCGTCGAAATGTTGGAACACGTGAGGCAATACTGACCTTACGACTTATCTTAGAAGAAAGATTAAGAAAAGGCAAACCTACGTTTCTAGCATTTGTAGACTTAGAGAAAGCTTTTGACAATGTTGACTGGAATACTCTCTTTCAAGTTCTAAAGGTGGCAGGGGTAAAATACAGGGAGCGAAAGGCTATTTATAATTTGTACAGAAACCAGATGGCAGTAATAAGAGTCGAGGGGCATGAAAGGGAAGCAGTGGTTGGGAAAGGAGTGAGACAGGGTTGTAGCCTCTCCCCGATGTTATTCAATCTGTATATTGAGCAAGCAGTAAAGGAAACAAAAGAAAAATTCGGAGTAGGTATTAAAATTCATGGAGAAGAAGTAAAAACTTTGAGGTTCGCCGATGACATTGTAATTCTGTCAGAGACAGCAAAGGACCTGGAAGAGCAGTTGAACGGAATGGACAGTGTCTTGAAAGAAGGATATAAGATGAACATTAACAAAAGCAAAACGAGGATAATGGAATGTAGTCAAATTAAATCGGGTGATGCTGAGGGAATTAGATTAGGAAATGAGACACTTAAAGTAGTAAAGGAGTTTTGCTATTTAGGAAGTAAAATAACTGATGATGGTCGAAGTAGAGAGGATATAAAATGTAGACTGGCAATGGCAAGGAAAGCGTTTCTGAAGAAGAGAAATTTGTTAACATCGAATATAGATTTATGTATCAGGAAGTCGTTTCTGAAAGTATTTGTTTGGAGTGTAGCCATGTATGGAAGTGAAACATGGACGATAACTAGTTTGGACAAGAAGAGAATAGAAGCTTTCGAAATGTGGTGCTACAGAAGAATACTGAAGATAAGGTGGATAGATCACGTAACTAATGAGGAAGTATTGAATAGGATTGGGGAGAAGAGAAATTTGTGGCACAACTTGACTAGAAGAAGGGATCGGTTGGTAGGACATGTTTTGAGGCATCAAGGGATCACAAATTTAGCATTGGAGGGCAGCGTGGAGGGTAGGAATCGTAGAGGGAGACCGAGAGATGAGTACACTAAGCAGATTCAGAAGGATGTAGGTTGCAGTAGGTACTGGGAGATGAAGCAGCTTGCACAGGATAGAGTAGCATGGAGAGCTGCATCAAACCAGTCTCAGGACTGAAGACAACAACAACAACATATTTGTTTCGTATTTTTGTGTCATTTTCTTTGTTGCTACGACGACAGTGGAAACTAAAGCACAGGCAGGAATGGACAAGACTGCAGAAGTAACTCCAAACAATGTTTCAGAAAATTTGAGACAGTATAGAAAATTCTTCTCACGATGATAAAGTCAGGGAACTTCTGAACAATACTGTGAATAATCAGAGCATAGGCTATTATTTGCAGGTCTTGCATGATGAACTGCTGGGAACTACACGCAATTCAGAAAATCATAATAACCTGCCACAACCATATTTTGTTACGAGAGATTTAGGTATGGCCTCCACTTTTACAGAGAAAAAGTAATTTTGTTCCTCTATTTCAGTTATAATGTTACATAATTAATACTAACTCAGCTTGATGAAATTACAAAATCCAATAATGAAATTAGAGAATTTAATAACGAGAATAAAAAACCTAATGACGAACTTCACAGAGAGATCAAAGAAACTAGGTAAGACATTAATGACAATTTAAACTGTAGATTCGAGGAAATGTCAGAACAGTTGAAAATTCAGGTATTTGAGGAACTCAAGTCTGATAACAATAATCTTGAGTCCAGACTCTACCATGTACAGTCTGTTGATATTTTTGAGTTGAGACAACAAACATCACAAGAAGAATTACAAATATAGGCATTAGCACAAAAGTTCGATTCATTACAGTTACAGACTAACACTGAAGTTTCAAAGACGCAAAATCAATCTATGATCGCTGCAAAAGTAGTCGAAGAATTATCTGGGAGAGTGACGCAAACGAACAACGATCCAGATAAAAGGTCAGACGATATCTGCGATACTTCCGTTCGCTTATACTGAACAGTTTCAATCTCTGCGACGTTTTAAAGAAGGCAGATGGCGATTACTCACCAAAGTAAACATATGCGGAAAATACAGGAATAGTTTACCAATCGGGTGCGGTAACGATGTCGGTAGATTCACTAATTATCACGTTGAAAATCACAAGTCATGGACTAGTTTTGGATCACTTCTCTCAGGTACATGATAATGTCTGCAGGACACAATGACTAGAATGCGAATTGTGGTATGAGAGCAAGCTAATCCATTCAGAGAAACGATGGTTTTGATTACAAACATTTTCCCACATTAAGGAAATTTAAAATTTTTTGCAATGCCAGCAATGAAATTCATCCACGGAGAGGTTAAAACAATTAGACTATTCTTTGCCGCCAATTGGCCGCAAACTTGATTATATTTGCAGTTATCTCAAAGGAGTACCTGCGACAAAAATTAGATAGCTCGTGAATATCGCATGCATAGTGATTCATATCATGCGTTCTTGTCCGCTTACGACCCAATATCGCGTGAAACATAACATTATCATGATGCAAAATTATGAACAATCGAATTTATCATATCCTGTGCAGTACTCTGAAAACACGATTCTCATAAATGGATGTTTAATTCATCCGTACAGTCCGTCAGAATTAACCCACAATTACCTATCAGATTACGTCACATTGTTTTCGCAGGACGTTGTAAGGATGACTTAGAGGCTTTTCAAGCTCTTTTGTAGGAACTTGACTTTGATAATAATGACCACATACAAAGAAATAATAGTAACCAATATGGGGAAAATTACCGTCAGCAGGTGAACCGAAAACGTAGATGGAATGAGACAGCAGCCCTACAGCACCGATTACAGACGCTCGATAACTGATTTCCGTCACCGTCGGAATTATCAGTACAGGAATAGAGACCGTGGATCACCTGAACATAGGCATTATTGCAATGAAGACAATTTTAGACGCACTGGTACTAACAGACTAAATCGAAATGGGCATGATCGTACAAATTTTGATTCCGACCGTGGTACTCAGGTTGTAGAAATAAGGGCACTGAGCCCACGAAACACTAGTACTAATAACAGTTATGTAAGACGAAGTAATTATAATGACAGATCAAACCAAAATTGGCGTGATTTTAAAAATTCAGATTCTGACCCTGACGGAACTGTAAAAATCAGACAGCCCAACCCACGCAACAACTCCAGCAAAATGAACCGACACAACAGCGACTACCACGCCTACAAACGAACCGTTTGCAGTTGCCGACAGTCTACATATGAACCGTATTGTAGGTTTTGATGACATTAGAGACACATTGTTCAAGAAAATGACGATATACCGTTTGTAAAGAGTTTAAAAAGAAGGGCATGTTGACCAAGTAATTTCCGATGATAGCCCACAATGTCGTTCTAATACATGGCAAAAACCTCTGACAAGTATGAAAATTAAACCAACATTTGTATCACGTTTTATTCTATCTTGTAACCCTTTGGAACATATTATGAAAGGGTTAGGTAAACTTTGCAGATTGTATTGCTATTGTCAACAAAGAAACTGGGATTTACACTTGTCACATTTTCAAAATACCATTAACGAACTACCGAATGATTCTACAACTTTGCCTCCACTCCTTGTATTAAAGAATAAACCACCACCAGATCGTACAAAACAATTAACAGCCTTCCCAAAACATGAAGTTTAAGACACCGTGAAGTAATAAACTTAGCATTGGAAAACATCAAGAAAGCCTCAGAGAAAAGGAAGAAACTACAGAACCCACAAGTGAACATCAAGGGCTTACAGGTAGGTCAGAAAGTGTTCCTTAAATCGCATCGTTTATCTCGTAAAGGAAAGTCATTATGTAGCAAGTTTTTCTTGGAGTATGAAGGTCCTTTTCGCTTACAGCAAATCGCACATACTGTACTGTTGAACTTGAAGCAATACGCATGCATAAATCATGAGTACTTCATCACGTGTCGAACATCAACGTATACAACGAATAGTACCCTAAGATGTTTACTGCTCTTTGGTGAACATTTGCAGTGACGAGCATAGGTGCCCCGGCTATTGCAGTGCATCACCTTACTTTAGCTTTCAGTACTGTAGCATACTCTTCAACTAATTTGTATATAAACTAATTTGTATATCTGTTAATGTACCTTTTAATGTCAATGTACTTAATAGGGAATCTTAATAATAGTGATGATCTACGATTTGTATCGTCTGAAGAAAAGTACTTTGAATTTGCTAAGTGTAGTCTGACAAGGTGATAATACAGTGGAAGACAATTTTTTGTCTTTATATTTGCACTATGACAGTATAGAAGGATAAGCCATCTGTGAACAATTTTTATTCAGCTGGTATTATTCTGAGTTTACTGATGAAGTATCTGATTGAAATGTAATACTGTTATCTTATTTCATGAGTGTGGAACTTCTCTTTTGAGATATTGGTACAGTAAAGTAGACTTGGTTTTGAGAGTAAGATTATAATTTATCTCCTTCAGGAAGATGGTTTGAAAATGTAATTGTAGGATCCTTCTCACTCGTCTAATACAGAGCGCCTATGAAGCTGCTTTCTCGGACAGCTAGGCAAGATACAAGAAAATCTAATTAATGGAGTTTATTACAGTAAATTAAACTGACAATGCTTAACTTTACCTCTTTCACAAACCGGTGCCACAAGCAAAAGGCGACATGCTTATAATCAGTGTCCGTCGATATATTCCATTTCCACGCAAGCAAAATATAAGTTACGACTAAAGAGTTAGGATAATGCCTCGCCTTCTATAGCATCTCTTCTAGCACGACTCCTTTCTGTCTGTGTTATGTTCAGTCTAAATTTTTCAGCTGTTCCCGCGTGTCTTCCATCTGTGTTTTCTTACCCTAACGTTTCTGTAATTCCTTTTAGCGTAACGAGCTTTGACGCATTCTGTTACCGCCTAACTCACTGCCGAACCAGGTCGGGTCATCTGGTGGTCCGTCGTCTGTGCTGTTGGTTGCCCAGACTCGTAATTAGCCTATTGTCAGACTGCTGCGACGCTTTATAGAACCGTCGGGCAGATTGTTTTATTTGCTACTTAATCTTGGGGATCCCTGTTTCTTCGTGCAAGGTCGTGGTTGGGTAGTCCCGCGGTAGGTGTAGGGCGAGTCGCAGAGCTCTCCCTTGCACCCCATGTAGCCGACGCTTGTGGGTATCAGCTGCATTCCCCCACACTATAAACGTATATTCTAGCACTGGTCGGATCAGGAGGTGATCTAGCGCCTTCAAACGACCATTTGCTTTCCCCCATACCTCACGAATGTGCGGCTTCCAGGTAAGGCGCCTGTCAAGTTTTACACCTAGATATTTAGCCGTGCGAGACCAGGGGATGGAGCCTCCATGATTCGCAATGGCTGAAGGTTCATAGGCACTCTAAATCTCGTTATTATAAAGGCCTGGCTTTTAGAAGTATTTAATTTCAGCCGCCATTTCGTTGCCCAAGCTCCCAGGGCGTCGCATGCCTCCTGCAAGCGGCGGCATCAGTTAAAAGTGGGTCAATACTATTTCATTGATCATTATTCAGTTTAAATTTAATTGATTTTGTTTTATTTTTGCCTCTCGGTAGCAAAGTATAATCGATTGAAATGTTTATTTATTTTATTTATTTAGTTTTGGTCCTATGACATCTTGTACAGATATAGGTCAGGTCATTAAATGATACATAAAATGAGATCAATACAAGGCTGTCGACTACAAATATCTACATTAATACAACATTATATATACAATTAGTACCCTTTGATAAACAAATAATTCCCATAAATTATTTATTAATTTAACAGTATAAAATTTTTGAACAAGCTGTCTTGCTTTACCAACTTAATGTTGTTAGGAAGGCGGTTATACAGGGTGTTACAAAAAGGTATAGCCAAACAGTCCTCACACACAAATAAAGAAAAGATGTTATGTGGACATGTGTCCATAAACGCTTAATTTCCATGTTAGAGCTCATTTTAGTTGTTCAGTATGTACTGTACCTCCTCGATTCACTGCCAGTTGGCCCAATTGAAGGAAGGTAATGTTGACTTCGGTGCTTATGTTGACATGCGACCCATTGCTCTACAGTACTAACATCAAGCACATCAGTACGTAGCATCAACAGGTTAGTGTTCATCAGTGCAACGTTTACAAATGCGGAGTTGGCAGATGCCCATTTGATGTATGGATTCGCGCGGGGCAATAGCCGTGGGCGCGGTACGTTTGTATCGAGACAGATTTCCAGAACGAAGGTGTCCCGACAGGAAGATGTTCGAAGCAATTGATCGGCGTCTTAGGGAGCACGGAACATTCCAGCCTATGACTCGCGACTGGGGAAGACTTAGAACGACGAGGAAACCTGCAATGGACAAGGCAATTCTTCGTGCAATTGACGATAACCCTAATGTCAGCGTCAGAGAAGTTGCTGCTGTACAAGGTAACGTTGACCATGTCACTGTATGGAGAGTGCTACGGGAGAACCAGTTGTTTCTGTACCATGTACATTGTGTGCAGCCACTATCAGGAGCTAATTGGCCTCCACTTCTGCGAATGGTTCATCCAACAATGTGTCAATCCTCATTGCAGTGCAAATGTTCTCTTTACAGATGAGGCTTCATTCCAACGTGATCAAGTTGTAAATTTTACAATCAAGATGTGTGGGCTGACGAGAATCCGCACGCAATTGTGCAATCATGCCATCAACACAGATTTTCTGTGAACGTTTGGGCAGGCATTGTTGGTGATGTCTCGATTGGGCCCCATGTTCTTCCACCTACACTCAATGGAGCACGTTATCATGACTTCATACGGGATACTCTACTTGTGCTTCTAGAACATGTGCCTTTACAAGTACGACACAACATGTGGTTCATGCACGATGGAGCTCCTGAACATTTCAGTCGAAGTGTTTGTATGCTTCTCAACAACTGATTCGGTGACCGATTGATTGGTAGAGGCGGACCAATTCCATGGCCTCCACGCTCTCCTGACCTCAACCCTCTTGACTTTCATTTATGTGGGCATTTGAAAGCTCTTGTCTACGCAACCCCGGTACCAAATGTAGAGACTCTTTGTGCTCGTATTGTGGACGGCTGTGATACAATACGCCATTCTCCAGGGCTGCATCAGCGCACCAGGGATTCCATGCGACGGGGGGTGGATGCATGTATCCTCGCTAACAGAGGACATTTTGAACATTTCCTGTAACAAAGTGTTTGAAGTCACGCTGGTACGTTCTGTTGCTGTGTGTTTCCATTCCATGATTAATGTGATTTGAAGAGAAGTAATAAAATAAGCTCTAACATGGAAAGTAAGCGTTTCCAGACACATGTCTACATAACATATTTTCTTTCTTTGTGTGTGAGGAATGTTTCCTAAAAGTTTCGCCGTGCCTTTTTGTAACACCATGTATAATTGTGTGCCTCTATGAAGGACTCTCTTCTGGTAGGCTGATGTTCTGGCATGTGAGACATGAATGTTATTGCCATTTCTTGTTGTGTAATTGTGCACAGAGCTGTTCAGCTGATAAGCAGTGGAGGTTCTAAAATATTCTCTTACAAAGACTATTGTTTCAAATATATATAGGTATGGAAGGTTCAGTATCTTTAGAGTAGGAAAAAGAGAGTGACATGACCCTTGCCTCTTTAAGTTGCAGATGATTCTGATAGCTCTTTTCTGGGTTTTGAAAACAGATTGAGTACATGGTGCATTCCCCCAAAATATTATTTTATATCGGATTGCTGACTGGAAATGTGTGTGATATGCCTTTATTACTATTTCTCTATTACAGCTTGAGCTTAGTGTCCGTAGCATGTAACAGATCGACGATGGCTTGCTTGTGTATTCCACTTGCGATCACTCTGCAGATATATTCCTAGGAACTTAACACCATCAACTAATTTTACAGTTTTGTTGTTTATTTTCAATGCGTGTTCCTTTTGTTGTTTATAGTGGGAAATATGAAAGTTCGTGGCCACCGTTTTCCCAGTGTTAATTATAAGTCTGGAATCTGTACCCAATATTGTTAACGTTTACGAGTGCTAAATTTCTGAAATGTTTGAAAAGTAATGAACTTTGTTGGTTGGAATCAATTATTTCTTTATTTACGCATGTCCAAGACGGTAAGTAATGCCGATGTGGGATATTCAGCACTAAAATATTTGTGTGTGTCAACTGTCCTAAGCATCTTTTTAGTTCTTGTTTTGCTTTGTGAGTTTCGTTTTTATACATGTCATTTGATCCTCCAAATAGCACAACAAAGCCTTCAGAGGATAAGTCAGCAATGTCTGTTAATCGTACATGCTTGCAAACTTCTGACATAGAAGCACCAGGCTTTATGTAAGGGATTGTTTGTACATTGGACTGACCGTTCAGAAGGCGAGCAAATCCATGACCATGACTGTCTGCCATCACCACCACTTTTCTTCGTTTAGGTTTCTCTGCATGTTTAGAAGGCTCACCGGCGTTATAGCCAAACAATGTAGTATTGGGGCTGGACAAACACTTGATATTTAGGTCTCGCAAGTGTTCAGGTCTTTCAGTTTCATTTCCTTTAATAACAGTAATTGTGTTGGTTCCATGCAAAGAAATTGTTAATAAATAAAAGTAGAGAAGAGTTTGGAAAGGAAACGGTTCAACTCGTGAAATCAATAAGTGACAGCGAGGAGACAGGAAGAAAGGCAATGCTGCAAAATCCACTAGTTCTGAGTGTACTCGGTTTGAAACAATATAGTAAAATGAATGTGAAGATAAGTGACAAAGACAAAAAATAATGCAGTGGAAAATGTCCACATAATAGTGTGATATGAGTACATCCAATACCTGTAAGGGGGATGAGTTTGTGTTGTTTACAGTTATTATCATCTAAAATGACTTTGTTCAAGTAATTACTATGGTGACAAATGTACAGCTATTGAGTGAAAATTGAAATTAGTTTGTACAAAATGTTGAATGACAAATTAGATACTCCAGTTGTATTGAACTCCAGCACTGAATGTGGACAAGTAAAAAATGAATGTATAATTCTCTGAAGATAGGGACAAGCCTGAAACCAGCGGTGACTTAAATAAATCATCTTCGATTGTGACTGATAGTGGATCTTATTCTACACCCTGCATTTCATACAGTTCTTTACAAAGGACATATCATCATCAACAACAATACAGCATAGGGGAAAAGAAATTTGTAAATCTCATTGTTCAAAATTCCTGTACTGATCAGAACTTGAAATGGGTATCACATAATATAGATATTGTCAATGCTTGAGCTTAACAACCTTTCTTGTGCATGTCATTGCGTGTGTTGATGATTTAAGAATTAGAATATTAACTTACTTTGCATACTTCCATTCACTGATGTTATACTGAATAATTTTATGAGACATTTTTACACATGGATGCAAGGTATTCATTCCACAGAAACATGCTGTGAGGATAATATCTGGTGTTAATCCTCAGACTTCATGTAGGAAACTGCTTAAAGAATCAGGCATATTAACAACAGCCTCACAATATATTTACAGAGGGGCAGTTTATCAATGTTACGGGTCCCACACTGTCAGTGGCCTGTAACTGTTTTTCTAGTAGAAAATTAACTGTCAATAGTTAGTAGTGATTGAAAATATTTACACTGTTTATGGTTATGTGTGCACAACTGTGCAGCATTTTTAAAGCAGTTGAAATAATAAATTACTGGCCAAAATTGTGTGTATTTTCAAATATTTGTAGAACACATTCAATGTAATTTTATTTTATTAAACTTCATTTTTCATATTACAAACTTGAACAAAAGTTTTAATTATATGTTGTGTATCACCATGGTCTGCTGTGCATTGTTATAAGCTTGCACCACAATTTTGTTGACAGAAATGTCCTACCTGACATTGCTAATGAACATCATATAACAATAATGTGTTGAAGTATCCTTGGTAAATAGATGTGGCCATAGTAGAAATTCTTGGGTAACACAAGAGATATTGAATTTAATTGTCAAAAGCAGAAAATAAAAAAATTACATAAATGAAGCAGGTGAAAGGGAATACAAGCACCTGGAAAATAATATTGACAGGAAGTGCAAAATGGCTAGAGGACAAATGTAAGGATTTAGAAGCATATAACACTAGGTGCCCCCCGACCCCCTTCCCCAGCCCATGAACCATGGACCTTGCAATCGGTGGGGAGGCTTGCATGTCTTAGTGATACAGATAGTCGTACAGTTCGGGACAACCACAATAGAGAGGTATCTGTTGAGAGGCCAGACAAACTTGTGATTCCTGAAGATGGGCAGCAGCCTTTACAGTAGTTGTAGGGGCAACAGTCTGGATGATTGACTGATCTGGCCTTGTAACATTAACCAAAACGGCCTTGTTATGCTGGTACTGTGAACGGCTGAAAGCAAGGGGAAACTACAGCCATAATTTTTCCCGACACCATGCAACTCTACTGTAAGGTCACATGGTGATGGCGTCCTCTTGGGTAAAATATTCCAGAGGTAAAATAGTCCCCCATTCAGATCTCTGGGTGGTGACCACTCAGGAGGATGTCGTTATCAGGAGAAAGAAAACTGGCATTCTACGGGTCGGAGGGTGCAATATGAGATCCCTTAATTGGACAGATAGGTTAGAAAATTTAAAAGGGAAATTGATAGGTTAAAGTTAGATGTAGTGGGAATTAGAGCAGTTCAGTGGCAGGAAGAACAAGACTTCTGGTCAGGTGAATAAAGGGTTGTTGTTGTTGTTGTTGTTGTGGTCTTCAGTCCTGAGACTGGTTTGATGCAGCTCTCCATGCCACTCTGTCCTGTGCAAGCTTCTTCATCTGCCAGTACCTACTGCAACCTACATCCTTCTGAATCTACCTAGTGTATTCATCTCTTGGTCTCCCTCTACGATTTTTACCCTCTACACTGCCCTCCAATACTAAATTGGTGATCCCTTGATGCCTCAGAACATGTCCTACCAACCGATCCCTTCTTCTAGTCAAGTTGTGCCACAAACTTCTCATCTCCCCAATCCTATTCAATACTTCCTCATTAGTTATGTGATCTACCCATCTAATCTTCAGCATTCTTCTGTAGCACCACATTTCGAAAGCTTCTATTCTCTTCTTGTCCAAACTATTTATCGTCCATGTTTCACTTCCATACATGGCTACACTCCATACAAACACTTTCAGAAAAGACTTCCTGACTCTTAAATCTATACTCGATGTAATACAGGGTTATAAATACAAAATCAAATTGGGATAATGCAAGAGTAACTTTAATAATGAATAAAAAAGTAGGAACGCAGGTAAGCTACTATGAACAGCATAGTGAACACATTATTGTAGCCGAGATAGACATGAAACGCATGCCTACCACAGTAGTACAACTATCTCTGCAGATAACGAAGAGATGAAAATTTAATAGTCATGGACGACTGGAATTCGGTAGTAGGAAAAGGAAGAGAAGGAAAAGTACTAGGTGACTATGGAATGGGAGTAAGGAACGAAACAGAACCACCTGGTAGAATTTTGCACAGAGAATAACTTAATCATAGCTAACTCTTGGTTTAAGAATTATGAAAGAAAATTGTATGTGTGGAAGAGGCCTGAGACACTGAAAGGTTCCAGATAGATTATATAATGGTCAGATAGAGATTTAGGAACCAGGTTCTAAACTGTAAGACTATTCCAGGGGCAGATGTGGACTCTGACCACAATCTATTGGTTATGAACTGTAGATTAAAACAGTAGAGACTTCAAAAAGGTGAGAATTTAAGGAGATGGGACCTGGACTAACATAAAAAACGAGAGGTTGTAGAGAGATTCAGAGAGAGCATTAGGGAACGATTGACAAGAGCGAGGGAAAGAAATACAGTAGAAAAAAAATGGGAAGCTGTGAGAGATGAAATATTGAAGGCAGCAGAGGATCAAGTAGGTAAAAAGACAGGGGTGGGTAGAAAACCTTGGGTAAAAGAAGATATACTGAATTTAATTGATGAAAGGAAAAAATACAAAATTGCAGTAAATGAAACAGGCAAAAAGGAATACAAACGACTCAAAAATGAGGTCAAAAGGAAGTGCAAAATGGCTATGCAGGGATGGCTTGAGGACAAATGGAAGGATGTAGGGGCATGTATCACTAGGGGTAAGATAGATTGTCCCAAAAGGAAAATTAAAGAAACATTTGGAGAAAAGAGAACCCCTTGTATGAATATCAAGAGCTCAGAAGGAAAAACAGTTCTAAGCAAAGAAGGAAAAGCAGAAAGGTGGAAGGAATATATATATATAGAATCTATATAAGGGCGCGTGTTGAAGACAGTTTTATGGACATGGAAGAGCAAGTAGATGAAGATGAAATGGGAGATATGATACTGCGTGAAGAATTTGACAGGCCACTGAAAGAACTAAGCCAAAACGTGGCCCCGGGAGTAGACAACATTCCATGGGAACTACTGATAGCCTCTTGAGAGCCATCCCTGCCAAAACTCTACCATCTGATAAGCAACATGTATGAGACAGGCAAAATACCCTCAGACTTCAAGAAGAATATAATAATTCCAATCCCAAAGAACGCAGGTGCTGACAGATGTGAAAATTACCGAACTATCAGTTTAATAAGCCAAAGCTGCAAAATACTAACACGAAACAGACTAATGGATTAACTGGTAGAGGCTGACCTCGGGGAAGATCAGTTAGGATTCTGTAGAAATGTTGGAACATGTGAGGCAATACTGACATTGCAACTTATCTTGGAGGAAAGATTGAGGAAAGGCAAACCTATGTTTCTAGCATTTGTAGACTTAGATAAAGCTTTTGACAGCGTTGACTGGAATACTCTCTTTCAAATTCTGAAGGGGGCAGAGACAAAATACAGGGAGCAAAAGGCTATTTACAACTTGTACAGAAAAGCAAAACGAGGATAATGGAATGTAATCGAATTAAGTCGGGTGATGCTGAGGGAATTAGATTAGGAAATGAGACACTTAAAGTAGTAAAGGAGTTTTGCTATTTTGGGAGCAAAATAACTGATGATGGTTGTTGTAGAGAGGATATAAAATCTAGACTGGCAATGGCAAAGAAAGCGTTTCTGAAGAAAAGAAATTTGTTGGCATCGAGTATAGATTTAAGTGCAGGAAGTGTTCGTATGGAGTGTAGCCATGTATGGAAGTGAAACATGGTTGGTTAATAGTTTGGACAAGAAAAGAATAGAATCTTTCAAAATGTGGTGCTACAGAAGAATGCTGAAGATTAGATGGGTAGATCACGTAACTAATGATGAGGTACAGAATACAATTGGGGAGAAGAAGAATTTGCGCACAGTGTGACTAGAAGAAGGGATCGGTTGGTAGGACATGTTCTGAGGCATCAAGGGATCACCAATTTAGTATTAGAGGGCAGTGTGGACGGGAATATTTGTAGAGGGAGACCAAAAGATCAATATACTAAGCAGATTCAGAAGGATGTAGGCTGCAGTAGGTACTTGGAGATGAAGAAGCTTGCGCACGATAGAGTAGCATGGAGAGCTACATCAAACCAGTCTCTCGACTGAAGACTACAACAACAACGACATCATTAGGTGAAAGATGGATAGTGCATACAGGAAAATTAAGGAGGTCTTTGGAGAAAAGAATATCAAGATCGCAAGTACAAAACCAATCTTAGGCAAAGCAGGGATAGCTGAAAGGTGGAAGGAGTTTATAGGGGGTGTATTGGAGGGCAATATTATAGAAATGGAAGAGGCCACAGATGAAGATGAGATAGGAGATATGATACTGCAAGAAGAATTTGACAGAGCACTGAAAGACCTAAGTCAAAACAAGACCCCAGGAGTAGTCAACATCCTGTTGGCATTATTGATAGCTTTGGGAGAGCCAGCCATGACAAAACTCTTCCACCTGGTGAAAAAGATGTATGCGACAGGCGAAATATCCTCTGGGTTCAAGAAGAATATTATAATTCCAGTTCCAAAGAAAGCAGGTGCTGACGTATGTGAATATTATTGTACTATCAGTTTAATAAGTCATGTTTGCAAAATACTAAGACGAATTCTTTACAGAAGAATAGAAAAACTGGTAGAAGCTAAACTCAGGCAAGACCAGTTTGAATTCCAGAGAAATGTAGAAACACATGAGACAATACTGACCCACCAACTTCTCTTAAAAGATAGGTTAAGTGAAGGCAAATCTATGTTTACAGCATTTGTAGACTTTCAGAAAACTTTTGTCAATGTTGACTGGAACACTCTCTTTGAAATTATGAGGGTAGTAGTGGTAAAATACAGGGAGCAAAAGGCTATTTAAAACTTGTACAGAAACTAGACAGTAGTTCTAAGAGTCAAGGGGCATAAAAGGCAGACAGTGATTGAATGCAAAGTAAAATTTGGAGTAGTAATTAAAGTTCAGGGAAAAGAAAGAAAAACTTTGAGGTTTGCTAATGAATTGTAATTCTGTCAGTGACAGCAAAGGACTTGGTAGAGCAGGTGAACGGAATGGGCAGTATCTTGAAAGGAGGGTATAAGATGAACAACAAAAGCGAAATGAGGATATTGGAATGTAGTTGAATTAAATGAGGTGATGCTGAGCGAATTAGATTAGAAAATGAAACACTTAAAATAGTAGGTGATTTTTATGATTTGGACATCCAATGATGGCTGAAGTAGGTAGGATATAAAATGTAGACTGGCTATGGCAAGGGAAGTGTTCCTGAAAAAGATGAATTTTTTAGCACCAAGTATACATTTAAGTGTCAGAAAGTCTCATCTGAAAGTATTTGTATGGAGTGTAGCCATGTGTGGAAGTGAAATATGGACACTTGTCTTCTTGAGAAGAGAGTAGGAGCTTTTGAAATTTGGTGCTACAGATGAATGCTGAAGATTAGATGGGTAGATCATGTAACTGATGAGGAGGTAATTAATAGAATTGGCAAGGAAAGAAATTTGTGGCACAACTTGACTAGTAGAAGGGATCAGTTGGCAGGACACTTTCTGAGACATCATGGATCACCAATTTAGTACTGGACGGAAGTGGGGGGTAAAAATTGTAAAGGGACGCCAAGAGATGAATAGAGTGCACAGATTCAGAAGGGGGTAGTAGCAGTAGTTACTCAGAGATGAGACTTGCACAGGATAGAGTAGCATGGAGAGCTGCATGAAACCAGTCTTCGGACTGAAGACTGCAACTACAACACCCCTGCATCAAATAGCATAGGCTGCTCAGCAAAACACTCAGACAATGAATACTCTCAAAGTCCAACAGGTATTACGGTTAATGATAATCTAGTTCACTTGTTGCTGTTTTACCCATCCTGTTGTGGTTCCTTTCAATGATTTTGAGTTCAGACACAGTTTGTCTTTCAGGACATTTGATTACCATGCTTCAAAACATTTATGTAATGTTTTCATGTGTACTTTAAATATTTAACTCATTCAGATGTGCCAATGATTTCATAGCCAAACGTTGCAGTAGCACAACACAGATTAAGCTTCCAAACCAGTGTGTCATGATAAATTTTACTTTTTAATGTGGCTGTAATAATTTATAATGAATTTGGAGACAGTTTATACAAATAAAATTACCAGTTGGTAAAAAACAGTGGTTACCTTAATTTCCCCACTTGGTCAGTTTCAATGTAAATATGGCCTAAGTAAGCAAAGCTCAAAAGGAATTATTTAAGTTTTATGATGGAGAAACTTATTCACAATGTGTTTTCCTTGCTATATGAGTGAAGCCAACATAGAGTCAACTGTGATAGGTAGTTTTAGTGCCTTGATTAATGCTGATTACTTTGCTAGATAATGGTTTAAGAGTAATGGTCAATAGCATTTGTTAGTGTTCAAAATAGTGAAGTGAAACGTTACTAGATTTTGGCATCAGGTTTTGTATGAGAGTAAAAAATAATAATAAATCAAATGAAAATATATGAGTACATATTGCTGGATAGAAGTCCTGCAGTGCATCAGTGGTATGGACCTAGCAAAATTTAAATGGGCCAAGCACTTACTCCCTTGTGATGATTTTGAAAATAACAGTAGCATTAGTAACTGTAACACTAGGAGGAAAAAAACACCACTATCCACAACTTAACCTTACTCACACAAAATTTAGAAAGAAAGTATGCAGCCATTATAATACTTGTCCCTTGTCAGATAAAGGTAGTGGAAGGCACTGAAATACTAAAAAACAAATTGAAATAATTTTTGCTTGACAAATCCTCCTAGCCTGTACCGTACGTGAATTTATGAATAGATGTTACCCGTATGTGCCGGAGCTACCTTTATTAATCTTATGGATTAATATTAAGATAAAAAATCCAGTTATGTAAAGGAGTTTCCACAGAGGAAATGTGGTGTATTTGTAAGGCTATTGAAATGTTTGACATCATAGTGAGTTGTTGTGAATATGACACATAGAACATGCTAAACAGTGTCCTGAAACATACCCAGAATATCTTCCACACTAAGATTTATATGCTTTAATATCAAAAAATTATTAAAAATGTGTGGTCATGAGTAAAACATTTATCTGCCACAAACAATACAAAATATCTAAATGTTCTTTGTGTCATGTTAAGGAACTTGAATCAGTGAGGAAAACAAACTACTAAGTAAAACTTCGCCAGTTTAATATTAGATTAGCTTTTTCTTTTTCTTTAACATTATACTAAGTCCAATAAGCATGGTAAGACTCCCAATAATGTAAGTATGAAACTACTTTATGGTAAATCCAGCATAAAGGTGAATCAGTATAATTCACCTTTATGCTGGATTTACCATTAATCAGTAGTTTCATACTTACATTATTGACAGTCTTACCATGCTTATTGGACTTATCACATTTAAATGCGTATCCAGCACCTATCTAATTCAGTATTGCTTGGATGTTTTCACAAAGGGTACCATGGCAGTACTTACATAAGTTTTCAGTCCATTTATAATTCTTTGTAGTTTAATAAAAATAAATCATCATGTTTTACAGAATTCAACATGATGAAGAAAACTACCTTGCTAGGAATCCAAACAAGAAACACTATGTCAGCCTCATTCTCCATAGCCCTTATAAAAGGCTGAAGCCAATTATAAATTAGTAATCATTTCAGAAACTTAGAACTATCATCATATGAGGTATGCTCAAAAAGAAACTAAACTTTTTCTGTAGCGCCTCTGCTGTTATTGTGGAATATTTTAAACACTAAAAAATTATTAAGGCTTCCATAGCCACTTGCTGACCAATTGAGTATTGGCTGCTGTCCCAGGTTCTTAGGCTGATGGTGGTTTTATGATTTTTCTGATGTCCTGCCAGCACACGAGGCTGGCATCGTTGAAGCTTCACCCTCCATTGCTGGCGGTGGACTGGAGTTGAGCTCGCAGTCACAGGTTACATGCACATTATGCACCAACAGCCATGGGCTTTTCCTTGGTTATTACCACTGCAGAAAATCTTTCTGACATTGCCACCCAGGAAATATAATCTGTGGCTGAGGAAAATGAGGCAGAAGCCAACATTCAATTTGTCATTTTAAGCACTGTCTACTCAAAATAGTCCCCTCTACTGGCAATACACTGTTCCCATAGTTTCTTCCACATCTGGAAAACATCTTGGAATGAATTTTATGGGTGATGCACAGGTATCTTATCACACTGTCCTGATTCTGCTATATGGTTTGGAAACAATATCCTTTCAACATTGTTTTGAGTTTGGGTAAAGAGAAAAAGTCCACTGTGGCTAAGTCCAGAGAATACAGTGGATGGTTTAGAACGGGAGTGTGATGTTTTGCTAGAGAGCTGTGGACAAGGAGTGACAAATGAGCTAACATATTGTCATTACACAACATTCAGATCTAGTTTTCCCACAATTCAGGCCTCTTCTTGCACATAGCATCCTTCACGCATGCTATGATTCATCAGCAACTTCTCAAACAGTTAAAGGCAATTTAACAATATTATGAGAAGGAAAGTTGCTACTCACCATATAGTGGAGATGCTGAGTTGCAGATAGGCACAACAAAAATACTCTCACAATTATGGTTTTGGCCGTTAAGGCCTTTGTCAACATAGGCGTTCACGCGCACGTGTATGCGTGCATGCACCCACCCACACCCACACACACACACACACACACACACACACACACACACACACGACTGCAGTATCAGGCAACTGAAACCATACTGTGAGCAGCAGCACCAGTGCATGATGGGTGTGGCAACTGGGTGGGGTTAATGTGTGGCCAAAGAAACTGAGGCAGAAGCCATCTTGCTCGATGTCATCCTGGATTACCATTTGAAGAGAATCTTCTTTATCACCTCAGACGCCTCCATTCTTACCACATGACGTGCCCATCTTATTCTTCCTGATTGTGTGATTTTTGTTACAGAAGCATCAGCATATATAGTGTACAATTCTGCTTTGTACCTTTTCCTCCATTGTTCTCTGTCATACACAGGGCCAATTATTCTCCTCAAAACTTTCCTCTCAAATCCATCAAGCAGCCTTGCATCAGGGCCATGTTTCCGAAGCATAAGTGAGAACAGGTCTAACAAGGGATTTATAAATAGTGAATTTTGTTAGGCTGCTGAGGAGTCTTGACCAGAATAAATTACTCAAGGCGAAATATGCCTTATTTTCTGATATCAGCCTAATCTTAATTTCAGTTGAGATGTCATTAAGGCAAGTGACTGTGAAACCAAGATACTTGAAGCTATCAACTCTTTCAAATGTGTATCCATTCACACAGAAAGTTGATGGCATATTGGGTTGATATGCTTTCCTGCAGGCCATGTATTTAGTTTTATCTTCATTTATCGTAAGACCCATCTTCTTACTTGCTTGACTTAAGGCTGTAAAAGCGTTTTTCAGTGCTGGTAATGTCTGTGCTATGATGTCTGCGTCATCTGCATATGCTAAAATCTGCACCGACTTGTAGAAGATGGTGGCCCTGGTCTGTAGGCCTGCTTCCCTAATCAACTTCTTGATTGCTACATTAAATAATAAGCATGCTAATGCATCTCCTTGACATGGCGCATTTTTATTTCCATGGGGTCTGAGTAATTTCCTCAAACTCGAATGCAGTTTCTTACATCAGACATCACCATTTTAAGCATTCTCATGACCTTTCCATGTATCTCCATCTACTGAAATGCAAGAAACAACTGGTTTCTGTTGATGCTGTCATATGCAGCCTTAAAGTCAATAAAGAGGTGATGTGTTCCAATTTAATATTCAACCATTTTCTCCAAAATGTGGTGCAGGTTGAAAATTTTGTCTATTGTTGACCTTCCTCATCAAAATCCCCTTTGGTATATTCCAATTTCTTAACCTGCCTGTGGGAGTAGCCAATCAAAAATAATATTAGATAACACCTTGTATCCCAGGTTCAGGAGGATGATTCCACGGTGGTTTCTGCACTCCATTCAGTCGTCCTTTTTATGTATGGGACATAATATTCCTTCATTGCATTCATATGGTATCCTTTCCTGTTCCCATATGAGAGTGATAAGGTCAAACTGAGACTGCTCCACATGTTAGCAATTCTGCAGGAATGCTATCAGTGCCACGAGCCTTGCTACTCTTCAATTTCCTTAAAAAAAATTTAACACCCTCTAACCCTAGGCCATGCAGTGGCTGTTCATCATCCAATCCCTGCTCACAATTATTAGAGATATCCTCTGGTTGCTCTATCTCTCAATTCAGCAGGTCATGAAAGTATGTTCGCCATCTTTCCAGAGTCTATTTACTCTCACTTATTGTTTCCTTCTTCACCTCTAAACAAACAGGCACTTAAACATGATTTTCAGAGTATCCATGTAGATGTAGATCCTGTCTGTGTGCCAGACACATTAGACCTACACCTAAATTTATGGCCTGGAGTGCGATGGTGATTGAACCTGTTGTGTTGCCATTCACCAGATATTAATACACTAGCATTTCACATTTGTAATTGCTTGTCTTGCTGTTACATTAACCTGTGGTCTTGCAATGTTAATCACTTAAATATGTTACCTAAATGAATGTATTCCCAAAATTTCATTACTCTACATTAATTATACTTTAGTTTTGCAATTTTTTTCCATCTGTGTATTTAAATTCCTGTATTAAGCTTCTTAATTTATATTTAAATTTAAAAAAAAAATGTATGATTCCCCCTCCCCCCCCTCCACCCCCTCCCCATATCGTCAAGCTGAACTCTGCCCAAAGAGGTTATGAAGGCCCAATGGCACTGACTGGCCACCAAGTCATCCTCAGCCCAATGGCATCATCATTGGATGCAGATGTGAAGGGCCATGTGGTCGCATAATGCTCTCCTGGCCATATGTTAGTTTACGGGAGCAGAGCTGCTACTTCTCAATCAAGTAGCTCCTCAGTTTGCCTCACAACGGCTGAGTGCATGCCACTTGCCACAAGTGCTTGACAGACCGGATGTCACCCATCCAAGTGCTAGCCCAGCCTAACAGCACTTAACTTTGCAGATTTGATGGGAACCGATGTTACCACTGCGACATGGCCATTGGCTCCATTACCTTATCAGTTCTTTTGTAAATATGCGTTACATATTTTCTGACGTGTTCCGTGGCCTCAAGGATCTCTTCACTATGGGTTAGAAGATTAATCAGTGCATCTCATCTAACTTAAATGTAACATACATAATATGCAATTCATTTCCTGCCAGTTAGCAAAGAACTTTTTTCAAGAGTCCTGACTATTTTGTTTGCTGTGCAAGAAACCTTCCACTATAGTAGTGAATAATGAGAAGTAAGTTGCATCTCTGATTAACAGTAGTTCAAACAAGATTCGTGTGTAACAGTAGAACCAGGATTATCAGCGGTAACAGTTGGGTCTCCGACATTACCAGAAACAGCAGCAGCACAACAACGATCAACAGAAGCATCATCATCATCAGCTGCAGATCAACAACAACCAGTAGCAGCAGAGAATCTGTCAGCTTTAGCAGCTGCAGCAGACACACCAGCACCGTCAACAACAGCATCCAGTCCAATAGACACAATTAGTAGACTGCCAATCAGAAGAAGA
Source organism: Schistocerca gregaria (assembly GCF_023897955.1). NCBI lineage: Eukaryota > Metazoa > Arthropoda > Insecta > Orthoptera > Acrididae > Schistocerca > Schistocerca gregaria. The sequence continues at coordinate 497,397,512 of NC_064923.1, forward strand.
GTGACAAGACCCTCACACTTGAAGGATTTTTTTCTACCAGGCAGCCTGAAGGGGACACTACGGTGAGCTGTGCACCAAATCTAGGTAGCTGGACCCTGCTGTATCAGAATGTACAAGGACTATGCAACAAAATGAGTGAGCTGGAAGTAATTTTAAATTGTAATGTTAAGGAGGTTTCTGTGATGTGTATCAATGAGCACTGGCTTCGGGACACACAGATTTGTGCAGCAAGTATACCAGACTTTAACTTAATAAGTCGCTTTTGCAGGGAAAATTATAAATGTGGAGGTGTATGCATCTATGTTAGAAGCAATGTTAAATCTAAAGAGATAAAACCTAGCAAGGTGAAGTGTGCAGAAAAAGATTTTGAATGTTGTATTTGTGAACTTACAGACTGTCAAACTATCATTGCTTGCATCTATAGGTCTCCATCAGGTGACTTTAACCAATTCTTATATTGTATAGATGATCTTTTAAATGAATTGAGAGGCAGGTCAAAATGCACAATAGTTCTTGGTGACTTTAACATTAATTTTAACAAAAGTAATAAGAACAAGGCACAATTACTACATCTGTTTAACTCATACAACATGCAACCTACTGTGTGGGAAATTACCAGATATGGGGAGGGGTCTGGAACAACACTTGATCAGATATTTACCAACAAACAAAGCTGTGAGTACAATATTGAAGTAATAGATACAGGCTTTTCTGACCATATGGCTTTAAAAATGATGATAAGGAATGAGAACACTAAGAAATGCACGATCACTGAAAAATATGTACAAAGAAGACTTATTAATGCAAACAACATAAGGGTTTTTAATAGTATGCTAAAAAGGGTGCAGTGGGGCGTAGAACAAACTGATGATGTAGACAAAAAGTATGACAGTTTTTTTACTGATTATAAATATTGCTACGATGTGGCATTCCAGTTAAAAAGAATTAAAGTTAGTGAGAAGACAAAAACATGGGTAACACAAGGGATTAAAAAGTCAGCAATCACCCTTAGAAACCTAAGCAAACATGCTAGAATAAATACAACAATTAAACCATACTATAGGAAATATAGAAGGGTCTATAGGAAAGTTTTACAGGCAGCAAAAAGGCTAAGCAATGATTCATACATTAACAAGGGAAGCAATAAATCAAAATCTATTTGGAAGGTTATAAACAATAGCATAGGAAAACGTAAAACCAAGACCCATAACTTCAAAATTAAAAGTGAGGGGAAAGTGATAGAAGATGCTCAACAGATAGCCAATATATTCAATGAACATTATGTGAACATAGCACCGAACCTAATTAAAGGTCTATGCAATTCAAACAACAAAAACATAAAAGTACCAACTTGTGAAAAGACGATGTTTCTGTACCCAGTAACAGAATGTGAAGTTAGAAATGCTATTAATAAACTAAAAAATAAAATGTCTTGTGGTATTGACGGAATTCCAGACAAGGTAATCAAACACAGTTCTACCAGTATAGATACTAACCTAGCTGACATTATTAACACTTCTTTCAGGACAGGGGTGTTCCCATCAAAACTAAAACTCTCCATAGTAAAGCCACTACACAAAAAGGATAGTACAGCTGACATAAATAATTATAGGCCAGTGTCATTATTGTCAGGTTTCTCTAAAGTAATAGAAAGAGTAATGTATGAAAGGCTAGCTGACTTTCTGAATAAAAATAAAATACTGACTAATGCTCAAAATGGGTTTTGAAAGAACAGGTCCACAGAAACGGCAGTCTTCCAATTCATGAAAATGGTCCTAAATGCCTTGGACAAGAATGAGTTAAGCTGCGGGATATTCTTAGATTTATCTAAAGCGTTTGATCTAATCAGCCATGATTTATTGCTTATGAAACTAGAATTTTATGGGGTCCGGGGACTTGCCTTCAAATGGTTCAAGTCTTATCTCTCGGATAGACAACAGAAAGTACAAATATACCTTGAAGGCAAAGAGTATCTTTCTGACTTCAAAAAAACTAGCTATGGAGTGCCCCAAGGTTCCGTGTTAGGCCCTCTGTTGTTCTTGGTGTTTATAAATGATTTGCCAAAGCATCTGACAGTGGCAGAAACGGTGATGTTCGCTGATGACACTAGCATTTTCATAAAAGGATCCACCGAGGATAATCTACAACAGAGTGTCTCAAGGACAATAAATGAGACAGGAAAATGGTTTAGTGATAATGCGTTGATCATAAATAAGGATAAAACAGCATTGATGAATTTCAGTAATATTAAAAGTAAAACTAGAAGAACTGTAAAAGCTGAGCTAGGGAGCTATGTTATTGCACAAGCTCCACATACAAAATTCCTAGGTATATGGGTGGATGAGCACTTGAGATGGGAAAAGCATCTAGAAGCTTTGAGTAAAAAACTAAGTAAATGCTGCTATGTGCTTAGAATGCTTCGGGACTGTTGCAACACTGAATCATTGCTGTGTGCCTATTATGCTTATATGAACAGTTTGCTTAGATATGGTGTGATCTTCTGGGGAAATACAGGTATGGCAAAACAAGCTTTCAAACTTCAAAAAAGGGCTATTAGAATAATGAAAGGGGTTCCCCGTAGAATGTCATGCAGGGAAATATTTAAAGAATTTAAAATAATGACTCTTCCTAGCTTATACATATATGAATGTGTCTGCTTTCTGAAAACTCACCAGGAATTTTCAACAGTAAATAATCAGATTCATAAACACGAAACAAGAAATAGAGATGATTTTCACAGAGAGGCCCACAAAGGAGCACTATACCAAAAAAGTGTCAACTACCAGCCCAAAATACTTTTTAATGCATTGCCTGCTGCAATAAAGAAAATTAAAGAATGTCATAAATTCAAAGTAGATCTTAAACAATTTTTAATAAGAAACAGTTTTTACAACATTGAAGAATATCTAAATATGGGAAAGTAACATTATTTATATAAAGTGAAGTAAAATACTTGTATTTATTATGCAAATTTTTGTAACACATTAAATAACAGAAATTATATTGTAATTGTCTAATAGGGGAAAGTAAGATTATTTATATAAAGTGATGTAAAATATTTGGATTTATTATTCAAGTTTTTGCAACACATAAAATATCAGAAACTATATTGTAATTGACTACATCCATACAATGTATATTGTTAACGGATGAATAAAGAGATTGATTGATTGATTGATTGATTGATTCTCCATGTAAACCAACAGCTAGAATTTTATGTCCAAATCTGATATATCAGATAGGTGAATGGGACTGGAAGAAACAATATAAAATTAGTCAGGAAAACTGTTTCATAAAACAATATGCTTAGGGAAAAAGCCATGTATCAAATGATATTGAAACAATTAGAATTGATGGTTCTATTAAACATAAGAGAGAGACAATATTAAAACAGATTCCGGAAACAAAAGGTATTCCAATTGGTGCAAGGGAATATAATCCAAAATTCTATTCTCATAAAAGGTCTTATTAATTAAACACTATCAACACAATAGATGAGTTGTGGTTAACAATTAATGAGGCACAAAGGCTCCTTTGGACATTACATGGCCTTTCTACGGTCTGAAAATTTCTTCAATAAATTAAAGTAATGTTTTAACAGCAGCTGTCATTAACAAAGTTACACACATTGTGTTCCTACGTTTACTGTCTAAATGAGAATCTTTTGAAGTGTTCCATCATAGAGCTTATCAGGAAGCAATTCTAAAAAGTTTGTACCTTTTTATTTTCTGAATTCTTATTGGCTCACAGGTAAATTCACATCTCACAGCTAACTCAGCAGTTTCGAACAAGCTTTTTGAAAGTCACTCAATAATGCATGGACCACACTCTACACCATGTTGCAGTAGGCATAGCAGAAACAAACCTCTAAGTCCAAACAAGGATACGGCAAAGTCATAAATGGTATGAACAAAACGGTTAGAAATGTGAAGTTTCCACATTTAGCTAGGACAAGGGAAAGAATTAACAGTGAATGTATTTAAGTAATGATGTTCTAAATAAGGCAGGGAAATTATAAAATACATTACAAAATTTGGCCAGTTTTGAAATGAAGGAAACTTGATAACTGTGCCCACAAGACAATTCAGAATGTAATGACTTGTGGCTGCTGTCATGAATAAGAGGACCCAGAACTGCCAATATTCTTCTTATACAGATTAAAAGAGAGCAGTGACCATCAACATAGCTCCTTCATTACCAGTGCTGGATTCAGTGCCACTATAAACAATTTTCTGGGCCACACAATGTGTGGGTCTGTAATACTGAGATACTTTAATGTGAATACAAGATAACGTTGTGTGAATAGAACCATGAACAATGATTTAGAACGTCATAAAAAGAGTTAAGGGCAATGAAGAGTGTCACACAGGCAGCTAATGAAAATAACAACATTCTGGAGGTAATGCCATATGATATATACAAAGCCATTCCACATATGAAAAAGAAAAGACACCTTGAGATGTTAGTGTCTCAATATAAACAATCAAGGCTGGAGGAAAAGTGAAACAAAAATAATTATTTACAGGAGTTATATGAAAGACATTTCCCACTCCTGGAACAATGCTGTGATTATTCAAATTCACCAGAAACATGAGTAAGAAGGTATGAAAAGCTACGGACCTAACAGCTTCCTCTCAAGGTACAAGATTTTCACAAAAATTATCACAGACCTTGCAGGAAAGACATTAGACTTTTATCAGTGACCAAAACTAGCTGACTTCAGAAGTGCCTACAGCACAATTGACCATTTGCAAATGATAAATGACATTATACATGGAATGGAGCAATGAGTATGAATTTACTACTTAGTCTACAATTCAAAGTTTTTGAGAAAGCTTTTGAGTCAATTTTTAAAATTAGCACCAACAATAATTGCAAAAACAGGCACTGCTTATCACACAGAACAATATATACGGCAATTCTAGGGCTTCCATTAGACTTTGTCAGGATATTGTCAAATTCAGTATCAAAAGAGGATCCTAGAAGGAGATTCAATTATCACCAAAACTCTTTTTGGTAGTTGTAGTCCTAGAGGAAGTTTTCAGATTCCTAAACCTCTAAAAAAGAAAGGAATGTAGGTTAATGAACCATACCTGCATACCTCTGCTTTTCTGATAGCACTGTAGTGTTTGCCTCTAGTGTAGATTAGCTTTAACAAACAATGGAATAACTTCATGAAGGTAATTCAGAAGCAGGCTTGAAAATCAAAACTACAAAAATTTACAAGTTATGTAGCCAGGTGTTATGTTTGTACATGTAGCAGTAGTGAGTTAAAAATGACAACAGGCTGGACTGTAAAAAAATAAACAGAAGAGTAAAATTGTCCTGCAGTGATTTTTGTTAGCTAAGTGAATTCAATTGCAAAAACCATTCATAAACTGTGGATTATTCAGTCAACAACAGAAGAATATATACTAGGTAGCGAAAAAAAGTGGCTCTTAGCATAATCTGGTGGGAAGGAAGTAATTATGATTTTAACAGCTGAGAATGGCTGGAGGCTTTAACACATGGAAAAGTCCAGAAGGAGGCATTAGATGTCAGGTGTCTGATGCTGTTGTTGATGATAGTGCATTACAATTTACAGAATAAAAATAATGTGATACATAATTAATTTCATGTAGAAACTGATCCGAGTGATGATTTTGATGGTTTTATCCCAAAAACAGGAAAGTGTAGTTACTATCCAGTTACTATACTTACTGTCCACTGCAAACATAAACTGAGCCACTGTGGCAAGCAGCACCCCACAACTACCTAAGGTGGCTACCAGGGGCAGCCCTGTTACTGATCACCATCACATGGTCCGCCGTGTGTGCCAGCACTACAGCAGCAACATCTGATGGAGACAGTGTCTTTATATGGACATCCATGGGCTTTCTGGCCCTCCGTTGTTGCTGTGTCTGATAGGTGCACACTGTTTGCATTGTACTTTTGTTGATTTCACTCTGTGACTCAATAAATTTACATCTCTGTTATGGTCGTGTCTTTCCTTGTTTAGAAAGACAGCATAGATTTTCACCAGTGGTTAATGGAGCCCATCTTGGAAATAATAACCTGTCAAACAGTTCCTGCAGCAGTGTACCTACCAGTAAAGTTAAAAAAAATCCAGTTTATTGGGAGATGTTGAGCTAGCAAAGTACAGCAACAATATAAGAAATGGCAGTAACAAAAAAACTGTGTGTGTTCAATCAAAATATTAGGGGTCTTGAAAGGAAATTAGCGTTTCTGGTCTGTACATAAATGGCACAGAATCTATAAGCCGCATGTATGTATTATGTTCCACAAAACAATGTTTAACAAATGTAACTGAAATGCCTCAAACTGATGAATACACATTATCTGCATGCTATCATAAACCTATTAAGGAGAAAGATGGAAATGCAATTTATACTAAAACTGGTGTAATATTTAAATCACAAGACAAAAGTACTTACTGTGTAGATCTCCACTTTATTTATTTCATCTTCAAGCATTTTGCGTGCTATTGATGTTAACTAAATAAAATGTAATGGTACATATAACAATCAAGAAAACAGTTAAGTCCTGTGGATTTACAAACAAACATACAATGAGTGCCAGTTAAAATTTTACATCTTCCTTTTGCACAAGCAAACAAGATTCATCTATAGCATTGAAAGCCTTCTTTTTAAGCCAGTTTTGTAGAATATTTGTAAAGATTTTTAATGAGGTAGTGTGTGCTTCTGGCGGTAGTGCATTAAACATGTATGCATAGCTGTTGTGAGTATTGCTTGGTTCTATAATAGGTTGGTCAATCATTTTTTTGTGAGACTTATTGTGACAATGAAATGATTGCCTTAATCTGTAGCTCTCTTGGTTTTCTTTTGTGTAGACTGGGCAACTAGGTATAAATAACGATGGTTCAAATGGCTCTGAGCACTATGGGACTTAACATCTGAGGTCATCAGTCCCTTAAATAATGATGGAACAATCATGGCACACAATTTCTTGGAAAGTGGTCAACAAGATACATTGTTTTTGAAAATATCCACTAAACATCTGATAAACTTTTTCTGTCACATAGTAACTTGTTTTGCCCCTGTGGAGTTGCCCGTGGCTGTGAAAAAAGCATAATAGGAACTGAGCATTATGTTTTCCCTCATACATGCTCTTCATTTATGTAGAGTCTTGTACCATAGGAAACAAGGGAGAGGATGTTACAGGTGGCCAGTATTCTCTTTCTACAACACACATGCACACATGGATTAACATGGTTCTTTATTTACATGAACAGATAGCTGCTATGTAAGTTTAACAGAGTCCATGTGTTTTGGTACAAGCTCTTTAATAATAGTCATTTTGCATACACTGTCTGTAATCATGCTATAATCTGACACTATGTACTGTCATAGCCTGAGACCACTCTGCGAATGAATGGCAGGCGCCAAACTGGAGTGCGAGTTTGCAAAACAGTTAAGGAGGAATGGGTAGAGGATAAATGTAAGGCTGTAGAAGCATGCATAAGTATGGGAAATATGCCACCTGTAGGACAACTATGGAGATCTTTGGAGAAAAGTGAAGTAACTGTATAAATATAGAGAGCTTGGATGTCAATTGGTAGAAGCCACTCTCAGAGAAGATCAGTATCAGTTCCAGAGAAGTGTAGAAACACATGAGCCAATACTGACCCTATGACTGACCTTAGAAGATAAAATGAAGAAAGGCAATCCTACATTTATAATAGTTATAGATTTAGAGAAAGATTTAGATACTGGTCATAGGAATACACTCCCTGAAATTGAGAAGGTAACAGGGATAACATACAGCGACAAAAATATTATTTACAACTTGTAGAGAAACCAGACTGCACTAATAAGAGTCTAAGGATATGAAAGGGAAGCAGTGGTTGAGGACGAGACGAGACAGGACTGTAGCTTATCCCTAAACTTATTGAATCTGTAGAATGAGGAAGGAGTAAAGGAAACCAAAGAAAGATTTGCAGAAGCAATTAATGTTCAGGGAGAAGAAATAAAAACTGGAGTTCGCTGATGGCATTGCAGTTCAGTCACAATGTCTTGAAAGGAGGAATATATAATGTGAACATCAGCAAAAGAAAAACAAGGGTGATGTAATGTAGTCACGACGATGGTGCAGTCTGGTTGAAAGAATGACCTTCACGCTTGCAATAGGGCTACAGAGACAGGTTAGCGACCTGCAGATGCAAGACACTTCAGGTAGACCTGAACAGTTGTAAAACTTCCTGGCAGATTAAAACTGTGTGCCGGACTGAGACTTTGCCTTTCGCAGGCAAGTGCTCTACCAACTGAGCTACACAAGCATGACTTACATTCCATCCTCACAGCTCTACTTCTGCCAGTACCTCATCTCCTACTTTCCAAAGTCCTGAGTTTGAGTCTCAGTCCAGCACACAGTTTTAATCTGCCAGCAAGTTTCATATCAGTGCACACTCCCCTGCAGAGTGAAAATCTCATTCTATGAACAGTTGTGTCAGTAAGCAGTATATACAGCAGACAGAGGAATTCCAGAGTCTAACAAGTCTATGAAGCCAATAACTAAAACTCAGGTACCCGAGTTCCTGCTCAAGACACCCATACTTTCGTTTGCAATGTCAGAGCTTGTTTACACAGAGCAATGTTATGAATGTCTTGCTAGCATTTACACAAAGCAATGTCACAATGTCTATACAAAGCATGTGGTGGCAGTTAATAACTTAGACGCTGGAGCAGTGGAGATGGTACCAAATGTCATTCTGAAGCCTCCTACACATGACTGATATTATCATCTGAAAGACATTGTAGTCCAGCACATGGACAAATCTTTAGACCAACTGATGCACCACCAAATTGAGGAGCAAATCTCCAAGGTCATGGAATGTGTCAGCACATGAAATTACAACGTAAAAGTAATAACCAATGAAAAATAAAATGTTTATGAATCCAAAAAAAGTCAAGCCATTGGTTTGAAGTAAATGCAGTCAACAATATAACATAAGAATAAGCTTGAGTTTTCAAGGAACTCTTCAACAGAATAAAAGGAGTGATCCATGAGGAAAATCTTCAGTTTTGATTTGAAAGCGCATGGATTACTGCTAAGATTTTTGAATTCTTGTGGTAGCTTATTGAAAATGGATGCAGCAGTATACTGCACACCTTTTTGAACAAGAGTTAAGGACATGTGATCCAAATGCCGATTGGATTTCTGCTAATTCTTGGGAATAAGCTAATATTGTTAACAAGAAATGACAATAAAGAATATATATACATTGAGAGGCCAATGTCAGAAAACCCAGATTAGTGAACAGGGGTCGACAAGAGGTTTGCGAACTTACATCACTTATTGCCCGAACAGACCACTTCTGAGCCACAAGTATCCTTTTAGAATGGGAAGAGTTATCCCAAAATATAATACCATATGACATAAGCAAATGAAAATAAGCAAAGTAGACTAATTTTCATGTTGAACAATCACTTACTTCCGATACCACTCGAATAGTAAAAATGGCAGCATTAAGTCCTTGAACAAGATCCTGACGTCGCCTTTCCACAACAGTATACTATCTATCTAAACACCTAGAAATTTGAACTGTTCAGTTTCACTAATCATGTGCCCATTCTGTGAAATTAAAACATCGTGTTTTGTTAAATTGTGAGCTAGATTCTGTAAAAAATTGAGTCTTACTGGGATTTAGCGTTAGCTTATTTTCTACAAGCCATGAACTTGTCATGAACATTTGAAACCAAGCCAATGTTGCACACAACATCCTTTACTACCAAGCTAGTGTCATCAGCAGACAGAAATAGGTGTGGGTCCAAGGAAGTCTGTCGATGAGTAGTTCAACTGTCTATAGCTGCAGCTGGATGCAACGGAAGCACAGTCCAGAGGAACAAAATGGTAGAGTGTGTTGGTACCACAAAAAGTTCAGTGTGCAAGCCAAAAGATGCACAGTTTTCTGCACATTTCCAACTGCTCCTGGCAGCCTACAATAGCGCAGCACACCACTGAGCTTCACATGAGTGCCAGGGTGGGTCAAAAGGGATAGAAATTAAGTCCACAGGCAGTGATGCTTAAGTGATAGAAGACAGCCAAGATGCAACACTCAGGATCGGCACAGTTATTTGAGACAATCTTTCTGTGGACACGAGGACGTCTAAGCAAGCTTGTTCATTGAAATTGTTGTGACACTTGTATGTGACAGACAGAAAGGCAAATCGACATTTCCTGGTCAATTTGGGCTTTGCTATTAGTGCACCGGCATTTAATCACAATCAGGAAGAGATGGTGGGTGCACCACTCCACCTAACGGCCACTAATGACTCGCCCATCATGAATTATGGTGAGCAGGAACTGACAGCCAACATAGGTTTCAACAAGGTTTGTATAGGCTGATGTGCATGAGCCAATTCTAGGTGTCTCATGAACTGGGATTACAGCTGAGCACAGCGCAAGTTAGATGGAGGAGTGAGATGGTAATAAACTTCATAGACAGAAGTACGAGCACAGCAGTTGCTTTACCCGGTGATTCAGTTAAACTTGAAACAGTACAGAAGATATTGCATACCATGGTGCACCACATCAAGACTACCGCAGGCCAACCAGTCTCCCAACGACTGAGAAGACTTTCACCTGAACAGTTCACACAGGCAAAATCAGAAATTAACAAGATGGCTGCAGCATCTTGTCAATTTCTGATGGCTACAGCCAGGCACTGAAGATGATCGGATAGCCCATGGGCATCACCACTTCACCATGTTGGGAAGAGAGATGACACGTGGAGACCCTATAGAGATTATCAGGATCTGAATGCATGAATAGTACCTAAAGTGCAAGATTTTACAAAAGTATTAGCCACAGAAATGATCTTCAGCATGACAGACTCTAAGAAGGCATAGAACCAGATTCTGTTATTTGAAGAGGACGCTCCCAAGATGGCTGTGATAGCGCCTTCTGGATTATTCTAACACCACAGCATGGCATTTGGATCAAAAATGCAGCTCAAACTTGACAAAAGTTTGTAGATGAAGTGATGAGTGGCTTGGATTTCTGCTTCATATATGTGGATGATAATTTTAATAATTTCACTGACAGTCGAGTTACACACCTTAATGTAGCATTTAACAGGATAAAGAAATTTGGGTTTGTGTGTTCCCTGTCGCAGGCAAGTGTTTCTCAGTCATGTGGTGTCAGCTGGTGGTATCTGTCCACTCAAGAAGAAGATGGAGGCTACATCGAACATTCCTAAGCTGACCAATGAGGTGTAACACATTGCTTTGGCTTAAAGCAAAGTGATATTGTTTGTACATGAACTGTATGCTTGAGGGAATGCAACATATCATGAAAGCAGGGCAGCGGGACATTATGGTGTGTTGTGGCACTTGCTGCAGCAAGAGATCATTCCATGCTGCTTACATCCCTTGATGTCTCTAAGAAGAAAAGTCGGTCATTGACAGCCACAGAACAAAGAGAAGGTATACAAAGCTTTGAGTGTAACCAACTGTAAAAATACAATGTGCTCTTAACAAAACGTGAATACATGTACTGCAAAGAAGAAAAGTCCAAAATCGTTCCGCAACAGCTATTTTCTTAGTCTCCCTACGACAGGACAATGTCAGAGCCAATATGTCTTGTTTGTTTTCTTTTGCGCTGGAAACAGAGCCAGTGTGTGTTATGTATATAAATCAAATAAACCTGTTTTATAAGGGGAAAACAGTTTTTTAGCTATGTGTCATATACAACACGGCCTTGCTTGAGGGAATGCAACATATCATGAAAGCAGGGCAGCGGGACATTATGGTGTGTTGTGGCACTTGCTGCAGCAAGAGATCATTCCATGCTGCTTACATCCCTTGATGTCTCTAAGAAGAAAAGTCGGTCATTGACAGCCACAGAACAAAGAGAAGGTATACAAAGCTTTGAGTGTAACCAACTGTAAAAATACAATGTGCTCTTAACAAAACGTGAATACATGTACTGCAAAGAAGAAAAGTCCAAAATCGTTCCGCAACAGCTATTTTCTTAGTCTCCCTACGACAGGACAATGTCAGAGCCAATATGTCTTGTTTGTTTTCTTTTGCGCTGGAAACAGAGCCAGTGTGTGTTATGTATATAAATCAAATAAACCTGTTTTATAAGGGGAAAACAGTTTTTTAGCTATGTGTCATATACAACACGGCCTTGTCAGCTGGTGGTATCTGTCCACTCAAGAAGAAGATGGAGGCTACATCGAACATTCCTAAGCTGACCAATGAGGTGTAACACATTGCTTTGGCTTAAAGCAAAGTGATATTGTTTGTACATGAACTGTATGCTTGAGGGAATGCAACATATCATGAAAGCAGGGCAGCGGGACATTATGGTGTGTTGTGGCACTTGCTGCAGCAAGAGATCATTCCATGCTGCTTACATCCCTTGATGTCTCTAAGAAGAAAAGTCGGTCATTGACAGCCACAGAACAAAGAGAAGGTATACAAAGCTTTGAGTGTAACCAACTGTAAAAATACAATGTGCTCTTAACAAAACGTGAATACATGTACTGCAAAGAAGAAAAGTCCAAAATCGTTCCGCAACAGCTATTTTCTTAGTCTCCCTACGACAGGACAATGTCAGAGCCAATATGTCTTGTTTGTTTTCTTTTGCGCTGGAAACAGAGCCAGTGTGTGTTATGTATATAAATCAAATAAACCTGTTTTATAAGGGGAAAACAGTTTTTTAGCTATGTGTCATATACAACATGGCCTTGTAACGTGTGCCCTTATATTCCACCTTGTGGCAAGGAGGTTAAGTAGCCTTCCAGGCTGACACAGGCATGTTATAGAGGAAAAGACATATGAAGCTAAGATACCTGGGCCATGAAGCTATGACAACTAATTCCAACAAGTGGAAGCACGCAAAGTTTATAAGCTGCAGTGACCATAAAACACATGTAAATGGACCGTTACAGACACATGATACATCACACAGGGACGATTGGAATTTTCTGTGTCAACAGGTAATAACATTTGATTGAGAAGATGAGGAGGAGGAGTCAGAATCAAAACAAAAGTACTGTGTTTTGAAGAAAATTTTGTTGAGAATTTGCAGCTGTTGTCCATAGCAAATGTGAAATGTGTTTTATTCATCTCACCACGTACACAATCTCAGAAATTGTGTCTGATGTGCAGGAGACATGTCAAGGTTACAATTTGCTTATTTAATATTTTGTCACACTCACAATAATACTTTGGAGAGAATTTTACTTACTTAAAATTTGTCAAACTTACAGTATTAACATCTACTATAACTGTCATAAATTTCATTCCATTTAAGGATCCAGCTCAAAGTATCACTTTGTCCTTCATGAAATCTTACACAGAGTAGTATCATCATTCAAGCAGAAAATCATTAACTTGCTATTTAAAATATTTATCTTCATAGTCATTATGTCACACTCTTTTATCATGTTGTGAATTTTCATGGCTATATACTGAGGAGTCTAATCACACAGTTTTAAGCGATGAGATGAGCATAAAGTTTTCTTTATGTCGTGTGTCGTATAAGTGTTAAAAATGTGTGTGTGTGTTATACACGATGTGACTTACCAAACAAAAGCGCTGGCACGTCGATAGACACACAAACAAACACAAACATACACACAAAATTGAAGCTTTCGCAACCGACGGTTGCTTCATCAGGAAAGAGGGAAAGAGAGGGAAAGACAAAAGGATGTGGGCTTTAAGGGAGAGGGTAAGGAGTCATTCCAATCCCGGGAGCAGAAAGGCTTACCTTAGGGGGAAAAAAAGACAGGTATACACTCGCGCGCGCGCGCGCACACACACACACACACACACACACACACACACACACACACACACACACCTATCCATCCGCACATACACAGACACAAGCAGACATTTGTAAAGGCAAAGAGTTTGGGCAGAGATGTCAGTCGAGGCGGAAGTACAGAAGCAAAGAAGTTTTTGAAAGACACATGAGATATGAGCAGCAGAAACTTGAAATTAGCAGAGGTTGAGGCCTGGCGGATAATGAGAAGAGAGGATATACTGAAGGGCAAGTTCCCATCCGAAGTTCTGACAGGTTGGTGTTAGTGGGAAGTATCCAGATAACACGGACGGTGTAACACTGTGCCAAGATGTGCTGGCCGTGCACCAAGGCAAGATGGAGCACTTCCTTTCACGCCGATCACCTGTCACCCTATCTAAAACCTCTTTCCTCATTACCTTAGCCAGCTTTATCCTGATCAACAACTTCTTCACTTTGGAAGGCCAGGCATATCAACAATTAAAGGGAACAGCCATGGGTACCAGCATGGTCCCCTCGTATGCCAACCTATTCATGGGTCGCTTAGAGGAAGCCTTCTTGGTTACCCAGGCCTGCCAACCCAAAGTTTGGTACAGATTTATTTATGACATCTTCATGATCTAGACTCACAGTGAAGAAGAACTCCAGAATTTCCTCTCCAACCTCAACTCCTTTGGTTCCATCAGATTCACCTGGTCCTACTCCAAAACCCATGCCACTTTTCTTGACATTGACCTCCATCTGTCCAATGGCCAGCTTCACATGTCCGTCCACATCAAACCCACCAACAAGCAACAGTACCTCCATTATGACAGCTGCCACCCATTCCACATCAAACGGTCCCTTCCCTACAGCCTAGGTCTTCGTAGCAAACGAATCTGCTCCAGTCCGGAATCCCTGAACCATTACACCAACAACCTGAAAACAGCTTTTGCATCTCGCAACTATCCTCCCGACCTGGTACAGAAGCAAATAACCAGAGCCATTTCCTCATCCCCTCAAACCCACAACCTCCCACAGAAGAACCACAGAAGTGCCCCACTTGTGACAGGATACTTTCCGGGACTGGATCAGACTCTGAATGTGGCTCTCCAGCAGGGTTATGACTTCCTCAAATCCTGCCCTGAAATGAGATCCATCCTTCACGAAATCCTCCCCACTCCACCAAGAGTGTCTTTCTGCCGTCCACCTAATCTTCGTAACCTCTTAGTTCATCCCTATGAAATCCCCAAACCACCTTCCCCACCCTCTGGCTCCTACCCTTGTAACCAACCCCGGTGTAAAACCTGTCCCATGCACCCTCCCACCACCACCTACTCCAGTCCTGTAACACGGAAGGTGTACACGATCAAAGACAGAGCCATGTGTGACAGCACCCACGTGATTTACCAACTGACCTGCCTACACTGTGAAGCTTTCTATGTGGGAATGACCAGTAACAAACTGTCCATTCGCATGAATGGACACAGGCAGACAGTGTTTGTTTGTAATGAGGATCACCCTGTGCCTAAACATACCTTGGTGCATGGCCAGCACATCTTGGCACAGTGTTACACCGTCCGAGTTATCTGGATACTTCCCACTAACACCAACCTGTCACAACTCAGGAGATGGGAACTTGCCCTTCAGTATATCCTCTCTTCTCGTTATCCGCCAGGCCTCAACCTCCGCTAATTTCAAGTTGATGCTGCTCATACCTCACCTGACTTTCAACAACTTCTTTGCTTCTGTACTTCTGCCTCGACTGACATCTCTGCCCAAACTCTTTGCCTTTACAAATGTCTGCTTGTGTCTGTGTATGTGCGGATGGATATGTGTGTGTGTGCGCGCGCAAGTGTATACCTGTCCTTTTTTCCCCCTAAGGTAAGTCTTTCCGGTCCCGGGATTGGAATGACTCCTTACCCTCTCCCTTAAAGCCCACATCCTTTCGTCTTTCCCTCTCCTTCCCTCGTTCCTGATGAAGCAACCGTCGGTTGCGAAAGCTTGAATTTTGTGTGTATGTTTGTGCTTGTTTGTGTGTCTATCGATGTGCCAGCGCTTTTGTTTGGTAAGTCACATCATATTTGTTTTTAGATATATTTTTCCAATGTGGAATGTTTCCCTCTATTATATTCATATCATTAATTTGAACCCAACAATTGCGTTTGTTATTGTCACTGTTGCATTTCGAAATCTTTTCTGTTGTCTTATTTTCTCTTTCTGTTTTTGCCAATAGTTTCACTTTGTATTCACCTTCTCCTTTTTACCTTATTCTACTATACAATTTTATCCCGCCTAAATATACTCAATAATACGTAACCCACTTCCAAACCATGACCAAAAATTTTTTTTTCCTCCTCCAACACTACCGCTACTATAAAATCAACCGTTTCTAGTTCACAAACAGCTCCTTTCACCTATTAAACAACCATTTCAGCTAGTTCTAATAACTTTCGCTTCATTTCCATTTCCGTTTTTCCCACGTCACTGATTATTTTAAGCCGCTTCCCACAGGTTTTAAGGTCATTATTTCTTCATCAGACAATTGTTAGCCTGATTTTCTTAATCTGCCACCACAAAACCACTCCTTTTAATACATTTACACGTAGTTTTTTCGAAATTTTCCCGAGTTTCTCCACCCTTTAACGTGTTTAGACGGCAACACAACCACCTAACCTTTATGCACATTGTTCTACCAACCCAAGTTCACCACAGGATCAACATAGCCCAGCTTTAACCAACACTTTTTCGCCTTTTTTCACACCAGATCTCCAGTTGGTTTCTAGCTCACCTTTCTCTCGCCCCATGTATTTTTATTTTCATTTCAGCCTCATGTTACACTTTCCACCTTCTAATACCATGTCATCCTCACAACGCCCCCACAATGACCCCATTAAGTTTTATTTACATTCCCTCTGCAAACATGCCTTCGCCCTAGCCAGATTACGCTCCCATATTTTATTTTCTCAGGCTTGTCTGACATTTGGCATTACCCCCAAAGGCCTCACACTTAAAAGTTCCCATTTCTGGCTACAACCCTTCTTTCCATCAGTCCCTATACCAGTTCCAATCTGAACAATCTATTGCCCTCACCCACCTAATCCTTCACCTACACATCAACTCAGCCAATGAACACACCCTTCAACTCCTATCCTTAATAAAAGTCCTCAATCTTTCCTCTCCACATCCACACCGGCTGTTCAGAGCATCCTCCTACAGGCCAACAGCAAATTAGAGCAGCATGCCACCATCCACCTCAAAAAACTATCCAACCTCCTGGTTTCCCACCTCCAGAAAGGCAACTCACTCACCCTTCACAACCTTTCCAGCAAACCTCAGCCTCCTCTCATTGCACACAAACCCAGTCTCTCCCATCCACTCAATCTCCCACTTTCAGCTCCACTCCCTCCAAAGCTTCAAAATTCTAGTCAACACAATCTGGAACCACAACACCCTAATTCTGTAGTTAACCTTTTCTCGAAACCTCTCTCCCAATCCGAAACCTCTGTCCTATAAAAAGGCATCACCTTCAGCCCCACTCCCAGATTCAACCAAACAGCCCTCGTCAAAGATTTACTGTCCTACACTCTTACTCTCTGCTGGAAATATCCCTTTGCCACGAAGAGAAATGATCGTAATCCTACTCCTAATGATTCAACTCCCCAAGACACTATCCAAATTGAACTTTGCCTGGAACAGTTCCATCCTCCGTCACGGCGGGACCCACCTCCTCTTCCTCAAAATCACCCTCTCCAAGCCTTCCAGGAATTTCTGACTCCCAGCCTTGCCTCTCAATCCTTCTTAAAAAACCTTAATCCTACTCCGAACATCACCACTGCTGAAGCACAAGGTATCCGTGATCTGAAGGCTGACCGATCCATCGTCATTCTTCCGGCGGACAAGGGTTCCATGACTGTGGTACTTGATCGTCGTGATCGTCGGGAGTATGTGGCTGAGGGACTGCGTCAGCTTTCAGACAACACCACATACAAAGTTTGCCAAGGTAATCCCATTCCTGATGTCCAGGCGGAGCTTCAAGGAACCCTCAGAACCTTAGGGCCCCTACAAAACCTTTCACCTAACTCCATCATCCTCTTGACCCCACCGACACCCCGCACCCCTACCTTCTACCTTCTTCCTAAAATTCACAAACCCAATCATCCCGCCCCATTGTAGCTGTTTACCAAGCCCCCACAGAACGTATCTCTGCCTATGTAGATCAGCACCTTCAACCCATTACATGCAGTCTCCCATCCTTCATCAAAGACACCAACCACTTTCTCGAACGCCTGGAATACTTACCCAATCTGTTACCTCTGGAAACCATCCTTGTTACCATTGATGCCACTTCCTTATACACAAATATTCCGCACGTCCCCTCCTGCGATGGAGCACTTCCTTTCATGCCGATCACCTGCCACCCTATCTAAAACCTCTTTCCTCATTACCTTAGCCACCTTCATCTTGACCCACAACTTCTTCACTTTAAAAGGCCAGGCATACCAACAATTAAAGGGAACAGCCATGGGTACCAGGATGGCACCCTCGCACGCCAACCTATTCATGAGTCGCTTAGAGGAAGCCTTCTTGGTTACCCAGGCCTGCCAATCCAAAGTTTGGTACAGATTTATTGATGACATCTTCATGATCTGGACTCACAGTGAAGAAGAACTCCAGAATTTCCTCTCCAACCTCAACTCCTTTGGTTCCATCAGATTCACCTGGTCCTACTCCAAAACCCATGCCACTTTTCTTGACATTGACCTCCATCTGTCCAATGGCCAGCTTCACATGTCCGTCCACATCAAACCCACCAACAAGCAACAGTACCTCCATTATGACAGCTGCCACCCATTCCACATCAAACGGTCCCTTCCCTACAGCCTAGGTCTTCATGGCAAACGAATCTGCTCCAGTCTGGAATCCCTGAACCATTACACCAACAACCTGAAAACAGCTTTTGCATCTCGCAACTATCCTCCCGACCTGGTACAGAAGCAAATAACCAGAGCCACTTCCTCATCCCCTCAAACCCACAACCTCCCACAGAAGAACCACAGAAGTGCCCCACTTGTGACAGGATACTTTCCGGGACTGGATCAGACTCTGAATGTGGCTCTCCAGCAGAGATACAACTTCCTAAAATCCTACCCTGAAATGAGATCCATCCTTCACGAAATCCTCTCCACTCCACCAAGAGTGTCTTTCTGCCATCCACCTAACCTTCGTAACCTCTTAGTTCATCCCTATGAAATCCCCATACCACCTTCCCTACCCTCTGGCTCCTACCCTTGTAACTGCCCCTGGTGTAAAACCTGTCCATGCACCCTCCCACCACCTACTCCAGTCATGTAACCCGTAAGGTGTACACAATCAAAGGCAGAGCCACGTGTGAAAGCACCCACAAGATTTGCCAACTGACCTCAAAGGGAATTTGTCCCAGCATGGATGAAAACAGCTTTGTAATTTTTGTTCACTTTTTTTTCGGTGTTTTCTCTTGAATTTGTAATATTTTTAAAATAGTTACTGAGCTGATTGGGCCTAATTCCCGGGCAGACTTCATCTTCACAGGTTGGCACTACAACGTTTTTCAACATAGAATCACCAATTATCAGAAATTCATTTTCAGCTACACTTTTAATACTATGATGTCTTGTGTTCCTGAACTTTCCACCGTCCATTTATAAGTAATATTTATGCCTACTGAGTCTGCACATTGTTTTAATTCATGTGACGTGAAATGCTTGTCTTGCAGGGAGCTTTGTTTTTAGATATATTTTTCCCACATGGAATGTTTCCCTCTAATCAAATCTGCTGCGTAGGAAAAGAACCACCTCAAAAACGTATAAAGAGGGGCCAATTAATATTTTTAGGTCATTAAATAATGGTTGACATGATGCCCTCCTCTGTGCAGAGCACATGTTGCAAATGATTCTTTTTTCTACTTTTTAAATTTGTGTAACGTTTCTTGAGTTCCCCAAAAAATTATGCCATATCGAATAACTGATTCAAAGTAGCTATAATATGCTATTTTCCTGGTAGCCATATCAGTGGCACAGGCTAAAATTTCCATTGCAAATGCAAGGCTGTTTAATTTATTTGTTCGATATTCTATGAGAATTTCAACTCAAAGTTCTGTCTATGTTTATTCCCAGGAACCTGACTGAGTCAAGTTCTTCCATTTTTTGATTGTTGTGAGTGACACAGATTTCTTCAGTTTTTGATTGTTTGGTTTTAAAACTCATCATGTGGGTTTTTGAAATGCTTAGCCTTAATCCAGTTATACTGACCCATGTTTCCATGTTACTTAACGTATCCATGACACCCTGTGGTATAATTGTCAGAATTTTCATTTTCAATTAGGGCAGAAGTATCATCTGCAAACAAAGTTAAATGAGTATTTAAATTGAGATGCAAGTCATTTACATAGAACAGGAATAAAATGGGTCCAAGGATTGTGCCTTGAGGAACACCTTGTGAGAGTTTTCCACTTTGAGAACTGATCTGCTCCATTTGATGTAATTACTAGCCTTTGTTTCCTCTCCAAGAAATATGATTCAAACCATTTCAAAGCAATACCCCTTATTCCATACCTGTTGAGTTTGAAAAGCATCAGGGCATGGTTTACAAAGTCGAATGTTTTTGTGAGATCACAGATTATTCCTGCGACCTTAGCTTTACTATCTAGTGATGAAGTTATTTTTTCAATAAACTCATTTATCGCATCTACTGTGTTTTTGCCTTGTTGGAAGCCAAATTGGTTATGGGAAATTATGTCATTCCGTGTGATGAAGCTTTGTATCTGTAAAGCAGCAATTTTTTCAAATATTTTTGATATGACAGGAAGTATAGAGATGGGGCGATAACTTCCCATATCATCTTTTGAACCTTTTTTAAACAGTGGTTTTACTTCCACGTATTTCAAGAGATTAGGGAAGCAACCTTCTTCAAAGGATTTGTTTATTGTGTGTGTGTGAGAGAGAGAGATTTTTAAATTGTTTTGGTGGGTATCTCATCTCAGCCCGCAGTTTTTGTCTTTTAAGGAGATTATGACATTTTCAACAAATTTTGCTGTGACTGTGTTAAAATTTTTTGAGGCATTCACTGGTATTGCCTTTTAACCCAAAACTATTTACTTCCTGCTCATAATTTTCTATGTCTAAATCAGATTTTGCTACATTTATGAAGTATTCATTGAAGCACTCAGATATTTGAGCTGGATTTACAACCAGTTTTTCCTTAAGTTTGGTTTCTGAAATGTCTTGTTTTTGATTTCGGACATCTAATTCAGACTTAACTACAGACCATACTGCCTTGTTTTATTTTTCTGCCCTAGAATGAATTTGTTATTTGCCATTTGCTTTTAAGTTTTCACAACTTTTTTAAAAAAATAGTTTTATAGTTTCTAACATATTTTACAAAATTAGGATCCTTGTTGTACTTCAGTTGATTGTGTAGCTTCCTTTTCCTCTCACTCGATATTTTTATTTCTAGTGTGATCCATCTTATCTTACTGGATGTTTTGCAGCAGTATGATCTTGCCGGGAAAGTTTCATTAAATACTTCAAGAAAACTGTTTAAGAATGTACCATAGTTTTCATTTGTTGAATCACCATCTCCAAACTACCAGTTAACTTTACTTAGTTGGGGACTGATGACCTCAGATGTTAAGTCCCATAGTGCTTAGAACCATTTACCTAATTTCTCATAGAATATTTCAGTATCTGTTTTATTGAAACTTTTGATGTAAGTATTTCTTAAATTATGTTTATCAGCTTTAGGCAGCGAGACAAATAAGGCTGAGTGGTCAGAAAGTCTAGACTGAATATATGTACATGATCAAAGTAGTAATTTGTTAAAATATTGTCGATGCATGTTGCCGAGTGAATATTTTCTCTGGTGAACTCTGAAGAATTTAGTTTAAAACCAGATTTTTTAATTGAATCAATAAATTTTGTTGATTATTTATTGTCATTTTCAGTGTTCATATTAAAATCTGCTGCTATTACAATTTTTCTTCTTTTCTTTCTTTCGTTTATCTAGCAAGCACTGGACAGGCATGACTAAAGCCCTTTCTGGCATTCTGTAAATTGAAATGATTAACATATTAAGATCTTTAAGCTCTACTTAACAACTTTTGAATATGCAATATTCATTTAAACAATTAAATTCATAGCTTACAGAAGACTCAGCTTACAGAAGACTCCGGCAGTATGCAGCAATGTCCGTGAGATTTTTTTATCCCTGCAATAGCTGCTTGCAACATTGAAGTTTTAAATTTTAAAAAAAAATATTTATTGTACTAGAGCTAAGCCAGTGTTCATTTACACAAATAATTTTTACGTTTTTACATTCTGAGAGAAGAATTTGTAACTCATCGAGTTTGTAGCTTAGGCTGCTGGAAGATTTAGAATTTAAGCCATTTATATTCCAGTGCACCAAATAAGAATTTTTGCTTGTTTTAATGGTATTAAGCATCCATTTTCACAGACACCCTTTAGCAGTTTTCTTTCCATCTAACAGGCACTTTTCTTTTACATCCCCTCCAGTCAATATTGGTTTTCCTTAGTTTTAATGATTTTACAAACATCTATAAACATTTTGCTGAACGTCATTAATCCTAGTCTGTTTAGATGCAGTCCATCCTTCGGTAGACATTCCTTGCCCAAAAACGTATTTGAGTTTATAAATATAGCACCTAGTCTGGCACAACACTCATTAATTCTGCAATTGATTCGATTGATATAACTGTCACTCACCGACCTCATGTTTATGATACTGGAAGCAGAGTAAATCATGATCCTGTAACTAGAGTAAATTATGATCCAGGAAGCAGAGTAAATTTTTCTGGCTGATTAGATTTTTTTTATTTTTTATTTGTTAATAATTTCTTGTTCACTGTATCCTCAAAGGGAATTTGTCCCAGCATGGATGAAAACAGCTTTTGTAATTTTTGTTCATTTCTTTTCGGTGTTTTCTCTTGAATTTGTAATATGTTTTAAAATAGTTACTGAGCTGATGGGGCTTAATTCCTGGGCAGGCTTCATCTTCACAGGTTGGCACTACGACATTTTTCAACATAGAATCGCCAATTATCAGAAATTCGTTTTCAGCTGCACTTTTAATACTATGATGTCTTTTGTTCTTGAACTTTCCACCTTCCATTTATATGTAATATTTATGCCTATTGAGTCTGCACTTTGTTTTAATTCATGTGACGTGAAATGCTTTTCTTGCTGGGAGCTCGTATTTGTATCCCTCTGCAAATGGCATACTTCCTTGTTGCATCAATCATTTTTGGGGATTTCATTGAGTCGCAGTTTTCTTCATGAATAAGATCCACACATTCCTTTCTAGACATCAGTACTTCTGATTGTCATTTTATTGCTTCACAGGATGTCTCATTACCATTTTTTGAAACACGGCTTGTATCACTATACATCACATTTTCATTGTTTCTGGCGATGTAGTCCCCATAGTCACAGTCCTTTTGGTGCATACGTTTGCTGTTTTCGTTTTGTAACACTAACAAGTTGTCCTTGAGGGATTCAATTTCTTTCTGCAGCATTTGAATAACAGTTTCCTTTGCAGTCACTTCACTTTGGAGATCAACCTTTTCTTCACTTAAACAAGTCCGTAAACAATTCTGGCAGCACCACAAGAAATCATCATTTACGAATTTTAGGTTCACTTTTGAACACTTTCCATGTAGCCAGAAGCGACACTTCGCACAAAATTCCTATTGCAACACTATTTTTTACCACCGCACTGCTAAACTTTTGTTTTTTTGAGAGAGCTACAGTATAACACTGACCTATCAGCGCCATGTTTGCTATGTATCAATGACTGATTACTCAGTGCTTGTGTTATTACTAGCACTGAGTTGAAATGATGATTCCCAATGACTGAAGATTAAATATTAATTTCCGCAACAATACCCAAGAATCAGAAGAGAATATTAAGTGTAAGGTTGGGAAGATTGGCATTTCCATGTCGGTGGCTGTGTGTTGACAAACGACAGCTGATTACTCTCTGGTCAACCATTCACTATTTTAAGCAAAAGGAGTAGTAGTAGTAGTAGTAGAAGAAGAAGAAGAAGAAGAAGCATCGTAAAAACATAGCATATCACCCATTGCATCGCACTAGTGTCTTGTTCATGGCGCTACGTGGCGTGATGGTCACAAACCTCGGATGAGCTGTGTTTAACTCAACTGTTTTTTGTTTAATTTCAGAGTTGTGTTTTATGGGTGAGATAATCTGAAGTACACAATTGTCCGATAAAGTTTGTTAGTTGGTGCTTTTTAAGGTCAACACTGAGACAGTTGGCTGCAGTGAAGGTTTGGCAGTAGATTTGTTACCATTTGCTATGTGCCTGTTGTCATCTTGTAGCGACAGCAGTCCCCTCCAGCGCAATTTTCTGCAGTGTGTGAATGTCTGAAATGTGTGTTGTGCTGCGTGTATTTGCTTGGCCAGAAGAATGTCTCCACCAAGACCTGATGCAGGAAGACACCAGGGATCACAAACCATCCCAATACTTGCAGCAGTTATGGAGCAAGAGTAATGCTGGCATAGTACTGGACAGTCTGCTGACAAGCATCAGAAATAATCGGTTACTGCCTGTCATTAAAGCAACTATTGTGTTGCACTCTGATATGCCTTTAGATGCAGTAGCAGAGCTGGTAGACAAGGTGCATGACACTATATCACCTGCACCTATCAGTTAATGAATGCACACTGTGCAAGCACAGTATTGTGCACTGACTACAGCACTAAGACAGCAAATATAGATGTACTGCCACAGCTCATTGGATGGTTGTTATCTTGCCATGACACCAACAGCAACCATGGCCAATCCAGATTCCATAAGTAATCACGTGGCATAGTGTGTTATCTCAACTACGCCTGGGATAGAAATACAACAAGAGGTATGTTGGTAACACAGGAAATTTTGTGATCAAGCACATCACTGTACCAAACCGTGCCTGTATCCAAATGCCAGAAGCAATTAGATGTAAACACTTTGCTCAATTGCAGTCTTGAGTCATAGAGTGTCTAGAAGTGACCGTACAAGACAGAAATATCTGATTGACACAAGCTCTTATTTGTGCATATTCCCACAGTCAGTGCAGCAACAGTGTAGGCCAAGAACATCATTCTGCCTTGCAGCCACAAACAAGTCTGAGTGTGATGTACAGTACACATTTTTTCAACCTGGATTTAGGCCCATGCTGTGCATTCAAGTGGAATTTCATGATTGCGGATATCGCTGTGCTGATAATTGGAGGTGACTTCTTGACACAGTACAATCTATTGCCTGACACTGCTTGTTGATTACGTCACCAGACTCTGGGCTGTGGAATTTTGAGACCATGCCACCATATAGTCTGTGAAGCTGATCAAAGCTGCCAATAGTGAGTTGTGCCACACTGTTTCGAGATTTCTCAGCACTGAGAAGACCGCCAAGTATGCCTAAACATTGGTTCATCTGGGGTGCTTAACAATTGCAAAGACAGAATTCATATCAAAGGGCACTGATTAATTGCATGTCGCCAACTGCTTGCGAACCGTCATGTAGAAACAAAAGTTAAGTATAGTCAATTCAATTACTGTAATTAACTCCATTAACATTATTTGGTTGAACGTTGTCTAGCTATCCGAGAAAACAGCTTCCTAGGCACCCTATAAGAGACGAGTGGGCACGACCCCACATATGTTGTGCTCTATGGTACAGCATTTTGGACCTGGCGAAGGCATACACACAGATGTCTGGCTGAGGAACACATCCCTAAAATGGCCATCCTTATACTATTTGGCCCCTTCAGGAGCAATTTCATGATGTTTGGCCTCAGGAATACCATGTAGACATGGCAGAGATTAATCAATCAGTGTTGCAACCCGTGCCATTCTGCTTCACCTACCTTGATGACATCTCGATACTTTCCGCCTCAACAGCACAACAACCTGCTGAAGTCTTCAAGTGGTTGGGAGAGTAGGGCACAGTGCCAAACACTGCATAGTGCATATTCAGTGAGCCACAAGTCGATTTTCTTGGCCACTACATTACACCGTCAGGCTCCATATCGAACCTGAAAAAGTGGAAGCCATTCTGAAGATGCCCAGCCTTCTGCATTAAGGAGTTGCAATGACTTCTAGGGTGCCAAATTGTTTTCGTTGTCATCTACCATGGGCAGCAGAAATTCAAGAATCATTAACAGCTGTGCTCACAGGTCCGAAATGCAAAGGGAATGCAGCAATAACTTGGACAGATCATATGACTGCTGTGTTCCAACAAGCAAGAGTGCATGCTGCATTGTTGTCACACCCTGAGCCAAGCACGCCTTCAGTGTTAGCAGTAGAGCCACACAGTGGTGGACACAGTGGTGCAGCAACGCAACAATGACTCATGGCAGCCTCTAGCCTTTTTTGCATGGACACTGTCAACATTTCAATATGGGTGGAGCACTTATGACCATGAACTGTCAGCAATATATGAGAAAGTCTAGTACTTTTGGTCTCAGCTGGTACCCCGTGAGCTTAAAATCTTCACTGGCCACAAGCCACTCACATATACATTTCAACAGAACAACCTCAACTGTTCGCCACAGCAGCATAACCAGCTCAGGTTTATCACACAGTTCAGCACAGAAATCCAACACATATCCAGAATCACGAATGTGTGCCTCCTGAGGCAGTAGCCTCTCCACTAGTGACTATATAGAGCTTGCAAAAGAACAAGATACCAACAAGGAACGGCAACAGCTGTTGCAACAAACAACTTTGACTAATTAAAACTCTAATGGCAATGTTTCTGGCACTAAAGTGAATTTATACTGCAATGTATCAACAGCAAAACCACAGCAGTTTTTCCCAGCAAGATTTCAGAAGAAAGTGTTCAAGTCTTTACACAACAGTATCACCCCAGTGTGCAATCTTTGTGACACCTCAGCACAGATGGCTTTGAGTGGCCATGAATGAAGAAAGACTGCCATGAGTGGACACGATGTTGCGCACAACGTCAGCGTTGCACTGTCAGTCAGCATGTGTCAGCACCGACTGGTAATTTCCCAACACCACCACACGTTTCACTCATGTGCACATGGATGTCATGGGACCACTACAGACTTTGAATGGTCAGTGGTACCTGCATGCCTCCATGATAAACTGGGTATCGTATTTTGATTATCCTCTACACATCACAACAGATTGTGGCAAATGGTTTGAATTGGAATTGTTTGCCACAGTGGCAGCATTCTGCTCTGCAGCTCTCATGTGCCACACCACTGAGTGGACAGAAGCTGTGCCGATGGTTCCACTTGGCCTTTGGAGCATGTACAAATCTGATCTGGGTGGTTTTGATGCAGAATTGGTGAAGGGAGAGTCACTATGATTGCCTAGCAAATTTGTAGATGTGGCTCCGCAGCCCCCACAGCCATCCAGACGTGGAGTTGTTACCATGTTTGTCCACAAAGACCTCAGTATGTGCACATATGTGATGTTGCATACTGGTAGTGTCACACTGGCCCTACAACAACCATATACCAGGTCACATTGTGTTGTCAAAAGGAGATATCACTACCCCTAGATGTTCTGGGCAATGACAAACACACTGCCATTACAACACATTGCCGTTACAACAGACAGGCTCAAATTGGCATAAATTTTCAATGAGCTAGCCCCCCACTGACACTCCACAAACACAGCCTTGCACAACACCTGGCCCAGCCACAGCAACTCCTCCACCAGCACCAATATCAACCATGGCACCAGTTCCAGGAGAACAACGAACAAAAAGATATTGTCAATGCATCCTTCTGGGATGGCAGTCCGCTTCCACCAAGGGGGTTGTTGTCATCATCAGTGCAGTTCTGTGCAGTAAATTGTGCAAGTGTTAGACACGTTTGTCATGCCACAAGTGTTTCATTTCATGCCTTCAATTCAGTCCCTTGCTCGCCACTATTTATCTGTGTCTTTACTATTCCAGAGCTGTCATTCATGTTTTCTCATTGTGTAGCTTAGGTATGGATAAACAGCCAAGCTTAATTTCTCTCTCTCTCTCTCTCTCTCTCTCTTTTAATACCTTCACTAAATTAACAAATGAAATACAGTAGTAGCTTGTCGACCAGGGGCTACAGTTCCTTTCAATCTTCATAACCTACAGCAGTTGTGCAACATTTATTCTAATACAAACAGGCAGGCTAACTGGTTGGACAGGCCATACTCAACCCTATGGCTAAAACATAAAGTAAGTCGCAACCTGTACAAGATGTATTATAGATATTAGAACAGAATGATCTATAATGAATGAGAATTTAAGCAAATGCAGAAAGAAATCTAGAGAAGAGGAAAGGGAAATGCATACTTCGATTTCTAATTTACAGATAGCAAAAGTAGATTGACTGAGGAACTGCTGTTAGAAGTAACTAAATGTGATCTTGTGTGAAACAAAGTTAATAGAATTTCAAGAGGTTAATGAGGATATAAAGCAATGAAAGAGGTTAACAAATGGAAATTTGAAGCAGTTCATGGACACATCTCAATCACACATGGGAAAATGCAAATGTTACAACAAAATAAGAGTTTAGAGATGAAAGCTATCGCAGGATCTGTTTTTGTGAACTTGAGGGAGATACTTAATCAAAAGGTACAACAGAAAGTAGATTTGATTGTCAGTACACCCTGTTCTGCAGAAGATCTGGACAAGCAGGAAGAAGAATTTTGGAAAATTTGGGAGAAACTCAATAAGACAAAAGAGGAATTAAACAGCAAGAAATCTAGTGCCAGTAATGTATTATCACCAGAATTGCTTGAAGAATTACAAACAGGAAATGGGACAAATTTATCCACAATTCCCAAAGGTTAATCCAGATGGGAAGGTGCAGCCCACACACTTTTTAAGGACTTTCACTGGGCGGCACCCCAAATGCTGGGAGAATTTGAAAAAGACAGATTTTGTGCTCATACCTGTATTTACAAGGTAGCATGGTTGAGTGGTACGATTTCCAATAACACTTTAAAATAAAATACTGGTCTCTGGTACTCAGACAAAACTGACACTAGAACTTGTCAGTCATAAGTATTACAATAGTACATGGAGCAATTATATGGCAAACAGAGAATAGCATCTCTTAAAACCCAAATATGTAGACCACATCTCCCCAAATTTTTTTTGCTGAGGGCTGTACAACTGGCAGAATGATGACATGGGACCACACCAGCATTCTGCACAATACTTGAAAGCCAGAACAGAGGCTCTGGAAAAAAGATGAACAACTTAGTTCAGCATTCTGTGTTAATCATGGGCGCATGGCATGCAGCATTTAAAAACAAGGACAACCAACATCTTTGTTTTCTGAAAAAGTTGTCAGAGAAGGTGACATTAGCAAAAAGATAGTTACATTAGATCTAGTTTGCACACATCTGAATATGACAAACGAAGCAGCAAAAAAACATTAATGAGATTTTTTGAAACTGACATTTGGCTTTCAATATGGCGTCAATGTTTGGTATTACTGCATCCAACCAAGAAAATATCTTTCCAATGTTCATCAGTGAATCTTGCTCAGTGTGCTGACTTCATATAATTCATTTCTGAAAATTTTTGCCCACCGACATAAGTTCTTCCAAAAACAGATGCCAGACCACTGTAAAATTTCTTCAGTTTTGGTACTCAGCATCAGGTAAGTAGCAAATAAAATTCAACAGTTTCCTACTCTGTGCTTCTCTTTCAGCAAGTCATTTGCAAATCAGTGAGCTAATGTAGTTCAACTGGAACATCATCACGGTTACAATCAAATGGATCCTGGGACAGAAGAAAGTCACTCTTAGTTCTATCAAGGTCTGAAAATATCACCGAAAATGCTTCTTCACATCACAAATAACTTTTTTGGAAAGTCATGGTTGACATCATTGAGGGCTGTAGCACAAAACTCTTTGGAATACTTAAAATGAGAAAAGTTCGCCCATTCCAGTTATGTTTCAATGACAGCTTTCTCCAGGAGTCTGTAGACATCATAGATGACATTTTCATTTCCCTGAAGTTTCAATTTCAATTCATTCATGTGGCACGTGATGCTGACAAAAAGTGAGAACTTCAGCACCCAGGTAGGACCTGATAACTATCTTTTTCAGTGAGATGAACATTTACTTCATTTTAGAGCTTGTAAAAACAAAACTAGACTTCCGTGCAGCTGAGCCAGCTCACTGCTGTGTGATACTGCAAGTCACAGAATTCAGAACAAATTTCATCAAGAGAAACCTGCAACTGACAATAACCGAGTGCATCTATTTCCCATGTAAGTACTGGCATCTATTTCCCATGCAAGTGCTGGCATCTATTTCCCACATAAGTGCTACGACACAGAGTATGAACAGAGCATCTGAAATTAACAAATCTTTCAACTGAGTCCTGATTTGCCCTATCAGACTGTTCCTCATTCCACCCATGTTTTTTAGTCCATCAACTGTAAGACCTCGAAGTTGACTCCATTGATTGTTATACTCTTGCAAATTTTTTGCACATCAATGATCCAGTTGTTCCATGCTGCAAACAGGTACCAACTCATCCGTTATGTGAGAGTCTAAATTGACCCCCTGAATGAACACAGGAAGTTGTTACATGCTCGAGAGATCTGTGGACATCAAGTGCCATATATCACATGAAGTTCCTAGCTTTTTCGCGTATCTGTATTCCAAACAATCAGTACTTGGCTTCCCTCATTCTTCCATCTTGAGCACTAATCTGTAACTTGCACAAGTGACAGATTCATTTCCAGCAAACTGTCTCATGAAGGGATTTCTAAATTATGTTTCCCAGAGGCCTTTGACTATATTGATAGATGTAATGTTTCTTAGTGAGGTCAAAGATTGAACTCTTTCAAAGTGGCAACATTTTCACTACATATTACCCAAGTAGTTTCCTGGCCCTTCGTTTCCACTAGGGAGTACTTTTACGCCACTGTCTTCATTGAATACATGGCACTCAGTGTCCAGTTTTATTTTCTTAGTAGGTACAGTGGAACTTCGATTTTACATTTTCCAATCTTATGTTTTTCACAATTCGATACCATAAATTCGTAGCCCCTGTGAAAAGCCCATAAGATCAATGTTAAAAATTCCCCAGTTTTACATTTCTTCCTAGTAAGGTTTATCTCTATTCTAAGTTCTTACTCAATGTCTTGCTTCAGTTTGTCCTGTTTTCTTCCAATTGACATTTAGTATGACTGAACAAGTTATAAACTGGCTCAGAAGACAGATAGTTCACACCATTGGTGGTGGCGAAATTAAGAGAATATTTTGCGCCATTGTGGAGAGGGGAGATGCGAGAGAGGAAATGCTGACGTTAATCCATGATCAATGTTGCCAACACAATTTGCAACATTTAGTTTCATCGCACAATTACAACAAAACTACTGCTGGGTTACTGCAGTAATGGAAAAGCAAGACAGTTGATGCGTGTTCCAGACGAGCCAATAAGTAACGGAGAGGCCCAGCCACCACCTTTTCTTGTACCACTTACAACTCAATCTCATCTCTTTGCATGTATTTCTGATGTACTGTATTCGGCAACAATATCAAACGCCAACCTTTTATATTCGAGCACAGAGTCTCTAAGAACATGCTAAGTCATATTCAAGGAAACATCGCCTGTTTCTGGCTAGTCAACTCTTTATTGGCTGGCAACTTTTTAAGTCAGCCAATAGCCTGTGCAGCCACCACACCACACTAACACACATAGAATTGGTTCACCTACATGATTTGTGGAGAAGGGGAGTGGCCCTTAAGCAAAGGGAGTGCAGGTAGGGGTGAAAGCATTTTGTGAAGTGCTGAAAATATACTTTTTGTGCAGATGATGTGTTGTGAGAGAGATGTCACACAGAAACAGAAAAATGTTTTTGCGATAGTACATTTTGAAGAATTTTGTGTACAAATCTGACAGTTGCAACAACTACATACACTATTCATGTATATACTTTGCACTGCACAATTCAAATCATAAAGATTAGGAGCAGTGATAGAGAGCATGAAGCAAAACTGTAGCACCTGAGCATTCTTTCAAATCTACAATTTACACAGTGTACATAAATTCACTGGGCCAACTTCTAAAGATTAGATTAGATTAGATTTATACTTGTTCCATAGATCATGAATACGACACTTCGTAATGATGTGGAACGTGCCAGGTTAATAAAAGATGTCTGTACAAGATATTACATTACACAAAATATTGCATGACACTAATGTTTAAGCTAGTTTTTTTTCCGTCTCCTCCCTTAATTTATATCTAAAAATTCAGCCAGTGAGTAGAAGGAGTTGTCATCTAGAAATTCTTTTAATTTATTTTTAAATGTTGTTTGACTATCTGTCAGGCTTTTGATGCTGTTTGGTAGGTGACCAAAGGCTTTTGTAGCAGCATAATTTATCCCTTCCTGTGCCAAAGTCAGATTTAACCCTGCATAGTGAAGATTATCCTTTCTCCTGGTGTTATAGCTATGCACACTGCTATTACTTTTGAACTGGGTAGGATTATTAACAACAAATTTCATAAGTGAATATATATACTGTGAGGATCCCTAGATCTTTAAATAGATGTCTGCGGGATGACCGTGGGTGGGCTCCAGCAATTATTCTGATTATACGTTTTTGAGCAATGAATACTTTTCTACTCAACGATGAATTACCCCAAAATATGATGCCATACGAAAGCAGTGAATGAAAGCAGTCACAGTAAGCTAATTTACTGAGATTCTTCTCACCAAAATTTGCAATAACCCTAATAGCATACATAGCTGAACACAGATGTTTCAGCAGACCATCAATGTGTTGCTTCCAGTTTAACCTCTCATCAATGGCCACACCTAAAGATTTTGAAAATTCTACCTTAGCTACAGACTTCTCTTCAAAGTCTATATTTGTTACTGGAGTTGTGCCATTTACTGTACGGAACTGTATATACTGTGTTTTATCAAAATTTAAAGAAAGTCCGTTTGCTGAGAACCACTTAATAATTTTGTGAAAAACATCATACACAATTACATCACTTAGTTCTTGGTTTTTAGATGTTTTTACTATACTTGTATCATCAGCAAAAAGAACTAACTTTGCATCTTCATCAATGTGGAATGGTAAGTCATTAATATATATCAAGAACAATAAAGGACCTAAGACCGAACCTTGTGGGACCCCGTACTTGATTAGCCCCCCCCCCAGTTTGAGGAATCAGCTGTTGTTTTAACAGCTTGTAACGTCAATTGGAGAAGTAAACTCATTTCTTTCGCATCTCTATTTCTTCAGGCCTAAAATAACACTTCAACGTTGGTGAGCATATGAAGTGCGGCTCATAAGGAAAGCATCAAACAGTAACAGCAGTGGTGACAAAGTATGTCATTAAGCAGATGTCCACATTTATACTTATGGTTTAACCACTAAGCTGCTGTGATGTTTTTGGTTTAATTCAATGTGTTCCTCAATTTCTGCTTTTTCCTGGTTGAACACAACGGATGATTTCTCAAAAACGCTTTGTTTTGAACTTATAATTTGTAGTCTTAGCATTTCGGTAAACAACTTGATTAAGCCTTGTACCCAGACACCAATTTCAATTTTTTGATGAATAATTCATTACCAAAAATTATTGTATAAACATTGTACTGCACTTTGAACATAGCTGCTAAGGTTCAGTGACCATGACAGAATCATATTTGAACAAATAAGCCCTCAGTCACAAATATTAAGTCAAAATTGACCAGGCTTCGACGCTACTATGAGCGTCGTCTTCAAAATTAGACTAACTGTTCTAAAACATATTAGGTATATAATACATTAATAAAATACAGCCAGTACAAACTTTAATTTTATTAATGTATTATGCACCTAATATGTTTTAGAACAGTTAGTCTAATACTGAAGACGATGCTCATAGCAGCGTTGAAACCTGGTCAATTTTGACTTAATATTTGTGACCAAGGGCTTATTTGTTCTAATATTGTACTGCACTTTTAATTTCCTTCCCACAGACACATTTTATATGAAGTATTGGAGTGGGTTGCTATTTTTAATCATGTATGCCAATTACATTTGTTTTTGCTCATATTTTGGGGAGTTTTAATGTTTTCCTCAATTATGGATTTTCCTCAGTTTCGCATTTTTTAGTCTGGACTGAATGAAAACATAAAATAGGGGTTTCACTGTATAATTAAGGGGGAAGTGAACAAAAAATGAATTATAACCATAATTAAAATATTGAGATGGTGTGGAAAAAGCAAATAAGACAAACAAAAAATCTAGATAGAATAATTTAAAATGAAACATAATAAATTTAAGGCACATGGTAGCCAGGTCTCAAAATTTGTGAAGGCTTCCTAGTATTCTAAAACTGGTATTTAAATTATATCATAAAGTCTCTTCTTCCATGTTTTCGAAGGCAAATTCAGTACCATCAGCAGGCCAAATTCAAGTACCATCAGCAGGCCAGATGAACTGACGTCATGGACCAGTCTGAAGACCCCAGATCTAGACAGTCCATGACACGAAGAGCATCTAGTTTAAGTCCTTATCATGTGAGGAAAGATATTTGGCACTGTGGTCACCAGTTAGGAATTCATTAACATTTATTGAAGTATTAGGCACATGCAACGGATTATATACCCAGTGGAAGCAACCAAGGAGAAAATAACAAAGGCAATTGTTACCCACTAAAGTAACAATAGAGAAAATAAAGTAAATTCTGAAAGGTGCATAAATGGAATAATGGTTGGGGCAATAACGAAGCAAATAAGTACTCCCAAGTAATTACTTCTAGTAATTTAAACAGTGGGGAGATCCAGGAAGCTACAGACAGCTCTTTTCCCAATAAACAGTCAGGAAACACAGAACGTCTGAGAATGGAGCCACACTCCAAGGCATGACAATGCAATTACAGGCCTATATGTAGAAAGAACTGTAGCATGCACACACACAATTCCAACCAGGAAGTGGTTATGGATAGTTGTTAAGAAACCCACTGGGGGTGTATATATATGGTGGTCGATGTTCAGACACACACAACCATACAGAGACAAAAAGGGATAGGTCAGTAATCAATTAAGAACCCAAATTTGAACAAGTTCAGTTTTTCAGTTCCACAGTTCCATGGTCCTGATGGCTTGGTACTGGCAGGTATATTTACATAACAAAATCGTACCAACTTGGGCTAAATATTTCTGTGGCACTTTTCATATGCACATTACACAAAGCACTGGGTGTGGGTGTGTTTGGACCTTATGGGTGCTCAATGCTGAGGTTATCAGCACTCTTGTGCATATTAAAGAAAAATAATGTAAATACAATGATTAAAATAACTGTCACACAATGAGGAGGAAACTTGTAACCCATCACTCACTCACTCACGGCTGAGCCAGACATGCTGCTTACACATTAAGAATATCTCCTTAAATTTTTTGGAAACAATCTGGACACATAACTAAGCCTTAGAACTCTTAACCACATTTGCTTCAATAGCACTTAAAATAGAGGGCAGATCTGAAAACAAATCCGTCACCACCCTCTGGATTGAAAATAAAACCCAGTTTAATAAAATGTGGCGCACAATGACCTGTATGCCGGCCGCAGAGGCCGAGTGGTTCTAGGCACTACAGTCTGGATCTAGGCACTACAGTCTGGAACCGCGCAAGCGCTACAGTTGCAGCTTCGAATCCTGCCTCGGGCATGGATGTGTGTGATGTCCTTAGGTTAGTTAGGTTTAAGTAGTTCTAAGTTCTAGGGGACTGATGACCACAGATGTTAAGTCCCATAGTGCTCAGAGCCATTTGATTTGAATGGTCTGTATGCTATAAGCACCACACATTGGAGAACCCTCTCACTGCAGCAAGAAGCCATGCATTAGAGAACTGTGGCCTATGGGAAGACAAGTAAGATGGACCTCATCCCATCTTTGTGACTGAAAGAAGGTACGCTGTGACCGTGTAGTGGGGTTTACTAGATGCAGATTATTGTCAGCCACTTCCAGCCACTCGTCTACCCATTTACATATTACTCTGTACTTTTAACAGCAAGATGATAGCCTGCAGGGGGAAGGCACACTGAAATAACTGATGCCAATGACACCTCTCCTTGGCTGCTACATCTGCCCTTTTATTTCTGACAGACAAGGAATTTAGCACATTAAGAACATCTTATCTGCTCCAGTGCACACAATATCAAATATAATTCCATGTTGAAGAGAGTAAAATCCTGAGCCAGTTGGACCTTGAGGACATGATCAGGGAAAAAAACGAAAGCAGCTAACGGTGGCTCTGTTTTGACTCATCTGCAAAAACAGCTGTAGAGTTGTGGTGCTCTGTTAAAATGTCATAACATAATGTATTAAAAACACATCCAGGAGTGCAATCTTTCCTGTACTGCACTGAGTTTAAAATTACTCTGAGCCTGTTTAGTAACAAAGGTGACACGCAGTTAAATCCCTGGATTTGGAGTTAAAGGTGCTCTACACCAAGTGACTCCAGCACAAACTACACACGGGTATCAAATGGCATTGTTGCACATTATAACATCCCAGCTTCCTCAACCAAATTATAACGTCCCAGGACTTTCTGCACCAAATTATAACATTTCAAGTCCTCAACACCAAATTAAAATGTTGCATTAGGAGGTGTCTGCTTCGTGCAAAAGGTCTTGAGTTCATATTGACAACAACAAGTAGTTCTTCATTACAGACGTTTATTTACAAACAGAACTGACAGACTTCACAGACTCAACAACTGACTCTCAGAGCTAACCGCACTGCATATCCGAACTGGCAACTGACAACTCCTAGGTGTATTAATATCTTTCCAAACAATGAGAGTCTTTAACAATGTTTTGTTTACAATACGATAGCAATTCACGACCCAAAACTAAATTAGACATTACAGAATTTTAGTACAGATTAAAGTAAGTAAAAGGATCAGTACATATAAATTCTTACAAGCATAATTTCCAAATAGATTTTATAACATTTTTCTACCAGCTTCTGGATAACCTTCACCAGATTTGTACCGATGTTTCCAGAAATATCTTGACATCCGACTCTGGACGCTTCCCGAGTGATCCAGAACAACCATTTATATGTAAAATGATCCAAATCGTGTTTCAAAACGTAAATAAATCTTCCCAGCAATACTTCTTGATACAAATCGTCTTTCGAAACTAGGTCATGAAACAGTTTTCACAAGTTTTCGCATCTTTGCGATCACAATACAGAACTTCTCCATAGAAAGTTCCAGAAGGGCGCATCAAACACTCACCCACAGACCCTCTCTTTAGCTGGTGAGTATCTTGTCCATATTATACGAAATAATTTAGCTCAAAACTGATAATTTATACAATTAACCAGAGCTACAGCAAACAGTGAGTCTTTCTTTTACAAAATGAAATATAATTACAAAATTGAATGAAAATGTGTTACTAACACTAATATATATTTACATTAATTCTATTTTTGTTCTTTCTGTGCAAAATGTCCTAATATTGACACAGTACAATATTTAAACATCACCAAAGTTTCCCTTTACATTTTGCATATCTGTATCGACATCCCCTATAAGTCTACAGTATCGAATACTTCAATATGTCCCAATATGTCCTGTAATGTTACAACATGGATGATTGGAGAAAAGTCATTCTAGAAGAGGACAATCAACAATATAGTACACAGGTGAAGTCAAAGCTATGTGCAACTTGCATGCCTGATACACCTTGAGGAGTTGTCACTGGACAGTAAGTGGCAGTTCCCCAGCCTCGGACAGAGACTAAGTATGGGTGCTGGTTTTGTAAGCACCCTTGGCCAAACTAATCCCCTCATGCTGTACAGCATCAATAATCCTGAGGCAGGAAGTCCTCAGTGACCAATACACTGTGCACCCATAGTTTATTCGCGAACACATGAAAGTCCTAGAAAACTTGAGCAGATGCAACTGTCTGCTCCCCAAGACCTATGGCTAAGGGACTTTTATGGTATTCAGAGTCCTCTGGGTCGAGACTTTCAGGTCTCTCAGGCATGGTAGCCACAACAATTTGAAGCGAACAATGAGGCCCAGAAAGCTCACAGAGTCTTTAAAATGTAGAACAGTATACCTAACATGCAAGTCTGGTAAATCAAAAACACACACATATATTTCCTCTAACCTCCGCACCATAAGTTGCAACAGTGGAAGATAAATAGAAAACAGCTAAATCGTCCACAAATAAGGAGCACTGCATGGGCCTCCTTATTGTAAATGTGATATTGTTTATGGCTATGCCAAACAGAGTAACATTTAAAACACTGCCCTGGGGGACACCATTCTCCTGCTCAAAATGATCTGACACCATGTCAACAACTCAAGACCTAAAAAAACATTTAGACAGGTAAGACTGTTTGAAGATGGGGAGGTGGGCACGAAAGCCCCATTGTTGTAGTTGTGTGAGAATACTATGTCTCCAAGTAATATTGCGCACATTACCGATATCAGGAATATGCCAAAACAGCCAAGTTTACACAGGAAAGGCCGCTGAATAGCCACCTGCAGTAGTGTCAGGTTGTCAACAGTGAACCAAAATCTCCAGAATGAGAGCAGCTAAGGTGTTGCCTGGGCTCTAACAACCAAACCAGATGACGGTTAACTATTGTGCAACAAATCTTTCCTACATAGCTCATTAAGGTGATACTCCAGTAATTACTGGGATGTGTGATCCTTTCCTGGTTTGGGGAGGGGTACCAAAATCACTCTCTATGATTCTGGAAATGACCTGTCTGCCATATCAAATTAAAACATTCAATGATGATTTTCTTCAACACTGCCGGCAAATGTCGAACCATACAGCATCAGATTTCGTCGTGGCCGGGTGCAGTATCATGAGCCTCAAACAGTGCTGATTCCATCTCCCACATGAAGAAAGGGCAGCTCTAAGGCTCAAAATTGTGGGATCTGAAGTGTAACTTGCCCCTCTCACAGTTGGAGGGTAGGGGTGAAACTCTGGATGCTGACTGGTATTGGCAGTAGTCGCTGCAAAGTACTCTGCCATTGCCAGAGCGATGTCTCTGGGCATTATTTGGTGACATCCTTGTTTCAGCTGTGCTAGTATTGGTAAACAACTAAGTTTACTGGAATTCTTCCTGATGACTTCCCATGCTTTTGTAAAACGAGTGGAACGATTAGAGAGTCCAGGAACATTTGCCATAACCTTTCCTTGCTCTCCTTAGGTACACATCAAGCCTTGGCTCTTGGTCTATGAGGCTGTCTGCTGTTGGGCTGCATTTAAACTGTCAAAGAGCTGAACAGCACTCATAAGTCCACCAAGGTACAGGTTGCCTCCTAAAATGACATGAAGACTTTGGGATGCATATGTCAGTGGCACGAAGGATCACTCATTCCTGAATGCTATTGCGGTGTTCAAACACAACCAGCTGGCTGAACACTGTCCAGTTAGTCCTGCTGACCATTCATTTCGACAGCTTCTGTTCAAGCAATCCTCCACCCAGTAGTTGGATCCACAGCACGAAGTAATCACTGGAATGAAGATCATCAGTTGCTTCCCACTGTGCTGAGTCTGCAAGGACTGGAGAGCAGAAAGAGAGCTCGATGGGTGAGGGTGACCCTGTGGCAGACAAGAAATGGGTGGGACTGCCTGTGTGGAGGATGCACAGCTCCTGAGACATCATGAGGTTCTCCAAGACTTGACCCCTGGGGCAGGGATACTTCAAGCACCATAATACATAATGGACACTGAATCACCCAGTAGGAGAAATAGTTGACGTTGTTCCATAAGATCTGCAAGAGCCTCAGAGTCTATCATATCCTGTGGAGGTATATCTATGGAGCAGATATTTCTGACCCACATGAACTGCAACAGCTACCCTTGGTAGCTCAGTAACCAAGAAGAGAGCGGAGGAGAAGTATTTGTTACTGACAAACACAACCACCCCTCCCTTGGCTCACTACCCAATCAGGTAATCCTTTCTTTGGAGGGTAGAGCTCCATAGGGCAGGGACGTTGGTGTATTTAAAATGTGTTTCCTATAAACACATGCACAAAGGTTGAACTTGTGCAAGGAGTTTCAGTTCTTCCACACGAGTACTGAACCATTAATGTTCCACTGTAATATGGGAGACATCTATCATGGCAGTTGCACTTTCAACCTCTCTTTCTACCGGGGAGAAGAGTCCACAATGAATGGAGACTCATTCTTGGGGTGAGATGATTGCCCCAGTCCAACATCAAGTTCCATTAGCTCTACAGAAGAACCATGGTAGATGTCAATATCGTCAGATTGTTTACTTCCCAACTCTGTCACTGGTAGAAACCTGACCTTTGATTTTTTACCCTGGATAGGCTTCAGACCCATAACTGTGGCACTGGTAGCAGTAGAGGTAGTGCTGGATAGTGAACCAGACTGAACCTTTGGAGGGGCAGGGAGCTCTGCAATATCGGCTCCCATGGCATTCTCTGATCTTCAGGAAGGGAGCACAAGCTTCGAAGTAACTACATCAGCACAGTGTACTGGCAAATGCAGGTACTGGAGCTGGCATTAGAACTTAAGTTTGTGTAGCATCTGTTATTTGAACTGGCTGTTTAATAACTGAAGCAAAGGATGTAGTGAACATGGGGGGGGGGGGGGGGGGGGGGTTTGCTTGGCCACATCACAGGGTATCTGATTTGTTGTTTTGATCTTCCATTCTTCAAGGAAAACACAGCGGTCCTTTCACCAGAGAGGGTGAGCCCCAGAGCAATTCACACATATTTTAGAGGAGATGAACATCCAACACCTTCATAGGCAACATTAGCACATTTACCACATGTGGTTTCTCTTACATGAAAAAATGGTTTGACCAAAGTGCTAACATTTAAAACAGCAGATTGGGTTGGGGTCACAGGGCTCAATTAAGGGAAGAAAATCTGTCTTAATATGCTCTGGACATTTGAGCTATTAAAAGTGAAGATGAAAGAGCTGGATTTGATCAGCTCACCTTCCATCCTTTCCATGATACTCTGCATTTCTACAATACCTTCTTGGGCCCACTCAACTTTCAGGTCTTCTTTTAGGATGTCCTCCAGGCCTCAGGACACCACAACACTTACGCCATAGTGTGAGGTGATGCAGAGCTCAGTCTCAATAGCACATTCTACAAGGCTTTTTGGCCCTCTGCAGGCTTGTCACTTGTTGGGAACTTGAGGTTTCGACCAACGGCATCCTATTCCAGTCACTTAACAGGTTTTAATATATCTGCAGTCCCCTATAAACCCTTTTGAATGGAAAAAGATGAGACTTTCTCAAAGCTTCCCTCTTTATTTTTAACTATTAAAAACACACACTGAATAGCAGCATGCATTTTGTTACGTTAGGCACTAGAACCCTGAAACATATCCACCGAATCTGGAGGACTGGCTATACGAGCCCACTTATTTGGGCCTATCCATTCCACTGGGAGGTGGAAGACAAAACTACAAAGGATCCATCTTGGTCCTACGAGCAGCTAAGGAAATGAAAGCCCACCTAGACAGAACCTTTTGTGCCTAGGTAAGCCTAATACAAGTTAGGTGCAGCCAGTTCCCCAAAGGTTGCCCACTAATGACTGTTCCACCTCAACAGTCATGCATCACATCAGTGTGCTGAACACCTTGAGATTGAGAATTTTTTATAGAGGCTTTTACCATCCTCATGATCCAGGCAGTCACAAAAAGACCCCTGTTCCTTGCGATGTACACCAAGCCACCGTGGTGCTACACAGTGGTCCTGAAGGTGTCCAGAGCATACAGTGACAGATGACTGGTGGAGCATACAAGTCCCCAGCTCAGGAACCCCAAGGTTGCCAAGCCTGTACAGAACAAACAAATGTTGAGGCTCTGAGAGCCAAAGCACTGGGGGATGATCTAATTTGAGAAATCATTATTTGTGCAATGACATATTAATTGTATCTAAGATCCAGGAAGAACACTGTTCGCTGCTAGAAAAACTTTAGAAAGGTTACTGTATGATTAAATGATGATGGCATCCTCTTGGGTAAAATATTCCGGAGGAAAA
The DNA here is from genome assembly GCF_023897955.1 of Schistocerca gregaria. NCBI lineage: Eukaryota > Metazoa > Arthropoda > Insecta > Orthoptera > Acrididae > Schistocerca > Schistocerca gregaria. The sequence continues at coordinate 497,439,296 of NC_064923.1, forward strand.
ATAGTCCCCCATTCGGATCTCCGGGTGGGGACTACTCAGGAGGATGTCGTTATCAGGAGAAAGAAAACTGGCTTTCTACGGATCGGAGCATGGAATGTCAGATCCCTTAATCGGCCAGGTAGGTTAGAAAATTTAAAAAGGGAAATGGATAGGTTAAAGTTAGATATAGTGGGAATTAGTGAAGTTCGGTGGCAGGAGGAACAAGACTTCTGGTCAGGTGACTACAGGGTTATCAACACAAAATCAAATAGGGGTAATGCAGGAGTAGGTTTAATAATGAATAGGAAAATAGGAATGCGGGTAAGCTACTACAAACAGCATAGTGAACGTGGCCAAGATAGATACGAAGCCCACACCTACTACAGTAGTACAAGTTTATATGCCAACTAGCTCTGCAGATGATGAAGAAATTGAAGAAATGTATGATGAAATAAAAGAAATTATTCAGATAGTGAAGGGAGACGAAAATTTAATAGTAATGGGTGACTGGAATTCGAGTGTAGGAAAAGGGAGAGAAGGAAACATAATAGGTGAATATGGATTGGGGCTAAGAAATGAAAGAGGAAGCCGCCTAGTAGAATTTTGCACAGAGCACAACTTAATCATAGCTAACACTTGGTTTAAGAATCATGAAAGAAGGTTGTATACGTGGAAGAATCCTGGAGATACTAAAAGGTATCAGATAGATTATATAATGGTAAGACAGAGATTTAGGAACCAGGTTTTAAGTTTAAGACATTTCCAGGGGCAGATGTGGACTCTGACCACAATCTATTGGTTATGACCTGTAGATTAAAACTGAAGAAACTGCAAAAATGTGGGAAATTAAGGAGATGGGACCTGGATAAACTGAAAGAACAAGAGGTTGTACAGAGTTTCAGGGGAGCATAAGAGAACAATTGACAGGAATAGGGGAAAGAAATACAGTAGAAGAAGAATGGGTAGCTCTGAGGGATGTAGTAGTGAAGGCAGCAGAGGATAAAGTAGGTACAAAGACGAGGGCTGCTAGAAATCCTTGGGTAACAGAAGAAATATTGAATTTAATTGATGAAAGGAGAAAATATAAAAATGCAGTAAATGAAGCAGGCAAAAAGGAATACAAACGTCTCAAAAATGAGATCGACAGGAAGTGCAAAATGGCTAAGCAGGGATGGCTAGAGGACAAGTGTAAGGATGTAGAAGCTTATCTCACTAGGGGTAAGATAGATACTGCCTACAGGAAAATTTAGAGACCTTTGGAGAGATGGCAACCCAGTTCTAAGCAAAGAAGGGAAGGCAGAAAGGTGGAAGGAGTATATAGAAAGTTTATACAAGGGCGATGTACTTGAGGACAATATTACGGAAATGGAAGAGGATGTAGATGAAGACGAAATGGGAGATACGATACTTCGTGAAGAGTTTGACAGAGCACTGAAAGACCTGAGTCGAAACAAGGCCCCCGGAGTAGACAACATTCCATTAGAACTACTGACGGCCTTGGGACAACCAGTCCTGACACAACTCTACCAGCTGGTGAGCAAGATGTAAGAGACAGGCGAAATACCCTCAGACTTCAAAAAGAATATAATAATTCCAATCCCAAAGAAAGCAGGTGTAGACAGATGTGAAAATTACCGAACAATCAGTTTAATAAGCCATAGCTGCAAAATACTAACACGAATTCTTTACAGACGAATGGAAAAACTGGTAGATGCAGACCTCGGGGAGGATCAATTTGGATTCCGTCGAAATGTTGGAACACGTGAGGCAATACTGACCTTACGACTTATCTTAGAAGAAAGATTAAGAAAAGGCAAACCTACGTTTCTAGCATTTGTAGACTTAGAGAAAGCTTTTGACAATGTTGACTGGAATACTCTTTTTCAAATTCTAAAGGTGGCAGGGGTAAAATACAGGGAGCGAAAGGCTATTTATAATTTGTACAGAAACCAGATGGCAGCCATAAGAGTCGAGGGGCATGAAAGGGAAGCAGTGGTTGGGAAAGGAGTGAGACAGGGTTGTAGCCTCTCCCCGATATTATTCAATCTGTATATTGAGCAAGCAGTAAAGGAAACAAAAGAAAAATTTGGAGTAGGTATTAAAATTCATGGAGACGAAGTAAAAACTTTGAGGTTCGCCGATGACATTGTAATTCTGTCAGAGACCGCAAAGGATTTGGAAGAGCAGTTGAACGGAATGGACAGTGTCTTGAAAGGAGGATATAAGATGAACATTAACAAAAGCAAAACGAGGATAATGGAATGTAGTCAAATTAAATCGGGTGATGCTGAGGGAATTAGATTAGGAAATGAGACACTTAAAGTAGTAAAGGAGTTTTTCTATTTAGGAAGTAAAATAACTGATGATGGTCAAAGTAGAGAGGATATAAAATGTAGAATGGCATTGGCAAGGAAAGTGTTTCTGGAGAAGAGAAATTTGTTAACATCGAATATAGATTTATGTATCAGGAAGTCGTTTCTGAAAGTATTTGTTTGGAGTGTAGCCATGTATGGAAGTGAAACATGGACGATAACTAGTTTGGACAAGAAGAGAATAGAAGCTTTCGAAATGTGGTGCTACAGAAGAATACTGAAGATAAGGTGGATAGATCACGTAACTAATGAGGAGGTATTGAATAGGATTGGGGAGAAGAGAAGTTTGTGGCACAACTTGACTAGAAGAAGGGATCGGTTGGTAGGACATGTTTTGAGGCATCAAGGGATCACAAATTTAGCATTGGAGGGCAGCGTGGAGGGTAAAAATCGTAGAGGGAGACCGAGAGATGAGTACACTAAGCAGATTCAGAAGGATGTAGGTTGCAATAGGTACTGGGAGATGAAGAAACTTGCACAGGATAGAGTAGCATGGAGAGCTGCATCAAACCAGTCTCAGGACTGAAGACAACAACAACAACAACAAGAGAAAAAATGTATTATAATAAAACTATCAAATTCTCATGTCTGAAGAGACAAGTTAAAATTCTTAGCAGACATAGTAGGTACACAGGGAGTATGGCCTGCCTCAAATGGATTTGAGCAATAAAAGACTGTCCAGAACTTCAAAATGTAAAACAATTACAATCCTTTTTAGGGTTTGTTGGATTTTATAAGGGTTCTGTAATATAACAACCAATGAATCATCCATGTCTTTTGTCCCTACTGAAACAGTGGACTAATGGAGATGGGATGGAAGTGCTGCAGAAGCTTTTAAGAACATAACGTAAGCTTTAGTTAATGCAGAGATTCTAAAACATCCATAATGACACCAGCCTTTCAAACTTCCCACACATGCATTGGAATACGGGGTGGCCTGTGAGCTGTTTCAGGGAGAATGGAACCCAGAAGCAGGTGACCTCGATACAATAGATAAATAAGCATGGATTAAATTACACGGCCACTGTAAAGAAGTTTTTAGCCATCATATTGAGTAATATAAATTCCAAATGCTAAGATGTGGGTCACAGATAATAATTTATATTCACTAGCAAGCACTTACATTTCTAACACGAAGTAGAGCACTACAGAGTTACAAGCTGGGTGCTAGTTTTACAAGAAATCCAAATTGAAATAAGATACATTGAATGATCATCGACCAAGGTACCAGATGCAATATCAACCTCTACAGATTAACACCCCACAACAGGACATGGTGTTGTTTTTAAAATAAACTTTTTGTCTATTAGTTATATGAATAATGAAGACGTTTAGCCAGAATGTTAAGGAAGAATTACAATCTGATGAATTCTTTCATAAAAAATATTGTGGTGAAACAGGAAACTCTAACAGAAACTGAGAAACCTTGATAGAGACTTATTTTCAAGATCAACAGAGGCATCCAGGTGTTGGAAGTAACGCATTTCACAGGTAGCCATAGAAGAATTGGTTTGGTTTTTGTAAAAAGGTTATGGTCATTTTGGTATAAGGAAGTGTATTATACATATGACCAACATTTATCATTTTAATGGCTTGAGTAGAAAAGTGATAGGCATCATAAGATAATGTGAGCAGAGTCAAAAGTAAAGGATGATAACAGTCACCACGTACATAAGATATATCTAGTAATTCCAAAAGGTTTACATAAATTCACACAGCCGAAAGCTAGAGGATGAATATCTTATATTTTAGTGTTAGCTAAGCATTGAACAAAATTTGTACAATTATATCTAATAACATTAGCCAACACAACTACAATAATAAACTTCTTAACATGCTGCACAGCAGACTAATAAATAAGTTCATGAAGAACATTTTGTTAAGAAACAATGGAGACAGCTATGTGGGACCTGCTGGCTAAGTGTCAACACAGGGGCCCTAAGTACGAACAAGCTATGAGCACATTTCATAAGACTATGCACAATGGAAGCCTAGAACAACTGATTTGGCATTTTGACAACAGTTATGAACTGTCAGAACATGCTACTGTTAACATGGCTAAATGAAGTAACTTCACCTCAAAATGACAGATGGACACCTTTCAGGATAATTTCACATAAAGGAATGCTCTGAAGAGCGTTGATAGGATCAGAATGTGTGTCCGGGGTATCACCACCTACTATAAGACTGACCTCTTCAAGCTCATTCTCAAAGTTAGGTCATTCCATCTGCATTAGAGATACCAACGAGAGACCAGCAAGGTTGCAGGATGCTCTGGAGAATTCAACAAGTGTCCATGAGCTGCTGCCAACTTTGAGTCAACTACTGCAAATCCACAACCATTTGGCTGTGACAGAGACTTCCAATCTGCAAGCTGCATTCCTACCAGCCACAAGACTGATTGGCTGAGGAGTGCCGGGGCAATCTCCAAGTTATCTGCCCATCTGCGAGCTGTTTGACTTACATGCTAGGCACTGCTGCTGGGGCAGTACAAGCACCACCTCACTGGCTGTATGCTGGGACAGCCACTCAGGCTGCCCGTCCTGCTGCTGTGTGTTCCATTTACATGACATTACGACAACAGGGGCATGCAGATTTTTGAGGCTGAGTCTAAATGCAACATTGTGCCTAGGTAAGCCTAATACAAGTTAGGTGCAGCCAGTTCCCCAAAGGTTGCCCACTAATGAATGTTTGTTATTGGGTGATATTTCATTAACATCCCAGTGCTCTACAGGATCACTCACTCTCACTCTCATTCTATGCTTGACGTCCTGATAACAACATAACCCCGGTTCAGATTGTAATGAAAGGAATACTGTGTGGATATGGGGGAACCAAAGTTATTGCTAATAGAGAATGGCTCACAATCACATGCAACAATTTCAATTTCAAGGACTTTCTGGCTTGGGAAGGGATGAAACATGCAGCCATTTCCAGGTACCATCACCAGAGCTTTGAGATAGGATAATGAAAGATTGAAAGACTGTGTCACACACACTGTTCCAGAAGGAATATGACCTGGGTACAAATTATTCTAGCCTTCTATAAGATACTTAATGAATTACCACATCCTTTAACAGGACGCTCCCCGATAGAGGTTATGCACACAAAGTTCTTCGGGGAACTGCTAATTAAGTAATTTACTTGGCTGAACGTGGAAAAATTAACTGATGCTGAGATTTGTCAGCAAGCAGAAGAGCAAGCAATGCATAGGGTAATGGAATATAGTCTAACGGCAAGTGAACCTAACTTTCACTCACATGAACTAGTATTAGTAAGAAGAGTTATAACTTAAAAAGAAACTAGAAAGTTCTTCCAGTGATATGATGGTCCTTACAAGATAGCAAGTATTTCCCATCCTAAAATTGTATTTCTTGTGAATCCCTCCACAGGCCAAGAAAACAGTTTGTATAGCATAAAACTGATAAAGATTCACATTGTCTAAAAGCAGATGACTAGGAGAGCCTATTAATTATATATAGAATGTGAATCCTTTTTGAATGCAACCCACTTGTAAAATCAGATGTGATAATGTAATAGTAAAAACAGTTTACTGACAATACCTTTTCAGCTGTGGTTACAAGATTAGAGGGAGGGGTGAATAGGGTAGATATTCACCTTGGGAATTAAGTGACGAGCTAATAAAATTAGCACAGCACATGGATAGCGCATGAGTATAAGTCTCTAACGCGAACTATGGGAGGAGAGGATGTGAGATACAGCAGACAAATAAGCTAGTCAGTCCAGAAGTAAGTTCTAGCTATAAAGGGGAGTGTGCTGTTTTGAGAATAGAAAATAGGTTGAAAGGTCAAAATAACACTGGATTATGTATGGAATAATGCACCTTGATACAAAATAGTTAGGTGGACCCTACCATGGGGCGATCTATACCAAAGGGAGTAAAAGAAGATGTTGTTGTTGTTGTTGTTGTTGTCTTCAGTCCTGAGACTGGTTTGATGCAGCTCTCCATGCTACTCTATCTTGTGCAAGTTTCTTCATCTCCCAGTACCTACTGCAACCTACATCCTTCTGAATCTGCTTAGTGTATTCATCTCTTGGTCTCCCTCTGCGATTTTTACCCTCCACGCTGCCCTCCAATGCTAAATTTGTGATCCCTTGATGCCTCAAAACATGTCCTACCAACCGATCCCTTCTTCTGGTCAAGTTGTACCACAAACTTCTGTTCTCCCCAATTCTATTCAATACTTCCTCATTAGTTACATGATCTATCCACCTTATCTTCAGCATTCTTCTGTAGCACCACATTTCGAAAGCTTCTATTCTCTTCTTGTCCAAACTAGTTATCGTCCATATTTCACTTCCATACATGGCTACACTCCAAACAAATACTTTCAGAAACGGCTTCCTGATACATAAATCTATATTCGATGTTAACAAATTTCTCATCTTCAGAAACGCTTTCCTTGCCATTGCCAGTCTACATTTTATATCCTCTCTACTTCGACCATCATCAGTTATTTTACATCCTAAATAGCAAAACTCCTTTACTACTTTAAGTGTCTCATTTCCTAATCTAATTCCCTCACCATCACCCAATTTAATTTGACTACATTCCATTATCCTCGTTTTGCTTTTATTTATGTTCATCTTATATCCTCCTTTCAAGACACTATCCATTCTGTTCCACTGCTCTTCCAAGTCCTTTGCGGTCTCTGACAGAATTACAATGTCATCAGCGAACCTCAAAGTTTTTACTTCTTCTCCATGAATTTTAATATCTGCTCCAAATTTTTCTTTTGTTTCCTTTACTGCTTGCTCAATATACGGACTGAATAACATTGGGGAGAGGCTACAACCCTGTCTCACTCCCTTCCCAACCATTGCTTCCCTTTCATGCTCCTCGACTCTTATGACTGCCATCTGGTTTCTGTACAAATTGTAAATAGCCTTTCGCTCCCTGTATTTTACCCCTGCCACCTTCAGAATTTGAAAGAGATTATTCCAGGCAACATTGTCAAAAGCTTTCTCTAAGTCTACAAATGCTAGAAACATAGGTTTGCCTTTTCTTAATCTTTCTTCTAAGATAAGTCGTAAGGTCAGTATTGCCTCACGTGTTCCAACATTTCTACGGAATCCAAACTGATCCTCCCCAAGGTCCGCATCCACCAGTTTTTCCATTCGTCTGTAGAGAATTCGTGTTAGTATTTTGCAGCTGTGACTTATTAAACTGACAGTTCAGTAATTTTCACATCTGTCAGCACCTGCTTTCTTTGGGATTGGTATTTCCCCTGTCTCATACATCTTCCTCACCAGCTGGTAGAGTTTTGTCATGACTGGCTCTCCCAAGCCCGTCAGTAGTTCTAATGGAATGTTGTCTACTCCAGGGGCCTTGTTTCGACTCAGGTCTTTCAGTGCTCTGTCAAACTCTTCACGCAGTATCTTATCTCCCATTTCGTCTTATGTACATCCTCTTCCATTTCCATAACATTGTCCTCAAGTACATCGTCCTTGTGTAAACCTTCTATATACTCCTTCCACCTTTTTGCCTTCCCTTCTTTGCTTAGAACTGGGTTGCCATCTCTCCAAAGGTCTCTAAATTTTCCTGTAGGCAGTATCTATCTTACCCCTAGTGAGATAAGCGTCTACATCCTTACACTTGTCCTCTAGCCATCCCTGCTTAGCCATTTTGCACTTCCTGTCGATCTCATTTTTGAGACGTTTGTATTCCTTTTTGCCTGCTTCATTTACTGCATTTTTATATTTTCTCCTTTCATCAATTAAATTCAATATTTCTTCTGTTACCCAAGGATTTCTAGCAGCCCTCGTCTTTGTACCTACTTTATCCTCTGCTGCCTTCACTACTTCATCCCTCAGAGCTACCCATTCTTCTTCTACTGTGTTTCTTTCCCCCATTCCTGTCAATTGTTCCCTTATGCTCTCCTTGAAACTCTGTACAACCTCTGGTTCTTTCAGCTTATCCCCCGTGTCCTTATATTCCCACCTTTTTGCAGTTTCTTCAGTTTTAACCTACAGGTCATAACCAATAGATTGTGGTCAGAGTCCACATCTGCCCCTGGAAATGTCCTAGAATTTAAAACCTGATTCCTAAATCTCTGTCTTAACCATTATATAATCTGTCTGATACCTTTTAGTATTTCCAGGATTCTTCCATGTATACAACCTTCTTCTATGAGTCTTGAACCAAGTGTTAGCTATGATTAAGTTATGCTCTCTGCAAAATTCTACCAGACGGCTTCCTCTTTCATTTCTTAGCCCCAATCCATAATCACCTACTATGTTTCCTTCTCTCCCTTTTCCTACTGACGAATTCCAGTCACCCATGACTATTACATTTTCGTCTCCCTTCACTACCTGAATAATTTCTTTTATCTCATCATACATTTCATCAATTTCTTCATCATCTGCAAAGCTAGTTGGCATATAAACTTGTACTACTGTAGTAGGCATGGGCTTCGTGTCTATCTTGGCCACAATATTGCATTCACTATGCTGTTGGTAGTAGCTTACTCCCATTCCTATTTTTTTTTATTCATTACTAAACCTACTCCTGCATTACCCCTATTTGATTTTGTATTTATAATCCTGTATTCACCTGACCAAAAGTCTTGTTCCTCCTGCCACCGAACTTCACTAATTACCACTATATCTAACTTTAACCTATCCATTTCCCTTATTAAATTTTCTAACCTACCTGCCCGATTAATGGATCTGACATTCCACGCTCCGATCCGTAGAACGCCAGTTTTCTTTCTCCCGATAACGACGTCCTCCTGAGTAGTCCCCGCCCAGAGATCCGAATGGGGGACTATTTTACCTCCGGAATATTTTAGCCAAGAGGACGCCATCATCATTTAATCATACAGTAAAGCTGCATGTCCTCGGGAAAAATTACGGCTGTAGTTTCCCCTTGCTTTCAGCCGTTCGCAGTACCAGCACAGCAAGGCCGTTTTGGTTAATGTTGCAAGGCCAGATCAGTCAATCATGCAGACTGTTGCCCCTGCAACTACTGAAAAGGCTGCTGCCCCTCTTCAGGAACCACATGTTTGTCTGGCCTCTCAACAGATACCCCTCCGTTGTGGTTGCACCTACAGTTCGGCCATCTGTATCGCTGAGGCACGCAAGCCACCCCACCAATGGCAAGGTCCGTGGTTCATGGGGGGTAAAAGAAGATAAGAGGACAATATTGCCGTAAATTTAGGATTGTGTTGGAAATAATTTTCTGCATTAAGTGGTGCCTTTGACAGTCTCTCACTGATACAGTACTGTTGTAATTTGAAACCTAACACCAAGATAATAAGACAGAAGAATTTATCTGTACAGTGGAGCTCCTCAAAGTTACAGCTTTGGCTAAATGAATAAATAAGGACGTGTGCCTCAGCTTCATTGACTACATAAGGCACAACGAAGAACTGTCAATTCCTTTTGGTCTGTAGCTCCTCAAGAGAACAGTTCATGTTTATGTAAATAATGTCCTGCATATAAGACTAACCATGACCTCAGTGTAACCATGGATAGTTATTACAGTATAGAGTATCAAAGAAATGCACAAATTTATGAATATATACATCTGCATGGTGAAATGCACGTGTCCTGGTCTAGCAGCTAATCTTAAGCTGGATTAAATGCTAGTAATTGGAGATTTTACAGTTTTGATAAAGGTATTAAATTACATGGATGGGCTTGTAAATGTTCTTATGAGATGGGCTTTCTTAAGTATTCCTGTTCACATTTTCTGTGGACTAATGACTTTAAACAACCAGGATAACAGGAATAATTTTCTACATTAAAGAATTACTTACTTCTTTCATGAGTAACCAGGTAGACAGTAGCTGAATCTGGAATGTACTTGATGGAAAATATTTCCCAATAAGAAACTTAAAAAAGTATCAGATGGTGTGAAGAATAGTGTGCAAACAGAATTTTTCTTATCAGATTTGCAAGTTAAATACATGGGCTGATGTGACCACATGTATACATACGGGTTCGAAACCAAGTTAAGATGATTAAAGAGAATTTAAAACAGATGAACACTGTCTGTGGCCACAGAGACCTCAGTCACTAGAGACAGTGGCCATGTGTGTAAGCTGTAATTGCGTCACACACACACACACACGAGCTCACAGGTTTAGCACTCATTTTTTTGTGCCTATCTGGTGGTGAATGCAGGTATCTGCAAAACGGGGAGGCAATATGAAGGTGCGTTGTGGCACTTGCTCCAATGGTTGTCTACTCTACCTAGAAGAGACGCTCCACTTCATGGAACCCCTAGACAATGAGACACACTGCTGTTAATGTCTCTAACAAGCTACATCCCTAACAATCTATGTCAAACTCTGGTTGACAGCCAAATTGTACAAGAGATGATGTACAAGGCTAATGTTGTATAATTCTTAGTGTAACCAAATGTAAAAATGCAGTGTACTCTTAAGTGAAAGTGGTTACATGCATTGCAAAGAAGAAGAGTCCAAAATTATTTGGCAATATCTGGTATATTAAGTAAATTTCCAGGCTGACACAGGCTTTGCAACAGAGGAAAAGGAGTCTGAAGCCAAAATCCCTGAGTCACAGTACTTCTGCAACTACTTCCAAGTGCAAGAAAATAAATTTTATAACCATCAGTGAATGCAAAATAGATGCAGACAATTACAGACACGATACATTGTACAAATCATAACCAGTTACGAAGATCTCAGAATCATCAACTTTGTAGTCGCCATCTACCAGGGGCAGCAGAGATGCAGGTGCCATTGACAGAGGCACTAGCAGGAATGAACATAACAAGCAAGCACCCCATATCATAGATACAGACGTAGCAGCAGGCTTTCAAAAACATAAGAGCAGTACTGTTGTCTCATCAAGTTCTTAATGCACTGTTGGTGATTGTCAAAGATGCCAGCCAATTTGCTACTGGTGGAGCACTCCATCAAAACTTAGGTCAGGTGGAAGCCTTTATGGTTTTTCTCCCAAAAGCTATTGCAAGTATAGACTAAGTGGAGTGTATATGGTCAGGAATTACTGGCCATTTATGAACCCATATGAAATTTCTGGTTGTACATTGAAATCAGACATTTACAATCTATACCAATCGTACCTTGATTACGTTCACTTTCCAAGGAATGAATGAGGGCTGATCTCAGCAGTTCTACCAACTGGAGTTTATTGAGCAATTTACTAACGATATAAGGCACATTAAATGGGCAGCGAACATCTGCCATGATAAATTACTACAAACAAGAGCCAAACAAACCACAGAAGAACAGGTGCAACAGTTGTTGCAAAGCAATTCCACATCCCTTAAAAGTCAAGCAAGTGTGATTATTACAAAGACCGAAGTCGCTGTGATGTGTCCAAGATTCAGTCTAGGCCTTTTGTGACTCAGTCATTGCAGAAGTCAGTCTTTGACAGTGTCCACAAACTTGCACATTCCAGTATGCACACCACTGTCAAGTCGATAGAGAAATTTTTATGGGCAGGTAAAAAAATGGTCACATGTTGGCGAGGATGTTTCTGGCCTGCCAGAGAAGCAAAGTTGGCAGATATGTACACTGGCCAGTGGGAGGCATTCCCGAGGCAAGCCGGTTCTCAAGTGCACACCTCTTGGTGCCCACTCCCACCGTCAGAAGGATATCGCTATTTGTTTATGGCAGTGGACAGATATACATGTTTGCCAGAATCAACTTCCATAAGTGATCTATCAGCAAGAACAATGGCAAGAGCCTTATGGATACCCAAATTTCATGCTTCAGATGTTCTGTCCACATCATTGCAGACCTAGGGCAACAATCTGAGTCAACATTGTTTCTTGAGCATCAAAAATATGTGGGTTCCAACACCGCCATACCACAAGCTACCATCGCTCAATCAATGGAATGGTGGAGGGATGACATTGAACACTAAATGCCACACTTATGTGTTATGGCAGTTGTTGGACAGCAGATCTACTAGTTTTGTTAAGGCTTCATACAAGTTTATTGGACATTGGGACATTACAACTGCCATACTCAGGACCTTCCGGCATATTGAAACAACATACATAAGGTCCAAATAACATACAACCGGCCTCTGATAGTGTCACAGGAATGCTTGAAACCAGTCTATGTGCTCACTACAGCCATGCCTGCTCTACAGTAAGGAAATGTGGCTCTAACACAAAGGACTTCAGCCTCTCCCTACATGGAGACATACAACCAGCAGCAGAGCTGCCTTCAACATGACAAACAAGCCCACAAAAGAGATTAGCTCTACCACCAGGGGAGGGGGGGCACTGTGTGAGAAGCACCGGTTACGGTCAGACAGTCAGCCCGTGAAGAGACTTACTCCTCGGCCACCAGCATAGGAGTGTTTACTCGTTTGTTCTGGAGTTAATCCTTTCTTTACCAGTTGCTAAACATTAATTTGCTAATCAATAAAACAAATGAAACTCAGGACCTGCCTTTTGTGAGAAAGTGCTCTATCGACTATGTTACCCGAGCATGACTCGTGACCCATCTTCACAGCTTTACTTCCACCAGTACCCCATCTGTATCTCCTAAACTTCAAAGAAGTTCTCTGTGAAACATGCAGGACTAGTGCTTGTGGAAGAAAAGGTACTGTGGAGACATGGCTTAGTTACAACAGGTGTATGTTGCCAGAAATATTTTTTCACTATGCAGTATTTTGTACACTGATATGAAACTTCGTGGCGAATAACACTGAGGTGACAAAAGTCATCGGGTAACTCCCAATATTGTGTTGGACTTCCTTTTGCATGGGATAGTGCAGTAACTTCACATGGTAACATGGCATGGACTCAAGTTGTTGGAAGTCCCTATACAAATATTGAGCCATGCTGCCTGTAAATCCATCCATAACTGTGAAACTGTTGCCAGTGCAGAATTTGTGCATGAACTTACCTCTCAATTATCTCCCATAAATTTTAGATGGGATTCAAATTGAGCATTCTACATGGCCAAATCATTGGATTGAACTGTCCAGAATATTCTTCAAACCATTCAGAAATAACTGTTGCCCAGTGACATGGCACACAGTCATCCATAAAAATTACAAAATTGTTTGGGAACATTAAGTCCATGAATGGCTGCAAATGGTCTCCAAGTAGCCTAACAACCACTTCCAGTCAATGGACAGTTAAATTGGACCAGAGGACCCAGTCCATTCCATGCAAACACAGACCACACCATTTTGGAGCAACCTGCTGCCTGCACAGTATCTTGTTGACAACTTGGATCCATGGCTTTGCGGGGTCTGCACCACACACTAACCATGCCACCAGCTCTTACCAAGTAAAATCAGGACTCATCTGACCAGGCCATGGTTTTCCAATCTAGGGTCCAACCAATACGGTCACAAGCCCAGGAGAGGTGCTGTGAGCGATGATGTGCTGATAGCATAGACACTTGTAGAGGTCGTCTTGGTTTCATTTCTCACTAACGCCAGATCTCACCTCACTCTCCTAATGGATATTTTCTTCATACAGCCCACATTGCTCTCTGTTTATTTCATACAGTGCTGCTTGTCTGTTAGCACTGACAGCTTCATACAAAAGCCACAGCTCTCTGTCATTAAGTGAAGAGTGCCAACCACTACTGTGTTGTCCATGGTTAGAGGTAATACCTGAAGTTTGGTATTACTAACACACACTTGGCACTATGGATCTCAATATTGAATTCTCTAACAATTTCCGAAATGGAATGTCACGTGTCTAGATCTAATTACCCCAATTATCATACCACATTCAAAGTCTCTTAATTCCAGTCATGCAGCCAAAATCACGTTGGAAGCCTTTTCACAGGAGTACAAATGACAACACCCCAATGCAATGCCCTTTTATACATTGTGTACATGATCATTGCTCCCATGAGGCACTGCCTTATTGTAGCACAGTCCGTGTGGGCGGGGAGTGTGTGTGCGTTCCAAGGAAGCTGAGAGCTATATTGGCGGTAGCGTAGCTACTGGCAAGTTCAACCTAGCCGGGCAGGTCTCAGCAGAGGAGCCAGACAAAGTGTACCTCACAACGACCCGTCTTATATCCTATTCCCTACCCTCTCCTCAGTTACCATTCATTTTCTTTCTCTAATTACCTTAAAACACCACTGCCTTGTGGTTGGTCTCGGGAGAGATGAAGGCTAAGGGAGAAAACCCTGGCGGTTGGAAGGCGTACTACATCCCCTTTCGGCAGCTCCTGCAACCAAAGTGACACCAGACGTATTGGCTTGCCTTTCCTCTGGATATTATCATTTAGGTCAAGAGGGAGACCGTGATGAGTGGCCAACTCATGCGTCTTCATATTTATCGCTCAGGCTTGTAGCATCCTGGAGAGGACACTTCTGCGACGTCCAAGGACTTCGGCACAACACGAGAAGAGGCAGTTACCGGTTATAAGCTCTGTCTGATTGGCTAAGGCTTGAGTGCCAGGGGCCACTTCCGATGGTGGGAGAGATCATTGCATCTCAATGGACAGCTACCGAGTGCCTCAAGCTGGGCAGCCCCCAGCCAATAAGGTGCTATCCCGCCACTATTCACCTGCTTCACAGGGTGTGTGGAGCTTAGAAGTAATCTTCAACAAGTGGGTCGATATAGTACACCTACTAAAAACAAAAATTAAATAATAAATAAATCACTATTTCGGATTGCCACCTGGAATGTTAGGACCATGTGTCCAAGGTACATTGATGATGCCCAAGAGGTTGATTTCATCCATAAGACTGCTGTAATTGACAGAGAGCTCCATCGTTTGAATGTTGACATCGTGGGACTACAAGAGATGCGGCTTCCAGACGCGGGCTCTATAAGGGAGGATAATAACACATTCTTCTGGCAGGGGAAGTCTCAAGACAAGCCAAGACTTCATGGCATAGGATTTGCTGTTAAAACACCCTCTTGGACTGTACTGTGGCACCATCCAGTGGAATAGAGCGAATTATTGCTTTAAAAATATGAATGAAAATGGCCAGGGACTGCTTGAAGTTTGCTGCTTTTTATGGACTCTGAATTACAAACACATATTTCCAGCTTAAGGATCAGCACAAGTGTCTTGGAGACACCCGCACTCTCATCACTGACATCAACTTGACTTAGTCATAGCTAGGCGTACTGGTCTGAAAAATGTGCTACTGACATGAAGTTATCATAGTGCTTTTTGCAACACTGACCACGCCTTGGTGGCGTGCACATTGAGGCTCACTCCTAAGAAATATCTCCACGGTTAACTGTGAGGTCATCCCCGTATCAACACAGATCATGTTCATGACACACAAAGAATGCAGGATTTTGCCAGTAATTTTGAAAGTGCTTTCCCAGGAAACGTAGGTGCAATCTACAACTCAGCAGTATTGGCCTATGGAATAAAAGTAAAAAGAAATAAGGACTGGTACGAGCAACATTTGGAAGAAATGAAACCAGTCACTGAGGCTAAATGGGAAGCCCTGCTGGTTTACAAAAGAAACCCAAATGAAAGAACTCGAGATGACCTACAAAAAGTAAAGAACAGGGCACAGCAAACATCCAGGAGATCCGCAAATAACTACTGGCTGAATTTATTTGCAGGTATACAGAAAGCGGCTGATTCTGGGGATGCTAAGGCAATGTACGATGGTATTAAGAAAGCAATTGGATCAGCTGTCAGAAAAACAGCTCTTATGAAGTCCAAGATGGGTGAAGTCATTACTGATTAAGGCAAACAAATGGAACGCTGGGTTGAACACTACCTCGAGTTGTATGCAGCCGAGAATGAATTTAGCAAGGATGCTGCATGTGACGCCATCAAACAAATGCCAGTTATGGAAGAACTAGATGCAATGCCTACTATGGAAGAACTCAGTAGAGAAATAGATTCTCTTGCTAATGGAAAGGCCCCAGGTGAAGATGGGATCCCTGCAGAGGTTATTAAGTATAACAAGTCTGTTCTTCTCAAACATTTATATTCACTTATCACAACTAGCTGGGAAGAAGGTTGAGTATGCGGAATTCGAGGATAGTTACTCTATATAAACAGAAAGGGAACAGAAGTGACTGTAACAATTACCGAGGCATTTCATTACTAAGTGTAGCTGGGAAAGCTTATGCAAGAGTCATCCTAATGTGATTACAAATCTTAGCTTCCAGAATCTACCGAGAATCTCAGTGTGGCTTCAGGCCTGGCCAATCAACCGTAGATATGATCTTCTCCTTAAGACAGCTTCAAGAGAAATGTCGTGAGCAGCAGAGGCCACTTTATATTGCTTTCATTGACCTTGTTAAAGCGTTTGATTTAGTGAGCAGAAATGGGCTTTTGAAACTGTTGCAGAAGATTGGATGCCCACCTAAACTACTACAAATAATTGTCTCTTCCCATGAGAAAACAAGCAAACAATCTGCTTCAACGGTAAAACATCAGAAGCATCCCCTGTTAATAGTGGTGTGAAGCTGGGGTGTGTGTTAGCTCCTACATTATTTGGGATTTTCTTTTCCCTTCTGCTCAGATTTGCCTTTGAAGACTGTGAGGAGGGAGTGTATCTACATACGAGGTCTCATGTAAATCATTTCAACATCTCGCCTCAAGGTCAAGACCAAAGTAAATACAGTTGTTATCCGTGAGTTGTTATATGCAGATGATGCAGCTCTAGTAGCGAACACAGAAGATGAGCTGCAGTATATAATTAACCAATTATCACATGCCTGTGAAAAATTTGGTCTACTCATCAGCCTTAAAAAGACTAAGATCATGGCGCAGAGCACTTCCAACCTTCCATCCATCAGCATTGCTGGCAATCCTCTCCAGGTACTTGATGACTTTACCTACTACGGATCCACAATATGTAGCAACTAGTCAATGGGCACTGAAATTACTAACAGAATCGCGAAGGCATCATCTGTCATGGCTAGATTGAACAACAGAGTATGGAACAACAGACTGCTTACCACAAAAATTAAATTAAAAGTCTACAACGCTTGTGTTATAAGCACCCTTCTCTATAGTGTGAGACATGGACAACTCTTTCTAAGCATGAATCGCGACTCAACAGCTTCCGCTGTCTCCGGAAGATCCTTCAGATCTCTTGGAGAGATAGAGTACCCAACACCGAAGTCTTTCATTGTGCAAGCACAACCAGCATCTTTGCATTCCTAAGTCATCGATGTCTAAGATGGTTGGGACATGTCAGGCGGATGGATCCTGAACGGATACCGAAACAACTGCTGTACGGGGAACTTCAGGAGGGTGTGAGTCCAGTGAGACGACCGCATCTTTGTTTCAAGGATGTCTGCAAGAGAGACCTGACTG
This sequence comes from Schistocerca gregaria, assembly GCF_023897955.1. Lineage (NCBI taxonomy): Eukaryota > Metazoa > Arthropoda > Insecta > Orthoptera > Acrididae > Schistocerca > Schistocerca gregaria. The sequence goes on from NC_064923.1 coordinate 497,456,888, forward strand.
TGGTATACACCACTTCTAACAAACACCGAACAACGCGTACGCGGGCGCCAAATACATTGCTGGCCACACTTCCCTGGGCGGCCCGCTGCTTCCATCGCTGGCCATCTTCACACGCACGCTCCCTTACGTGGCCAAGAAAAACATCGCTGGCCGCACTTCTCCGGGTGGCTCGTGGCTACCATCGTTGGCTGCCTTCGCGCGCGCACGCGTTTGTCAGCACACAGCAGTTGGCTACGCCCAGAAACATTGCTATTGGTTTTCCCTGGAAAACAGCGACCCCAGCCGACGGCTCCATTAACTAGCAAGCCTTATATAAACCCGGCCGCTGCCGCAAACAACAGTTCTCATCGGGAAGTGCATATAAACCCGGACGCCGCCGCAAATGACAGTTCTCATCGGGAAGTGCACTACGCCGTGTCCCAGCTGCTTGTGGATGACGCGCCGCACCACTCGAGGTTACCTGGCCGCTCGGCGGAAATCTTGTGACTTCACTTGGAGAGACTGAACTTCACTGGACTTGGGAATAATGACGGGGTGCACTCCACCATGCACATTTGGACATTGATATAACCAAACTATAATTATGCATTACTTCTGAGTGTGAGCCTGGATAGACGCTTGGCTAACATAATTGTTAAAAAGTGATTTCTGATTTAATAAACCAGACTGAAGAGGTTATTGTGTTATTCCTGGTTATAACACTGACCAAGACCAGAATCAATCCAAGTCGCTGGAAAAGCATTGCAGATGACCATGTCAAGTGGCGAGTAACTGTGCGCAATGGCGTCAAGCTCTCATAGGATGAACGCACACAGGAACAAATCAGCAAGAGGACAAAGCGGAGAGACAGAGCGGCTTCTGTTCAAAGTCCCTTAAATTTCACATGTCCAAACTGCAGTAGGGACTGCCACTCTCGAGTGGGACTTTTTTGCCACAGCAGACTCTGAACCAAGCATGTTACACTATCATCCCTCAAGGATGGACGGATGCCATTATACATGATACTGCCGCCATCTGTATATGTGTGTATTGCTATCCCATGACTTGTCACTTCAGTGTGAAATTATGTGCCAGACCACACCTCAAACTCCGAACCTTTGCCTTCTGTGGGCAATACCTACAGCAGCAGTTTACAAGTTATGCTATTTGGGGAGCAAAATAAGTAATGATGGTTGAAGTAAAGAGCACATAAAATCTAGATCAGCAGTAGATGTGTTAACACTTCATATCAATTTAAGTGTTATGAAATCTTTTTTGAAGGTATTTATCACAAGTACATCCTTGTGTGGAAATGAAATGTGAATAAGTAGTTCAAATGTGGATGATAAATAGTTCGAACAAGAGTAGAACCTGAACTTTTTATATGAGGTGCTACAGAAGAACACTGAAAATTGGAAGAATCGATTAACTAACTAATTGAATCAAATGAGGGGAGAAAAAGAAATTTATGCAAAATTTGACTAAAAGAAAGGATCTGCTAATAGGACACATCCTGGGACATCAACAAACTGTCAGCTTGCTATGGAATGAACTGTGTGAGGTAAAAATGGTAGAGGGTAGCAAAGGCTTGAATACAGTAAGCAGGCTCAAATGGATGGATGTTGCAGTAGTTGTGCTCAGATAATTAAAGCTTGCACAGGATAGACCACTATGGAGAGCTGCATCAATGATCTGTTGGACTGATGACAACAGTGGCAGCAGTAACGTTATAATGTGAATTTATTAATGATGTGTAGCTATTGGGCAATTATATTGCTGTAAAAATAAAATAAGATGCCAATGGGACATCATCTTATCATAGCACTGTTCCAAGAATTTTTGTATGTTACAGAGAAGCCAGCAGCTATATCTCAACAGGGTCACATGCTAAGCAGCCCTTGGCCAAGTTTCAGACTTACAATGACCTATCTGTTCAATCTTTTCTGAGGAAATCTCTGAATGGAATGAGTAATTCAGAGACTCCAGTCCTCTTCCAAAAGTTTTTCCTCCTAAACCTTTTCACAACATAGATAAACATATAAGTATACTGAAGTTATTTTCCCTCAGGATGGAAAACTGGAAAGAAAAAAACATTTAAGTATGTGGGTCTTGAAACAGCCTCACTTCACCAGAGTTCTCTGGTAAGGGTTTGGTGCTCTCTCCTGGTGAAGTTTAGTTCCATCATCAAACTCAATAATGTCTCAGAATAATGAATGGTCCAGATGTTAAGAACAGAAGACTGATCACACTTTATAGAAAGAAAATAAGAATATGAAATGGAATGTTCTTTGAGGCAAAAGAGACAGAAATAGAACACGAATTCCAAAAGAAAAATGGAGAGTTAATAATAAAACAGACACAACAAAGAAATTGAGAAGGTCTAAAGACAATGTACGCAATGTTATACAGTAGAGTCAGTCAATACACACAAACTCTAGCAGGAGCCAGAATTCACATAAATGCAATGAGATATAAAACTGAAAAGCTACACATTCAGTGAAATAAAAATCATAGTAAGATGTAAGTTACAAAAAGGCTCTGTCTAGAGTGAAGGATAATGCACCATAGGAAGTAATGCACCATAGAAAGGCAGAAATCAAGATTGCAATATTGTTTTATGATCAGTTACAAAAGGTGATGGACCAGGTGAATAAAAATTCTTCATTTTATGTATGGAGATTTAAATGGAAAAGTTGCAGATGAAACTATTCTAAATGTTGTAGGAATGAAAGGAGAATTCTGCATTAATGGTAACAGAGGGTACTTAAGTACTACACTCAATAATTACAAAATTATTAATACATTTTTCATGCCAAAACAAGTTTATAAATTCACTTAGGAAGATAGAAGACATAGATTAATAATCAATTATGCAGCATCTAATGAGAGATTAAGCCACTTTGTTATTGATAATCAAGTAAAATTAGGAGCTGGTGTATGGTCAGACCATTAATCAGTCAGAGAAAAGGGAGTTAGCCAGGTGGAAAAAAATTAAAGCGCAAACAGCAGCAATATTACTTACTTTTTACAAGATGACAGTATCGAAAATGTATACCAAAGTACACTAACAACAACATTAAAACTAATTCCAATAGCAGTTAATATACAGGAGTTGGACAAGTATCTGACCACAAACGGCACATGTGCACTGTCCTTAATACACTGCAAGTGTCAGTTATGACCAGAACAGTGTTATATGTAGTAGTGAGTGCATTATATTGGAGCTAACTGAATGCAAATGCGAGTACACTGTTTGTCTTTGTATGCTGGATGCTTGTGTAACCAAGGTATGTGAAGTGTGTTTCAAAGAGGCACCATATCCACGATTTATACCACATAAATCGAAAGTAGAAAATCAACATTCCCTAACTCACAACACTGGTGAAAGTATATGTGTTGAGTATTCTTGACGTATGGGCATTGAAGAGGCTTTCGATGAAAAATAAGAGGACAGCAGCTGCTAAAGTCACTGGAAATCTGAATGTTGCATTCGCGAACCCTGTCAATATCAGTACACAAAGTGAGCTTCAGAAGCAGGAAACTGCAAGGGAAATTGGAATTTCAAAACCATTCATCAGTGATGCAAATGCTTGTTACTTGAAAATGTGGCGCCAAAGTCAGAAAAACCTGGATTGTGGAGCAATGGAAGAAAGTAATTCTGGCAGATGCTTCCAACTCATGGGCCCAAGAGTCTACGGGGGGATTTGCTAATTTGGGCAGCCACACTGTAGTATTCCACAGGCCCCATGGTTACTCTGCAAGGTCATATTACTGCCAAGGTGTTTTGAGTCATCAGTTTTCTGACTGGTTTAACGAGGCCACTCGACAAATTCCTCTCCTGTGCCCGACTTTTCATCTCACAATAACACTTGCAACCTACGTCCTCAATTATTAGCTGGATGTATCATCCTGTCCCTTCATCTTGTCAGTCTTTTCCATATATTCCTTTCCTCACAGATTCTGCAGAGAACCTCCTCAGTCCTTATCTTATCAGTCCATTTAATTTTCAACATTCTTCTGTAGCACCACGTCTCAAATGCCGCTATTCTCTTCTGTTCCAGTTTTCCCCACAGTCTTTGTTCTGGTTTTCCCGTATTCCATGCCTCACTGCCATACAATGCTATGCTCCAAATATATATTCTCAGAAATTTCTCCCTTAAATTAAGGCATATCTTTGGTACCAGTACTCTTCTCTTGGCCTGGAATGTCCTTTTTGCCAGTGCTAGTATGCTTTTTATGACCTCCTTGCTCCATCCATCATGGGTTATTTTGCTGCCTAGGTGGCAGAATTCCGTACCTACATCTACCTTGTGATCACCAATCCTGACACATTTCCCACTTATGCTACTTCTCATTACTTTTGCAATTCTTACTATATGAAAAGTCAGGCATATCAGATCCATCATATGCGTACAATATTTGATCGCCAATGGTGATGGTGTGTTCAAATTAATAAGGCCCCTGTTCACATGGCTTGCACAGCCCAGTACAAGTTTTCTGAGCATGAGGCTGAATTATCACATCACCCCTGACCATCACAGTTACCAGATCTCAATGTTATTGAGCCTTAGTTGTCTACTTTGTAGAGAAGTGTGCATGATTGCTATCCACTTCCATCATCACTACTTGAACTTGCCTCTATTTTGCAAGAACAATGATGTAAGATTCCCTTGAAACTCTTAGAGCACCTGGATCTATCCATTTCAAGACAATGAGAGATGTTTTGAATGCCAACAGATTTCCTACAATGTAGTAGGAATGGTAATGTGTTGTTTTGTGGTGTTTCCATATTTTTGTTCACCCCCTGTGGCACAAGGATGGTTCAACATTACAGGAGTTATTGAAGCATCAGCACATGAAGTTTTAGAAGAGCAAACCTGATAAATAGAGAAAATGCCCAAGATTTTGGAATGAAGAAATGGTAAAAACAATGACAGCGAAAAATAAATGATACCTGAAGAAACTGCAAGAAAATGAAGGTATCTTTTCCAGAATGTAGATGAAAAATATTTAATACAAAAGACATTAAGTGAGGTGGAACAGATTTATTACTAATGTAACATGATGTTTGAGGCAGACAAGATTCTGCATACCAACAAATGATAGTATTAAACTGCAAGGAAACTGAAAAGATAAACTTAAAAATGACTAAAGTTATGGACTGATGAATACAGAACAAACAATGAAATGACCACAAAAATGTAGTGCATACAATGGCTCTTTCTTAACAATAGATGAACTGAATGAAGCCCTAACAACAAAAAGATCACAAAGACTTTTCAATTAGAAGGTCTCAACGTTTGATTTCTAAAATGTGGAGGAATAGAGCATTAACTTCATCTTTTTAAAATCAGTTATATTATGGAATGAGATTTTCACTCTGCAGCAGAGCGTGCGCTGATATGAAACTTCCTGGCAGATTAAAACTGTGTGCGTGACCGAGACTCGAACTCGGGACCTTTGCCTTTCGTGGGCAAGTGCTCTACCATCTGAGCTACCGAAGCACGACTCATGGCCGGTACTCACAGCTTTACTTCTGCAAGTATCCGTCTCCTACTTTCCAAACTTTACATAAGCTCTCCTGCGAACCTTGCATATTATGCTTTGTAAAATCACAAAATTATGTTGGAATTTTTCATTTTCCTTGTTTTATGATAGTTACCTTTTAAAATACATTCAGTAATGTGTTAAAACAAATAATTATTATGGTTGTAAGCAGGTTAACTGAAAAAAAAAAGACGAGTGAATCATGACAGTGTTACGGTACTGCAGGCACACTTAGAATTTGTCCCGGTGCGAGAACCTTTGGGTAAAGTCTGGCACCGGCGGGCCAGTGCTGCGGTCGCGGCGACATCAAAAGGACTGGAGCAGAAGTGCCTGGGACTCTCCGCCTCCCGTCGTCTTGACGCTTTGAGACATTACCACTCTGCGGCTATATAAAGCCCACCCTGCTGTCGCAGTCATTCAGTGTGGATAGTTTCGTTCATTGCATGCTCCAGACGTGTTTAGTGTTCCGACTTTAGTGTCTAGTGGACTATTTTATATGACTATATTTTATTTGTTTACTTTAGTCTCTGTGGTTCATGGTGTGGGTTCCTGTAGTCATGTCCTAGTTCATGAACCACGGGCAATGTATGAGTGGCCAAGTAAGTGGTCCCAACAGTCAGGATACCAGTTACTTTGTAATAAGGCTGGGCATCTCTGACATATTCTGAGTCATGGTCACCGTTGTGCTCATACGGCAAAGACTACCAAATCCACCGGTTAGTCCCTCAGCCGTTAGGGGTAAAACCCAATGGGACTCGGGGCAAGTAAGGCTAGCAACCTGCTTCCCTGGTACTTTAAATATGATGCTGACAACAATCAGAGCAAAATGCCTCGGACTTTTGGAGATGATGGAGTCCCACCTCTAACTGACAAACCATGGACACCTAAGATACGACTTGGCAAACAAATGGCAATGAGATGGGGAGCTATTAACATCAATGGGGGCTACTCTGGGAAGAAGGTAGAGCTGGCAGAGGCTGCAAGTAAGATGGGGCTGGATGTGTTAGCTGTTAGTGACATTCGGGTAAGGGGTGAGAAAGAAGAGGAAGTGGGAGAATACAAGGTCTACCTGTCAGGAGTCAAAGCAGGAATAGCACAATGGGGTGTAGGGCTTTACATCAGGAAAGAAATGGAACCCAGCGTAGTTGCAATAAGGCATGTAAATGAATGACTTATGTGGATAGATTTGACAGTGTCTAGCAAGAAAATTAGGATTGTGTCAGTATATTCGCATTGTGAAGGGGCAGATCAAGATAAGATAGATAGTTTTTATGATGCACTCAGTGATGTAGTTGTTAGAGTAAAGGACAAGGACAGTGTTCTGCTCATGGGTGATTTTAACGCCAGGATTGGAAATCGAACAGAAGGGTATGAAAAGGTTATGGGTAAATTTGCAGAGGATATGGAGGCCAACAGGAACGGGAAACAACTTTTGGATTTCTGTGCCAGTATGGGCTTAGTAATCACAAACTCCTTTTTTAAACATAAGAACATTCACCGGTATATTTGGGGAGGCAGGGGAACCAGATCTGTCATTGACTATATAATAACAAATCAGGAATTCAGGAATGCTGTGAGGGACACATGTGTATTCGGGGATTCTTTGATGACACTGATCATTATTTAATCTGCAGTGAAATTGGGATTTCTGAGGCCGAAAGTGCAGGAGGTCAGGTCCATACGTAGGAGGATAAGAGTGGAGAAACTTCAGGATAAGGAAATCAGGCACAAGTACATAACAGCGATCTCAGAAAGGTATCAGTTCGTTGAATGTAGTCAATTACAGTCACTGGAAAAGGAATGGACAAGGTACAGGGACGCAGTACTAGAAGTGGCTAAAGAATGTCTTGGAACAGTAGTGTGTAAAAGTAGGATGAAGCAAACAGCTTGGTGGAATGACACAGTCAAGGCAGCCTGTAAAAGGAAAAAGAAGGCGTATCAAAAATGGCTACATACTAGAACTCAAGTAGACAGAGAAAGTTATGTTGAAGAAAGAAACAAAGCCAAACAGATAATTGCAGCATCAAGGAAGATATCTTGGGAAGACTTTGGAAACAGGTTGGAGACTATGGGTCAAGCTGCTGGAAAACCATTCTGGAGTGTAATTAGCAGTCTTCGAAAGGGAGGTAAGAAGGAAATGACAAGTATTTTGGACAGGTCAGGAAAACTGCTGGTGAATCCTGTGGATGCCTTGGGCAGATGGAGGAATATTTTGAAGAGTTGCTCAATGTAGGTGAAAACACGATCAGTAATGTCTCAGATTTCGAGGTAGAATGGGATAGGAATGATGATGGAAATAGGATCACATTTAAGGAAGTGGAGAAAATGGTCAATAGATTGCAGTGCAATAAAGCAGCTGGGGTGGATGAAATTAAGTCAGAACTCATCAAATACAGTGGAATGTCAGGTCTTAAATGGCTACACAGGATAATTGAATTGGCCTGGGAGTCGGGACAGGTTCCATCAGACTGGACAAAAGCAGTAATCACACCAATCTTTAAACATGGAAACAGAAAAGATTGGAACAACTACAGAGGTATCTCTTTAATAAGCGTTTTGGGTAAAATATTCTCATGTATTGTTGAAAGGAAAGTGCGAGTATTAGTTGAGGACCAATTGGATGAAAATCAGTGTGAGTTTAGGCCTCTTAGAGGTTGTCAGGACCAGATCTTTAGCTTACGGCAAATAATGGAGAAGTGTTATGAGTGGAACAGGGAATTGTATCTATGCTTTATAGATCTAGAAAAGGTATTTGACCAGGCTCCTAGGAGGAAGTTATTGTCTGTTCTATGAGATTATGGAATAGGAGGCAAACTTTTGCAAGCAATTATAGGTCTTTACATGGATAGTCAGGCAGCAGTTAGAGTTGACGGTAAATTGAGTTCATGGTTCAGAGTAGTTTCAGGGGTAAGACAAGGCTGCAACCTGCCTCCACTGTTGTTCATATTATTTACGGATCCTATGTTGAAAACAATAGACTGGCTGGGTGAGATTAAGATATGTGAACACAAAATAAGCAGTCTTGCATATGCGTATGACTTTGTTGTGATGGCAGATTCGAGTGAAAGTAAGGACTATAGTATGAAGATTAGCATCTCCGAAACGAAAGTAATGTCAGTGGGAAAGAAATATAAACAGATTGAGTGCCAGTTAGGAGGAACAAAGTTAGAACAGGTGGATGGTTTCAAGTACTTAGGATGCATATTCTCACAGGATGGCAAGATAGTGAAAGAACTGGAAGCGAGGTGTAGCAAAGCTAATGCAGTGAGCGCTCAGCTACGGTCTACTCTCTTCTGCAAGAAGGAACTCAGTACAAAGACTAAGTTATCTGTGCACCGTTCAATCTTTCGACGAACTTTGTTGTATGGGAGCGAAAGCTGGGTGGATTCAGGTTACCTTATCAACAAGGTTGAGGTTATGGATATGAAAGTAGCTAGGATGATTGCAGGTAGTAGTAGATGGGAACAATGGCAGGAGGGTGTCCACAATGAGGAAATCAAAGAAAAACTGGGCATGAGCTCTTATAGATGTAGCAGTCAGGGCGAACAGGCTTAGATGGTGGGGTCATGTTACACGCATGGGAGAAGCAAGGTTACCCAAGAGACTCATGGGTTCAGCAGTAGAGGGTAGGAGGAGTTGGGGCAGGCCAAGGAGAAGGTACCTGGATTTGGTTAAGAATGATTTTGAAGTAATAGGTTTAACATCAGAAGAGGCACCAATGTTATCACTGAATAGGGGATCATGGAGGAATTTTATAAGGGGGGCTATGCTCCAGACTGAACGCTGAAAGGCATAATCAGTCTTGAATGATGATGATGATGATGATGACTTTAGTCTCTTAGTGTATTGTCAATTAAGTTTGCAATGGATAAATTTGTTACCAAAAAGGCGCGCTTGGAAGTTGATAATACTGCAAGTCAACCTCCAACAATTATTGTGTCGTCCATTGCTTTGTCGTCTTCAGGTGAGAACTGTTCACAGCCAAAACCTGGGCAATCCCGTAAGGGAAGATCATTTCAGAAGTCTAGGTTGATCAAATATACATGGCTAAAGTATGAAGCATCAACCAAAAAAAGTATTTAGCAAAACCTGCAAAGAGGCAGATGCTAAAAATCTTTAGCAAATTTTCTTTTTAAAAAGAGAGAGAGAGAGAGAGAGAGAGAGAGAGAGAGAGAGAAGAAGAAGAAGAAGAAGCATTTACTTTCTAACTGGAAAAAGGCTTTGGAAAAATTCCGTCTTAATGAAAAAAAGTTTATGCATAAAGAAGGTGTTCTGAAAGTAAATTCTATCACTAACCAAAGTGTGGCCTCCCAATTGAATGAACATTTAGATAGTGATATGAAGAAAGGCCATTTAGCTCTTGAGACAATTTTTGCTACCGTGCAATTTCTATGCCGACAAGGACTAGCAATTAGACGGCACGAAGATGTAAACTCAAATTTCAGTTGTTGGAACTCTGAAAGAATGACATACCTGAGTTTAAAGATTGGTTAGGGCATTTGGGGTATAAGAGGACGCCCCACGATACTCAAAACGAGATCATTGATCTACTAGGAAAGTCTGTGTTGAGAAAGGTGTTGACTTCAATTGAGAAGACTGACTATTATGGTTGACAAAACAAGTGATTCTTCAATTCATGAACAAGTGTCTTTTTCTATTTGTACTGTTGATGATTCCTTAATCATCAAAGACTTTATTGGCTTATATGAGACCCCCAACATTCAATCACAAACTCTGTATCGTATTTTAAAAGACTTTTTTGCTCATCTTGGTTTGTCAATGGATAACTTGGAAGAGGAGAGTGCTATGATGGTGCCTCAAATATGAGAGGTAAGTTCCAAGGACTAAAAAAGTTAGTTTTGGATATACAGCCAACAGCACGTTATGTGCACTGCACTGCTCACAGTTTAGAATTGGCAGTTTTACGCAGTCTCCACCATCTTACGTCTATGATGGATATTATGGCTTCAGCCAAGGACTTGATAAAACACCATAAGGGAATCCAACAAAAGGATGGGACTTGTCAGAAGCATACGCTGTGAGAGCCGCCAATGGCCAAGCTGGTCTACGACCCCTTTCCCTGACTCAATGGACTATGCAAGCTTCTAGTATCTTGAGAATACTGAAGAACTTTGAAGAACTTGTAGAGTTTTTTGAAATGTTTTCTGCAGAGGACAAAACAGAAGTAGCTTACAAATGTGCAAGCTACCTTGAGTCAATGTTACAATACAAGACTTACTTCTTTTTACGTCTTTACTGCCATGCAATGAACCCAGTAGAGGACGTCAATGAAAAGATTCAGTGCCCTCGCCTAAGTGTTGCTGATCTGGAGAAAATATATGAGGGCTGGATTTGTATATTGAATGGAAGGCATGATAGTTCAGAACACTTTTGGGAACTGTGTTTAAAAGAAAAGCCTTCACAAGTTGATGATCCTTCGCTTCCTCGGAATCAATGTATGCCAAAGAAGTTGAAAACAACGAAGCTAGCTCACCACACAATTGCAAAACTCCAAAGGAATACTACAAAGCTATTTACATTGAATTTTGTGAAATGGTGCAATCTTTCATTATTGAACGGTTAAATTCAACTGGACTCACACAGGTCATTACAGTTGAACAGGAGTGCTTGCTTTTAGTAAACAGAGGTGAAACAAATTTGGAAAAAATCAACTGAGTTTTTCATAAATGAACTAGACATTGAGAGACTGCGCATACACTTAAATATGTTAGCTGATATCGCTAATAAAAAAAACTGGTCTTAAAAAACGTGATGTAAGAAAGTAGATTACAAAAGAGCCTGTAGTTGGAGAAATGTTATGTGAAGTGCATTAAGCTTCTCCAAGCAGTTTCAATCATGACAGTAACAGCAGAATGGTCATTTAGCACCCTTAGACATCTGAAGTCATATCTCCGATCAACAATGGGACAGAAGCCATTGAACAACTTGGCTGTTCTTCATGGCCACCGAGATGTTTTGGGTGAATTGGATATCCAACCAGTCATCAAAGACTTCATATTCAATTATCCAGTCAGATGGTTGACATTTGCACCTTTCTAAAGACACTCTAGCCCTAATAATGGCATTTAGAGCAATATGAAAAATCTTTATAAAATAGAGAATTAAATACATATATAATGTTAAATTTTCAGTTTTGAAATATTACTATAGTACTGTATTAGTTACTTTCAAGTACTTAAATATTTTTAGTGTGTAAGACCCAATTAAAATCCGATATTTACATACTTTTTGACTGTACTGTATTAACTTTATTAACTGTATTAAAGCATTAACTTTGAGATACTGTTTTCATTTAATGAACCCTGAGCCATAATCATAGTAAGCTTAAATTAGCTATTTCACTTATTAACCAAAGTGCTATCACTGTATGACAGCAATATTTTAGGTTTTATTCTTTTAATGATAGTTTAGGATTTATTTAAATACAATTTCAGTCTTTTCAGAGTTATATATTACTGCTCTGTAAGCATGACTATTACTGTAAACTAAATTAGCTTTTTATGTAAATACTGTGCGTGTTTATGTTTTGTTTCTTTTTTCAAAGCCAAAAAATGTGTCAGGCTTATCGAGATTCCCGGAGTGTCAAGTTATCGAGAGTAAATAATGAACATGAAAAAAGTTCCACTCTTTATTATATAATTTAATGCATGAATTGGGAAAAAAACATGCATCTATCCTTGTAAAAGAGTAATCTACTGAAATGGACACTAAGTAGCCAAATAAAAGAAACTTTGAGAAAAGTACATAGAAAAGACAAGCTAAGTAATATTACTTTTCATATAGAATTATGTTTGCACTTTACAATCATTCAGCTCTACTTTGTACTCTGTCACATGCATTATATAACAACACACTTCAATCACTTCATTTTACAAAATTGCAGAACTGCAAATGGAAGAGGTCAGAAGAGAGAATTTCTCTCACATGTTTGTTATGTGCAGATAATCTTGCTTTATTACAGGATATTTAAGGTGACTAAAAAACTTGCTACCAGTAGTTCCAGATCAGCAAAGAACAACAATTTGGATATTTCACACCAAAACACAAAACAATGACATTTCAAGGATGAGAGTCAAAAACTTTCTTCACAACCCATCTAATATAGTAGCACAGCTGACTTAATTATTCATGCTGATAGACTATTTCTGACACAAGTTGCAATATAATTAATAAGATGATCTGGTTCCAGCATGTGTGCTAATATAAGAAATTCATTCAAAAATAAAACAAACAAGGTTCACAGCCATTCTATAGAACAGTGCCATTATCAGTCCTGGTATGGGGCAATGAAGCTTAACATTAACTAAACGATATATGTCTGAAATATAAGAATTTGAAAAAAATAATTTAAGAATTGCTTTATGATGTACTAGTGTGGGCACAAAACAGAACATTACACTTAGTATGTCTTCAAATGCTAGACCTGTTAAGGATAGGGTGAGGAGCATAAGAAGAAATTGAAGGCATGTACAATACATGGAAGACTGCAGAATCTGACTTGTCAGATGACAAAGACAGCATCACCCTTAGAAAACGTTGTGTTATTCAGTTAGAATTGAGTGAAAGGACAAATTCTTAAAGGAAAAAGAAATAGAAAAACACACTATCAGTCTTTTTTACTGATACTATACTGTATAAAACTGATGTATATTTTTTGGTCATTTAGAAAATGATCTATGAAACATTTGAGTAGCAGACTTGAAATCTACATGTTGCCCCACACTAAGACCATGTGCAAAAAGGGTGGCGTATTGTTAGAAGAAAGCACTTACTCTGGATTTCCTCTAGACAGTTCTGCTGAGATACGATAATAGGTGGCTCACAGTGTGGAAGTGAAATGGCATGGAAACTGGAAACTCACTCCAAAGTTGAGATACATTTGACAGTATGATTCTTGTGGCCAAATTTCTAAATTCCACACAAATTTACCATGAAATTCTGGCTATATATGGTCCAAATGCAATGAAAAGTCTAGTCATGGTGAAATGGTGACAACAATTTGACCAGAGCGGCAAAATATGGGTACTGCTGATCTGGAAGGTTGGCATTGATATCAACAACAGAAAACGATGTCCAGACAATCAAGGAACTGATCTGAAGTAATTACATCATGTGCACACAACGGTTATCGAATGGCTCTATGACAAAGGAGCAGATTTTTATGTTACAGAAATTTTGTGAATACACTGAAAAATGTTGTGTATCTGTGCCACTTTAAAGTGTGGTGAAGCATTCAATTGAAGTTACATGGCCTGACATAATAAAGTGTAGCTTCCGTTTTGATGTCACCTTGTAGAAACTGGTTATGTGAATAAAATTATTTCAGCAGCAACTGTGGAAAAATTACTCACTGAAGTCCCTAATATATAATCTCAAACAAAGAGCATCCTTCAGAGGTGTAAAATGGAGAAATGATTACAATGCAGGTAATATTTTCAAGTGAAGAAATCAGTAAGATAGAATCTGGTATTCTCCAATTACTCATATAATCTAAAAAAAATAACTGAACCTCATTTGCACCCTGGTGCAATGCTGAGAAGATGAGGTCTCCAACAGTACAAAGTGTGATGACGTTATGAGAGAAATTTATCATGAACTTATGAAATCTGGATGAATGTCCAAGAATTATTTAATGTAATCAAATAGATAAAAAGTGACACCCAGTGGCAGCAGGAGGAAACACGTACAAAAGTACTGAAATCTGCAAGTGTTTGGAGCCAATGGTTTCTTTTCGTCATAGAAAGGTGGAATGGGAAGGAAGAGGTGTGAAGGAAAAGAACTGGTGAGGTATAGGAAATGGGGAGGGTTCGGAAAAAATGCCCAGAATCCTGTGTCAGGCAACATTTAGCGGACAGGATGAGAAGAAATTTTCAAAAATTAGTCATTTTCTAGGAATTATTTATTAAATTAATAGTATCATGCCAGAACTCGTTCTGTACCTGTTGCACTCAGTACCTTTCTTGGCTATGGACAGAGCATCAAGCTTCTCTGACACAGTATCTAAACTTAATGCAAGGAATGAGAGATGGAAGGGGAAAATCATTGAAGCTTATAAATTCAACAAAACAATAGAAGAGCATGGAAACTTGCGAAGAATCTAGTAATGACTATTTGTGCTTTAGGTGATATGACTCTGATGACGCAAACCAGACTGACCAATGAGTCTTACAGAAAGGAAAGAGCAACCAAAGAACAAGCAAAAGTAATACTGACTGGATATGACAAGCTAATACTTTGTGTAGTAGAGTCATGACTCAAACATGGAACGTGGCCCTTCAGGGACAGTGCACAACCAATGAAACCCACATACTCTCCCATGGGACTTTGAAATGATTACCTCAGAATGTTGACATAATAGGAAATTGATTGTCATCAGCCTCATAGATTTACCTGAGAACAAATCCTCTTAACCTACATGGACTATATCGGGCTTGATGTTATGTGATGAAACTATGCTGCCTGTGGAGAAAAGCGGAGAAGATGTTGACGAGTTTAAGTCTGGAATCAACCTATGACGTGTGTCTGGATGGCACAGTGCAAGTACACTGCCTGCAGAAAACAAAGATGCAAACTACAGTTCTACTTCTTTACCATTTACACTCAAATGCCATCTACAATCAGTACAGAATAACACATTGTTCAAAATCTAAATGCGACAATAACAGCCAGGATTAAAACATTCTCTCTTGAGGAACTAACAAGAGCCATATGGCAGCTTCATGGAAAACAAAGCTGTTGACTCTGAAAGTACTTAGATGAATACAAACAAAGTACTTTGGTCCAGTACATGGATGAGAAACAATAAATCAGCTCACTGTATTTTTCAGCTTTCCTATATCAAGCAGGATAGTCATGTGACATGTCCCTAGCCATGAAGAGAAACCTCAGGACAAAAACTTTAAACCGATCTCTTCTCCCTCCTCATATTTATATATTTTTTGAAAGTATGGTTCTGGGTAGTATAGTCACCAATGGGGGTGATAAAATAATTCCACAGCAAATTTGTTTCTACCATTTCTAAGAGCTACTTCTTTTTGTTAACTCTCATCTTGTCTTGTTCCATATTCTATTGGAGTTGCAGAACAGAATGAGCCAGTGGTAAAACATACTATGGTCAAGTTCTGAATCTCATTTAGTTTACATGGAGAGTCAGTTTGGTTAAAACAAACTGTTGTTAGTGCTTTGCATCCCTAGATGTGAGCCCTATAGACCACATTCACAAGACTGACGAAGAACCTATGATATGCCACTTTCCACTTAAGAAACAATAAAGTTCTTGAAACTCCTATTTGTAGCTGAATATTCATATTCTGTAACATAAAAAAGAAACACTTTGTACTGAAGCATTTATATAACAGATACAGGATTTAAGCTTTAACCATGAACGGACATACAGAATTTCGTTGAATGGTTTCACTGGCTTCCACAGCACTAATCACAGAGATTTGTCCACAATCATTTAGCAAATAATACTTGACATGTTATCTTAACAAAAAGAGATAAACAATTAAGTACTTAGTTAATTCATAAACACGTCCACATTGTTAACAGCCAGGTTTATCCAACAAAGCATCTATATGTTGTGTTCAATGCTTTTTACGTATCTCCATATTTAGAAACATGTTAACTTATATGCTTCAGCACTAGTCACTCGCTGCACTCCTCCCCAGCCCCCAGCCACCCCCCCCCCCCCCCCCCCCACACACACACCCACTGCCTCTCTTTCTGAGGTAACATCAAGACGATTTCTGAATTTATATTATGTCCTTTATATTTTTCTATCTGTCTTGATGCATCCACAATGATCTCATCCTCAAAAGGACATTCAACACTTAATACTCCTTTGCTTTACCTGGCTCTATGAAAAACTGAGCCAGCATCCTCCTCCCATATGTGAATGAGATTTTTAACTTGAAGATGGAAGTGAATTGGTATACACTCCTGGAAATTGAAATAAGAACACCGTGAATTCATTGTCCCAGGAAGGGGAAACTTTATTGACACATTCCTGGGGTCAGATACATCACATGATCACACTGACAGAACCACAGGCACATAGACACAGGCAACAGAGCATGCACAATGTCAGCACTAGTACAGTGTATATCCACCTTTCGCAGCAATGCAGGCTGCTATTCTCCCATGGAGACGATCGTAGAGATGCTGGATGTAGTCCTGTGGAACGGCTTGCCATTCCATTTCCACCTGGCGCCTCAGTTGGACCAGCGTTCGTGCTGGACGTGCAGACCGCGTGAGACGACGCTTCATCCAGTCCCAAACATGCTCAATGGGGGACAGATCCGGAGATCTTGCTGGCCAGAGTAGTTGACTTACACCTTCTAGAGCACGTTGGGTGGCACGGGATACATGCAGATGTGCATTGTCCTGTTGGAACAGCAAGTTCCCTTGCCGGTCTAGGAATGGTAGAACGATGGGTTCAATGACGGTTTGGATGTACCGTGCACTATTCAGTGTCCCCTCGATCACCAGAGGTGTACGGCCAGTGTAGGAGATCGCTCCCCACACCATGATGCCGGGTGTTGGCCCTGTGTGCCTCGGTCGTATGCAATCCTGATTGTGGCGCTCACCTGCACGGCGCCAAACACGCATACAACCATCATTGGCACCAAGGCAGAAGCGACTATCATCGTTGAAGACGACACGTCTCCATTCGTCCCTCCATTCACGCCTGTCGGGACACCACTGGAGGCGGGCTGCATGATGTTGGGGCGTGAGCGGAAGACGGCCTAACGGTGTGCGGGACCGTAGCCCAGCTTCATGGAGACGGTTGCGAATGGTCCTCGCCGATACCCCAGGAGCAACAGTGTCCCTAATTTGCTGGGAAGTTGCGGTGCGGTCCCCTACGGCACTGCGTAGGATCCTACGGTCTTGGCGAGCATCCGTGCGTCGCTGTAGTCCGGTCCCAGGTCGACGGGCACGTGCACCTTCCGCCGACCACTGGCCACAACATCGATGTACTGTGGAGACCTCACGCCCCACGTGTTGAGCAATTCGGCGGTACGTCCACCCGGCCTCCCGCATGCCCACTATACGCCCTCGCTCAAAGTCCGT
The DNA here is from genome assembly GCF_023897955.1 of Schistocerca gregaria. NCBI lineage: Eukaryota > Metazoa > Arthropoda > Insecta > Orthoptera > Acrididae > Schistocerca > Schistocerca gregaria. The sequence goes on from NC_064923.1 coordinate 497,474,507, forward strand.
CAACTGCACATACGGTTCACGTCCACGCTGTCGCGGCATGCTACCAGTGTTAAAGACTGCGATGGAGCTCCGTATGCCACAGCAAACTGGCTGACACTGACGGCGGCGGTGCACAAATGCTGTGCAGCTAGCGCCATTCGACGGCCAACACCGCGGTTCCTGGTGTGTCCGCTGTGCCATGCGTGTGATCATTGCTTGTACAGCCCTCTCGCAGTGTCCGGAGCAAGTATGGTGGGTCTGACACACCAGTGTCAATGTGTTCTTTTTTCCATTTCCAGGAGTGTATTACCCATTATCAATCTTGGGAGAATCGTTTGATAGTAAAGGATATGATTATTATATCTTTACGTTAATTGTTTGGCAATCTTTAGTCAGTTTTCTCTAAATAATCCTTTATTATTGTGGAAGGGATATTTTTCATGATTTCATTAATGTTTGGATTTTAGCTATCTCTTACCTTCTATTACAGTTTATTGTTCAATTTTATTCCATGGTAAAATTCTGTTTTGTCTTTTTATCTTCCCCCTCCCCTCAGTAAATGATGTAAACTAAGTCTGGCTCTTTTTGCAGGATTATGAATGCTGCTGTTAATGTAATTAATACTTGACATACACCACATATTGGAAGATTTCCTCAGTTTGTACAATTAGGATAATCAGCAATTAAAACAGATATTTATAGTGAGTTTGACAGTATTTGATTATCAATCTTAAGACCCTTTTCCACATTTCCAAATCTGATTTCATACGTAAGGAATAACTTTAAATTCGCACTTCGGGGCTCATGACATGACGTCTAATGAAAACGTGTGCTCTTTGCGATACTAAACAAATTTTTAGGCCATTCAACGTAAAGTTTAAAAACTTAACTCATCTAATCAAAGTTTCAATTCCTTCGTTTCTTTTATATTTTTCATTTGCTGACAATGTGTTCTGAGTGGAATAATAAATGAACACAACTTCACTGAAATGATTAATTCCTGTCACATTTACGTAATTTCTCCTCTGTTGCTAGACTTTCAATTGATATTGAAATTAGGAAAGGCATTGTTTTTATTGTTGACTGAAACTGTACTTTCTTTTTCTGAACACTAATGTAGTTACATGTTATCACCTTTCCTATGTAAAATTAATTCTATGTTTTAGTCAAAAGTAATAATTTATGCTAATTTACAACTTTAAACATAAAAACCGACAAAAAGACACACTTCTCGATACTGGGCAGAATTGCTGGACTATGCAGCAGCTACTACACTGGGAAAACATGAGAATTTACATAACTGTTGTTATACTTTCTCCACACTGACTTTGCCAATTTGGTTGCACTGTGTGATGCTATGAGATGCATCACCCCAGGTTTAAAACTTGCTTCTTCATCCTTTAATTTTTCTTAGATGGCTAGTTCAAAATTAATATGAAGTGTGTTCTTTGATCACTTTGTCAAGTTTTCTGTCCAGGAAATGCAACAGCTAAAAAGTGATTTCAATACGGGTATGGTCAATGTCCAGATGGCGAGCACTGCAGTTATAACACAAGCTAGACACTCAGCCATCAACAACCACACTGGTGGGGGCTATCACAAGAGGGTATACAGAGTGGTCCATACAGAGCACTTACCACATCAAGGTTTATGGCACATATGTTCCACAATCTGTTTATGTCATCATATCAAGTTGATAGTGACCTGTCATCCATCTGTTCACAATTACAACCCTGCCGTGTTCATTATTATTTTCTTTGTTACAACTTGACTGTGTCATATGACAACTTTGGTTTTACAATTTGGTTCCAACTGGTTCACAAGCTGTCTGGTATGATTGTTTTGGGCATGTTTGTCATGTGCAAATAGAGTTGATATTGACTTTAAGTTTAACTGTATTCAACGGTACGGCAATAAACAACTGTTGCACATCTTCCATGATTGCAGCAACAGCATAAATATCAACAGAATCTTGTCTTTTCTTGAGGAAATGAATGAAGAGAATGACTGAACCAAATTAAACTACATTATGCAGTGAACAACAACAAAAGAAAAAGAAATGTCAACAAGGAATTTACACAGAATTTCATTACTAGGGAGATGATGACATAGATTTGAAGAATAAATTTCAGGACTGACACAAACTGTCGTGATAGCTTTTTCTGTTATTCCTGCCACATTTGAGGGTAAATTAGTAACAAAAAAATATTAGAACTGTAGATAAATGATGTGACAGTGATTGCAGAAGCTATTTTTGCCACATTACCCATGAACTATGTACAAACTAGATAATGAGAAGTAAATCTCTAGAATTTAAATTCCATTGTGATTTTATGGCTTATGATCGGTGAGCAACTGAGGACTGTTTCTGCAAAACTAGCTTTTTTTTTAAAAAAAAAAATAGCTTTTATCCTTAATAGCACTGTTCAGGTTATGCAGCCTGCTTCAGCAAAACTTGCTTTATTTCTTACTTACATAACTGAGAATACAGCCAGTCTTTCAAAACTTGGCTCATGCATTTGTAAAGGTCTTTTCAAAATTTGTTTTATGATACTTAGTTTGCCAAAGACACTGGAGGCATTCTTGTGTTTTCTCATAATCTGTTTAGTGTGTAAAAGATGTCAAAACAAGTACTTGGTGACTGTGTTATGGCACTCCTGGTATAAATGGTTTGCTTGGTGGTAGATGGCAGGGCATATTACTTTGTGTGCCATGTAATCTTATAGTGCGGTGGCTGATGCAGGCTCCCATTAGCCACTGCACCGGGTGTCTATGTAGTTTGCATGGGCAGTATTAAACTCCATTTATTGACAATAGCTGATATTTGAGTTGGTTGCCAGTTACCGCCATTTTGTGGAAGTTAAGTGTAGAAGACTAAGCGTGATAAATAGTGAATAAGGAAGGTGACAATGAATATATTACTGTGAGCAGGATTGCCGCAAGGTTCCCCACGTGAAATTCCCTGATTTCCAGACAAGTTTTAGCATTTTTCCCTGACAAATTTTGGGATCTCAAGGGTGAGTAAAGACAAGTTGACAGAAAAATGTAAGGATTTTTGTATTCGTCCCCTTTGTGAGCAAAAATCCTAAGAACTAACATTAACGTCTTTTGTAATGAACTGTTTTTCGATGGAAAAAGCAAGCAAAATGGTATACGTGTTTCATCAAGACCATTGTTCTTGTTTTGTTCCAATAGAACTAAACACATCTGGTGACAAAAATACGCATTTCCTGGGAGTCACAAGATATATTTAAAATACCTTCACTGATTTCAAAAGTAACCACAGGAAAAAGTAGGCCTCTTGAAAGAAGTTGTGGGAAGCTGGGAAGGGTTGTGCAAACCAGCACTATAGGTGAATGTCCGCCCCCGGTAGCTGAGTGGTCGTCAATGGAAAGGGCCCGGGTTCGATTCCTGGCTGGGTCGGAGATATTCTCCGCTCAGGGACTGGGTGTTGTGTTGTCCTAATCATCATAATTTCATCCCCATCGACGCGCAAGTCGCCGAAGTGGCGTCAAATCGAAAGACTTGCACCAGGCGAACGGTCTACCCGACGGGAGGCCCTCATCACACAACATTTCATTTTTCACTATAGGTGAATGCCAATATAATGTTGCTTTTACCATGTTTGTTATTGTTGGTTGTTGTTATTTTACAGGCACTGTGTGCTTTTTCTTTCAAAAAATATATTAGTACATAGCATACAAACCACCAATAACTGTCACAAATTTCTTCTTCTTATCTTTCTAACATATAAATTACTTTTGAAGTGCCAAAGCATATTGCAATAAATAAAATGTCTACAAAACACCACGCTGTACAATGTACTTGCGGTGAGACAGTCGAAATTCCTGAAATCCATCGCCTGTTGACTCTGGCCTGCTAAGGAGCACCTCGGTCCTGCATCCATGGATAAACCACGAAAATCTGCCGGATTATGCCACACAACCAGACCCGGCCTGCAGGTGGATTGGTGAAACTAGATCTGATGGGCAGGCCCTGCAAATTAGTGGGAGCCGCATGGCTTCAGATCAACAGGCCCAATCCATTACAGATTCTCGCATAAACGGCCTCTGGTTTTGGCCCATTATGGAAATCCACAGAGCCACAGATAGCATGTTGAACAAATCAGATCACAGTGATTAATCCCTGCAATAGATAACTTGTTCAAATACCCTGAGTATCAATAATAAATGAGGATAGGTAGCAACTCACCGTAAAGATGATTGGGCACGTAGAAAAGACAATTAAAAGACAATTATACTCACAACTAAATTTTCAGCCAAAAGTTTTGCCAGAAAATGAGAACACATTCACATAATCACTCAGACACAACTGATGCACACCTGACCACCATCTCTGTCCACTGCATCAACAATCTCTGAGAATCAGATCTGAACAAACCACTCTTCATAACTCTCTCCTCTCATCAGCAGCTACTAGGTTAGCGGCAAGAAGAGGTGGCAGCACTGACTGCAAGCTGAGGGGGGGTGTAGGAAGGGTAGAAGCAGTAAGAATGAGAAATTAGGAAAGCACGGCACATTCTCAGCTGTGCCCAGCCAGTGACATCTCAGTAAACAAACCATTTCATCTGCTGAGACAAAAATGAGATTTTCCCTTTTTTTTCTCAATTTCCCTGATATTTCCCGGACACGTTTCAAATTCCCTGATTTCCAGAATTCATGGCAACCCTGGTGACTGAAACATATATTGGGCATACAAGGAGAGAAATGAAGTTGTGAAACATCTCCACAGCTAAATCATTTTGATATTCAAAGCAAAATGCTGTGCCTGAATTGACTGCTGGCATGCTGAAAGGAGTGAGGCAAGCAACCATGGAGGAAGGACTTGTCATGAAGGCAAACTCTCTTACGCTTACTTATCACATTTCAATAATCTATTATATTCTTTAGAACATAAGAACAAGCAAGATACATTGCCTCCTTCATACATTTATATCTGGGCATGCTGTAGATCCCACTGAAGCTCAGGCTTCTACATCAGTGTCTATCAAGTATAATATAAAGCTTTGAAATGGATCTCAAGTTAAACAGTTTGTGCTACTACATTTCAAAAAAATAGCAGGATTGCTTAGCCCAGATTGCTCGGCACTATCAACAACATGGGGCAGCAGTACAGGAATGAAGAGATGGCTCAAAGGCAAGTCAAGCTGACATAGTTATGACCCAACAAGTAAAAGAGCACATTACGAAGTGTAAGTGTAGAAAGTGTCATTACATCAGAGGGAAAATGAGTAGGTCACATTTAATGTAAATATAACATAGGAAAATTTTTGTGAAGAAAAAAGACAAGCACGCAATAAGAGCTGCTTTGTGTCAAAATGTGTTCTTAGGGAATTTTGATCTCGGCTTTGGCAACCCTCACAGTGACACCAGTTCAACATACAAGGAACTCACTGTACACGAAGATCACAGGAACAAAATCTTGGCAGAAAGTGTGCAAAACTAACCTGCACTTGCATAAAGCCCATGCAAAGAAGTTCCACAGCATCATGAACAAATACTCTGAAGACATACAAAGGCTGTCATTGACATGTAACAAATCAATCTCTGCCAAAGGTCTGTTTAGGAGAAGTCTTTTATGCATGACAGATATGGCTCTATAGCCTGATTATAGTGATACATGAACCAAAACAAGGTACTGATAACATTTTTCAATATACCTGGTGTGAAACAGAAGTTATATGTCCAAATGAAATCGAATCTGAGCTACAACGTTTTCTCATACATTATTTCGAAAGGAGGACTAGAGCTATTGGTAAGAGAGAATTGAAACTTGAGCTTTTTTCAGACTTGTGCACCAGTCAGAACAAGATTTTTACAGTGCTCTGTATGCTGGCACATTTTACTGAACTCACTAAGGTGTTCTCTGAACTTACCCACTATTTTCCTATAAGCTGACATGGATTCAGGCCACCGAATTGTGTACTAAGTAACGCCGAGAAGGAATACAGGAAGAAAGAAAAGATCATAACACCCTGTGAATACAGGAATATTCTAGCGAAGATTGGAAAGTGCTGATGTGGGGAGATGACTGGTTTTCCTATGACTTCAAGGTTTTCCTATGACTTCAAATAGATTTCTAAAGAAATACTTATGTCTACCTCATCTTTCAAACTGATGGGCATACGAGCAATAACTTACAGACAAACTAATGTTAAAATTCAATGTACTATTAAAACGATATATTTATATGGATTAGAAGTATGTTGTGATGTTTCGAAGAACAACATTCCTTCATTAAAAGCCATGAAACGTGCCGTGATTACTCCCAAGATAAACTATAGGAGTGCAGAAAAGAAGAAGGATGTAATGAAGCTGAAGAGTTTCCTTACAATTCCTAAGGATGCATCAAATTTCTACGATAACTTACTCTCTGGACATGCTGACGAGTATGAAGATCATGACAGCTCATGGAGAATTCATGTGGATGCACTCTTATGTGAAGAGTGAGTTTTTGCCAAAGTTATGTAGAAGAGAAAAAGAAATATTATTTTAAAATTTTAACCTAAAAAACAAGCATTTAATATTCAGGTATCATTGATATAGTTTGAGATAAAGGGTGTTTTGAAAAAGAAAACTGTTTTTATACTCCCAGCAGTTGATAGACCATCAAAAATTTTATGTATATGCAAATACAATCTTAAAATATCTTCAGAACTGTACGAAATTTGCCCATTATAAAAAGATTTTTCCTCTCAACTTACCTGTTAATTAAACAAAACTGTGTCCCATAAAATTTCATTTTTTGCATAAAGCATGTTTTGCAAAAATGGTACCCAACTATTAACTCTTATTTACACTGATCTTATAAATGGAAACAGTGACTGGCACACTTACCTGAAAATTGAACATTACTGTCTAGGGTCAATACAAATGCAAGGTGGAAAATAAGAAAAAGGTAACAATTTAGCATGTAACAAGGTGAAAAAATTTAACAGTAATCCAAGATTTATTTGTTTCTGACAGCAGACCACATACAGAAGTTAAAGATCCACAAATCATTCTGACCATGCAACTCAAAGTAAACTAATTTACAAACAGATTTATTGATTAAAATATGTAATTAATACAATATTGTCAATTACAAGACATGTATTTAAAAAAGTAATGTGTCAGGACCGTCATGAAAACATTTTTCCAATCAACACTGTTTCCCAAATCATTAGAAGGAGATGTCCTCAGAACCAAATTTTAATTTTATTTATATCCACTTATGCAATGCCATTCATTCACAGTGACTACCCTTGTCCTGTACACAGCTGTTTCCAACAGTAAACAAATACCGAGTGAAATACACACATTATAATAAGTTAGGAACTTACTATTTCATGCTAGATGAATTAATTCATCCATTAACATTTACTGATCTAGATGCAGCACCAAGACATAACAAACCATAATCAGGAATGGAAGTAAGTCGAAGCTCTATTCTTATGTAAAAAATCAAGAATACCGGTGAAAAAATACATTGGTTTTTCCCTCATTTGAATTTAATCAGCTCTAAAGCAGATCAAATGCAATTCTGCTTAAAACTAGTTCTGAAAAACTATTTGCTTGTGCCAGACTGGAGATAACAAAATTCAAGACCGAGAACGAGAACGTAAGCACCAAATAGATGGTTTTCATGGAAGAATATTGAAAAAATAATCACCTCTTTCCCCCAAAAGAGGCCTCCTATTACTATGGCTAAGAAAGACTTTTTCTATGATAAAGCACCTTGTTATTACCTCCTTACCTCAACTATTAAACTTTTATTCTCTATTAACGAAGTAAATGAATCATTGGCACCATGCACATATCTTCTTATCAACTATGTTACCTCTTTACTGAGGGGGTTGACGACAAGCATAACAGGATAAAACAATTTTCCTTCCATATGTAGGAGATTTGAATCCATTTAAAATGAAATAAAATGATGGTAAATCAAGATTTTGTGTTTCTTTAAAATCAGATTGAACCGGAAAATTGATCCACTATAGAATAATTCTGCGATTACAACACAGTTTTGGAAGCTCATACAAAACAAATGAATACACCTAGTTACAAACTTCCAAATTTTCAGGCAACTCGGAACCACATGAAAATGTTTGAGCTTAAATAAGAACTTACCTGATTCTATTTATAGTAGCTGAGTATTCTTGTTGGATCCTCCAACATCAGGAGACACTAACCAACAGAAGTAAAAATAGACGCAACAACAGATTTCTGCCCAAAAGAGCTATTAAAATATATAAAACAAACATTTTACAAAAATATTATCTCAGTATTTAAAATGTTACATTAAACCACAAAAACTGCAGTTATTTTATGGACCTAGCAAATTGCTAAGGCAATAAATTACACAAAGTACAGGTGTAAGTTTCAGTCACACAATCACAACTTAAGCTTCACAATCACATTCTCATATGCGTCACAGGAGCACACATTCACAGCACTGGTCAACAAAATATAAACAATTAACCACACAGTTTGGCTCTTCTTCCTGCTTCTCAGACACTGCTTCTGTAACATCTGTCCCCTTTTCAGTGCTAAGTTTTGTTTCGAGTTCAGGAATTCTGTCATCCACTATAATATCATCTTCATTGTTATTTTGACTACTGTTGCATAATTTTTGTTTACTTGTGCCTTGATCAGCTTTCACACTGGGAGCTTTGGGCATGAAGTCTGTTTCATCAGACAGATCTGATGGTTCAAACTGCACTCCTTTGTCAGAGACATTTCTCACTTTTGCTATAGAAGCATTAATTATAGTTTCCTGCAGCTCAAAACTTGCTGCTGGCCTAAGAGATGGTGAATCACCTGACATCATGTTCCTGAAAAGAAAGTTAATAATTTCAGTATTTCTCATAAAAATATTATACTGTTTCAAGTTTACAGAACACAGTAACAATGTGGAAGCATATGGAAAAAACAGCTTCACTGTTACAATGAATGAGTGAAATATTAATCAAAATAGGACTAACATTGCACCAGATAAAGAGGCATTTGTATGAATAGACTTTTTTTTTACAATAATAAGTGTAGGGAAAACAGATTATTGTAAAGATGACATGTTAAGTTGCAGATAGGTACAGTTAAGAACAGTTACACATAAGATTTCAGCCACAGCCTTAATCAGAAAAAGAAAGAGACACAGACATAAGCAAGCACACCTCATTCAGACGTAACCGTCACCTCCGGAAGCTCGGACCAGCATGCTTAACATGTCATCTTTACAGTAAATACCAATCCATTTTTTCCTACATTGTTGGTATTCCAACCTGGAGTTTGATTGAGCTAAAGACAGGCACAACAAGAAAACTGCTAAATATCACGCACACAAAATTTCAAGCTTTCACAACCAACGGTTGCTTCGTCAGGAAAGAGGGAAGGAGAGGGAAAGATGAAAGTATGTGGGTTTTAAGGGAGAGGGTAAGGAGTCATTCCAATCCCAGGAGAGGAAACACTTACCTTAGGTGTGCGCGCGCGAGAGAGAGAGAGAGAGAGAGAGAGAGAGAGAGAGAGAGAGTATACCTGTCCTTTATTCACCCTAAGGTAAGTCTTTCCTCTCCCGGGATTGGAATGACTCCTTAGCCTCGCCCGTAAAACCCACATCTTTCGTCTTTCCCTCTCTTTCCCTCTTTCCTGACGAAGCAATCGTTGGTTGCGAAAGCTTGAATTTTGTGTGTATGTTTGTGTATCTATTGACCTGCCAGCGCTTTTGTTTGGTAAGTCACATCAACTTTTTTGGTGTGTATATATCACATGTTTAGCAGCTTTTTCCTTGTGTGAACGGAGTTGTACATGAAACAAAGGAAAGTAGTCATATTGTTTTGGCTTGTCTGGGTAAAAACTGCTGTATTTTGACATTTGAAGACAAATCACAACAGCTCTTCATCAGTGCATTACTGTGAACAGCATAGGTTTAATAAACTTATCTAGGCCTACTGCACTTGTATGGGTTTCTAGCATCAATATTCGTGTAAACAATCATTTACTGCCACAGTGTCTAAATGTCTTAGTCCTTCTGTATTTTAGGTAGCATCATACATCATTAATATCATTAATGTAGTGAGCCACCTTTTTTTCATATAACAAAACTGAAATGGATGAAATCTTTACTCAATATACTGAAAAACTGAAATGATAGTTTTTTGCTGAATTCCCATATACAATAACTGTCACTTTCGACAATGACACGAAAATTTCTTACAGATTTTTATATCTGAATACTTTTGGGAGCTTTGCTTTTAGACAAATGTAATATGTGTCTCAAATTTATGCAATCCATTTCGGCTTCCATGCCAAGCACTGCTTATTAACTGAAACTACTGCTCATTTGTTCACACAGGGCCAAGTTGATCCTGTTTCAGACCCTCCCATGACGGGAGGTACAGTAGCCTGAACATTAAACACCACACCACAAAGGAGTTTAATGTCACAAGAAACAGTAGCACAGCACCATTCCATTATTCCTCGTGTCACCAAATTTGATAATCTCTCCAGATTTACCTGTGCCATTGTTTCAGGTTTTGTATGGTGGTCAGATTGCAAAGTGCATTTACACTGATTAGTTTTAACCAGCTAAGTCTATTCATAACTGGATGCATAGGTAACTCCTTCACTATGGTATAGGTAATTCAAGCGGAATCTTTCCTTTATCAGCAGGGAAGTGTACACTTATGCAAGGAAGTGTACTTCCCAGCACTCCCCACTGAAGAGAGAAATATTCTTCTACTAAACAGTGACATTCACTAATATTGAAGCTCTACTGACAACTCATGGATCAATATACACTTCCGTTCCATCTTTAATAATCACTGTGACAACATGTATGGCACAAAACAAATAGGCACAAATGTTTTTCTTTAAGACTTATGTAATGTCTCGCACATTACTCCCTGTCTAGGGTGTGTACATGCCACATTTTGAACAACATATTAAAACCCTCAAATAGTGTACAACAGCTCAGATTTCCACTGGGAATTTTCATTCCACTGACTTCACAAAAAAAATAAAAATAAAAGAAATACTGCAGCATTTGACATATGAGAGTTCTGTATTTCTTGCATCACACCACTGAATGTACTTTCACCTTCCTTGAACATTGTCAGAATTTCAGTTTTCTCAACAGTTCCAACAGCTGTGAATGCTTATATCCCACACAAAGTGGAGAAGTTTTCGCTTTTTCACAACAGTTGGTGATGATTGCCAAACAGCATCCTACAAAAGCAGTCATGCAATATAAACAGCTTTATACCAAACTGATACCCCTTAAAATTTGTTCAGAAAATCACCCCAAGTTTTCCATGTTGTCAGAAAAATTCAACATTCTCAGTAGGAGGTGGCGTCCATTATATGGCTTCACTAATTAAGAAACTTGCAAAAGATACATAAGGTCATTAGATCAGTTTTGATCCTAATTTTGGAAATAAGAATCACATGCCATGAGGAGTGTGATACCCTAAAAATAATGTTCTTTGCTTGAAGTGATGGTCTCCCACAGCTCATGAAGTAAAATGGAATTTTTATATTTGTTTGTGCTTGTACTCAGGGCAGTATTTGTTGCTGGACTTAACACCTTTGCTGCTTTCTTTCTAGCTTAAAACAGTAACATTAACTACTTCAAACATTTCACTATATAAAAGGTGAGGTGTGACATATGCTTGGCCACATACCTGAATTTCCACATTCAACAGGGACTAGCAAAATGATATTACCTGACGCTGCTTTTGAAGCTTGAGAAGAGACTTATGAACATTTTGAATTTACTTCCCTTGGGGGGGGGGGGGGGGGGGGGGGGACACATATGTAGAATAATATGATGGACAGTTGAGAGTTTTCCAATTTCACTGTGTGTTTGGTTTCATTCTGCTCCAGTAGTTTCACATCACTGGTATTATACTTACACAGCAAACATCTTCAGATAACACATTAGAGAATGTAATTGTGCAGCCAAAAGACTACCCCTCCTTAGAACAATACACTGTTTAGTTATGATTCTCCCTTAAAATACATCATCAGTTTAAAAATACAGGACGGATTATAGTCTTTGTTGCACTCCAGTAAGTATAAAACTAGATTGGAACTCAGTGATCTAACATGAAAAACTATTCAGCCACTGAGTAACATTAATTGAATCCTTACAAAAAGCTGGTCTTGCACTGTATGAATCTCAAACAGCATTGTTTCTGAAGAATAATTTGTGTCATTTCATTGAGCTTGTGGACAAACAAGTATGTTGTGCAAGAAATTGCAATAAAGACAATATGACATATACCCAGTGCAACATGAAAAAATTCTGCCATATGATTATGAACTGGTTTATCAGGAACTCTGCAGCACGTAACATGGGAGCACTGAGCTGGTATGAATAAGCAGCCACAGCCAGTATAACCTCAGCATGGGATTCAGTATCTAAGGTCTGTGCACTTGCTGAGCCACACATTATGAATCAATATTCAAACAAGAAAAACGAAAGGCTTTATTGAGTTGGACCAGACTTATTCATTCTGTCAGCTCCACTACATGTCCAAACCATTGAAAACTCTATCCTTAATTTCCCCTTAGCTATAGTGAGTAACAAAATTTAATTTGTCACGTCTGCCCAATCCCCCTTGTCTCCTACCTGTCAAAATTAACAAGTTACTGTCATACAGCAGAAAAACGCACAAAACTACAGAATCGTAAAAAAAAAAAAAAAAAAAAAAAAAAAAATAACTATCACTGTACATTGGCAGCCAGACTATTTGGAGTTCTCACAAATTAGCATCACCCAGGATGATGTATTTAGCTTATGAAAGGCTATAAACACTAGGCACAGCACTTTCTTTGTGGTATGGAGACAGTGAGTGGGTGGAACAGCCAAAGAATTAAACAGAAGAGTAAAAATAACTGAGTGACGTGGGTAAATTAATTTTTTGAAACTTAGTTTCTCAAGTGTATAAAATGGAAATTTTACATTCATTGTTGTCTCAGGGCCCTGAAAAGTTAACAAGATTGTAAAAGAGTTAATGCAATATGAGAGCAAAGAAATCTAAAATAAAACCAAAATGTAATATCTCAGTTAAGCCTACCTGACACTAAGAACTACCACCTATCATGTCTTGTAACGAAGCAAATAGTGACTGTGCCCCAGTGCTGTGCTCCAGGCACTGGTCACAACAGCCAACAAGCCATGCCAACACAATGCCTTCAGAAGTGAGCCACTTCCACACTTTGAATTACTTCTGTGAGGCAATAACCATGTCACTAGCTACTGATCACCTTTTGCAAAGCTTCCAGGTGACAGAAAAATGTGATACTGCTGCCTCATCCACATAATCAGTTTCCTGATAGTGTTTATACCCTCTGGGGCCAGCCAGTCATGATTGGACAGCTAGGCTACATTATGTCACCTGCCCTGTGACAGGTGCTGAACGAAGACGATGACATAGCTATGACACATCTGCCAGCACCTTCACCTGGCCTCAAAGCCCTGACCGCTGCCCGACTGCCTAGGCTCTCGCCAGCCCCACACTCTGCCACTGTTGAATATCTACTCACTGGCATCCGGTCACCTTTCAATGTTCCGTGGGTTGACTGAGGTCTCCCCAGCCCTGACAAAGTCAGCCATGGCTGTCCATCCTCTGGTGCAGAGTTCAGAGTACTGGGTCACCCTACTACCACTAAGCCACCTTCCCCAAGACAACAGCAGACACAACAGCTGGGTCTGCTATGAGCTCAGTTACATGAGACATCTATGGGGACTGATGCTGCATCAGCAGGCACTGGGTATGCACTGTCACTGACAAGGATGGCGCTGTGAAGACAACTGCACCAGAAGACACTGCAAAGTGCATATGTGTCGCATTTGCCCAGCACCTAGAGATTAACATCTGTTGTCAACACGATTGAACAACCATAAATAATCAACAATAAAGGGAATTCGTGTCCACAGGCTACCTTCTTCCACTGCACCCACATCCATCTCTGGTAGAAAAATCTCCCTCATCCCAAGCCATCCAGATGCCTCATCATGAGCTCCAATAAAAATGATTCAGAATATTCCACATACTTTCGGCTCATGCTATGCAATGAAAAAATATTTTATGGCAACAGGACAATGGATTATGTATATAGCACAAAAGTTGTCAATAAGATTATTATGTATAAATTATAATATAAAACCTCATGTAAATCTCTGTTTGAGAACTTCTCAATTATTGAACTTATACTACAGCATATTTGCCCTTTAAAATTTTTATTCTAAGGGATAAAAGCTATTTTCAAAAGTCATAACACACACAATCTCAATACAAGGACTTCCATCCAGTCCTTCTATTTCTGTGTATGATAAAAAGTGACATTCTTAATTTTGCGACAAAATGATTAAGAGCAAATGCTCATCATAATTTGCAAACAAAATCTTACAGACTACACTGAGATGTTCTCCAAATATTTCAAAATGTCCCCTGGTCACCCTTGAAATGAATTACAAAAAATAAGTTTGAAGTAATGACTCAGGTAATTTAAAATACCTGAGTAACATCTTCAGCGCAAGCTGTCTTACGAGTCCAAATATAGTTTTGATGACAATGATAAGTGCTTTGCTTCTGCTTAGCAAAAGTATTATTCATGGTCATTTTACTGAAGAATAAAAAATTCTCTCTGTATCATAAGTATACGTAACCCATATGGGAATTACTTTTGTGCCTCATATTGTCAACTGAAAGAGTAGCCAAGCAAGGTGATTCCCTACCACAAAAACTATTCCAAGCAGTCCTAGAGGAAGTTTTCGCTAATCTGGGAAAAGATAAAGGAATATCTGTTACTGGAACATATCACCTTTGGCTAACAAGGCTTTTACAATTCAGGTCTACTGCAAACAATCAACAATAGAAGAAGTTAATCTAGATAATTTGAAGTGAGGTTGCAAACAAAGAATAAATCATTGTATAAACAACACATCAAAAAGAATTTAGTGCAAATTAACAATGATGTAACATAACTAAGAGATGAGTAGCTTTGTAATAAGGACAACTGAAGATAATGACAATATAGGACAGAAACATGTGTAACAGTAAAAATAGCCTGGTGTGATTTTTTTGAACTAAGCATTTTCAAAACTAAGTTTCCAGTGTGTCTAAAATGGTAAGTTTTCAATCAAAGTATACTGAGAATTTTTTCTTATGACAGAAAGATATGAACTAATGTGAAAACCATTCAAAAACTGAGGATGGCCAAATGGAAAGATATATGCTGGGAATACTAACTGAGATTTGAAACCAAACAGAACAGAGAACAAACTGAAGTAAAAAGGTAATCATGGCAACAGAAAATAAATGGAGGTGGGTGGAACATTTAATCAGATGAATGGTTTCTGGGTGGACCAAGCATCCAAGACATAATCAAATGCTGGTCTGCCGAATGGAAGTTGAGTAAAGACATAACATTACAAAACATTCGTATTTATGTATCACTGTGAATATAAGATTTTTTTTCTTCCAATAAATAATAGTTTCTACTAGAAAGAGTAAACTAGTTCTAAGGCACTTACCTTGTTTATACATCAAAAGGCTTTTATTTTAATTTCTGTAATTTGTGTGTTCTGTCAGACTTTTCTCAAAAGCAGTATGTGGAACAGTTCTCAAGAATCATCATAATTGATCAATTTTGTCATGTGATCAGTATTGTTTATGCCATGGTATTCTCTTCGCATGAATGTTTTTAGTTGTATGGCTATCAACTGCCACTATGTTTCCACTGCACTACCTGTACCAGGAATGGTTTATTTATTTATGGCCATATATAGTGTGCCCAATTTCAAACACAGTTTTCATAAAACTGAAATTCTGTTTCTATGTAGTGCAAATGGGCTGCTGTTGTCTTATTTCTAATCAACGTTATTTCAGCACTGTAAAATCTGGAACCAAATTTTTACCAAGCAGATATGCACTTAGATAGTATTTTTTATGAAACAAACCCAGAAAAAGTAGACAGAAGAAAAAATATTCACCTCGAATTCTATGTTACATACCAAACTTAAGATTGGTTGGTAATTATTGGCCTTTCTTGTTAAACCAAACAGGTATTTCATTTTTAATTTTCTTCTGTCTAATTGTTGACAATCTGTTGGGTTAAGAGTTGCACCAGCTCTTCAACTTACAACTGATATTCTCACTGGATGATCATTCAACAGAAAGTTTAGATTGGCTCATTGCAATGACAGGGGCTTGAAGGCATTACTTTTTTTAAATTCATAATCATAATGAATTTTGGTGAAAGACTTCCAGTCTTAGTAAACACTGTTTTATAGAAAAATGAGCTTTCTTGCCTTTTTGATGCCAAAAATGCAACCATAATCCAAATTACAGACAGTGTCCTGTTGACAGGAATAGCAAATAATGTGCTAAAATACCTCATTGAGTACTGTCTGCTTTGGTAAACTCATTAGTATACTGCTTATTAGTGCCCTTACACACGTAAACCATAAAACATTTAAGGACAGTAAACCCTGTTAAAAAAACTCAGACAGCAATAATGGAACCACATCTAGTTAAAGAGCATGAAAAACATTCCCTTTGCTTGTGAACTCAGCTTTCTAAAAAAGTTTGAGTTTGATGCCCTATTGATGAAGTGACTTAAGTTATAAAACAAATTCAGAATCAAAATGGTGAGGAAGTAAAACAGCATCTGCCTGGTTTAAGAAGTACTCAGATTAACCATGTTAGTTGTCACATTGTTGGGCTGCCCTCTTTTATCACTTAGAATTGTCACCCAGGCAGTCATAGAAAGAGCCTTGATAACAACAAAGCATTTTTATTTGTCAGTATGTTAAGAGGTTAAGTGTCAGACTATAGGCCCCGAAGTCTGGGATTCTATCAGTTGTGGGATTTTCGTTACTTATCACTACTTTTATATCTGATTGTCTGTCAATGTGAAAGATGTTGAGTTGCACGGTGGTTCAGAGTTCTTAATAATCTGTGTGTTTAACTATAATCGGTTGAATAACTCAGTTTAAAACTGGGAAGGAGGAAATGGTACACCACCTCCAACAGGACTGTGCCTTGTACAGCACTGTGGTGTTCCAACCAACATTTTTGGTGATCACAGCTTCACTTAATGTTAATTTATGATTTCACAGAACTGCAGTCTCAGTGTAAGACTCACCAAGGAGAATTACTAGGAAGGACAACTTTTGCATAACATTGTGGAATTATTTATGAAATTCTTAGAGCAATTTTCACTTGCTTTTTTAATATAACATCCTAGATGTATCATTTGTCAGCAAGGTTTACTGCAGGTTGTCTGCCCTCAATCCCAAGCAACTTCTAGCATTCTGAAATGCAGTCTTCTCACCACACCACTAATCTGGTTGTTTCTAGAGCTGGCTCGAAGAACTGAATAACAGTTCATCAGTAATTTGGTGGTTCTGGGTTATAATGTCAATGTGGCAGCCCAACTGCAGAATATTCTCTCTGGCAGTTGTGTCCACTTTGTACAGTTGGCTTTTTGACAGGACATGGTAATGACATTTCTGACTGATAAATTCAGCTTACCATTAGAATTAAGGTTAGCTGTGAATTCCCCTTTACCCATGTCTTATAAGTCAATGTCAATTAACTAGACACATAGGGTTGTATCACTTTAAATATGGGAATTTGAACTCTGCTCCTCCCAAATACAGCTATTTATTTGAACCACTTCAGCACCTTATACATAAGAATAAAATAATGAGAGTTGTGTCTCAAAAAATATTCTCAGGTCAAGTTAAAAAGGTCACATCCCAACACTTCAGAGAAGAGTGGCCTCATTAACACTCAGTTTTTGTTCAATGGAACAAATGGAAGTAGAGCCACAAGCATACAATGTTCGTACAGTCTCTGAGTTAGGTAACAGCTGTATAATGCTGTGGTAAGTTGTGTTAAAACAACTATCTGACGGCTGACATGTTGGAATCTCTACTAAGCATAATTGTCTTCATAAGAAGCTATATTTCAATAGTTATTACTTTTAACTTAATTGTCAATTACACTTACCTCACCGCATCTGTTCCAGTTGCAAGTACAGCCATTCTACTTTCAGCTGTGCCATTTCATCCATCCTTCCTAACTTTCAACAAAAGGGTTGAAATGTCTCTTTGAAGAGACAACTTATGTATTCAGTAACACCCCTCTGCATTCTGGCAACCATTTAAGTTGAGATTTATTCTGCAATTTACTTCTCCTTTAATTAGCCAAACTGTAGCAGTTCCCTTTTGAGATGTATGGAAAGAAAGAAAGGCCAAAACAGAGCAAGAGGAAAGAGATATGGAGCGGGGGTGGGGACAAAGAGAGATGGGAAGAGGGAGGGCATTCAAAGAAGAGCTGCTGAGTGTGGTGGTGCAGTGATTTAAGGCACTGGAAGACTAACACTGGGAATAAGTAGAGTTCTACTCCCCATCCTGCCGCTCTGCTTTAGGTTTTCTGCGACTTCCCTCAACCACTTAAGGGGTAGCTCCTTTTAGGTTGTTAGCAACTAAGTACACATTCATAATGTGCAAGGATGGAGTATACAATCAATAATGTGTTTAGGTGTGAATGCAATGTTAAATCCTAATTTAATTTATTCAAATAAAGGCATAAAATCTGCCACAAGTTTAGTCAGTACAAGAGTCACAGTTGTTAAAAGAAACTCCAGTAAGGAGCACTACAAAAAAAGCATTTTGCATTCAGACAAACCATACTCTAAAATTTTTGCTTGTACATGCTCAACATGAGTCTAGAAACCTTACTTTGTTCAACATATGTTGCACATAATGACGACATGAGAGGAAAAAGAGAAATTCAGATGTATACAAAAGGAGTACTTACATCTCCCCAAGCCACATAATTGACTGACACTTTTTTGGGAGAAGGTAATAATTCTGATACTGCACTATCCATCACGTACACTGTATGATGAGTTGTGGAGTACAAAGTGGGCATGTTCAGCAGGTGGAGGTAACGCTATTTGAGGTTGTCTGTTGCTTTTACTGTTTGCTTGGTTCAGCCGTAACATATTTATCAGCATTAGTTTAGAGATTGCAAATTGGGTGACTGATGCAAACTCGGACATTTACAAACACATACAGGTATGACGTTTTACCTTGGTAACCTGTGTCATATGTAATGATGCCTACCATTGAAGCATTTCCCCAAGTCTAGGGTCCAAGCTCTTGTACAGATTTATATGACTTTTTGTGACTAAGTTTGATATACGTTAAAAGGCCTTCTGATCGATTCTTTCTTTCACAGACATATGCACAGTTTTCAGTCAAAAACTGAATGATTTGCACGCTACTGGCACATGCTTAAGGGAAGTGTCCAAATGTGAGGTTGCAAAACAATATTACTAATACTGGATTACAGAGTCACTGCCTTATGAGAAGCCTGCTTTAATCACATACATAAGTGTTTCCAACTTCAGCAGCTTGAGTATGACAACTGTATAATGTTTAGTCGAGCAAATAAATGTAAAGAGCATTAAAAACTACATCTCCCAACAATTACTCAAGTTTTAAATGGGATACTCATGGAAAAAATTACACATTGCAGAGCAAAAGTGACAAGATGGCTTAAACTAAGCATTATTTTAGGCTTAAGAAAGAATGGTGGTTTCTGAAGTCATAGAAATAATGGGCTGGGAAGGGTTGATTTGATACAGGTGTCTTAGCTAAAAAGATTGTTAG
This sequence comes from Schistocerca gregaria, assembly GCF_023897955.1. Lineage (NCBI taxonomy): Eukaryota > Metazoa > Arthropoda > Insecta > Orthoptera > Acrididae > Schistocerca > Schistocerca gregaria. Next base: position 497,494,175 of record NC_064923.1, read on the forward strand.
AGATGGGCATTTACAATATAGAATTAGAGTCCTTGGAAAATTTGTTACAGCAGGATTAGGGAGAACATTCTAACAATATGAACCGAAAGTGTCAGACAACAGGGGTCCCAATTTCAGTGACATTCATCCATTCATTCACCACATTCTGTGGATCTGATAGAGAACTTTCAGTGATTAGAAATGAGTGATAAAAATATTACAAACTAATTATATATGCTTTTTACCAATGAACTATACAGTAGTGGCATAATTCTGGATGCCTTATTGAATGCTCATTCTCTTTAATATCACGAGTTGTGTTACACTGACTCAATGAATTATGCTTTTTTTTTAATTTACAATATTAAAGGGCTCTGCTACAATATGTGGAAGCCATAACCAGTGAGAGGATCTTTTGAGGCAGCAGAATTATTTCAGATCTTGGTTCATGTAAAGTACTTATCATATAATGGCTACATCAAAAACAAAAGAATTTATCATGATGTATCTTCATGGAATGGCTCATACGAAAGGAGACTGTAAGGAATCGCAGAATATACCACTATCCCCTGGGCATTTCTTACAAGAGGAAGCGGGACACTGCAAAGGCAAGATTAGCTACTGTGCTCATAGAGGCATTTAAGTAATCATTCCACTCCATATGTGAATGGAACAAGATGAGACCCTAATATGTGGTACAATGGGAATTATCTCCTATTACACACTTCACAGCAATTTGCAGAGTATGGCTGTACATTCCTTTTTCTATTTTTGTATCACACTGTTCTTTGGGTTTCTTTCAAAAACATAACCCGTCTCACGCAGGTCTTCACTGTTTTCATAAATTTCATTTCCTATGTCTGAATCTTGCTAACCGTAAGATTTTTAGTATAATTAGATGGAGAAAAAAAGTTAATTCACCCAAGCAGTGACAGAAGTAAACACATACATGAAAGTTAATACAAGCTTTCGGAGCCAGTGCCTCCTCCTCCTGGCAGGAGGGTTGATACCTGAAGGAGAAGAAAGAGAGGTGAAGGAAAAGGACTGGCTAGGCTTAGGAAACAGGTACAGTTAGGGAGAAGTTGTTCACAACCCCAGGTCAGGGGAGACTTACCAGATGGGATGAGAAAGAAAAACTCTTCTCATCCCAACAGTCTCTGACTCCAGGCTCTGGACAATTTTTCTGCCAGCGCTTTTCCTTCATCCCTCTTTCTCCCCCTTCTGGCTTCAACCCTTCTGCCACAGGAAAGAGCCACTGGCTCCGAGAGTGTGCATGTTTCCGTAATTTTTTGTATGTGTTGTTTCCTGCTGCCACCTGGTGAGCAGATTTCTGATCTAACCAATTAAATTATTTTTGTCAAAAATTGATATGCTTGCTGATTTACTAGAATGTTTTCATTTATCATCCATGCCTCCACGCCTTACCAAGAAACTAATACGGTGATCAATCTATAAAAATGTCATTGTTGACTCTTTCCTCATTCTCTTGAATAATGGTCTTCAGACTGTTTCATTTATGACCAGGTACTGTGTGTAACATGCACAGTAGACCTATTGTTTGTTTAAAGAATACACACAAGCGTAATGTGTAATTCACTGAACCTATATGATCCGCAGCACACAGCAGACAAACAGTTTCCACATTTGGTTTCTCAGCAGGCTTAAATTTTTGATGGCATTCACAAAGCACTATGTTCCCAAGATGTGGCCAACAACTACTGTATCTTCAATTTACATAAAAACTTTAAATTTACAGCAGTTGAAACGCTAAGTCTACATGAACTGATTCCATATGCCTACTGCTTCTACCATCTTGGTTCAAATCAACCCTTAAATTCATGAAATTTTTGAGGTGGCTTTTAAATGACAAACAAAACAGTAAAGGAACGGTAGCATATGTCCTTTCTTCTTTCCCAGCAACTTTCACATTTTACCTTTATGATTTTAAAGCCCAACCAAACACAAAGTGTAAAAATTTTAGAATCAATAATGTACACACTATGTGGAAACCAAATGACATGTTGCCAGAATAAGGATTTTTATCCTTTGAACTCCCAGATATTGCAGAGAGAGACTATAAAAAAAGTGATCTTTCACAGCCTCTCTTTCAAACAGAGCATTTAAGAAACAATGAAAATACACATTTAAAAGCTAAGTGTCAGTAGTTAAGCCATCAGAAATAAATTACAGCAAGAAACATGACAAATTAAGTTTGCACTGGCTCCAGTTCTCTAAGAGAAATTGGAGGCACAACTGTCTAGTTATTTAAAAATCACAATTAGTATGACTATACAAAAATATACATTGAAGAATGTTCACAGATTTCACAAACATCTGTGCCCTGTAACAAGGTGATGTAATAGTTCAGAAAATCCTGTTCCGGACTGGCCAGGTAAGGGTATTCATCAAAACATCACAATTGCAATTTCCTCCAGATTTCTCAAATCACTTCAAATGAATGGCAGCACTGTTTCATCAGAAACGTCACAGCTCATTTCTGTCCATATTTCATAACCTCCCATCCAGATCGTCATCTTTGGTTGCATGTCACTAAAATGAGGGAAGGGTAAACATTCAGACTGCCACACTGTAAATTAAACGTACAACACAGTAAGGCATGCCTGGTACATTTGGCAAATTTCAGGGCAGTTCTTTGGGTCAGTCATTAATCTTCTGACTGGTTTGATGCGGCACACCACAAATTCCCTTCCTGTTCTAATCTCTTCATAGCAGACTATCAGTCAATGTCCTCAGTTATTTGTTGGATATATTCCAATCATTTTATTCTACTACAGTTTTTATCCTCTGCAGCCCCCTGAGGTATAATGGACGTTATTCCTTGAAGCCTACACAAGTGGCATCTCATCATGTCTCTTTTTCTTGCCAATATTTTCCACGTGTTTCTTAACTGATTCTGGAGAGAACCACGCTGTTTCTTATCAGTACACCTAATTTTCAACATCCTCAGGAAGACACCAAGCGATGAAAAGAATCTTTAGGCATAATACATGGTGCTCGCAGCTTGGGCGCGCCAGTAAAATTTTTCTCGGTAGCATCTAACTGCTTGCTGCGACTGCTTACACAGCCAAGAGGCCACATTTCTGTAGCTAGAAGAGGGAGAAGGTACTACTCATACGCGACTCAACTGTTCATGCGCCCGCTCGTAACTGCGAAAACGAATCAAATGAAAACAGTTGCGACGTCTCGCTCATCGGAGGCAATTCGTTGTTATGAAGCACTGCATAGTCTTCCTAAAGCCTTTAACACATTTTGCTGCTGCCAGACGCTTGTATGAGCACAGTGTTTTGTTGTTGTATATGGCGCACTTCCTTTGCAGTTTTTTTTAAGTTTTTTTCTCGTTCATGTTTTGTTGCTGCAGTATTACTCTGCAATAGCGTGATACAGTAATATCTTTTGTTAGAGTATCGGTTCTTACCAGTCAATACTACAAAAATTTAACTGAAAACAAAAACAATGAAATATTCCCGAAATTCTAAAAAATTCGCGGGGTTTTCCCGGATCTCCCGGATTGTATACACCTTGTACTGCCGTCATGTGTAGTGCGAACAATGAACTAAGGAGAAGATGGTGCTAGGGTATGGACTGTGGTCCGGGTGTGGTTAAGGAATAGAGAATGCGGAAGGATACATTTTGCAGAACTGTGTACTGCTTACAGTAGAGGAACAGTTTGTAGACTATCATTCTACTGGCGTGACAATTCATCCTGTCAAAGCAGCATGTTAGACAATGCTTTCTGGATAATAACATTTCTGAAATGAAATGGTCTTCTCACAGCCTTGACCTGAACCCAAAGTTACACTTTTTGGATGAAGTAGAACGTCGATTTCGCTTCACACTCCAAACTTTTACCTTCTTGTATTTCGGCTGGAAGGGGCTGTCATTTCTGCAGACACATTTAGACAACTCATTAAATGTGTCACCGGCAGAGCTGAAGCAGTCATCAAGGCGGAGGGTGGTCAATCCCCATATTAATGTCCACTAACAGGAAGTCGGATACTTTTGATTAGATAGTGTATACGCACATCTGGCACAGTGAAAAATATCCTTTTGTGTCACTTCTGGCATTAAAACTGTGGTTATATACACATTGGATTGTAGGCGACGACAGTAGAAAATGGGCCAAATACGTTAGAAATCTATATAGAAAATTAATGTGAATTTTCGTTTGATCTAGTATTGATCACAATCTCTGATGTTACAAATGGTGTGTCATATGCATGTCACAGACAAACCCAGTATGATGCTCAATAATGCTGTTTTCGTAGTGCACAAATAAATATGGAACTCCACACACAATCACACTGAGAATGTTCTCTCACAATGAATCTAAAATTTGCTTCCCACTCGCGCAAAAGTACTGCTGTATTTGCTATTCACGAGAGAGAGCTTTTGTATAAAATAAACATTTAGAGCGAGAGAGAGCGCTAGCTTTGTATGAAATAAACATTACGCCAACGGCTTCTAAAGTCAATCCGAGCTTTTAGATTCTAGCTGCCTGACTGCAGACGCTTGTCTCATCGACCACCAGAACATACAACACAGCTATGAGTACCGAGGTTGTGAAACAGACGGCTGTTTGCTGGAGCTAATACGAAAACCGTTAGAGGAAGAACGGACCGAGAGCGTTTCACAAAGCCTGGGCAGAGTTCGTAGGGGCGTTAGGTAACTGAATGGAGTAGAAATAAAACAAAATAGTAAAAAGCTATTAGATAAATGGCGACGGCGATATATGCATGGCCCAGATTATGTCCAGTTTGACGCTTCACATAAAATTTGCACATGAAATGAACTTTGGAATTATATTTTGTCTGCAGTTGCTGTAGACGGTTCAGAGCAATACTATCATAATTACACTTTGGCAGAAAAATGAAGTTACAATGCCAAGTGCTATAAACTCTGTATATTTTCAGTGGAATACCATGGCAACTGCTGTTAAGATCCTTTTGCATTCCTATCTTCGGCAGCTTGCGTGGCCTTTTATCATAACTGCTTTTACGATTTTGTTTCGCCGAACAAACGCAATGGGAGGGAAATGGAGGAGGAACATTAGAAAAGAAGTTCATAATTCAAAAGGGAAAGACGTGCACAAACGCTGATGGGTCCAAGTTGTGGAATAGCTGCAAGATATAAGTGTAAAGATATAGTATCATTAGCCACGTCTTGATCCCTGAGTCAACAGATGGGGACGTTTGCAAGACAACAACCACCTGCACGAACAGTTCAACGACGTTTGCAGCAGCATGGACTATCAGCTTGGAGAGCATGGCTGCGGTTACCTTTGACGCTGCATCACAGACAGGAGCGCCTGTGATGGTGTACTCAACGACGAACCTGGGTGCACGAATGGCATAACGTCATTTTTTCGGATGAATCCAGGTTCTGTTTACAGCATTATGATGGTCGCATCCGTGTTTGGGGACATCGCGGTGAACGCACATCGGAAGCGTGTATCCGTCGTCCCCATACTGGCGTATCACCCGGCGTGATGGTATGGAGTGCCATTGGTTACACGTCTCGGTCACCTCTTGTTCATGGCACTTTGAACAGCGGACGTTACATTTCAGATGTGTTACGACCCGTGGCTTTACCCTTCATTCGATCCCTGCAAAACCCTACATTTTAGCAGGATAATGCACGACCGCATGTTGCAGGTCTTGTACGGGCCTTTCTGCATACAGAAAATGTTCGACTGCTGCTCTGGCCAGCACATTCTCCAGATCTCTCACCAATTGAAAACGTAACTAGCTTGTCACAATATTCCAGTCATTACCTTGGATGAACTGTGGTATCGTGTTGAAGCTGCATAGGCAGCTGTACCTACCTGTACACGCCGTCCAAGCTCTGTTTGACTCAATGCCCAGGCGTATCAAGGCCGTTATTACAGCCAGAGGTGGATGTTCTGGGTACTGATTTCTCAGGATCTGTGCACCCAAATTGCGTGAAAATGTAATCACATGTTTGTTCTCGTATAAAATATTTGTTCAATGAATACCCGTTTATCATCTGCATTTCTTCTTCGTGTAGCAATTTTAATGGCCAGTAGTGTATCGCCGTAGATAGAGGTGTTATTTATCAAAGATCTGATGAAGGGAAAGGTTTAAGCAAATACTTCATACTATGATGCCCCACACACGAGGCCGAAATCGTGTATCAGTAAGAAAATTACCTAAAATTTAACAGTTATAGGCAACAAGGAATCACTGATAATTACTTTCGTGTTTTGTCGATTCTAATACAGGACAAGGTTCTGATAGTTATGAAACATTATAACGTCGGAAAGCCGGCTAGATGTCTCATACTAATCTATCTTCTTAAATAGACGTCGACAAGTCGCTGCGTCAGGCTTCATGTGTTTTACTATTTTTATGCCACTATTTTTCTACGCTCAGTTACACTGAAATATCCATATTTGTAGCCCAAAGGTCACCAAGTAGTGAATGGCAAAGATTAGAAAGAAGTACGTCACAATTATGACAACCTAATTTAATCATCTTATTCCTACTCAAGAGTGGCGCGCTAGTAGGAAGATTACATACAGGCTTCCTTATATTCGTGAATTTCTATAATTTTAGGGACGTGATCCATAACTGATACTTCGAGAGACTGTTGCAATATGTTGTTTCACATTCCTATGACGACATGCGCTCAGGTTTTCTGAAAAAAAAAAAAAAAAAAAAAAAACACTTCTCTGGGTTGCCCTACTGAAGCCTGTTGATCGTTTCTGCTACTTATCAAACCTGATGATGAATCCCTAAGATCAATTTTGAATGTTCCTTGTCTCTCTCTCTCTCTCTCTCTCTCTCGTCAAACCTGTCAAATGTGGAAACCAGTCAGAAGAGTAGTATTCAAGTGAGCATTAAACTCTTAGCAAACATATGTAATATAATACTATTACAAGCTAAATAATAGTTACTTCTATACCAGAGAAGACATCAACGATCCACCGCAGCCTCGTGGTTCTACCTGAACGGGACCTTGTCCAGGATATGCGGTGGATCACCCACTCACCGTGATTCAGGAGGCCGCTGACGCATCCTGTATAAGGTCCGCAGATCACCGCCAAAGAAAGTGCCGCGAAGCAAGCAGGGGCTAGCGATAGACTCTCAAACATCTACCAGTTTTGTAGGCTTTCGTAATGTGAAACCAACTCATACGTACGCGAAACAACCACGAAGACGTCGACTAACATTTTATTCTAGTACGAGTGTGGAACAGCATTATTGTTTTTCTCCCCAAGAAAACAGCACAAGGTCATTAAGTGAGCAAAGAACTTCGACACTACAGCATTTCACATTATCATCCTCCGGTTCAACAGTGCACAACGTCATGATACAGCTTCACTGAGATTTAGAGGTGGTGTACGAAATTGTTAGTTACTTTATCCACAAAATCAAAGTAGTTCTAAATCCAGAAAGTATGTGTGTCTAAAAAGTCATGGTTGAGTTTCTGCATTGCTTGGTGACACAAACCATTGAATTTTCTTGTATTCCATTTACTCTCGCTAGACAAATCTCACCACACACAATGAACATCCGGTTAACAGATTGGGCCTCTTCTTGGATTTTCTCCTCCAAATGCCGAAGATGGTTGATATGAATGTTGTACAGTCACTGTTTTATGTAGCCTCCATGGGAAAAAAGTCTGAAGTAGTACGGTTAGGTGACTGGTGATCATGTAATCCATCCATATTTATCATCACAGTGTGAATTTCTTATCCACCAAATTTCAATATCGCCAAGGCATGAAACACCACTATCGCGTCTGAAGACGATACTATTCCCATTTCGCTTTCTATTTGCGGCGCACTATATTCCAGTAGTCATTCAACACACACAGTTTACGAAACGCCGAACGTGAAAATTAACTGACATCTCATGTCTAGTAGAGTACCAAATGTCCACTTTGAGACTGAACACTTTATGCTCCATAGCTTCATGACCGGTTTTAATGAACCGATATCCCGACGTTATTTCGATTAACTAGCTCACATACAAATACACAACTGTAGTCTCATCACAAAACACATCTTTCACTCAAGATGTTTGCCCGTGTCCAGCTTAGAGAGCATCTTTACAGTAAAATCATTTTGATTTATCGGCGTGCGTGGTTTCATAGGCAACTACAATTTGTTCCCTCATAAATAGATGAAGTTTCTTTAATGTCTTTACACAAAAGGCAATATTCTGACAGACTGACTTATCATCGCCCGGCCCAAATCGATAAGGATAGAAACTTGAAATTTGGAGAAGGTTTGAATTTCTAAACCTTAGGCGTCGTTTACGACGAGATTTTTCGAAACTCCAACCCTAAAAGGATAAAACAGGAGATGAAGACTTTTGTAGAAAAATGTCGCTATTATGACAATTTTGAAGCTAGAATTTTGCACAGAGCACAACTTAATCATAGCTAACACTTGGTTTAAGAATCATGAAAGAAGGTTGTATACGTGGAAGACCCCTGGAGATACTAAAAGGTATCAAATAGATTATATAATGGTAAGACAGAGATTTAGGAACCAGGTTTTAAGTTGTAAGACATTTCCAGGGGCAGATGTGGACTCGGACCACAATCTATTGGTTATGACCTGTAGATTAAAGCTGAAGAAACTGCAAAAATGTGGGAAATTAAGGAGATGGGACCTGGATAAACTGAAAGAACCAGAGGTTGTACAGAGTTTCAGGGAAAGCATAAGGGGACAATTGACAGGAATAGGGGAAAGAAATACAGTAGAAGAAGAATGGGTAGCTCTGAGGGATGAAGTAGTGAAGGCAGCAGAGGATAAAGTAGGTAAAAAGACGAGGGCTGCTAGAAATCCTTGGGTAACAGAAGAAATATTGAATTTAATTGATGAAAGGAGGAAATATAAAAATGCAGTAAATGAAGCAGGCAAAAAGGAATACAGACGTCTCAAAAATGAGATCGACAGGAAGTGCAAAATGGCTAAACAGGGATGGCTAGAGGACAAATGTAAGGATGTAGAAGCTTATCTCACTAGGGGTAAGATAGATACTGCCTACAGGAAAATTAGAGAGACCTTTGGAGAGAAGAGAATCACGTGTATGAATATCAAGAGCTCAGATGGCAACCCAGTTCTAAGCAAAGAAGGGAAGGCAGAAAGGTGGAAGGAGTATATAGAAGGTTTATACAAGGGTGATGTACTTGAGGACAATATTATGGAAATGGAAGAGGATGTAGATGAAGACGAAATGGGAGATACGATACTGCGTGAAGAGTTTGACAGAGCACTGAAAGACCTGAGTCGAAACAAGGCCCCCGGAGTAGACAACATTCCATTAGAACTACTGACGGCCTTGGGAGAGCCAGTCATGACAAAACTCTACCAGCTGGTGAGCAAGATGTATGAGACAGGCGAAATACCCTCAGACTTCAAGAAGAATATAATAATTCCAATCCCAAAGAAAGCAGGTGCTGACAACTGTGAAAATTACCGAACTATCAGTTTAATAAGTCACAGCTGCAAAATACTAACGCAAATTCTTTACAGACGAATGGAAAAACTGATAGATGCGGACCTCGGGGAGGATCAGTTTGGATTCCGTCGAAATGTTGGAACACGTGAGGCAATACTGACCTTACGACTTATCTTAGAAGAAAGATTCAGAAAAGGCAAACCTACGTTTCTAGCATTTGTAGACTTAGAGAAAGCTTTTGACAATGTTGACTGGAATACTCTTTTCCAAATTCTAAAGGTGGCAGGGGTAAAATACAGGGAGCGAAAGGCTATTTACAATTTGTACAGAAACCAGATGGCCGTCATAAAAGTCGAGGGGCATGAAAGGGAAGCAGTGGTTGGGAAAGGAGTGAGACAGGGTTGTAGCCTCTCCCCGATGTTATTCAATCTGTATATTGAGCAAGCAGTAAAGGAAACAAAAGAAAAATTTGGAGTAGGTATTAAAATTCATGGAGACGAAGTAAAAACTTTGAGGTTCGCCGATGACATTGTAATTCTGTCAGAGACGGCAAAAGACTTGGAAGAGCAGTTGAACGGAATGGACAGTGTCTTGAAAGGAGGATATAAGATGAACATTAACAAAAGCAAAACGAGGATAATGGAATGTAGTCAAATTAAATCGGGTGATGCTGAGGGAATTAGATTAGGAAATGAGACACTTAAAGTAGTAAAGGAGTTTTGCTATTTAGGAAGTAAAATAACTGATGATGGTCGAAGTAGAGAGGATATAAAATGTAGACTGGCAATGGCAAGGAAAGCGTTTCTGAAGAAGAGAAATTTGTTAACATCGAATATAGATTTATGTATGAGGAAGTCGTTTCTGAAAGTATTTGTTTGGAGTGTAGCCATGTATGGAAGTGAAACATGGACGATAACTAGTTTGGACAAGAAGAGAATAGAAGCTTTCGAGATGTGGTGCTACAGAAGAATACTGAAGATAAGGTGGATAGATCACGTAACTAATGAGGAGGTATTGAATAGGATTGGGGAGAAGAGAAGTTTGTGGCACAACTTGACTAGAAGAAGGGATAGGTTGGTAGGACATGTTTTGAGGCATCAAGGGATCACAAATTTAGCGTTGGAGGGCAGCGTGGAGGGTAAAAATCGTAGAGGGAGACCGAGAGATGAGTACACTAAGCAGATTCAGAAGGATGTAGGTTGCAGTAGGTACTGGGAGATGAAGCAGCTTGCACAGGATAGAGTAGCATGGAGAGCTGCATCAAACCAGTCTCAGGACTGAAGACAACAACAACAACAACAACACCTACGAAAAATTGGTATTTGATTTCTTGGCCAGATACGAAGAAATACGTGGCTCAACATTTCTGGAAATTTAACCCTATGGGGTGAAACAGTGGGTGAAAGCTTTTTTGAAAACGTATCGTTATTAAAGAACTACTAAAGTATGTTTGAAGCTCCACCTATGAACGTTGGCATTTGACTTCTCGGTTGCAAATAAAAAGATACACGTTTCAGTATTTTTGGAATCTGAAATAGGAGATGAGATTTTTTATGAAAATATTTTATTATGAAAGCATTTTTAAAGTTAAATATATGAAAATTTAAACTTGGCTTCTCAGTTGCAAATAAAATAAGTTTTCCGCTGTACTTGGAAATTCAATCCCCATAGGAGTGAAATAAAGTTGAAAATTTTTATAGAAATATTTCATTGTGTAAGCATTATTGAAGCTAAATCTAAATCTATGAAATTTTGTATTTGACTTCTCTGTTAGAAATGAAACATGCGCATTTCACTGTTTTTTTTTTTTTTTTTTTTTTTTTTTTTTTTTTTTTTTTTTTTTTTTATTCTAGTTGTAACTGCTGCGATTTTACTATCGTTCCCATAGAGAACACTTTTAAAGGCAAGATTGAACTACAACCCGGACAAAGACTCATAGGCAGTCACTGTTCCGCGCTCAAGACGCAAATGGAACGCGAAGAAACCTTTATAAATGACACAGCGGGAAGTACCCTCTGACGTTCACTGCATTGATTTGCAGAGCACGCTGCACCTGGAAGCACAGGATTCTCCCCCTCTCTCTCATTCTATACTCAATTACAGCGCGTTAAAAAAATGTTCATAACGTTCTTACAGAACGTTGCACCACCCAACAAAAAAAGTGCCATAAACATTATCCGCGAGAAACAGTTGTTGAGTTTATTGTGTCGAGACTGGTTAGTAATTGATGGTGTAGGCCATCCTGTTGGCATTTAGTGCTCATTTATCGTTGGTTGTGTTTGTATTCAAGTTAGACCAGACAGAGCATTTGCAACGATCTCCTACGCGATATGGAAGACGTGATATTCTGCTGTTGATAAGTAAATTTTGTTTTATCTATGGGGATGCGCCATATGCCGTGTGCGAACTGTCATGGCAAAAGACCACTATGCCAGATTACAGCTTTGCCAATGGATTCTAACAAAGGATCACTCAAAATCTGCAGTTCACCGTCTTCATTTTATTTATATAGGTGAGATGCAAACGGAGGGGGTAAGAACATACGATCACTAGTTGTAGTGTCGACAGACAGATGCTATCAAAGAACAAAAGTGGCGCATATCTCAAGTATTTGTTTCTGGGTGTATGTGTAAAACACATTTGTTTTTATGATTTAACCAGTGTTCTCCCCTTTAAAAATATGCAATGCAGTTTTATGTTTCTGATGTTATACAATGTGCTTAAAGAAGAAACTTTAAGCACATTGTATAACATCAGAAACATAAAACTGCATTGCATAAGCACTTATGTCAACTTGTTATACGTATTTAAGAGGGTTAAATGCAACCCATTACGATTAACCGCTGTTTAACAGCTTTTCCAACACAAGGAATGTCAACTGTAATGTTGGTTGCGCTTATTCAAACCGTTTCCTCATTTAAGGGATGTCAAGTGTAATGTTTGGGAGTATGCCAAGTATAGTTTCAATATATCAGGCAGTGTCCTGACTGACTGAATGGCTGACTGATCATCTGCCAGTCCAAACCGCTAAGGATAGAATTTTAAAATTTGGCGAAGCTGTGATCTTATACTGTAGGCGTCATGTAATAGTTTTTTTTTTTTTTTAATTCCAACCCAAAGTTTTTACGAAACTATTTCACTGTGCAAGCATTTTCGAAGCTAAATGTATGATTCTTTGTATTTGCCTTCTCTGTTAGAAATCAAACATACACGTCACTGTTTTCGGAAATTAGACTCATAAGGGGGTGAAGTAGAGCGTGACAAGCTTTATGATAATATTTCACTGAGTCAAACTCTTCTTTTTTGCAATAACTTTTACCCTATAATATAAGATGCCACCTTAACCACGAGGCAATTCTCTAAGATCGCCTATGGCTGTGCGTCTGAGGTGTGACTGAGGTTTTTTCTTGTAGAGGTTCTAATATGTATACCGCATAGGTCGGTAACTACCCTGCCTAAAATCATAATAACTATTAGCGCATCTTATACCATTAGGCATAAACATCTCTATACGCTTCTCTAAACCACTGTATTAACTGTTCCAGGGTTAGGTTTGTATTACCACAATTCTGCCAAAACAATCGGCAGCTGAAGCATTTATTTTGTTTGCATTAAAAGGTCATTGCAAGTATGTCGATACGTAGTGAATCTGGATAGTCTCTGATGTGGTCCCAGTTTTCGGGAAAAAAAAAGAACGCCGACATAAGCTGTAACAATATGCCTTCATTTAGAACGATACAGTTCCTTTCCTTTTACAAACCTTAGAGTAACAACATTCTTGACCAAATATATTTAACTTGCGACTGAAATTATCGTCTGCTTTAGGTTCACTACCACTAACGAGTACACCAATTTGAAAAGGATTAGTTTGAAATACATTATTAGTGTACCACATTCCTTTTCAATAGCACTCATATCTGTTACTTTTATTTAGAGGCACTGATTTCCGAAGCATACTATATGTAACAAAACGATATGAATTTTTATCAGTGTGTAAGTAGGCTGTTTAGGTTTTCTTATTGGTAACGCCACATAGCGCTCGGTATGAAAAAATCACTGGCTGTGCCGTGTGCAGTCTGTGTTTAGTCTGCATTGTTGTCTGCCATTGTAGTGTTGGGCAGCGGCAGCTGGATGCTAACAGCGCGTAGCGTTGCGCAGTTGGAGGTGAGCCGCCAGCAGTGGTGGACGTGGGGAGAGAGATGGCGGAGTTTTGAAATTTGTAAGAATTGATGTCATGAACTGATATATTAAGGTAAATACATCGTTTGTTCTCTATTAAAATCTTTCATTTGCTAACTATACCTATAAGTAGTTAGTGCCTTCAGTAGTTTGAATCTTTTATTTAGCTGGCAGTAGTGGCGCTCGCTGTATTGCAGTAGCTTGAGTAACCAAGATTTTTGTGAGGTAAGTGATTTGTGAAACGTATAGGTTAATGCTAGTCAGGGCCATTCTTTCGTAGGGATTTTTGGAAGTCAGATTGCGTTGCGCTAAAAATATTGTGTGTCAGTTTAAGCACAGTCGTGTATAATTTTTGTAAGGGGAAGTTTCAAGTGTACTTCCTCCAAGGAATACCTGTAGAATCAAACTCCTGGCAATCACTAATACACAATTTAACTTTTTCGATATTACCCTGCTCCGCAAACAACTTTTTGTTAGCCACTATTATCCAAAGTAAATCTTTCAACCCTAATGTTAATACGATATACTGTAAGCATTGTTTAACAAGGGATTGTCCGAAATTCCACGACTAAGGGGTGAAATAGGAGATGAAAGGCTTTTTGAAAGTATGTCGCTATTAACCGAATTTTGAAGCTAGAACTACAAAAAACTGGTATTTGGTTTCTCCGGAAGAAAATAAAAAAATACATGTTTCAGCGTTTTTGGAAATTCAGCCACTAAAGAGGTAAAATAGTGGGTGAAAGTTTTTCTTTTTAAATAAAAAAATACCAATGAACTACTAAAGGATTTTTTAAGGCTACGTCTATGACAATTGGTATTTGAGTTCAAGGTTAAAATTAAAAATGTTTCATTGTTTCTGGAAATTTAACCGCTAAGAGAGTGCAATACGCACGAAATTTTTTAAGAAAATATTTCATTATATTAAAAAGGTTTAAAGCTAAATTCATGAAAATTGGTATTTTATTTCTCGGTTAGATATAAAAAAATTTGTTAGGGGTTAAAAATTGCTATGGATAGACATATGGATATACCTCCACAAGAACACAAAAGGCATCATTAACAAAAACTTTTGACTCCACCTACTAGAATTGTTTTTTGCTCAGACGTACATTCCCGAAGGACCCTACTTATACGATCTTAATTAGCGTAAAAACCTTAGAAGGTGTTGCAATTTGTGAATAACATAAAAGTTCGATTAAATAAAAACAAAAAATCTATTTAAGCCATACAATCACGCCGGCCGTGGTGGTCTCGCGGTTCTAGGCGCGCAGTCCGGAACCGCGCGACTGCTACGGTCGCAGGTTCGAATCCTGCGTCGGGCATGGATGTTTGTGATGTCCTTAGGTTAGTTAGGTTTAACTAGTTCTAAGTTCTAGGGGACTGATGACCTAAGATGTTAAGTCCCATAGTGCTCAGAGCCATTTGAACCATTTGATCCATACAATCACGCAAGCGATTTTTTTTTTTTTTTTTTTAGACTGTGGCATTTTTAGGGCCAACATTTATGGCTCGAACATAATTCAAGTATTTTCCGTAACACCTTTCATATGTCCGCAAATCGTCAATGACTCGATGATTGCTCCATATCAAGAACATATGAACTTCCTCCAGAAGTTTTAAAGCACTTGCACGCCAACGCTTAGTGAGCATGCAACTATCATTTTGGTTTCCAGACAAAGTGGTGTTCGGATGAAGAGATATCTCTTAGTATCCATTTCTCAAACTCGTCCTTCATGCATGCGATCCACCATCAAAAGTTTTATTTCACGAATTGCCATTGGTGTCACTGTGTGTAACAGCTGATACTTGAGATGTGCTGCTCAGTCCGAAATACTGCATATTTTCCTCCCGAAGATGTTTCTGTTGTGTTCAACACTTACCTTGTATGCTTCGAATTTGTTTTTCTGACATGGAGAATTTTAGGGTAACCTTTATTTGTACCTGTATTTCCGTTTTGGGGCTTATGTTAATCCTATAGCTCTTCAATGGTTCACTTAATCTATCAGCGTGTGGTGTCGTCGTATCTCTTCATACGCAATACCACCATATCTGACGAAAACGTTTTACAATAAAGTCGAGTTCATAACATGCTAGATAAAGCTAATTTTTTTCCTAATATCAGTAATTCTGCCTTTAAACTGCCACAGCCTGGGGGATGTTTCCAGAATGAGATTTCCACTCTGCAGCGGAGTGTGCGCTGATATGAAACTTCCTGGCAGATTAAAACTGTGTGCCCGACCGAGACTCGAACTCGGGACCTTTGCCTTTCGCGGGCAAGTGCTCTACCAACTGTGGCTAAGCCATGTCTCCGCAATATCCTTTCTTTCAGGAGTGCTAGTTCTGCAAGGTTCGCAGAAGAGCTTCTGTAAAGTTTGGAAGGTAGGAGACGGATACTGGCAGAAGTAAAGCTGTGAGTACCGGACGTTGAGTCGTGCTTCGGTAGCTCAGTTGGTAGAGCACTTGCCCGCGAAAGGCAAAGGTCCCGAGTTCGACTCTCGGTCGGGCACACAGTTTTAATCTGCCAGGAAGTTTCATATCAGCGCACACTCCACTGCAGAGTGAAAATCTCATTCTGGCAAAATTGAGTAACGAATAGAAGCTACTCCTTGCTCTACTAGAATTTCGTTCCGATACCATTACTGCATTATTCATAAAGAAAATTTAATAAAGAAAGAACAGTTACAATTATTTACAAATATTTTGCTCTCGTTCTGTTGGAATCCCTAACGCTTACAACAGTACATGTTGTTGGGTTTGTGTTTTAGGAGTACAGCGTTTTCAAAATTCACTGCCGTACTGTCTCCTCATAAGAAGAGCGTACCCACAAATCGTAACCGATAATTGGTTTTTTCATGGACCTCGTACAGGAAAGGAATGAAATGGGCTTAGCATAGCAGGAACGTAGAGGAGGGCAAAAAGGAGAAGTAGCCCCACGTGGCTTCACAGACGAGACAACAAGGCTCTCCTATGTACTGTTCTGGCTATATTCTCATTGCACTATATCCAGACGAGTGGCCGACCGGCTCGAGGCGCTATGTCACGGATTGCGCGGCCCCTTCCGCCAGAGGTTCGAGTTCTCCCTCCTTCGGGCATGGGAGTGTGTTTTGTCTTTAGCATACGTTAGATCACGTTAGCTTACGTAGTGTGTAAAATCTAGGGACCGACGACCTCAGTAGTTTGGCAGAAGCCGTGGGGTGGAGCCTCAGTCGTACCGCGCTACACATCGAAGCTGTTGAGATGTCGGCCGCTAGCATATAGTGTGACTGCTGACAGCTACGCGAAGATGTTCTTGCCTGTGTGGCGGCCCTTGCTGCTGTAAGCGCCGGCCGTCCGCCGCTGTCTATGCAGCAAGGCCAGGCCGCATTCTGACTGGCAAGACCTCTTTACTCATTCATTACTCAACGTGCATCAAGTCGAATTGACGGTAACACAGCACCAACAGGTTTTTTGCGATATGTTTTAACAGCTGCAATTCAGTTATAACTGCGACGTTATTTTCGTCAAGAGTATGGCACTGCACCTCCTACGTCGTAAGGTTACGGCTCTCGCATTGCTCATTGGCCTTCAAGGTAGCTTGATGTCATAATATGTGACGAGTCTGACTAGCATCTGGATGTTTTCCGTTCCTCCGATGGATTGCACTTAATATTTGTGAAAGTTAAACGAAAACTTTGATCCTAACGTAATTGTAGAAGGTACCTCAAGGATGTAGGGACTTGCTAGGAGAAGCTAAATCATTGTAAAATCTAATTATTAGTTTGGTAAAAAATAGCTTTGCAGTAAGTCATAGTTACAATTTACCAAATTTTTTATCTCCATTCAAGTGGAAGAAATCGTCTCGTGAAATATGTAAAATCTTTCTGAAGCACCCTGTATCTTGCCTAATTATTTGACCAGTCCCGGTAAGTACCTCTCTAAAACAGCCCCATGACAGCTTTTTTATCAGAATTTAGAAACTGTAAGCAACTGACATTGACGCATCGAAATTACTACGCCCCATGCACCGCAAACTGATCAGTGCTCTTCCGGAATGAAATAATCAGGTGTTCCATGGCAAGTGATCCTACACTGGAGCACTTTTAGGTGACCTCTTGGAATAGGAGTGACGGAACAACTTTGGCATCGGCCTTTTAGTAGGGCTTCTCGTTCTGCTAGTGGATCACGAGCCCTCTCCTAAGTTGCCAGGTGTGAGCGCAAAATGGGACGACAAAATGCATCACGACGTATTACATTTCTTTTGAAAGAGCACGGCCAACTTCCTTCCCCAATAAGATGGAACTGTTGATCTCGCTGTCTAGTCCCCTCCCCCAAATCATCCACCCACCCACCCAACCAACCAACGTATTTCTGTCTAACAAGCAAGCCTACTCACTCACGTGGAATCTACTCGAATTTTGCGCCTAGCGGTGATACGTCGTCAACTTCGATGTAGTAAGATCCTCTGAAAGTCTGATCCTTAAGGCATTACCAGAGAAAACATCTGAACATTCAACAGACTGCTTGTTTGATCTTCAACATATTTTAATTTTTAAGATATTCGTCTAAAAATACATTACAGACTAAGAGATTTCTTTCGTCCTCACTAATAACCAGTCTCGTGCCCAAGATTCAAGTCTGCTACATTTAGGTTTTTAAGTGATGATCTTTGTGACGTTCCTCTTATATTAAACCACATTTTATTTGCTAATTTTAATACTGTACTGGGACGTAGAAGTTAATAATTTCCCCCTCTTGAACAGCAACACAGTGCTTTAGCGACAAATAAGCAACGTTTCCCACGATTGAACATCGACAACGATAATGGAAGCGCCGTATGGGAACTACGTATGTCAGTGATGTGAGGGATTCTGAATAAGCAAGGAGCGAGAACCCTATTCGACGATTTCAAAACGCCGGGTACCACCGGCATTTAGGCGCGAAGCTAAGACATTTTCTTTATCACATTTTAATAATCAATAGCGACCTTGAGAGTATTAAATGCTAGGGGGAGCCTAAGCGTCATTAAAGATGTACTATTAACGTGCTCATATGCATAAACTATTTATAGCAGGAAATAACATACAATTATTAATCTCTCGACAACATCCGAATTGTTCCGAAGTTATACGAAGTTTGTTTAATATTCCTGATGCGGGCCAAACTTGTCAATCTTCGTTAGTATCCAATCCAGACCGGATCTCTGTGCAAATCGTACTCTCAATTTTACTTAATTTTGAAGTTATTTATGTTTTATAGTGTGATTGTTAACTATTTTACAGCGTCTTTAAATAAATGCACCATAATGGCGTCCCGAAATTTAAGTTAAAGTAAATTACCTACCTGTACATCCTCTTACGCCACATAGATAGTCCACCGCATCTCCGAATGAATCCAACAGAACTACAAGAGCTGCTTCAAGGGATTATACAACGGGAGAACAGCGCGAAACAGGCAGGAAGTATTTTTAAAAGAAACTTTTATAAACGTCTAGTACCACCGGAGGTATCTTGCATCCTTTGCTCGGTTCCCAATGCGTTTCTAAATTCTATGGCTTAGCAGCAGCGGTCCAGCTGATTCACGACTGCGGGACTGACATGGTCCTAAAACTTGTTGCACCGAAAGAGATTTCTTTACGTACACTTTCCAAGCCATTAAGATCGGGTGATCGGAGAAGTAACTGCCCAGTACGTATCTCAATCAAGAGGGCTCTTTTGTAAATTAAGTGCTGTGCACAAGACCGAAATCAAAAGACATGTCAAACTGTGAGGTGGCATACTCCTTATGTAGGCAGTCTTTGTCTGACTGAGCGCATTTTCCTCGACTTCCAACCATAGTGTGGCACTCTAGAAAGCTTTCACTGCATGATGAATACTAAGCTCGAATGCCAGAGCTGGCCCTTTCCCGAACAGTTTATGGGGATATCCCGTGATGTCTTGGGAATTTATCTGGTCATGCGAACAAGTCTAATAGGCGATGTGAGAGGGGGGGGGGGGGAGAGGAAGAGTAAAAGAGCAGATAGGGTAAGGGCCGGGGTTGACCGCCTAAGCCCAGACAGCTGTAGTCCTGTCTGGGCAGAGGAGGCAACAGTGTTCCGCCAACCTCTCAGTGGACCGATAAGGTTAAGTGGCCAGCCCTTGAAAAGAATGGTAAAAGCTCCCTTCACAAATAAAACGTAAAAATACTTCAGCTGCTGAGGACGTAAAAATACTTCAGCTGCTGAGGCATCGTCTCTTAACGCCATAGGTAGAGAGGCACGGAGATTAAGAGTCCACTGCAGGGCGGCTTGGATGGGGCAGTCCAGCAAAATGTGGAACCACAATTAGTGGGGTGGGTCCAAGTGATGGAGGAGATGACCGTGAATCGGACAAGTATGGCCAATGTGGAGCCAGTAAAGAACGGTAGAGTCCTTGTGAGAGGCCTGCGTGCAGTACCTGCACAGATCCGTAGACTACTGTATCACATGCAGTTAGTCTGGTTAAGTCAGTGTGAGCCCTAAAACTTGACAGCATAATACCGATCAGACATCTGTTTCTGGAATACTGATCTCAAGAGTCAGCTTACTGGCAGCCAGTTTCGCCAGGCTATCAGGAAGTTCACTCCCTGGGACCCCAGGGGACCAGAGGAAGGTCGCAGTGTCTACATTGTCCAAGACCATACAGGAAATCCTGGATAGCCATGACCAAGAAATGTTGAGGGTAACAGGTCGAGAGCTTTCTCTCCACCCAAGGAGTCGCTGCATGTGAGATAGGACCCACCAGCACAGGAACAGATAAACTCAAGAAAACAATACAGCCCTCCAGCAAGCAGTGCAGTTAAGTATGCCCCACGTGAGTATATAAGCAGTAACCATTGAGCCATTAGTATAGACTACTACTGAACTTTAGGCTGCACCGAGAGCGGAGAAAAAATGGTTGCAGAGCGCTGCGGAATAAACCACGCCAGAGGTGGAAGCACCCACGTTAACACTGCTGAGAGACCATCTGGGCAGGCGTCCACTGGAGTGACACAGAGGGAGCGACAGGAAGTGGTCAGTACCACACAGGTCATCATGGGCCCCCCAGTGGATGAGTGGGAGAAGACAAGGGCAGCAGATGGGAAGGTCAATGGCCGAGAAAGATCATTGTGTGACACTGAAATGTGGGAGGGCACCAGTATTCAAGAGGCAATAGTCAAGCTGTGCCTCCAAGTTTTCGAGGTCTTTACTGCAGCTAGTTATGGGCATTGAAATCACCAAAGACTGGGTAACGCGAGAAGAGCTGAGAAACCAATGCAAATAGTATGTTCTGAGAAACTTCACTATCGGGAGGAAGGTGATACCAGAACAGTCACAGCCTCCAAAGGTCTATTAAAAGGCCTAAGTTTGCCATATAGTCTCCTGAACACATGTCAAAACTCTGCCCGACACCCTGTCATAGTTAGGCCCGACACCCTGTCATAGTTAGCACGATTCTTATATCTACATCTACATATATACTCCGCAAGCCACCGTACGGTGCGTGTACCACTACTAGTCATTTCCTTTCCTCCTCCACTTGCAAACAGAGCGAGGGGAAAATCACTGTCTATATTCCTCCGTAGGACCCCTAATTTCTTGTAACTTATCTTCATGGTCCTTATGCGCAATGTATGTTGGAGGTAACAGAATCATTGTGCAGTCAGCTTCAAATGCCAGTTCTCTAAATTTTCTCAAAAGCATTCCTCGAAAAAAAAGTCGCCTTCCCTCCAGGGAATCTCATTCGAGTTCCCGAAGCATCTCTATTAAGACTTACGTGTTGTTTGAACATACCAGTAACAAATCTAGCAGCCCACCTCTTAATGCCTCGACTTAATCCGACCTAGTACGGGTCCAAAACACTCGAGCAGTACTTAAGAATAGGTCGTACTAGTGACCTATATGTAGTCTCCTTTACAGTTGAACCACACTTCCATAAAATTTTACAGATAAACCGAAGTCAAATGTTAGCCTTCCCTACCACAGTTTCATATCGCTTTGCACGATTACGCAAAGATATTTAAACGATGCGACTGTGTCAAGTAGGGCATTACCAATGTTACGTGCGAACATTACAGGTCTGTCTTCCTACTCATTCGCATTAACTTGCATTTTTACACATTTAGAAATGCTGTCATTCATCTCACCAACTACAAATTTTGTCCAAGTCGTCTGATATCTTCCTACCGTCACTCAACTTCGACACCTTCCCGTACACCACAGCATCATCAGCAAACACCTCAAATTGCTGCCCACCCTGACCGCCAAACCATTTATGTATGTAGATAATAATAGTGGTCCCAACACACTTCCCTGTGGCACTCCTCGCGATACCCACTACACTTCCCTGGGGCACTCCTGGCGATACCCTCATCTCTCATGTACACTCACTGTCAACATACCGCTTTCTATTACGAAAGAGGCTTTCGAACCATTCAAATATCTATGAACTTATTCAAAGAGCTTGTACCTTCATTAACAGCCTGCAATGGGGGAACATGTCAAATGCTTTCTGGAAAATATGGAAATATGGAATCTGCCTGTTGCCCTTCATCGATGTTCGCAGTATATCATCTGAGAAAAGGGCGAGCTGAGTTTCGCACGAGCAATGCTTTCTAAACATATGCTGATTATTTGACATAAGCTTCGCAGTCTCAAGAAAGCTTACGAATATTAGACCAGACAACATGTTCACAGGTTCTGAAGTACGCCGAAATTAGGGATACTTGTCTGTAATTTCGCTGGTCCATTCTTTTTACCTTTCTTTATACAGGAGTCACCTGCGCTTTTTTCCAGTCACCCGGTTCAGTGCGCTGGGGGAGAGATTCACGATAAATGCAAATTAGGTAAGGGGTCAATGCCTTCGAGTACTCTTTGCAAAACCAAAAGTGGGATTCCATCCGGATCTGGTGATTCATTTGTTTTCAAACCTTTCAGTTGTTTCTTAACGCCAGGGATGCTGATTCCGATGTCGTCCACATCTACTTGGATACTGTGTAAATCACATTTAAGTGACTGGCAGAGGGTTCATCGAACCACCTTCACAATTCTTTATTACTGCTATCTCGTATAGCGCGCGGAAAGAACGAATACCTATATCTTTCCGTAAGAGCTCTGATTTCCCTTATTTTATCATGATGATCGTTTCTCCCTATGTAGGTCCGTGTCAACAAAATATTTTAGCATTCGAAGGAGAAAGATGATGACTGGAATTTCGTGAGATGATTACGTCGCAGGTTCGAATCCTGCCTCGGGCATGGATGTGTGTGATGTCCTTAGGTTAGTTGGGTTTAAGTAGTTCTAAGGCTAGGGGACTCCTCAGATGTTAAGTCCCATAGTGCTTAGAGCCATTTGACCCATTTTTTTTATGTCGCAACGAAAAACGCCTTTCTTTTAATGATGTTCAGCCCAAAGCCCGTATCGTTTCAGTGACACTCCCCCCATTTCGCGATAGTACAAAACGTCGTGTCGCTGCCCTTCTTTGAACTTTGTACTCCATCAATCCTATCGGGTAAGGATCGCACAACGCGCAGCAGTATTCTAAAAGAGGGCGGACAAGAGTAGTGTAGGCAGTCTCCTTCGTATATCTGTTGTGTTTACTAAGTATCCTGCCAATAAAACGCAGTCTTTCCCACAACATTTTCGATGTGTTCCTTCCAATTTAAGTTGTTCGTAATTGTAATTCCTAGATATTTAGTTGAATTTACGGCCTTTAGATTTGACTGATTTATCGTGTAACCTAAGTTTAATGGATTCCTTTTAGCAATTTTCATTGTTTAGGGTCAACTGCCAGTTTTCGCACCGTTCAGATATCTTTTCTAAATAGTTTTGCAATTTGTTTTTAACCTTCTGGTCAACTTCATTAGTCGATAAACGACAGCTTCATCTGCAAACACCCTAAGACGACTGCTCAGATTGTCTTCCGGATCTTTTATATAGATAAGGAACAGCAAAGGGCCAATAACACTACCTTGGGGAACGCCAGAAATCACTACTGTTTTACTCGATGACTTACCGTCAATGACTACGAATCGTGACATCTTTGACGGGAAATCAACAAATCTAGTCACATAACTGACACCATATCCCATAAGCACGCAATTTCACTACAATCCGCTTAAGTGGTACAGTTGCAAAAGCCTTACGGAATCGATCGGAGATCCCTTGTCAATAGCACTGAACGCTTCACGCGAATAAAGAGCTAGTTGTGTATTACAAGAACGATGTTTTCTAAACCCATGTTGACTGTGCGTCAATAGACCGTTTTCTTCGAGGTAATTCATAATGTTCGAGCACAATAATGTTCCAAAATCCTGCTGCATATCAATGTTAACGATATAGGCCTGTAATTAAGTGGATTACTCCTACTACCTTTCTTGAATATTTATGTGACCTGTGCAACTTTCGCCTCTTTGGATACGGATTTTTATGATTTGTAAGTATGAAGCTAATGCATCACCATACTCTGAAAGGAACCTAATTGGTACACAGCCTGACCCAGGAGACTTGCTTGCTTTTCTTAAATGATTTAAGTTGCTTCACTACTCCAAGGATATTTACTTCTACGTTGCTCAAGTTGACAGCCGTTCTTGATTCGAATCAGCCATTTCGGAAGGCCTTGTTTAAAAAAACTGCTTTGGCAGCACCGTCTTCGATATTATCTCCATTGCTATCGTGCAGGGAAGGCATTGATTGTTTCTTGCCGCTAACATACTTCACATACGACCCGAATATCTTCGTATTTTCTGCCAGGTTTCGAGACAAAATTTCGTTGTGGAAACAGTTATAAGAATCTCGCATTGAAGTCCACGCTAAGTTTCGTGCTTCTGTGAAAGATCGCTAATCTTGGGGATTTTGCGTCTGTTTAAATTTGGCATGTTTGTTTCGTTGTTCTAATCCGTTTTGTGTACAAAGGAGGATCAGCTCCGTCGTTTGTTAATTTATTTGGAATGAATCTCTCCATTTGCTGCCGATAATATTTCTTTCAATTCAAGCCACATCTGGTCTACATTTATATTATTAATTTGGAATGAGTGGAGATTGTCTCTCAGGAATGCGTCAAGTGTATTTTTATCTGCTTTTTTTGAATAGGTATAATTTTCGTTATTTTTGGAGGATTTGGGGGTTACAATATTCAAGCTCGCTACGACAATCCTGTTTCCGTCTTGATTCTCGTAACTAACTCAGGATTATTTGTTGCTAAGAGGTCAAGCGTGTTTTTACAACCTTTTACTATTCGCGCGGGCTCATGAACGCATTGCTCGAAATAATTTTTAGAGAATGCGTTTAGCATAATTTCGAATGTTTTTGCGTACCTCCGGAATTAAACATGTATTTTCGTCAAAATATCGAGGGTAAATTAAAGTCACCACCAACTATAATCGTAAGAGTCGGGTACGTATTTGAAATTAAACTCAAGTTTTCTTTGAACCTTTCAGAAACTGTATCATCTGAATTTTGAGGTCGGTGAAAGAATCCAATTATTTTATTCAGGTTGCCAAAAATGACATCTGCCCATACTAACTCACAGGAACTATCTACTTCAATTTCGTGACAAGTTAAACTACTTCTGACGGCAACAAACACGGCACCGCCAACCGTGTTTAGCCTACCCTTTCGGAACACCATTAGATTCTTCGCAAAAATTTCGGCTGAGCTTATATCCGGCTTTAGCCAGCTTTTAGTGCCTATAACGATTTTGGCATCAGTGATTTCTATTAGTGCTTGGAGCACTGGTACTTTCCCAACACTGCTACAATTTACAACTGTTATACCGATGGTTCCTGTATCTACGTTCTTCCTGTGTTCAGCCTACACCCTTTGTGACTGAAGCCCTTCTTGTGTTTTCCCGAGACCCTCTAACCTTAAAAACCGCCCAGCACCTGCTACCCGTGTAGCCGCCTCCTGCGTTTAGTGGACACCTGACCTATTCAGCGGAACCCGAAACGCAACCATCGTCGAGGAATGTGCAGCGTACGCGGTCGCAGAACCGTCTGAACCTCTGATTCAGACCCTCCACTCGGCCCTGTACCAGAGGTCGGCAATCGGTCCTGTCGACGATGCTGCAGATGGACTATACGGGAGTCTGTCCGATGTCAAATGACGGTATGTTTGTACACTTTGAGAATGAGATGCTAAGAGCTGCTTATCTGTCCAGCAGAAAGATTTTCCTAGCCTCCGTAGCCATAGTTTCTACAATGACAACATGACTGCTAATCCCCATTTCTGTACTGACACTGGCGATAATTTCCGGCCTATTTATAGCTACAAGGTCTAAGATATTTCCACTGTGCGTGGGCTGCCGAGCTGGCTGCTCAAGATAAGTTTTCAGAAAACGTGTTCACAAGTATTTCGCACGACTGTGTCTGTAACTCCTGCAATGAACCCACAGACATCCTAGTCTATACTCGGTAGGTTAAAGTCATCTCCAACTTGTATTGCATGATCTCGGTATTTATGAGTTAGTGACCATAGACTTTGATTGACCCTAAAAGTGACACAGCGCAGTCGTGGGCTGGTAAAAACATCCAACAATGAACTTTGTTTCTCCTACACCTGCTATAAGCGATTACATAACATCACTGTCACACTCAACTTCGACCTCAATAGAGACAATATTTTTGTCAACTCCAATGAGCACCTCCCCTCCTGTGGCGTCTAATCTGTCTTTCTGATATACGTTCGAAGAGGAGCTAAATAGCTCAGAGCTTTCTACTTCAGGTTTCAGCCAGCTCCCGGTCCCAAGGATAATTTGAGCCCGAGAGCTCTCCTGGAGGACAGTATATTCGGTAACTTTATTACGAATAGCTCGACAGTTTACTAGTAAAATTTTGACAGTTTAAGTGTCTTTACTCTGAATGCAGTCTGACTTCCCTTGCTTAGTATCAACTGGCTAGTGATCATCAGAGTAACTACCGCGTAGCTAAAAAACTCTGTTGCACTCCACAAATCCTCTGCTACCTGAGTAACCGTTTCCTTTGTGTAGAGCACCCCTGACCTATCCTACAAATACCCACACGATAATGCAAGTCCAAAAATCTGTAGCGAAGACCGTCACAGCATCGATGCAGCCTTTGGTTGTTGAGACCCTCCACTGGGCTCCAAACAGAAGGACCCCAGTCTATTCTGGGAACAATGTTACAAATTGCGGACTATGCTTGCACCCTGCACGCAAGGCCAGCAGTCTTCACCTGCTCCGCAAGCCGCCTGTATGAACTGGGATGGCCTCAGTACACTTGCGACAGGTGTCATTTGTGGCGAAGTGAGCCACAACTTGCAGACGACTGCACCCTGCACGATCGATGGCTGCAAGCAAGATCGTCTCCGCATCTCAGATGAGCCTCCCCCCCGCCCTCCCCCCATCAGACATGGCGAGTTGGTTTTCTTTCCAGCTCTGAACTCTACCTGACACATGGGTTCCATAGCGCACCTAACGTTGGAGCTCCCAGCAAGTAATAAACCCTTTTTCCTATGTGTCTGCCCAGACCCTGTTGTAGAGTGGCCACCTCCCCACCCACAGAGTGAGTAACCAACACCACACGGCCAGCCTTCACATTGGTCCTCTACCCCGGGCGATGTGAACACGTTACCACCCGCCACTCAGCTCGCTGTGAGGTCGGACCCACCGCATCAGGTACACTAGGAGGTGCCTCGACAACAGAGCCCATGTGCCAAACAACGGACACCTGAGGTGGCCCATGTGACATGCCAGATTCTTCGGCACTGCTATACCCTGAAGTCTGAAGGTGACTGACTGTAGCCGAAAGTGCATTCAGCTATTCGTGATCTGCGGCCCGCTCGTCTTGCATGTGTACACAGCATGCACACTTCCTCACCATCATAGGAAGGCTAACGGAAGAAGTAAACTATAAAAGCAGACAGAATCCTAGATATGCGACTTACTATCCTTCTGATGTGTTACCAATGGACACTGATGCGTTAATGAGATATGTAGCTGGCTATTGCACTACAGACTGAATGCATTTGTCCTTGCAAAAACACGAAATTGAACATCTTAGCCGGCCGGGTGGCCGAGCGGTTCTAGGCGCTACAGTCTGGAACCGCGCGACCGCTAGTATCGCAGGTTCGAATCCTGCCTCGGGCAAGGATGTGTGTTATGTCCTTAGGTTAGTTAAGTTTAAGTAGTTCTAAGTTGTAGAGGACTGATGACCTCTGATGGAAGTCCCATAGGTGTCTGTCTAATGAAGCATATCCAATTGGTAATGTAGTCCTCTGTTACTTCATACACCATAAGTAGTTACCCATTTAAAAAACAACTTTACTTTTTATCTTATTTTCGTATCATTATCTTGTAGTAGCATTTGCTGTTATTTCATGAACGATAACATATGTCCTGAATACAATTATCTTTGGTGTTTCACATATGTTGAGGGTCAGCTGCAAGTCACTGCACGAAGCACTGACAATATTTCATGTCTTCCGGCGTTTCTTAACAATGTTTTCTTGATGTGACGACCTTGAAATAACGGTGCTGTCTGCAGGTATACACAGTTATCTGTAACGGTTCTACCACTTTTCCTTGGAGTACACAGGGGTCATTTTAGCTCCTGATTGTCTTTAATGTCTTCTGGCCAGATTAGTTAATGTCTCCTGGGCAGATTAGTGCGTTTTCAGTCTAATAAATAGCACGTAAATCTGTGAGCAAGGAACTAATATTCTGGCCAGATTAGTTAATGTCACCTGGGCAGATTAGTGCGTTTTCAGTCTAATAAATAGCACGTAAATCTGTGAGCAAGGAACAAACAGTCAGAGTTCAACACCGCTGACTCATCACTAACATACCGGAAGACTGCTGACGTCAAATCGCAACGCTTTGATAACACGGTTTACAACCGGAAATCAACGCCATGTGTGCGTCTCTCGTCAGGCGGAAGTCATTTATGTCTCCATCGATTCTAAGTAACAGTGAAGGGAGGACGAAGAGGGAGGTTTGGCGCAGGTCACGATGAAAACACAGCTACAAAGTAACTTACGGCATGGAGCTAAACGAAAAGTTACGAAATAGACAATGATGAAACCTTCTGGCCGATTAAAATTGTGGCGGATCGGGGCTTAATGATGGATTCTCTGCCTTTCGCGAGAAATTACAGCAATTCAGCTATCCAAGCACAACGCACGGGCTATTTCCGATATTACCTCTGCTCTGACCTCCCAAACTTCACAGACGTTCTCCTACATATCTTGTGGGGCTAGCACTCTAGGCAGGGTGTATATCATAGAAATATTTTGGTCACAATCTTGGGGAAATCCAGCAACTGCTTTACAACTGATGTGCACTACAGATCTTTGTAATATACATCAGCTGTAGAGCCCGTCTGTATGTAGGCACATAGCTGTAGAGCCCGTCTGTATGTAGGCACATTTATGGTGACATTCTGTTTACAGAGAATAACGATTGACTCCATCGCTGTTACGCAATGAAATGGGACTTCCTGGTGGATAGTAAAAATACCGCGGTACTGCCTACTGCCGCTAACGAGTACCCAGTTTCATATTCGAAACAAAAATGTGTAACTTCTGTATGGTCCATCTGAAGACGAAACCTGAATAGGATCGAAAACTAGTTTATGGAAATAACAATGTGATAAGTCGCTGACATGTGTATTTACGTTTTTCTACAATATCCACGGTTTTCTACAATACCCGTAATGGATAATCTTAACCAACCGCAGACTCAGGAAGAACGTAGATCCAAGAACCATCTGTATAACAGTTTTAAATTGTCGTAGCTGTCTGGGAAAGTACCAGAACTCCAAGCGCTAAATAGAAAGAACTGATACTCAAATTGTTATAGGCCCTGAAAGCTGGCTAAATCCGGATATTAGTTCACCCGAAATTTTTGCGAAGAACCTAACGGTGTTCAGAAAGGATAGGCTATACACAGACGGCGGTGGCGTATTTGTTGCTGTTAGAAGTAGTTTATCTTGTAGTGAAATTGAAGAATATAGTTCCTGTGAGTTAGTATGGGCGAAAGGTGATTCATTCCTGAAAGACATGTACCCGACCCATACAGTTATAGTTGGTGGTGGCTTTAATATTCCCTCGATATGTTGGCCAAAATACATGTTTAAATCCCGAGGCACGCACAAAACATCATCCGAGATTGCGCTAAACGCATCTCTGAAAAGTATTTCGAACAGTTAGTTCATGAGCGGACAAGAATAGTAAACGGTTGCTCAACACACTTGACCTCTTAGCAATAAATCATCCTGAGTTAATAACGAGCATCAAAACGGATACACGGATTATTGAACAGAGGGTTGTCGTAGCGAGATTGAATACTGTTACCTCCAAATACTCCAAAAATAAATGAAAAATATGTTGTTGTTGTGGTCTTCAGTCCTGAGACTGGTTTGATGCAGCTCTTCATGCTACTCTATCCTGTGCAAGCTTTTTCATCTCCCAGTACCTACTGCAACCTACATCCTTCTGAATCTGTTTAGTGTATTCGTCTCTTGGTCTCCCTCTACGATTTTTGCCCTCCACGCTGCCCTCCAATGCTAAATTTGTGATCCCTTGATGCCTCAAAACATGTCCTACCAACCGTCCCTTCTTCTAGTCAAGTTGTGCCACAAACTCCTCTTCTCCCCAATTCTATTGAATACCTCCACATTAGTTATGTGATCTACCCATCTAATCTTCAGCATTCTTCTGTAGCACCACATTTCGAAAGCTTCTATTCTTGTCCAATCTATCTACCGTCCATGTTTCACTTGCATACATGGCTACACTCCATACAAATACTTTCAGGAACGACTTCCTGAGCTTAACGCCTTCCTGATAGGCAATCTCATCTCCTTCAAAATTAGTAATGTGAAAGTACACTAGAAATAGTAACGACGGCAATTGAGAGATTTATACCAAATTAACAAACGACGGAGCCGATCCCCTTGGTACACAAAACGGGTCAGAACACTGTTGCAAAAACGAAAAAAAGCATGCCAAGTTTAAACGATCGCAGAATCCCTGAGACTGACGATCTTTTACGGAAGCTTGAAATTTAGTACAGAATTTAATGCGAAATGCTTATAATAGTTTCCACAACGAAACTGTCTCGAAACTTGGCAGAAAATCCAAAGAGCTACTGGTTGTGTATAAAGTATGCTGGCGGCAAGACACGATCAATGCCTCGTCTGCGCGATAGCAACTGGAATACTATTGACGACAGTACTGGTAAGGCAGAGTTACTAAACACAGCCTTCTGAAATTTCATCACCGAAGAAGACTAAGTAAATATTTCAGAATTCGAATCACGAACAACTGCCCACACGAGTAACTTGAAAATAGATATCCTCGCAGTAGTGAAAGAACTTGAATCACTTAATAGAAGCAAGTGTTTAGGTCCAGACTGTATACCAATTAGGTTCCTTTCGAGTATGCTGATGCAATAGCTCCATCCTTAACAATCACATACAACTACTTGCTCAATGAAAGATCCGTACTAAAAGATTGGAAAGTTGCACAGATCACACCAGTAATCAAGAATTGTAATATGAGTAATCGACTAAATTACAGGCCTATATTATTAACGTCGATACGCAGCAGGGATTCTGGAACATGTATTGTGTTCGAACACTATGAATTACCTAGAAGAGAACGGCCTCACACAAGAGGCTTGTACTGATATTGCGTGCTTATGGAATATGGTCTCAGTTATGTGACTCGGTTCGTGATGTCCTGTCAGAATAAAACAGAAGTGATTTCTGGCGTTCCCCGAGGTAGTGTTATAGGCCCTCTGCTATTCCTTACCTATATTAACGATTTAAAAGGCAATTTGAGCAGCCATCTTAGGTTGTTTGCAGACGATGCTGTTGTTTATCGGCTAGTCATCAGAAGATAAAAAAAAATTTCAAAACGATTTAGAAAATATATCTGTATGGTGTGAAAATCGGCAATTGGTCCTAAATAGCGAATAGTGTGAGGCCATCCACATGAGTACTAAAAGAAATCCGTTAAACGATAAATCAATCTCATTTAAAGGCCGTAAATTCAACTAAATGCCTATGAATTACGGTTACCAACAACTAAAATTGGAAAGAACACACAGAAAACGTTGTCGGGAAGGCAAAGCCGAGACTGCGTTTTATTGATAGAACTTTTTTTTTTTTTTTCTTAGCAGCTACTGAAGAGACTGCCTACTACATTTACGCTTGTCCGCCGTCTTTTGGAGTACTGCTGCGCGGTCTGGGATCTTTACCAGATAGGGTTAACGGAGTACATCGAGAAAGTTTAAAGAAGAGCAGCACGTTTTGTACTATCGCAAAATAAGGAAAAGAGTGTACGGACATGATACAGGATTTGCGGTGGGCATCATTAATACGAAGGCGTTTTTCGTTGCGGCGAAATCTTCTCACAAAATTTCAATCACCAACTTTCTCCTCCGAATGCTAAAATATTTTGTTGGCGCTAAACTACATCGGCAGAAGCGATATAATAAAATAAGGGAAATCAGAGAGCACGCACGGAGAGATATCAGTGTTTTTCCCGCGCGCTGTTCGAGATAGGAATAATAAATAATTTTGAGGTACGGAGTATCCATGTAGATGTAGAATTGTGGCTTTTACTAGGTAAAACTGGTCTGCCCGCAACGTACGCAGGATCACCAGTTTGAGAGGAAAATCAATGTAATGTACAAATAGTGCGCCCATCTACCCCAAACAGCAACTAGAAAGTAATGAGACTCACATCTCAAGTAAGAATGAGAGCTATGTCCGTGACGGAGAAACGGCGACGAATCGTGTGGCCTTACAGGCTACGCGCTGCTAACTGCACCGGCGGAGCAGAACGGAGCGGAGGACGGCATAGAAGGAAGCCGATATCACAATTGACGGGGCATTGAATGTCCTATGTCGCCAATGTTAAGTTATCGAATTTTGTGACCCATTATCTAGGAAACTTTTTAAGACACCAACTTACAATTTTCCATAATTATTGAATTCACCTTTCTAGATACAGTGAACTAGAATTATTACTAAAATTGTATTGTGGGGCGTGATATCTTTTTTGTTTTCAAACAATTTTTTGACAGAATTTTGTAAATAAATGAATATAAAAACAAAACAACTCAGGATATTTTAATTATTCTAGTTCCATATGTGTTCAATCTCACACTTGGCATGCTGTGAAAATTTCATGTCTCTACCATCAGTACTTTTTCAGAAAACTGGTCATTTGTTCCAAAAAATGTAGTTCAGGGATATTGAGGTTTAAAACTTTTTTTATTGCAAATTCTTATACAGGCTTACATTTCTACATCTTTTACGCACTAGAATTGCCCTGGTCCATAGCCTCTCTCTTCTTCAGTACCACAACAGCCCAGTGCTCGCCGCCTCCTTTTCTTTCTTGGTTCTTTTGTCATTTGCTGAGCACCTAACTCTTCTTCGCGTACACGAAGCTCATCCAGTTTCCGCAGTCCTTTAGCTGTATTCTGTCCAAATCTTGCCCCTACCTTCTCCAGAACCTTAAGTCTTTCATAGTTCCACCATTAAAAGTTATTACATCATCATACACTGCTAACTTTAGAGTCATAAGGCCAACAAATACATTTTTAGGCACACGGCACCACACAATATTATTGAAGGACTCATTCACATTCTAGGTCTTCCCATGTAAACACTTCTTTAGTACCTCAGGATTTGCCAAGTCTCTGTGATTAGGTTTGATTGCCTCCTTTACTGACCGAGGAAGAAAATGTTTATGTATAAATTCATAAAGGGTGCCAGAAAATTCAGCTTGCTTATATTTACACCAAGTGTTTGGTGGAGGTGGGCACAAAGCATGACATGGCTTTCATCGGTGTTTTCAAGTATTTCAGAAGATAATGCAGATCTCACATATCTGTTACCCGAAAATTTGCGTTTCTTGAAGTTACTTTTACGCCTAGTCATTTTATTTACGTATAAAAAGCAATAGAAGTTAGCTTACTACAAAAATAGCCGATAATCATACTACTAGTATCAGAAACAAAGAACAGATTTGTTTACTCGTAATGACAACATCTGAGACGTAGCAGTAGGCACAACACAAAGCAACTCACAGCCTTCTAGACTGTGTAGTTCTCAAGACATGACTGCTTAACTGTGGCAATATATGCGTAGCCACAGAATTTGAGTCACACGTCAACATTCAAAATATTATTTGAAGGTCTCAGAATTGTCTGATTTTAATGTATTATATACTAAAATTTTCAGGAGTCCAATAGTGCGTGGGAAGAATGAGTGTCGGTAAGCCTCTGTATTGGCTCTAATTTCTCGAATTTTCTCCTCGTGTCAATACGCGAGACGTGTGTGTGTGTGTGTGGGGGGGGGGGGGGGGGGGGCGACGACTTCTTGTGCGACTCCTCCTGAAAAGTGGTGTCCCGAAATTTCAACAGTAAATCCCGCCGTGATGCACAACGCCTCTCTTGTAACGTCTGCTAGTGGAGTTTGTTTAGCATCTCTGTATCGCTCTCTCTCGCCAGCTAAACGTTCCCGAGACGAAACGCGCCGCTCTTCATTGGGTCTTCTCTATCTCCTCTATCAGTCCTACCTGACCGCGATCCCAGATAGGTAAACAATACCCAAAAATCCGGCGAACAAGCGCCTTATAAGCCACTTCTTTCGTGAATGAGTTTCATTTCCTTAGGATTCTTCGGATGAATCTGAGCCTTGTATCTGCTTTTCCCACAATCCGTTTTATGTGGTCATTCACTTAAGATCGCTCTGGATAGTTACACCTAGATATTTTACGCAGACGCTGTCTCCAGCACTACAGTAGTGAATTTCCTTTCCTATGTATGCGCAATATGGTACATTCAAGGTCAGCTGTCAGAGCCCGCACCATCCATCAAGTCTCTGCAAGTCCTTCTGAAAATTTTATCTTCTGGTGTTGCTACTTTGGTATAGACAATTGCATCATATGCGAATAGCCTTAAAGAGCATCCGACGCTTTCTACTAGATAATTTACATATACAGCAATGGTCCTATCACATTTCCCTGTGGTACTCCGGTTCTTAACTTTACATCTCTCGATTTTGTTCCAATAAGAGCGACGTGTTGAGTCAATAATTACGCGACATATGGAAATTTAATTTTTGTAGCCCCAGCGCTGCAACTGGTACTGGATCCCGGGATAGCATTTTAATTACGAAAAGATATCGAATGGGGCGATCACGTGAAATCACCTTGGGGGAAGACGAATGGAACAGACTTGTCGGGTTCTGGGAAAATATGATGTGTCTATAAAGTTAATTGCAAACACGACGCGACTAATTGTAGAGTAGTGCTCCAATATCTGGACTCCATATCATGCACGTATGACAAAGGACGTCGAACGAGGTACGTACAGCACATTTGAAAGTAAACGTGAAATATTCGGCGAACTTAAATGGGAATCCTTGGAAGGAAGACCAGATAGTTACTTCGAAACTGCTGGGTAAATTTGGTGATCCTGTATACGAAGACTGTGCGACCGTTCGCTTCCCTCACCGTGTGTCTCACGTAGGGATCATAAGAACAATAGATTATAACATGCACAGAGGCACTTAAGCAGTAATTTCTCACTCATTCAAAACGCAGATGTAAAAGGAAATGTAACATAGTAGAAGAAACGTCGCATATTACGTGCACAAACCGCGAGCTTTCCCGAGAGACGAGACACGGAATGAGGAGAACAGAGGCGAGTCACCGCCGGTACGGCTCGTGTAGGTCAATGTCCGCGCGGCCAGCCTACGCGGTCACAGCTGGCTCTCAATGGGCGGGCTCTGTGCGAGCCATGTGCGAGGCATCGCTTCCTAACGACCAACACCCTACCGCCAGCAGCAGCTTATATTACGTCACAAGCTTATTCGGCGCCGCGAATGGCCTACAGGCGTCCGGCACATCAGGTGAGATTTGTATACAACGTCGGCAAAATTGAATCACGTAGTTGATGTACAGGCAACTATGGAGAAAACTAGCAACTAGAAATAAGATGTATTTTTACTGCTTATAGTTCGCTGTAATTAATGAGAGCTTATATCAGCGGAACGGCAACAAGCACTTGTTGTCAAACATCCTTGCCAAAACTGACTTTTGACAAAAATGATAAAGTCTAATACTGCCCAAAGTTCGTTGAACACACAAACTGACACAAAGCCAAAACGTAAACTACTAAAACTGTGAGATAACTATATTTTAAATGCACGCTAAATTTTAGCCCTTAAACTACAAGACGATGTGGTTCTGATATCCCAGGTTTTCTCGTCTTGACTACTTAAATAGTGTACTTTTAGGTGTTCATTCGAGTGTCTGATTTTACTGTTTTGTACGATCGAACTGCTGTGCAAACAAACTCAGTTCGGCACCAGAAAAAACACTATTAATGGAGTTATATTAACAACGGGAATAAGTACCAGCTACAAACAATCCACATTTCGAGATGGACCTCTTGCAACGAGGCTTTCAGGGTACATTTTTGTTTCGTTGTAAATAAGGAACACGTAAATATTGAACACTGTCACCGTTCTTGGATAAGTGCCTTTAGAGAGTGTGGTCATACTATGGCTAGGCAAAAAATTTTAACTTTGCAAGAGGAAGACTAACATTCAGAGTTTATCTTCCAATAGAAACACAGACTCACGAAAATGCCAACCCCGAAACAAAAATTACATCTACATCACAATCCGCAAGCCACCTAATGGTGTGTGGCGGAGGGTACTTTCGGTACCACTATCTGATCCCTCCAACCCTGTTCCACCCGCGAACAGTGCGTGGGAAGAATGACTGTCGGTATGCCAATCCGAGACACCCGAGTAATAGCTGAAGAAGTCGAGGCGACACTAAATGTTTCACATTTTTTATGCAGTCACTGACAAGAACGTTTACATCTCTCTGTGCGGACACTTCTAGGCGCTTCGGGTAATGTCGACTGACGCTCGAAAAACTGTACGATAGGCTATTCAGAAACGTAAGACGTTGCGACGGGTGACGAAATTTAAGATTACACAGCTCAAAAGTGAAATATTAGTCTGCTCTTCGGATATTCGTACATGAACACACGCATAAACACAAAGCTAAAATCGCAGCTGTGAAGAAAAAATATGTACGCCTCATTCTTCACGATTATCGGACATTTGGCCATAATTCCTCTGGACATCCTGAGCAGACTAACTTCTATAACATGTGAGTGATGCCAGCCTCAAGTAATCTCCTCTAGGACTTTGAAGTGTCCGAAGTCTAAGGAAATCATTCCCATTGCACAACGAATCAGCTCACACAGTGGGAGAAGTGGCGAAGTCCTACTTTCAAACATGCTCTACTGAGTTCAACTCATTCTTGAAATTAGTCTGCACAAACAGTGGAATGCCATCAAAGCTTAAGTGCTTCAAATATGATACATTAACAAGTATTCAGATTTCCCTGTTTAAGACTCAATATACAGGGTTATTACAAATGATTGAAGCGATTTCACAGCTCTACAATAACTTTATTATTTGAGATATTTTCACAATGCTTTGCACACACATACAAAAACTCAAAAAGTTTTTTTAGGCATTCACAAATGTTCGATATGTGCCCCTTTAGTGATTCGGCAGACATCAAGCCGATAATCAAGTTCCTCCCACACTCGGCGCAGCATGTCCACATCAATGAGTTCGAAACCATCGTTGATGAGCTCGCAGTTCTGGCACGTTTCTTGGTAGAGGAGGTTTAAACACTGTATCTTACTCATAACCCCACAGAAAGAAACCGCATGGGGTTAAGTCGGGAGAGCGTGGAGGCCATGACATGAATTGCTGATCATGATCTCCACCACGACCGATCCATCGGTTTTCCTATCACCTGTTTAAGAAATGCCGAACATGATGATAGAAGTGCGGTGGAGCACCATCCTGTTGAAAGATGAAGTCTGTGCTGTCGGTCTCCAGTTGTGGTATGAGCCAATTTTCCAGCATGTCCAGATACACGTGTCCTGTAACGTTTTTTTCGCAGAAGAAAAAGGGGCCGTAAACTTTAAACCGTGAGATTGCACAAAACACGTTAACTTTTGATGAATTGCGAATTTGCTGCACGAATGCGTGAGGATTCTCTACCGCCCAGATTCGCACATTGTGTCTGTTCACTTCACCATTAAGAAAAAATGTTGCTTCATCACTGAAAACAAGTTTCGCACTGAACGCATCCTCTTCCATGAGCTGTTGCAACCGCGCCGAAAATTCAAATCGTTTGACTTTGTCATCGGGTGTCAGGGCTTGTAGCAATTGTAAACGGTAAGGCTTCTGCTTTAGCCTTTTCCGTAAGATTTTCCAAACCGTCAGCTGTGGTACGTTTAGCTCCCTGCTTGCTTTATTCGTCAACTTCCGCGGGCTACGCGTGAAACTTGCCGCACGCGTTCAACCGTTTCTTCGCTCACTGCAGGCCGACCCGTTGATTTCCCCTTACAGAGGCATCCAGAAGCTTTAAATTGCGCATACCATCGCCGAATGGAGTTAGCAGTTGGTGGATCTTTGTTGAACTTCGTCCTGAAGTGTCGTTGCACTGTTATGACTGACTGATGTGAGTGCATTTCAAGCACGACATACGCTTTCTCGGCTCCTGTCGCCATTTTGTCTCACTGCGCCCTCGAGCGCTCTGGCGGCAGAAACCTGAAGTGCGGAGTTTTTCTACGTATCTGTAGTGTGTCGTGACCATATATCAATGAATGGAGCTACAGTGAATTTATGAAATCGCTTCAATCATCTGTAATAGCCCTGTATATGCCCTACGACTGCTGAGAATTTACTTGCCCCATTCCCATACAACTATGAATTTTCTACAATCTTAAAATCTTAACTGATGCTGTAACATTCGTGCATACATTCTTCGGTATTTTAATATAAGCTGAAACAATGCCTCGTTTTTCAAGAGTTTGTAGAAATTTGAATAAAAAAACTCTCAGAATCTATGAATCTCAGATGAAGTGGTAATTCATATTCTTGTTTCATTCCACAGTTTTGTTCAAATGGAAATGGTCCGTTGTGCTACGCCATTTAGAAAGCCAGCTTGACCCATTACTCTAGGCCGTTGGTAATTTTATTGAACTTATTACATAAAGGAAGCTGAAAGGTTTGGTCTCCCTTCTTGTTACTGTCTTGGTGATTTTCTTCCTCCACAGATATTATTTAAGTAATTTTACATGTTCCTCTTGCCTCCAGTTTAACCAACATCTCCATGAGCTTTCCCTTTATTCATAGCTGGAAAGGCTTTAAACGCCCCTCTGGCATTACTTCTGAAATATCACTTTATTATCTTGAAGGGTATAAACATTTATTTAAAGAAGCCTTTCAATGTTTGGACAACTTCCTTCCTGTTCGTTATTGTGCCATCTTAACTGGTGAAATGTTATGTCCACCCATCTTAAGTTTCTGGAATAATTTATTACGGCCCAAATCGCTTCCTATAATGTTCACATTAACATTCTTAGCACTTGATTGGCATCTTCAGATGTTATTAATTCGCTACAAGTTGCGTCAGGATCTAACGGAAACAGTACATCTCACTAAGCACGTACGCTAACATTTGCAACCGACGAAGTCTAGTTCGGGGGACATGGCGTACCTCCATATTCCTTGGAGATTCATTGTCATCTGACGATCGGTGGCCTTGTTAATGCTACGAAGATACGGAATCCATTTGATTTTGGCCCGCTGCACTCGACTTCCTTGGTTGCAAATGCTGTCTTACATGCTTAATAAGTTGTACTGTTTCCATCTAAAGACTCCGTTGGTCTTTGGCTTATGCGGTTCGTACACTGATGGTAGATTACGCTCGGGACCTGAAGATGCCTTTTGGCGTCGAAACTGATAGGATGTTTTGAATAAACGAAGCTGGATTACAGTACAGCTGTTCGTTTTAAGTATCATTATTCCAGTACTTCATGCGTGGATGATGTCCCACTGTCCTCGATGGATTACAAGATATGCACTTGAGTTGAAGTGTAGATTCCCCTATAATTGGCAGGATGAGTCACTTTCGAGTCGGAGGAAGTCAACGGAGTACCATCTACGACAAGAACTTGCCTAATAAAGCACTGTGGTGTTAAAACAATCTTCGGAGTAATGCCTGTTTTACTCAGTAAACATTTTTAATATGAGCACTTTTATTTTGGTAGTTTGATGCACTATTTTTTACACAATTTCAACATAAAAAGTCTAACCTTATGATCTTAGAATATGACAGCCGATGACGTGTGCATATTTCTCCATTTTACTTTTTTAAATTATAGAATTTATAAACATTACAATTTTGTAACTTTTACAATTGCTTATTCTTACAAGGCATTTTTTTACAAACATTGCAAATAGCAAATATATGTAGGCAGAGTGCGTTGTTACCAGCTCCGCTTCGCCTGTGGCCTTAGTTTTCCCCCTTCCCCATTTCCCCTAACAACCTCTTCCACAACTTCTACGTAAGCAGAACGAGGCAATTTTTTTAATTTCAGACTTTTTTCATGTGTGACGAAGTGATGTGTTCACTGAAATAGTTAATGTGGCTGCATGATGTTCATAATGCTTAATTGAAATTATTGCATATCTTTACGAAGCTGTTGGCGAATTAATCGCATCTGAAGATGGCAATTATGTGCTCTGTAATGTCTACGCGATCTTTGACGTACATACATGTAAATTTCGTGTGACTAGGGCCTCCCGTCGTATTAATTATTACTCACACATTTAAAAGATCGCATGCTTCCAGTGGAAATTGTCAACATTTACGTTTCTGTTTAGTTAATAAATTGTGTGTTATAAAATTTCACAGTACCCTCAAGGCACACCGCACTTTATTAGCTGCTGCTAGCATTCTACTCTGTGTATGAAAAACAAGATTGTGTTCCACATGAAAAAGAGAGGAACCCTATAGCGTCTCTCTAGCCACGCTGGACTTCAGACAAACTGATAACTGTTTATATATGCTCTGCAGGGCGTTGACGTCCATGTAGTCCAGCTTTACACACTGTACGATAAGGCTAACGATCTTACTAAGGCTCCTGAACAATGTATTCCTGCTCTCGTCTGTGCTGCCATGTTGTTTTTCACTGCTCAAAGAACGCTACGGCTAACGGTGCGCATATTTCTTCAATTGTAAAAAAATAAAAATAAAATAAAATAAAAATCAAGCAGTTAGCCGAAGATGGGCGATAAATGCTTAAAAACCGCTACGTTCCGTGCTTTACCACACATATTATTTGCAAGACGTTAGCTCTTCACCACGAAACACACGCATTTAGCAAACGGTAAGCCGCTGCTCACGATCTCGTAACTGAGTGAGGAAGCACTTAGTTCACGCATTCCTGCTGATGCGCAACAGGCCGCTTTGTTGTTCTCGTCGCACAAGTTTTGTATCTAACGCAGTTGAAGGACAGGCTTGTCCTATCCCACACTGCATAACACTGCCGAAAGCGTGTCCTACTAACCACCCCCTTTTAACTTTTTCACTGAGAGTGTGCAATTTTTGCAACTGCGGTTTCAGCTGTTCTTTCCTTACCACCGTGTAACAGACGTTTTCCTCGTTTGTTTTTGTGTATCTCTTTAGGAGGTACGTATGCACTACCTTAGATTTTACCGAACAGGAATCTGTCGTGGTCCGCATCTCGTGGTCGTGCGGTAGCGTTCTCGCTTCCCACGCCCGGGTTCCCGGGTTCGATTCCCGGCGGGGTCGTGATGACTGGGTGTTGTGTGATGTCCTTAGGTTAGTTAGGTTTAAACGGTTCTAAGTTCTAGGGGACTGATGACCACAAATGTTAAGTCCCATACTGCTCAGAGCCATTTTGAACCCCATCCCCCCTTGATTATGTACCGTAATGAATAATGATAAAAATGGTTCAAATGGCTCTGAGCACTATGGGACTTAACATCTGTGTTCATCAGTCCCCTAGAACTTAGAACTACTTAAACCTAACTAACCTAAGGACATCACACACAGCCATGCCCGAGGCAGGATTCGAACCTGCGACCGTAGCGGTCACGCGGTTCCAGACTGAAGCGCCTAGAACCACACGGCCACACAGGCCGGCGAATAATGATGACCGTGAACTAATAATCCATTCGCTCCTTACTATAGCACCTTACAAAAACGCAGATGCAACCGTGCAATGGCATTATTATTTTCATTTATTCATTTCAAATTTTATCTTTGATTTCTTCGTGGTCAAAATAAAGGCACTATTGCGAAATTCTAAGAATCCACGGAACGAAGTATGGGGAAAAAATGTGCGCGAGGTTAATCAGAAAGTATATTATCCACCGATGAGAGATCACATGGCAGATATGCGTTACGAATAGCGAGTGCACAAACGTGCATTAACGGCATGGTTACATTGCGTCTGTTACCTTCTATCGAAAACTGGGCCTTTAAAATAAAACAAAAACTTAACAGACTGGTGCGGATATTATACAAGAAAACATCCAATTTTTGGTGTAAGATAACAGGTGCAGGTGCAAAAATAGCCACGCCGTCGACTCACGTATGTGCGCTTGTTACTGGCAAAACATGCCTACTAATGGTATCTGCCGTTAGTGGATAGTTTACTTTCTGAGTAACCTCGTACAACTACTTCCCATACTACATTCCGTGTTGTATTGAACATGAAAATAAGAAATCTAAAATCGGAAAAAGTCTGATCGATTGAGGAGAGGGTTTAATACAAACAAAAATAACCAGCAAAAAATGCCATTGGCTAATACTCGTGTAAGTGAAGAAACTAAGTAAACCCACCAGCCGGCAAGACTCGTCAGAACTTTGAGCATCTCTTAAGATGTCCAACGTTGCTCTGGACGAAACTCAAAGCAAAAAAATATTATGGAACACAACCATACATATCCCAAGGTCAAGCTGAAAGCTGTATAAGCAGAATAAATAGTGATATCTAACACTTTTGCTTATAACGCTTCACGTCTGATCACACTTTGTATTTTCGGTGTTTATTGGTATAGCAAAAGTTGAACAAGCGTCGTGTGTGTGTGTGTGTGTGTGTGTGTGAGAGAGAGAGAGAGAGAGAGAGAGAGAGAGAGAGAGAGAGAGAAGAGGCTGTCCTTGTTTGTGGGATCTGAGAACGGTTGACGCGCAGTTAAGCTGAAGCAGGCACACTGCTGGCTGTTGGGTTGCAGCTAGATAACGGTTGTAAAGGAAGAGAGAGACGAGTCAACCTACCCAAGGGATACACTTCGATTTTGATTAGCTTTGAATACGTTGTAGTGTAAGCAAAATAAGAAACCTCTTACACGTTCACATACGACCGTTAAGAGGGTGAAAAAATTGAGTGCACTAAGAGAAAAAAAAACACCCGACGCACCATGAAGGAGTCATACATATTTGTCACAAATCCGCTGTTAATACAGATATAGACAGAAAATGCAAAATCGTACACTTTGGCGGCCGATGGATTTAGGTGCAATTTCACCGCGCGGAACGAGTACAGTGATCTTTGTAATATCATTTCATCATATCCGACTGTATTTGATGCTATTAGTTTTGCTATTCGTGAGGTGTCGAAATGGAAAACAAAATAGTGGAGCAGGGGATTTCGAAAAAATTACTTTTTCGCCAAATATGGGTGCAATGTTGTAAAGCACATTACAATCCATAGAACTTTTATTTGAAAGGTTTTTTTTTTTCAGGGGGAGGAGCGTTACAGCCCCCTTAATGGATATGTGGGCACGCACAAAAAATATGTGCTAAATTTTGCTCTACACTGCAACATATTCGAGGACAATTAAAATCGATGCGTATCCCTCGGGTAATTTTACTTGAGGGTAAAGAGAAGGGATTCCATTTCGGCACTGTTCACATCGGCCACTGCTGCAAATATGACGCCGAAACCGCCGCCGCGAAAAGGAAACTATACAATTTACCATCAACAGGTTGATGCCAAAATTATGTACTGCTTGCTTGAACCAGTTATCTGTTGCACACCGAAATGTTAAAACTGCAGTTTAAACGTAAATTCTTGGAACGTGCGAGACTTCTGTAATTAATGAATAAGAACAAGCTTGTACCACTGATTCCAGTAGGGGGAGAGTGCCTCTCTTTCCTCTATATGCGGCCGTCAAGGGATCCAGGGTTAATTTTTGACCACCTTTTATAAATAATGTAATTAGGTATGGACTTTATATCTTAAAATTTTGAAGAAAATGTTTGTTTTCAATAAAGGCTTCTACCAAATGGTTCAATTGTTTATTTTTTCAGTGAAACTAAATCCAAAAATTACTCACTAGTTAAATATTTTGCAAACGTGTCGGAAGTTCCATGCGGCTTTTCGCGGATGGTGCTGTAGTATACAGAGGAGTTGCAGCATTAGAAAATTGTAGCGAAATGCAGGAAGATCTGCAGCGGATAGGCACTTGGTGCAGGGAGTGACAACTGACCCTTAACATAGACAAATGTAATGTATTGCGAGTACATAGAAAGGAGGATCCTTTATTGTATGATTATATGATAGCAGAACAGACACTGGTAGCAGTTACTTCTGTAAAATATCTGGGAGTATGCGTACGGAACGATTTTAAGTGGAATGATCATATTAAATTAATTGTTGGTAAGGCGTGTGCCAGGTTGAGATTCATTGGGAGAGTCCTTAGAAAATGTAGTCCATCAACAAAGGAGGTGGCTTACAAAACACTATTTCGGCCTATACTTGAGTATTGCTCAGCAGTGTGGGATCCGTACCAGGTCGGTTGACAGAGGAGATAGAGACGATCCAAAGAAGAG
This sequence comes from Schistocerca gregaria, assembly GCF_023897955.1. Lineage (NCBI taxonomy): Eukaryota > Metazoa > Arthropoda > Insecta > Orthoptera > Acrididae > Schistocerca > Schistocerca gregaria. Next base: position 497,538,479 of record NC_064923.1, read on the forward strand.
CGGCGCGTTTCGTCACAGGGTTATTTGGTAACCGTGATAGCGTTACGGAGATGTGTAGCAAACTAAAGTGGCAGACTCTTCAAGGGAGGCGCTCTGCATCGCGGTGTAGCTTGCTGTCCAGGTTTCGAGACGGTGCGTTTCTGGATGAGGTATCGAATATGTTGCTTCCCTCTACTTGTACCTCCCGAGGAGATCACGAATGTAAAATTAGAGAGATTCATGCGCGCACGGAGGCTATCCGGCAGTCGTTCTTCCCGCGAACCATACGCGAGTGGAACAGGAAAGGGAGCAAATGACAGTGGCACGTAAAGTGCCCTCCGCCATACACCGTTGGGTGGCTTGCGGAGTATAAATGTAGATGTAGAATTCCAGCCGCCGAGAGGCGATTTGTTCCGAACAAAACGGCTGTTCGTCTACTGCGTGGAAGCAACAGGAGATTATGATTTAGCGAACAGCCCACGCCGAAGGGCGCCTGGGTCAAATGAATTGACCTTCTGTGGCGGCTGAATAGCACGCGGGACGTGGCAGTGGCCGCTCCCATTGCTGGCGAGGTGGGCGTCACAATGCTGTACGATCTAGCAGCAAGTAACGCCACACCACGTCCGCCTGTCCGAGTGCTGATTCGCCCAAATCTACACTGACGTGAGGAAAGTCATGGCACAGCGATATGCACATGCAAACACTGCGGTGGTACTGCGTACTCAAGATATAAATGGTGGTGCAGTGGCGGAGCTGTCATTTGTACTAAGGTGATCATGTGAAAAGGTTTTCGAAGTGATTACGGCCGCATGACGGGAATTAACAGACAGAATGGTTGTTGGAGCTACACGCATGGGACATTCCTTTTCGGAAATCGTTAGGGAATTCAATATTCAGTGTCAAGAGTGTGTCGAGAATACCAAATTTCAGGCATTATCTCTCACCACGGGTAATGTAGTGGCCGAGGGCCTTCACTTAACGACCGAGTTCAGCGGCGTTTGCGTAGTTTGTCATTGCTAACAGATAAACAACACTGCGTGGAATAACCGCAAAAACCAATGTGAAAGTACGACGAACGTATCCGTTAGGAAAGTGCAGCGAAATTTGTTGTTAATGAGCTATGGCAAAAGACGATAGATGTGAGTGCTTTCGCTAACAGCACGACATCGCATGCAGTACTTTTCCTGCGCTCGTGGCAATAGCGGTTGGACCCTAGACTGGAAAACCGTGGGGTGGTAGAGAGTCCCGACTGCAGTTGGTAAGCGCTCGCGGTAGTGTTCGAGAGTGGCGCAGACCCCGCTAAGCCATGCGCCCAAGTTGTCAGCAAGACGCGTTAGGTTAATTTGAGACCATCTGCAGCCATTCCATACACGGACTTAATGCCTCCAAATAACGATGGGATTTTTATGAATGACAATGCGCCATGTCAACGAGCCGCAATTGTTCGCGACTAGTCGGTTCGAAGAACATTCTGGATACTTCGAGCGAATGATTTTGCCACCCATCGAAAATTTGTGGTGCATAATCGAGAGGTCAGTTAGTGCACAAAATCCTGCACCGGCAACACTTTCGCAATTATGGATGGCTGTGGAGGTAGCTTGATTCATTATTTCTGTAGGGGGCTTCCAACGACTTGAGTCCACGCCACGTGGAGTTGCAGCACTACGCCGCCGGGTAAAAGGAGCTCAGAGACTATATTAGGAGGTATCCCATGTTCTGTCGTCTCAGTGCGTCTCACACACTTAACATGCTGTGCGAAATCGACACAACAGATACCTGGAGTGAGTCAAACGTACCTTAGAAAGTTTCCTACAGTGCGACCAAACCGCAAATTGTCCTGATTCGCTCGCGTCACCGCAGATTAGTATACGACAGGAGTAGTAATTCCACTACGAGGGAGAGAGTCCCTCTTGGCCCCCACGCGGCCGCACACGGTCATAACCGACTGAACCCTAGCGATACGAACGAGAGGGTGCGGGGAGGGGGTTCCTATACGCCCACCTTTTGTAAACACTGTAATTAACGTACTAATAAACAATTCGCCCTTAGTACCTGGCAAATACTGTAATGAACAGTTTAGTAACTGTTGTCCATCTGTCTAGTTTTTATTTAACTGCCCTTTATATGTATTCAGTTTGTAATTAACCCTGTCGTAGTCATTGCATGTCATCGAAAAGCACAGTTCGTACAATATCTTTTCACAACTACCGAAACAATAGATCTTCATGCTGATGAGTTATAAGTGGCAGTCAAGTGGAAACGAGACAGATGTAAAAAAAAGTAAGAAAACATTACTATTTCAAAAGGCATAAATGTTCCCAAAGTTGTTTCGCGTACGCTGCACAAGTTTCGCGAAAAAGCCCTTACATATCCTACATACAGTGCCGATCTCTCTCTCTCCTACTCCTGCTATTTCCGTGTTGATTCCTGAAGATAGAGATTCACGGCCGTCTATTTACTCCAGATGAAAAGTTGCACCTCTGTGTACAATCATGGTTCCGTAGGCAACCGCAAACATTTTTTCATGAAGGCACTGACCTTGTCCCTCAGTAGGATAAATTGATTAACAGTTATGATTGCTTTTGAAATAATCAATGGCTTACTTACTTTTTTCGATTCGCCTAGTTTTGATTTGACTGCCACTTAATACGTCTTCATTTTATAAATACCGTCGTCGTCATTCATCAAACGCCGAATTCTTTGACACCTACTGTATTCAACGATATGCAAATACTATTTTCATAGGTTTTGTTTGTTTAGAAATTCTCGGTACGAGAGTCCACGGCAGATACTTTCTAGGACAGTTACATAGACCACAGGATGTTCCACGCTGCCGGCCGCTGTTGCCGAGCGGTTCTAGGCGCTTCAGCCCGGAACCGCGCTGCTGCTACGGTCGCAGGTTCGAATCCTGCCTCGGGAATGGATGTGTGTGTTGTCCTTAGGTTAGTCAGGTTTAAGTAGTTATAAGTCTAGGGGACTGATGACTTCAGATGTTAAGCCCCATAGTGCTTATAGCCATTTGAAACATTTTTGTTCCACGCTATCTAGAGGCCTTGTTGTGATGATGAGTCCAGATGCGATTATGAGCTGCACACGACTGAGTTCTGAAGCCCATTCTGAATACCTGCAGAAGCGCATGCTATACTTAAAAGTCTAGAACAGAATGATTCTCAGCAGATGGCGGATGGTTGACCACGAAGTGAATCCTATATTCATGGAAGGTACGGCAGATAAAATATCATAGCAACAGAAATACACTAAACAATCATTCTAAACAACCTCATATTTCCAACATATTTGGACGCTTGAACAAAAAATGGTTCAGGTTTTTTATTTTCGAAAAAACCCTTTTCGCAAAAAACTACATGCAGCATACACAAAAATATTGTATTACATTTGTTAGAAATCATTGACGTTAGAAAATTTTCGTTACGATGAAATTTGTATACCGCTGGTTGCTACGGCAGAGAAAAGTTCTAACTTACAGAATAGATGAGGCTTTGAGGTAAGCTGGAGCGTGCCCAAATAAGTTTCCATTGTACGAATTTTTTAAGTAAAGACCTTAATTGGGAGACACATTTACGAATTCACAGCAAGAGCTTCTGGTTCAATTATACCCTTATGGTTCAAATGGCTCTGAGCACTATGGGACTTAACATCTTTGGTCATCAGTCCCATAGAACTTAGAACTACTTAAACCTAACTAACCTAAAGACATCACACAACACCCAGCCATCACGAGGCAGAGAAAATCCCTGACCCCGCCGGGAATCGAACCCGGGCGTGGGAAGCGAGAACGCTACCGCACGACCACGAGATGCGGGCATACCCTTATGTTTCTCACTGACTCAGTCTTCTGATGTTGGATTCAAGGAGGAGGCATGATAGGGGCCATATAACGAAGAATTCTGTTCTGTCCCTAAGCCTTGCTGAGACATTCTCTTGCTGTTTCTGCCTTCTTCATTAATCATGCGGCCAACGAGCACTTTTCAGTGTTCTTTTTGTCCTTCCTTTCTAATCTGGTTTTCAATTTTAATCCCATATTTGGCTAAATATCTTTTTCTCTTTTTTTCGAATATGTAAAGGCAGATTAAAATCCCCATTAAAACGTTAATGAGCTGCAATACTCTTTGCCAAAAAAACACAGAAACCTAATCATTTCAATTTAGGGCGATATGTTCAGATTACTGTCAAATCTTCATTTACTATGGGGCGATATGATCAATTACTGTCGAATCCCGTAGTTTACAAAAACTAATTTAAACTTGGAATACACAAATATGTAACGAACTGTTACTCTATCGTCTCGATAACTACTGTAAACGTAAAACTTCTATGTAGAGCCCGTTACATTAACACTCAATGGGCATGACCGATTTCATTACTGATGGAGAAATCATTTCGTAGAAGCATACCAACCTTAACACATGACGGAGAAATATACATTCCACAACATGGACTGTTTTTCCCCTGACGGATCTCTGTCTCGGGTAAGCAATAATGCATAAATCAAAAGTAGAAAAACTGGACATGGTCCACTTTTCTGGAGTCCTTTTGCACAGCACCTATGACGGCGGTGATTAACATGTAGGCCACACCATGATTGTGTAGCGGCTGAGTTCTCCACACGTTCACGCGGGGAACCGGCAACATCGGAGCAGGGATTTACCACGGACTTCGGGAGACCACCGCGGTAGCAGGAAGAGTCGGCCAATCTACTACTCTGCACCTATGCGGGTAGCCGGTGTCCCGGCCGGACGTTAGTTGTTAGCGCTAGAATGTGTGAAGCTACACAAATCTGTAGGTGCTACCATTTGCATCTCACAACAGTCTGAACTATCTTTCTCATACAGTTCATTTTTCACAGGCCAAAAGACGCAAACCAAATAACGAATGTGGCGAGAAGTCCGGCCTAAATTTGGAAGCATGCCCGCTAATCACGCAACTGTTTCAGGTGCAATCGCGTTACAACCGGAAATGTCTTCTCTGACCGACTGATAACGTGGGTCTTCAGTTTAATGCCGTCTCTTTGAAATGATCGCAAATGATACGTTACAAGAGATCACACATCATATGATTAAGAACAATGTGTGCGCGAGGTTCCAGAAAATAACTGCCTTTTTCACTTTTTTAAGCATACCTGTTACCTTCGTTCCACGAAGATTCTGAAGGTTCCCATCTTATACGTAGATGACGCAGCCTACCTTGGAGATAATACTATCTAGGAAAAGCTATGTTCCACATATTTGTTCAGCAGGATCTGCTCTTTGAACTATCGTATATGTATCCGCGAGACCTGAGCGAAAAGACGTTTGTTATTGCATTGCATTATTACACTGCCTGCGATACATCGCCATCGACGTTACCAGTTTACGTCATGGTTGGTTTGGTCATAATTGCCGATTCATTGGATTTCAGCAGCAAAACATTACAGTGACATCCAAATATCTAGGGACTAAATATATGTTAGGTACGGTTCGCGTCCGTCTCAATACAGGTGAATCGTATTAAGTCCAGCACCTCTCTTAGCTCACGTTTACTCAATCGCCAGGATACAGCTTTAGCGAATGTAGAAAGACTTCAACTACAGAAATTTGTTCTGGGCAAAGAAACTAAATGTCGTCTCTGTTTCGTACATTCTTAAGTCAAACGATATATGTTACACTATCCTTTTGTTATCCGTGTCACGCTGTACTCCACCACAACATCCACCCAAGATGTGTATACTCGCGGGCAAGTACACAGTAGGCTTTCTTTTCCAATTACAACGTTTGAAAGGTTTCCAGCGTAAACTACTGTTATATCTCTTGTGCATTTCATTCCTGACCAGTTTGACGTTAGCAACTTTGCTCATACAGTTCGCCATTTAAGATATAATGTCTGCCTTCTTATTTCATTTGGTAGAAAGACTTGTGGCGACAGAAAGTGTCCACCCAAGATGTGCATACTCGCGGGCAAGTACACAGTAGGCTTTCTTTTCCAATTACAACGTTTGAAAGGTTTCCAGCGTAAACTACTGTTATATCTCTTGTGCATTTCATTCCTGACCAGTTTGACGTTAGCAACTTTGCTCATACAGTTCGCCATTTAAGATATAATGTCTGCCTTCTTATTTCATTTGGTAGAAAGACTTGTGGCGACAGAAAGTGTCTTGGAATTTCTCGGGGCAAACCAATATATCATCACGGTGAAATACCAATTAGGACGAAGTCGCCAGGAACGATGTAGCCCTCTTATATCTATTGTCTGTCTTCCGTTAGGTCGAGCAAATGCGGGCCGCCACGCAACGGTACTGACCAACGAAGTGCGTGCAGCTTGTTTATTTGTTCCAGGTTCCCTAAGTATGGAAACCCGTGATCATCTTTAAGCAAATACTCCTTTTCGTGTTTATTCGCAGTGCACGTATACTAGTTACCACCTGTAACGTTGAAGGAACTGCACCCTAAAAGATTTCTTACTGCGTCTCTTCTGTAAGCCAGACAGCCTTCGTCTGTTCCATACCATTTAACTTCTTGGAATCAGTTCGTTGCCAATGTACAATTCCGACTTCCTGAAACAGTGGGGACTACTTAAATACATTATGTCTTCTTTGTTTTGCGAGCCTCTTTTCCCGCAGCCACAGTTACTCAAGCTATATAAATACCGTCTTATGCGACTGTAATAAAAGTCGTATTTTTCACCAAACGTGTTTATATTTATTTCAAAGCATCATCAGTTGTCTTTTTTTTTTTTGTTTCTTACGTAATTCTTCACGTTCTTCTTCACTTTGCACTCACCACTTTCACTGACAAAAAATACATTTTTGTTTTTAGGTTTTGTAGGTCCACTGTTATCTCTCCATTTCGTATACTGTTTTGGTACTGTGAGATTAGTGTGTCGCAATACCAGAACTAAGCACACGAAATGGCAAGATGGCAGTGGAGCCACAAAACATAAAAACGGGAATGTATTTTCTGTCAGCGAAAGTGCTGTGTGCAAGAGTGAAGAAGAATGTTACGAATTACGTAGAAAACAAACAAACAAACAAAACAACTGACTGTTGAAGATGCTTTAAAGCGAAACGTGTTTGATCTCAATATGACTAAGAAAGAGCTGCGCGGTTGAGGTTTTATGTCACGGACTACGCGGCCCCTCCCGTCGGAGGTTCGAGTCATCAAATGGTTCAAATGGCTCTGAGCACTATGGGACTTAACTTCTGAGGTCATCAGGCTCAACTGCGTTTATCACGTTTCAGAATAATTTAGGACATATGTAATTTACGTTAAATGCCATAAAAAAACGTGAGCAGAGTGAGGGATGTAACTACCGACAATATACCAGCTGAACCACCGAAAATGCATTTGCAAATTTTCATCCAAAGGCTTTTGTTTAGAGGAATTGTATGGGTCGATGTGAAAGGTAGTAATTCAGTGCGCAGCCTACAAGAAAGGAAATTTCTTGATTAACACGAGACCGTAATGGCGGGGCCATTTCTGTGCTGGTGGCTGCAATACAATTATTCAAGGCAAACACAAATAAATAACTACTCGATGTCTAATGATCTAAAAGATATAACAAAACGAGAAGAGGTGGCTTACAAGCACAGGGGATAGGAAAAATAATGTGAACTCCTGTACTTACTTGGGAACGGTTTATTAATAAGGAGCTGAGCTCCCATTTGCACTTTATACAATCATTACATGCCAGTATTCCAAAAAGAATCGCAGCTGTATTGTCCCAATAGAATGTTATGCCGCCTCTTCTAACTTCTGTAATGACGACGGAGACGGAAATTTGCTTTAGAGTCTATGCGCCAATAACGCTCAAAAGGGTTGGATAATGTTCAAGTCCGGGGACTGTGCGGCTAGCGAAGAAGCTGCTGTTCAGTTGCATGCTCCTCATGCCACTATTATACTTTCCTGGCTGTGTGAATCGGTGCATTATCGTCCCGAAATATGACATCATTGTTGGGGAACAACATTTCAATCAATGGGGCGCACCTGATCACCTAAAATGTTCACATAATCGTTGGGTAACACGGCGTTTGAGAATAATGATGGGGCCAGCAGAATATCATGATATGGCTGCCCCACTATCACACTTCCACCTCCATGCTTAACCGTTGGAATAAAGCAATCAAGATTGTAGGCTTCTTTTGGCGTTCTCCATACGTAAACCCGTCCCGATGTTGGAAATGACGAAAACGTTAACTAGTCCTACCATACGACGTGCTTCCACTGACTAGCCGTCCAGGATTTATGCTCCTGACACCATGTTTTACGTTTCTTTACGTTGGTTGCCGTCACTAATGGTTTCAGTATAGCAGATCGTTCATGAATATTCGCGTTATGGAGTTCTCGACGGACAGTGTCGATAGGTACAACGTCTCAAAGATAGCTATTGAGCTCTGCAATCACTTTAGCCGCCGTAGATTTGTTTTGTTTTCACACAGTTCGTGTTAGCGTACGACGATCTGTGTCATTTAGTTTTGATTTGCGGGTACTATTACGTTTATACGATCATGTCTTCCCGTGTTTTGTGTAAGCTGTGAGGACTGCTGAACCGGCCGCTACAGTCTGGAACCGTGCGAGCGCTACGGTCGCAGGTTCGAATTCTGCCTCGGGCATGGATGTGTGTGATGTCCTTAGGTTAGTTAGGTTTAAGTAGTTCTGAGTTCTAGGGGACTGATGACCTCAGACGTTAAGTCCCATAGTGCTCAGAGCCCTTTGAACCAGGACTGCTGAAACAGTTGTTCTTGAAACCATTCGGTAAGTTGTCTGTCTTGGTTACTGATGCTTCGCGAATCGGGCCCACACAATCTGCCATATTTGGAACTCTGTTAGAGCTTTCATTGACCGTCAACCTCGGCTTCTGATTGCAAATACGAAGTGTGCACTACTTGTAAACAACCTGCACTGATGCCTAGTCCGTACTGAACACGCACAGTTTAGCGCGACACATTACTACCACTGTTCATATTATTTTGCCTATCCCCTGTATTTGTTGTTGCAGACCGCCCATGAAAAATGTGAATAGCAGGTGAGGTGGCAATAGGATCTTCAATGTTTGTCCTGGAATACCAAAATTAGCCATTATCCCATTGCAGTGAATACTTCAGCCAGGAAAGGCTAGATGCCTTAACTAGATTCATGGACACAGTCCGGAATGAGAGCTGTTCGAAACTTCGAAACGAAACAGAACTCCACCGTAATGTAAACTGTGGTGACAAAGAGGAGACAGATGAGGACTCGTGGTTCTCTGATATATCAGAACGATTGAGAGTTAAGTAACCAAATATTTTACTACCTCTGGGAGGAGACCACTATTGTGCAGGGACGTCGGAAAGCACAAGTATGAAGTCTCATAAAGTCTCAAATGTTAGGAAGAAGTACATCTAGGCGTTAAAAAGGTGCTAGGTTTCAAGTGTTAGGAGGGAAAAAAACAATGGACGAGATTAGACAAAAGGGGAAAGGAAGGAGGTCAGCGGATGCAAGAAGGTATCCTGGGAATACAGGAAGCTCTTGACACAGATAAAAAAATGAAATAGTAGAGTGATCTTTGGACAAGGGTCATATGTTTACACTATTAGGAGGAGAATTTACGACATTCGATGGTATATCGCTTAGAATCACGGTGGGTAAAAAACGGAGTGTTTTCTTAAATTTACGCGCTTCGTTTTAAGACGAGCCATTCGGTCAGATTTAATAACTGATTTTATTCGCAGATTTAAAGGATTAAATTCGCACTGAAACATCCTTCACAACAATATTCCTGTGCAGCACAGAATGCATAGTTTGGAACATCACTTCCAAAGACGGGTGCTGCTGATGAACAAAGCGCGAATTAAGATGAATAGCTCCCTAGAGGGTATCAGGCGGATTCGTAATCTAAATACAAAAGTTAACACCCAGTCCAGAATGAGTAGGCGATGCGTAAGAAGAGGAGAGGTTACCTTTGGACCCACCGGTGGGTGCTGTGCGCCCTAGACACGCGGCGGGTCTCGCAAGGCGCGCTATCTCCGTGGCGGCGAGTCAGCACCTCAACCGCATGCGGCGCTGGCCACGCTGCAACGTCGCTGCTTGCACAGCCGCGCCGGTCTCTGCCGGCGCCCCTTATACTTCGGTTCTGCACACAGCACGTCCAGCACCGACACAACTCGCTGTTTTCGAAACATGATGCCTCCGAAATAAATGTTCAGCGACTGACATACCTACGTCAAAGAGTACTACATTCAAATACCTTTGCTACGTTTCATAACCGAACCATGATTTTATACTGCAAACAGTACTTAGCGTTCCTACTGAAGCGCAATAGTCTAATTATTTGTATTTAACACGTATTGTAAGGTTTTCATGGTTAATCATAGATTCCAATCTATCGAAACTATTAGATGTTTACGCTAACAAATTTGTCCCCTACCATTTGATCCTGTGCCGCATCAATGACGTCGTGTCGATCTGTCAGTGTAAATCACACGAGGGTCGATTCGAAAGATTACAATATTTAATTATCCTTTATTGAAATTATTATACAAGACATGATGGTGGCAATTTGTACACTTATTTTGCTGCTTTATTGTTACTACCCAGTACGAAGTGGAGGAAAAAGTCTATATCCTTATGCATCCAGCTAGTACTTACTATAGACATCATGTGAATTAGAATGAAATTTTCACTCTACAGCGGAGTGTGCGCTGATATGAAACTTCCTGGCAGATTAAAACTGTGTGCCGGATCGAGACTCGAACTCGGGACCTTTGCCTTTCGCGGGCAAGTGCTCTACCAATTGAGCTACCCAAGCAAAGGCAAAGGTCAGAGTTCGAGTCTCGGTCCGGCACACAGTTTTAATTTGCCAGGAAGTTTCATAATGTGAATTATTCTATCAAGGCAGTATAAGAATTTCGCACACAAGTTATTTTTCTTAGAACAGCGCCCATCTAAATTTCCTAACCATCCTTGCAGCTGCATACGGAATAAAACAGGCAGTTACAATCGAAGCGTCGAATCTTATTGAAACTTTTCCTTTTGGCCCACTTTAAGTCTATTTCAATCAAAACAAATGGAAAACTCTGTGCTTATTTCGACTCTTTATTGCCATTTAAGTGGCCTGGTTTCGCATTTTTTTCCGAAGCAAGAATTCGCCACACTTGAACTAATACCGCACAATGTTTAACATATCTTTGTGACTCACAAGACTGACTTCCAGCCATGTCAAATATCCGACCACAGTGTGAAGAAACAGGACCGAAGGCACGGAGTTGCAAACTTTACTTTGCAGTTATTGAAAGAGTTCTCTGGGCAAACACATCACAGTCCATAATAGTGGGAATTTACATCTTTAGAAACGATTGGAACGATTATTTTTCCTACAAACTCAAGTGATATAAATGTGTGCTTGGGATATAACGACGAAAAAAAGTTTTACACGACTCGACACCATTAAGATACTGTCCGCAGACAATCCAGATTTCTCTTTCAATAGCGGCGCATTATTTTCTGGGACTGCATGCTGGAAGTCAATCCCTGTCAAGCTTACCTTTAAATGCACATAAGCGATGCGCCATATACACACATATAAATTCTTTCTGCCCATACCAATTCTTTCTACCCACCTACAATCCTAATCGTCATATCAAGCAGGCTGAAGATAATCTAAACAGCGCAACGGTGAGACTCTCTAAATTTGCTAACAAACACATAACTAACAATATAGAAATTAAAGTGACAGTTATAAAATGTTCGCTCATACTTTATTTACCCTCCTTCTTAAATGGCTATTTCATGACTAATTGAAGAAATGGTGTGATATCTTCAACTCATCTCTTATTCATACACTTTTTCCTCACAGTATCGTTTTGTATTCAGACAAAATTACAGCCTAATGTTTTCTAACAACTTCACACATTAAAGTTACAGGCTTTTCTAGTAAGTTTATAACCAACAACTCTGAGAGCCTACATTTGTTTTACAGTTATTCCATTTTATATTGTCCTATAATATGACACCAGTACCTTAAATCGAGTATTTCACGACTCGCAGTGACTGCTTTAATCCACGTTCCCTTAAAGTCAAAACAGCAATGCCATTTATATCTAATAAAGATTATACAGATTACTTCGGTTTAGTTAAATGCCCATGTTCAAACGAGGTAAAGGAGAAGTAAAAGTTAACAGGGTATCACACAGTTCTTAAGCGTATGTTTAAAGCGGGCATGTAATAACCATCGAATGGTAAAATATGATTGGGGATGGGGGGACAAGAAAGAAACTATGCTGCAGTGTGTGATGTTACAGTAAGATGTAATGAAAAAAGATAGCACAGTAAGGTGTAATGGCGCAGGAGATCAGTGTTGTTGTTGTTGTTGTTGTTGTTGTTGTGGTATTCAGTCCTGAGACTGGTTTGATGCAGCTCTCCATGCTACTCTATCCTGTGCAAGCTGCTTCATCTCCCAGTACCTACTGCAACCTACATCCTTCTGAATCTGTTTAGTGTATTCATCTCTTGGTCTCCCTCTACGATTTTGACCTTCCATGATGCCCTCCAATACCAAATTGGTGACCCTTTTGATGCCTCAGAATATGTCCTACGAACCGGTCCCTTCTTCTGTACAAGTTGTGCCACAAACTTCTCTTCTCCCCAATCCTATTCAATACTTCCTCATTAGTTATGTGATCTACCCATCTAATCTTCAGCATTCTTCTGTAGCACCACATTTCGAAAGCTTCTATTCTCTTCTTGTCCAAACTATTTATCGTCCATGTTTCACTTCCATACATGGCTACACTCCATACAAATTCTTTCAGAAATGACTTCCTGACACTTAAATCTATACTCGATGTTAACAAATTTCTCTGCTTCAGAAACGCTTTCCTTGCCATTGCCAGTCTACATTTTATATCCTCTCTACTTCGACCATCATCAGTTATTTTGCTCCCCAAATAGCAAAACTCCTTTACTACTTTAAGTGTCTCATTTCCTAATCTAATTCCCTCAGCATCACCCGATTTAATTTGACTACATTCCATTATCCTCGTTTTGCTTGAATAACATCGGGGAGAGGCTACAACCCTGTCTCACTCCTTTCCCAACCACTGCTTCCCTTTCATGCCCCTCGACTCTTATGACTGCCATCTGGTTTCTGTACAAATTGTAAATAGCCTTTCGCTCCCTGCCACCTTCAGAATTTGAAAGAGAGTATTCCAGTCAACACTGTCAAAAGCTTTCTCTGAGTCTACAAATACTAGAAACGTAGGTTTGCCTTTCTTTAATCTCTTTTCTAAGTCGTAGGGTCAGCATTGCCTCTCGTGTTCTAACATTTCTACCGAATCCAAACTGATCTTCGCCGAGGTCGGCTTCTACCAGTTTTTGCATTCGTCTGTATAGAATTCGTGTTAGTATTTTACAGACGTGGCTTATTAAATTGATAGTTCGGTTATTTTCACATCTGTCAACACCTGCTTGCTTTTAGATTGGAATTATTATATTCTTCTTGAAGTTTGAGGGTATTTCGCCTGTCTCATACATCTTGCTCACCAGATGGTAGAGTTTTGTCAGGACTGGCTCTTCCAAGGCTATCAGCAGTTCTAATGGAATGTTGTCTACTCCCGGGGCCTTGTTTCGACTTAGGAGATCAGTATGAACATCTTCGATTTAGGAGATCAGTATGTACATCAAAATCGCTACACACCGTGAGAACATAAAAACAGTTCCGAACTGCAACAACTAACAGGAGTGGGGGAGGGAAACACATCATTTCGCTGCAACACGTCACTTATTTCTTTATAACCAGCTGGAGCTCTTCAATTTGTGGTGCACGTTATCACTGACGATGCCAGAGCATATTTGCCAAGCCGTTAGTTTGAATGAATTCCTTATTAAACAATAATGGACAGTTTCTCACGCGTTCAGTCATTTTATGCACATATAGATGTGGACACAAGGCAGTCGACAGTCTACAGGGTGTTACAAAAAGGTACGGCCAAACTTTCAGGAAACATTCCTCACACACAAATAAAGAAAAGATGTTATGTGGACATGTGTCCGGAAACGCTTAATTACCGTGTTAGAGCTCATTTTAGTTTCGTCAGTATGTACCGTACTTCCTCGATTCAATGCCATGATTTCATACGGGATACTCTACCTGTGCTGCTGGAACATGTGCCTTTACAAATACGACACAACGTGTGGTTCATGCACGATGGAGCTCCTGCACATTTCAGTCGAAGTGTTTGTACACTTCTCAACAACACATTCGGTGACCGATGGATTGCGGTGGTCGTGCGGTTCTAGGCGCTCCAGTCGGGAGCCGCGCTGCTGCTACGGTCGCAGGTTCGAATCCTGCCTCGGGCATGGGTGTGTGTGCTGTCCTTAGGTTAGTTAGGTTTAAGTAGTTCTAAGTTCTAGGGGACTGATGTCCTCAGCAGTTGAGTCCCATAGTGCTCAGAGCCATTTGAACCATTTGAACCGATGGATTGGTAGAGGCGGACCAATTCCATCGCCTCCACGCTCTCGTGATCTCAACCCTTTTGACTTTCATTTACGGGGGCCATTTGAAAGCTCTTGTCTACGCAACCCCGGTACCAAATGTAGACTCTTCGTGCTCGTATTGTGGACGGCTGTGATACAATACGCCATTCTTCAGGGCTGCATCAGCGCATCAGGGATTCCATGCGACGGAGGGTGGGTCCTCACTAACGGAGGACATTTTGAACATTTCCTGTAACAAAGTGTTTGAGGTCACGCTGGTACGTTCTGTTGCTGTGTTCCCGTTCCATAATTAATGTGAAGTAAGCGTTTCCGGACACATGTCCACATAACATATTTTCTTTCTTTGTGTGTGAGGAATGTTTCCTGAAAGTTTGGCCGAACCTTTTTGTAACACCCTGTATTACAAAACCACATACGAAGTCCAAGCTATTACACATTTCATAGTCGTCAACGATTACATTCTCTTTATAAGCACCGGTAAGCGCGTTTTCGGTAAACTTATTCTGAGGTTGTATCCAGTTACTAACATGTCGCTCATAACTGTGCATACATGTTATTTTTTAAATATATTTACTAGGTGTCCATATCACCTTATTCATTTGAAAGCAGGGAAATGTTTCAAACTGGCCAATAACGTTTAATGAAGTATTCATTTAAGCTAACAGACCACTGGAAATGTCATTCTTTGACTACTTTTCTGTAGGACAGTTTCCTCTCAGTCTTTCGACTATTATCTATATCATCATTCTTACTAAGTGTGTCAAGCGTAAGGGTCAATGGCAGTCCGAGGAAGTAGGTCAGCAACGCACAACCTCCTTATCGCCACGGAATGCATTATACTGTCAACATTTTTGTAGGTGGTGAGATACTTGCGAATTTTGCATGTAGTGTAAGGCATCGGGTACGTATTGTGTTAGTAATGCCAGATGTATTAGTTCAGTGGGGAGGCGCAGACAAAACGTGAATTAAAATGGGTACTACACGCTACTTAGTGGTGTTAAAGGTAATTAATGTTCGCGAGAGCATGATTTGTCAGAATTCTTTTTCAACGTTAGGTTCTTGGAGTGAGGGAGGTACTGCGGTGTTCAGGGTCCTAGACTTGCATTGTCAAGCAGGATTCGGATCTCATTGCTGCCATCTACCTTCCGGTTTCCCATTGTTTCCTCAGATCACTAAGTTAAGGCAGAGATGGTGAAAACCTATTTCTTTATTTGTTCTTGTCGAATCCTGTATTGCCTACTTCTCTAATGACCGCTATGTCGATAGGGCCATAAATCCTAAACTTAATTCCTTCCCACTAGATTTTCTGGAAGTTAAGCAAGTGCGAACGATTTAAGTACCTCCTGCGCTGTGTAGGTTTCGCATAGTTTTCAATTCACTATGACTGAAACGGGTATGTTTAGGAGGGCTAAACCGCGAACCAAGAGGCATTCTTTGAAATTCGAAGACTATCAATTTTACAAATTATCTTCACTGTCATACTACAGCACGGTATTTACAAGCAACTGTCCGACTGAAAGAGACGGCATAAGTTACTTTTTATCTCTTCCACAGTCCATTATTTTAGCCCATCCCGGTCAAGCACAGAAGACGAAAGTTTATGGTTTGATGGAAAACCTAAATCTGGTGGAGAATCACGTCGTGGACATTTCCGCTGATTAGATACATTGTTCCCAGACTTCAAATCACACTATTAAATTGCAAGAGCTCTGCCTCTAACTGTGCTGCTACCACGTGTTTACACACAAAGACATACAGTGATAAGCCAGAACCTCACGGTCATTCATTTCCTAGCGTGTCTTCTACCTTTCGTATTCCCATCAGCTGCAGTTAATCGTGATAACTATACAGAAGGGCTTCGACGGGGTCAAGTGGAATCATAAATGTGACACCAGTGCATAATGCATGTCACAAATGGATGCAAGTGGGTAGCAACAGTTCACAGTAGGGCTGTTGATAAAATATCGATATTACGATATTTTTTCCCAAAAACATCTATGTACATTGGTATATGTATATTGGTGGTGCACCCGTCGATACCGAAATGGCAATATCGAAGGCCGATATTTTTACTTTATATTATATTTTTTCGCAATATTTGAAATTGTTCTTTTGAAATTTTAGCAGAACACAATTTTGCTTACAACTTTCTGAGCTTTCATCCCACCCAGTCCTTCTCTTTGTGTGACGCAAGTATATATGACACAAAAATGTTCGCGTGCTCTGGGAGAGGGGGCTTTGATAATATAAGATTCCCGATATCAGCGTTCTTCAAAAACAGTTGCTGAACAAAAATCTAAATGCCAAGATTGGTCTTTGCGGTGGGTTGAGACGTGAGAGGGGAAATGCTGATGTAATTGACGCTACCAACAGAAACTGCAACGTTGAGCTTCACCACGCAACTTTGACACTACAATTCAATTCATAGCTTCCTGGCGTAAAAAAAAAACCACCCACGGGGAACTCGACGTAAAGTGTTCCGGACAGTTCCGATATGTGACTAAACTGAACGCGGACACCTTTTATGACACCACTTTCATGCATTTTCCAATGTTAGCAAAGTGATTATCGCCAAGCGTGAACGTGCATCGTTTTCCTTTCAGTTCTTACTCTAAGGGGGATAGGCACGCTGCTAGATTGTTGATGTACAAAATATCTAATAATAAATCAAGACTTAGATATACAGCTCTAAAACCGGCATTATATTTACAATGTGCAGCCGATATTTTTATAGGCCGGAAAGTCGATATTTTTTCCACCGACATATATATACTTTTTCTATATAGCGAGGGCCGAAGATGTTATTTTTTTTAAATATCGGTATATCGAATTCCCGACGTATTTAAAAATTTCAAAAATCCTAGTTCACAGCGTTAACGGCAGCTGCTGGAACAGCCAGAGGCAGACTCCAGGAATGCGCTCGTATGCCAGACCACTACGCTGCCCCCACTGGCCTTTAGAACTCTTGTGATGCCTTGCACCCCGCATAATTCTTATTAGAGACTCAGATTATAATTTCTAAGGCATTATTGCGTTATCAAATGAATGAGAACCGTTATTTCAACACCGATACGAAGGAACACGAAAATCAGACTACCAAAGGAATGTTTGGCGCTAAAAAGGGAAACTACGTAATTCACGCGGAAGGCAGCATAAACAGCTTCCAGTACATGTAACAGCAACCTTCCGCAGTCGTTCCGTGTTATCTGCTGATGCAAATGAGATACTGCCGGTATGCCTTCTGTGCGGCGAAGTCTTGCTTACGTCGCAACAATATTCATGGTCAGGCGTCTACGCAAGAGACGTCGACATGTGCTAGAGGTCAGAGAGTTTCCTACAATGAATGAATAACGTACACAGAATTAAACAAGAATTACTTCTTGACTTAAGTTGCCATACGGTCTAATGTCCATCACATTTTTTGAACCTTTTTCTCTGTGTGTGTATACAACTCTACAGTGAACATTTCCTATTTATCACATACAGTATGCATTTCAGCTAAGTGTACATTGTGCAGTAAGAGAATGCTGGCTATCACGACCGACAGTACGAGGGAGGGAGGAAAAAACGGAATAACATTGTTCTGGACGGAGGTTGTGTAATACGCATTTCTGCAGCTATGCGCGTACGGCGCACTCACTGCTAGTTAAGTGCCGTCTGTGTTGTCGACCTGGCTTGTTCTGTTAATCTGCAGTGATTGTTTTTGATAGGACTATTTTGTTCTTGTTACGTTTTTTATGGTAGCAAATTTAAGTGAACAACGTGCAGCTGTGAAGTTTTGTTTTCTGCTCAGCAAAAATTCTCCTGAAACTGTTATAATATTGAAAATAGCTTACCCAGATGGCGCTCAAGTGTAAGAGTGGTTTACTCGATTTAAAAATGGCAACATGTCGACTGACGACAAACTTCGTGCTGGACGTCCATCAACTGCCCGAATCGACGAAAAATTGCCGCCAAGCTTGTTCATCATGTTCTGGC
The DNA here is from genome assembly GCF_023897955.1 of Schistocerca gregaria. Lineage (NCBI taxonomy): Eukaryota > Metazoa > Arthropoda > Insecta > Orthoptera > Acrididae > Schistocerca > Schistocerca gregaria. The sequence goes on from NC_064923.1 coordinate 497,556,901, forward strand.
TGACAAAAGGAACATTGAGGTGAAACATGTTATGCTTTGAAACAACAGCTTGAAACTAATCCAGATTTTCTGTCAAACGTCATTACTGGTGATGAGTCATGGTGCTATGATTACGACCCAGAAACAAAACAAGCCAAGTCAATGGAAGATGTCATCGTCACCCCGTAATAAAAGTCATGGAGTTAAATCAAACATCAAAACAACGCTGATTTTCTATTTTGATGTCAAGGAGTGTAATTCAGAGTTTAACCCAATCAGGCCGTTAATCAGCCCTTTTATTTGGAAGTTTTCAGAAGATTGTGCAGACGTGTTCGTCAAAAACTACCCAATTTGTGGCAGACAGACAACAGGTTCTTCCACCAAGACAACGCGCCTGCACACACAGCCATCTCTGTTAGTTCTTGGCTAAAAATGGCAAGGCTACACTGCCGCACGCGCCTTACTCCTCTGACCTGGCTCCGTGCATCTTTTTCTTATTTCTACGCATGAAAAGGGGCTTGAAAGGACACCGATTTGGATCTTTTTCTTATTTCTACGCATGAAAAGGGGCTTGAAAGGACACCGATTTGGGAACACTGAAGAAATAAAGAAAAAAAAAACGAGGGAGGGGCTGTTAGCCATTTCTAAAGATGACTAAAAATGGTTTCGAATAATGGAAGCACCGGTGGGGCAAATATTCAGTTTAGTTGAGAACTGGTGTTTATGTAGTCGCAATCTAATAGGAACAGCTTGTTCGCGACTGCGGTGGACTTTTGAGAGGGTCCAGTAGCTTCCAAACAGTTCCCTTCGGATAATCTGATACGTGACACCGTCACTCAGGACTCTGTTTCTGTCAAAAGCTGCAATGGGACTGTGAGCGTGTTTCACGAGTCTAATATTGAAATCCATATTTAATTACGGCCTCTCATTCCTACTGAAATTATGTTTTTTGTAACACGAATACTTTTCTGAACAAAGGAGGATACAATTTTGCTATCCCGGAAAAGATCGAATCACCAGAACATTTATTTGACGATCCCCTCGTTAGAAACTGTGTTCTGCCATTTGGTCAGACGACAGTGCCTTGCGCGTTTTTTCAGAGGCACACTGAACCTTTTCTGGTTCCTCAAAAAACACTGTCGCAAAAAGAACCATTATATGCAAATTACTTCGTTTTGTGATCATATACATTACCAGCTAAACTTAAATAACTACTTTGGAAGTTTAAATTATTTCCTTCATACAACTAACTCTGCGACTGTCAACTATTCTCAACGGTACGATATTGTTCGAGTACCACGTGAACTGTGTGTTTTCGGACCACTCCAGCATATGTGTAGCACTATAACGAGCAAGGGTAGAAACTGACAGATAGCACTAGGTGTATATCATGGAGATAAATAACACAATGACCGACTCAAATAAGCTCTAAATGGTAAGAAAAATGATACAGGTAAAATGTGGGTAAGTGATGAGTGCAGTCACGGGGAGACGTAAAGTCAGAAAGCTGTAACGAAGTAAATACTGACTGGCAGGATAGCAGAATTAAATAATTTATTTGAAAACAACTTAGAAACAAGCTTACCTCCTTCTGTATTTGAAATTGAAAACTGAATGCCAACGCTTACTTGACTTAAGAGACATTAATATTTTCACAAATATCTCGATCTCACCATGACGCATAGTCACTCGTTCATGTCAACAACTGATTACAAATACTAAAACCAAAGATGATAGTTCGACGGTGCAATTGTAATGTCATTAACATCGCTAAACGTAGAGTTTATGAGGTTTGCACAAAATTACGTCCTTACCTTACAAAGGTATGTGAAATATCGCGCTATTGATCATCGACCGAAAAAAAAAAATTAATTTCGGTCTAATCAAACGTACAGAAAGGGACCGCTAACGTACAGGAATTCCAGAGATTTAAAAAAAATATACTAACTCTGGAAAACAACGATTAGAAATCATAGTTTTCGTTAAGCCCAAGGCACGAACCTAATGGGCAGTACTTTAAGTATAGGCTGAAATAATCAAATTTAAGTGCATAATACAGAATTTTAATTTAAAGTAAGGGCAAAATCAAACAACAATTTTTCAGCGGGAAACTTAAGACTTGATACCAGAAATGACGGTGGTCATATGTTAGTAGACTTTGTCTAGAATCCAGATGTCTGTCCTTACCACATTCCTCCAGATGAGAGCTAAAGAAAATAGACTTGGCAATGACCACATCCAACTAAAATCAAACTAAGTGCTACTAAACATAAACAAATTGTGCAGGATGCAATGGTCTCAAGCTACTTTAGAGCTAAGTGTTCGTTAACTAATGAGATGCGGCACTAAAATAGAGAAACAGAAGACTTAACAGGCAGGAGAGCGTAAGGACAGATAATGAGAATTCATTTAAGAACATGGAGGTATACCAGATTAATTTTACAGGTTCAGCCTCGTAGAAACTTGAGGTTAGAAACAAACAGATGAAAGCGGAAATCGTTGAACGAAGGTACTTATGCCAGTAACGACGGTACTGTGACCTTCCCGAAGGAGGTGTTCTTTTTTTTTTAATTTAGACGTCTTAAAATGTTGTTTACGCCTTTTCTGACAGAGGTACCGTCCTAAATCAAGCGCTGAGTACGAAGATTGTAAAGAACGTGAAAATCTCAAAACGATCATGGCGACATTTCAATGACAAGCAAGAGTTGCGACCAAACATGAATAGCAGCTCGGCAAAATATGATGAACTAACCAAACTTGCTTCTAAATCAAACCATTTGAGGAAATACAATGACATTTTTCCACGAGAAACAATAGAAACAATGGGATTATAAAGAAAATAAAAACTTATGTTGGGTATCCACTACATTTCACCAGTCACAATGGCAACGCCTCAGTAAACAGATGCAAAACTGTGTAGTCATTCGAACATTTCTTAATTTGCTTGTATGTTTCAAGAAATGCTGTAGAAACAGTTAATAATATCAGATGTGTCACGCCATTCCAGGTGTTAACAAAAGAAATGAGCATGGAGACGGGATTTGAATAGAGATGATTAAACCCGAGGAAAATTGATACGTAACTACAATTCCCCCAAACTGGAAAATGCTATAATTGTTCACTTTCATCGGGGCATGGGTAATTTAAGATTGGAAGCTCGGGTAAACATACCCCCGATGATCAATGCTATTTTCAACGGTCCTAGAGGCAATTTTTGGGTCCTTATTTTACGCGAACGACTTACAGAAACGTCCAACAACCGAAACTGAGGCGTATCTGGAACATTTATGATTTGCTGATATCGTTATGCTAACCTGGTGGACATAATCTTCAACAGCAAATTGAAGAATTTAATAGAGCAAGTTTGAAAATGAAAGCAACGTAATATGATGAGCACGAAAACAGTATAAATTAACAATAATGAATAGTAACAAATAAAAAAGCGTGTCCGAAACTGAATGGTTCACGCTGCGAGAAATGAAAAATGATGAAAATTTATTTTTAGGGCAGATGTAGACTACGACTGGATGGACTGCAAAATAAATAAACAGAACAGCAGAAATGGCATACAACTTTTCAGGGTTGCTCTGTAAATCTTGAAAAGATGCAGAATGAGAATTATTTGGGCAGCCTGGAAAAACCAACAGTTGGATCTGGGAACATGTAAACCTCTAGCTTTAGAAAGCCTATATATTTCCTTTACCTTTTTGTCCGCAGTTCGTGGTCTTGCTTTCTGAGCACGGGGTCTCGGGTTCGATTCCCGGCGGGGTCGGGGATTTTCACCTGCTCCGAGATGACTGGGTGGTGTTGTGTCGTCTTTATCATCATCATCATTCATCCCTATTACGGTCGGAGGAAGCCAGCGGCAAACCACCTCCATTAGGAAATTGGAAATTTTTGGTAAGATCTTATGGGACCAAACTGCTGTGGTCATCGATCCCTAAGTTTACACACTACTTAATCTAACTTACACTAAGAATAACACACACACACACATGACCGGGTGAGGACTCGAACCTCCGACGGAGGGAGCCGCGCGGACCGTGACAAGACGCCCAAGACCGCGCGGGCTTCCATTAGAACCGTGCCTAGTACGGCGGTGCGGGTCTCCCGCATCGTTCCCTACGCCCTGTCAAGAAGCATCGGACTTCATTTCCATTGCATCCTTTTTTGTTTGTTATGTTTAGCAATAACAATACATACAAATAAAACATGTTATCAGAAAGTAAATGTTTCAATTTTTGCTATGAAAGAGCCTTTTTTAAGATAGTTTTCGCGTATGCTACGGACGCAAATTGGTGGGTCAGTGGTGAAACAACGCGTGTTCACAGGATCACAAATTTGAACGTTTCGAGGATTGTACATTAATGTTACTTAGCCTTGAACTGTGTTATATCAACCATTTAACTGAAACAGTTTCGCGGGTGTCACGGAGTAGGTCAATGTCTATACTCTAGAGGAATATACTCCGTAAACTCTTCAGTGCATCATATTTCAAACTGTACACATACTGACTAATTTCAAGAGAACAAGTTCGTTACAGCACAGTGGTGCACCTACAATCTATGTATAACGGATCTGCAGACGCTACTTTCAACGCAGAACTACCGAATACCAACCAGTATTAGCGAATCATCTTCCCCACACTAACTGTATCCTGGAACGAGGCGAGGTGAAGTCAAGGCAGAGATTTTTGAAGAAGACTTCTAAACGCGATTAGGCTCGACTGCAAAATTCAGTATCTCTTTTCTCTTTAAAATAATGTTGCAGTCGTAATACTGTAACTTGTCGATCTAATATATTGTCGCTGAATAGCGGCAACATATATATATGTAGTATTTTCTCCTCATCTCTCCAAAAAGTTATCCTAATCATTCTCCCATTTCTTCAGTGCATGAACGGTGTCTCAGATTCTGGTTTCTCACGTAGTAAACAGAGTTCTATATATTTTTAACTGGACATATTTGCAGGCCGCCATTATAAAACGTATGCGCTTACCTATAAAATGTGCCTGCTTTGACTGGCCCAGAACCGTAGCCATCGCGATATTCTGTACACATTTTTGATGCTGGTTTGTTATTACGTGAGTTGCATGGATTGGACGCGTCAGCGTATTTCAAGTAACTGATTGCATTTCTGGGTGAATGCAACTCATTATGCAACAACGTTGGAGCCATATACTCGTGACAGTTATGTTTAATATCAGATTTGGCGCGGCCCCTCACGCCGGAGGTTCGAGTCCTCCCTCGGGCGCGCGCGCGCGCGCGCGCGCGCGCGCGCGCGTGCGTGTGTGTGTGTGTGTGTGTGTGTGTGTGTGTGTGTGTTCTTAGCATAAGTTAGTTTAAGTAGTGTGCAATTCTAGGGACCGATGACCTCAGCAGTTTGGTCCCTTAGGAATTCTCTCTCTCTCTCTCTCTCTCTCTCTCTCTCTCTCTCTCTCTCTCTCTCTCAAAAATGGCTCTGAGCACTATGGGACTAAACTGCTGTGGTCATCAGTCCTCTAGAACTTAGAACTACTTAAACCTAACTAACCTAAGGACATCACACACATCCATGCCCGAGGCAGGATTCGAACCTGCGACCGTAGCAGTTGCACGGTTCCGGACTGCGCGCCTAGAACCGCAAGCTTTTTCTTTCTCTCTCTCTCTCTCTCTCTCTCTCACACACACACACACACAAACACACACACACACCAGATTGTGTCAATTATTTAACATCAGAGAATGAAGTTAATTCAGTTTTTGGATCCTGATTTTTGCATATCTAAGTGAATGTACGAGACGAGTAGACGAGTACGGCTTTCATGCTTCTGAATTTCACGTTAAATTTAATTTTATTATTTTCTTCTCAGGATCCCACACGTGCAATTAATCATTGTGAACTAATGTACTTCGGTTCATTCCGTGTAACATAATGAGATTAAGTCACCATTTACCGTCGTCTATTCCCACTGTGCTACAAACACACTCGACTGTAAGACATACCTATGACTAAATACAGTAAAATATAGACGGGTATGCCTTGTAGTGAGACGAATGAATGAACCAACGAAGTTTCTAATGGTTCCAATGGCTCTGAGCACTATGGGACCTAACATCTGAGGTCATCAGTCCCCTAGAACTTAGAACTACTTAAACCTAACAAACCTAAGGACGACACACACATCCATGCCCGAGGCAGGATTCGAACCTGCGACCGCAGAGGTCACACGGTTCCAGACTGAAGCGCCTAGAACCGCTCGGCCACTCGACCGCCGCGACGAAGTTTCCAAGTGGTTAGAAATACGGCGCAATAGGCAAGTAGAAATTAAAAAGCATGCAGGAGAAACGGATCTGTATAGCTGAGGACTAATGCATGCAAAGTCTAGAGGTGTCTCTAAAGGCATTGTATGTCAAATGGGTGATTATCTTGATGATAATATATAAAATAGTAACTGTAGACGCTTCTACTCTCTATAACGATCATCTGCAAACTACTGAAATGCAGGACAGGGTGCAATTCCCATTGTACCATGTAGTAGAGCTTCATCTCGTTCTATTCGTGTACGGAATGCGGGAAGAATGATATGTTAAATCCTCATGTACGCGCTGTAATTACTGTAAATCAACCAGTCGTGGTATCTCTGGAAATGGTAAATAGGACTCAGCAGTAGATATCTTCATTTCATATTTTATTTTTTAAGTTTTGTACCCAGGCGTTCGCGAGATAGTTTGCATTTATCTAGAAGCTTCTGCCAGTTCAGATTTTTCACCATTTCCGCAACATTTTTTCTATGATCAAACAAACACGTAACCATTAGTGTTGTCCTTTACATACGCTAAATATCTCACATATGTGGTGCGGGTCCCGTACTAGCAATATTGAATAATGGATCACACAAAAATACTATAAGCAAATCTCATTTATTGACTGCCACCTCTATTACCAATGATTGAGCCTATGTCGTCATTCCATTTTATAGACCCACAAATTGCCACACCCAGATATTTATATGAGTTGAATGACTAATTGTTACTCATTGATATTGCAGTCGCCAAGTACAATTTTTGTTTTGTGAAGTGCACAATTTTACATTTCTGATTATTTAAAGCAAGTTGCGAACCTTTATGCAACTTTTGAAATCTTATCGCGGTATAACTATTTGTGCAGCTTTTTCCAGAGTACTTCAGTAAAGATAACAATCATCTGCACGATTAATACTGTCACGTTACTACCATACACAACGAACAAAAAAATGGTTCAAAGGGCTCTGAGCACTATGGGACTCAACTGCTGTGGTCATTAGTCCCTTAGAACTTAGAACTACTTTAACCTAACTAACCTAAGGACATCACACACATCCATGCCCGAGGCAGGATTCGAACCTGCGACCGTAGCAGTCGCACGGTTCCGGACTGCGCGCCTAGAACCGCGAGACCACCGCGGCTGGCTACACCACGAACAGCAAAGATATTACAAATTCACTGGACACCATCTGAAGTAAGTTCTACATTTGTCACTATCCATCCAGAATGTCTCGGCCTACCAAAAAATACTCCATCCTATCACGAATTTTGACTGGTAACCAAGTTGATGTGATACTGAGTCAAATGCTCTTCGTAAGTCAAGAAATACTGCGTCTGGGTGGTGAGCCATGACGCTTTCTCTACGTCGTAGCCAAAGTTTGGTTTCACATGACCAATGTTTGCGGCATAGAGAAGGTCACAGTGTTGGATCTAAGAATACAAAATTTTACAGCAGATTGCTGTCAGTGATAATGGTCGACAGTTCCGTGGTTCATGTCTAATACCTTTCTTGCAGAGGGGTGTGATCTGAGCTTTCTTCCAACTAGTTGGCACAGTTTCTTGTCCGAGTTGTCTACGGTATATTATGGTTAAAAGAGAAGCTAACTCAGCCGTATATCCTCTACAGAGTCTGACAGGGATTCCGTCGGGCCCTGGGACCTTGAACGATCTCAGCGATTACACATGTTTCTCAACACCACTGACGCTAACATCTATCTATCTCGTTTTTTGCAGGGGAGCGAGAATAAAACTGAGGTATACTCCTGTGTCTTCTTTTTTAGAGTTACATCTTAGAACGATATTCGGATTTTCTAATTTTGTTTTGCTACGCACAATTTCAGTTTCCATGCTATATGTGAGTGCCTGACACTAACTGCGCACTGCTGACAGCCTTTACATATCAAAAGAAATTCTTTCGCTGAAAAGAGATTTTTGGGTAAGATTCTGCTACACTAGTATAAGGCTTGGAACGGTTCCCTTTTGACTGTCAATTGCGTTTCATTTAGCCTCTATCTATTTTAGGGTTCCGTACCTCAGTCTGCAAAAACGGGACTCTATAGGACCAATCTGTTGTCCGTCCGACTGTTCAAAACCCTTTTTCTGAGGAATGAGTACCCATGTCATGATGGAACTTGTGTCACATATTTTAAGATCTATGATCCCTTAGCGATGTAAAACAGTGAAGCTTTTAAGTCAATTCGGTCAAATGATACGGCCACTTTTGTCACATCCTGATGCTCGCAAACTCACTCATTGGAACACAGGATACTTCCCCTTGACGTAGAATCATAAAATTTTGCGAGAAGAAAGATTTCACAGTGCAAGTAAAGGAAAAGAATCAGAACATTGTTAATTTGTAATTGTATTTCTTTTGTCATTTGTTATCCCAATGCAAACCCCACCGCTGTCCCACACCGAACCCAGGGTTATTGTGCGGGAGAGGAACTCTCCATGTCCACCCGAATGTCGTAGAATTTGAAGTGTTATTTTTTAAAGTAAAGTCGGCTTTTACACATAAATTTCGGCTGGTAATTATTTCGTAGTATGCATGAATAAGACGGCCACAATACTATTGCACCTGGGAGCGAGGGCGCTGTGGTCAGCTTATAGTGAGTTTGTGCGTAATCGGGGTTGATGAAGCATGCACAACTGACGTGAAAGCATTGAAAATGCGATCCGTTTTCCGTGGCCATCACTGCACTTGTTTATTGTAACGTCACCGGGTGTTTACGATAACTGTCAAGGACAATAATGTCGTGGTTGAGAAGCATGAAATTCAAAGTGCTCAACATCAGCTGTCTCCTAATGAGGGCAAAGCGTCGCGAACGCTAAGTGTTATTCTTGCCAGTCTTTGAGCTCACCTCATTCGAACGACCATCGTTTGCTCTCGTTGTGTCATCTTAACAACTGGCACGAGCTACCGTGGGCCTATTCAGATTTGTAAGGGAGACAACGTACGAGACACTTCTATGATCCATTTCCAGTCAAGTTGGATAGTTTGAGAACTGCCTTCATCGTGCATTTCGCGCTAGCTATCGTAAGACGGGAGAGTTTGTAATGCGTATCACCTTCATTCTCTCTTTCGAGTCAGACGATATTTGTTTTCCTTTATCAAATTGTTTTCGCGCTTAGCTACACGAGGGCTCAGGGGCAGCAATGCACTTATTCCAACTCAGCTCCAATACTGGGGAAACCTGTCATTACTTGAGTTTACAAGATCTTCCGCATCTCGTTGATTTCGGCTCAGAGACCTCCAACTTACGGGGACAAAACAGCCTTCCCTCGGGGCAGGCGCGTTAACGGCTATTCAGAGGCATAGTTCGTTGATTCCAGAGGAGTAAACACGAGTGCGGCCCGGACAGCTTAATCCGGGGCTCCGGGAGGACAAAAGGGTTCCGCTGTACGGGTGGCCTCGGCGTCCTGCTCACACAATACAGAACAGAAAGCTTTGGAGTATAGAGAAGGGGGAAAACCATTTTAGTTCCAAACCTGTCACAACGAGTCTGGGCGACCACTTGCTGAAACTACCATTACGTCATACTCCTGGACAAAAGTACAGCAAAAAATGCAGATTTATTGCTACAGGTGCACCTGAGAAAATTTCCACTTCAGTTTATCGACGGGAAGAACATTGTGAAAATACCTAAATTCACAGGAAACGAAAAAGGCGGCGATAACGTGGTTTCGGACATTTCGCGTGTGCGAAAGCACGCTTTTAATTTGCTTTCCTGTATCTAAATTGTTGGTGGGAACAGCGAACTAGATTCCAGTCCCTAATTAATGGGACAGGGAATAAGGTCTGCCGAGTGGAGACACCGAGACTTGAAGGGAAGCCAGAGATGTTTTCTCAAAGCAAGCTCGTAGAGACTAGGCTCTCCGAATATATCGATTATCCACCGGCACCAGAGGGACATCTCGTGATGACAGATCCCCGTCGACTACCTCAGATTTTACGAGCGGATAGAAAGGCAACAATACACCAAGGTCCTTGCTGATTCTATGCTGGCTAACAAGAACGGGACGGTAGGCACGCATCTACAACCATCTACACAATACAGCTATGGACGCTACAGCCAACTCACCATACTTCACGGGCGTAGTAACTCTCATTTATATCACTAAGCGACTGTTCCGAAACCCGATACCAGTTGAAGGTTGGCTATTTAATGGATCCCTGGGGCAACAAAAATCTGATTTTCAATTTTTCGCGTAATTATTTACCAAACATAAAAATTTTAAATGTTATCATAATCTAATCATTTAGAGGTATAATCTTATGTTAAAGACTTAACACAATAATACAAATATTACTGTTAGAAACTCTATCTTCAGGCACCCTAACTGACAGCGTGCAAATACCTGGACTTATTTGAGCATGAGAGCACTTAGTGAATTCCAACAAACTTTACACACAATTTGAAAAGTTTACGGAACTTTACTCACTGACACTCCATGTAAATGATGAAAGGAAAAAAAATATCGCTCTCTGCATTTTACATGTAGTAAAACTTTAGAGTCAGATATGCCATTTTAATTTATTACTTCATTATTACCGACTATTTGCACTACAGTTTGCAGACAGTATGCAAATATAACACTGAACGTACCTGCAAAATTAAATCACTGTACGACTCATGTTCACGACATATGACGTCAACATTTAAATCATGAAAAACAAGCTTTTGCTTAGGATGGAGCACATTTTACTTAGACTGTATTCATTCGGCGTTTCATAATGGAAGCGATTTCCAAACAAGCTTTAAGTACGATTTTAAACCTTCTCCAACCATTCTCACTCACATGCTTAACGGCAAATATTTAACATGTTCACATTTGTAAAGTAAATCAGACATTCAAAGCCGTTTTATACATGGGCGGTCGATTCTTTAAAGAATCGGGGGTTTGTTGGTTTGACGCTCAGCATGGTGGACGACAACTGATCGAACGAATCTCAGTGCACGTCGGTACAAGCGTCGACTCTTAGACGAAAACCAGATGAAGCATGCATCCCATTTGCCAACAGCGCAATTTTCTGACCGGTGCACACTATCTTTATCATCTGATCTTTATCATCTGCAGTATAGATAAATTGAAGGGAACTCTGCAGCGTTTTTCAACTGAATCAATAATTATTTTAATGTACGCTAAAATACGGTTGTCTTTTCTGAATTCAAAACGGTTGTCTGGTAAAACTAGATATATCTGCAATTCTTGTCTGAAATTTGCTTTACATGCCACAAGCTGGAATAATACCTATTCTTCGTTTTGTTTGTTCATCGTTGCATCTCTGATATAATACGCCAGTATTGAACTTACAGCCTCACTTTATTTTCATTTTAAACTAGGTAAAATATATATCTGCTTGGGACCTCGTATATTCCACAGCAAGAGAGCTTCGCATATCTCGTCTGTAGATACCTCTACGAATCCAATCTGCCGAAAGTGAATTCTTTGGCTATTTTACTCTTAGCCATGAACGAACACGCTGAACAAAAGAGGGGAACTACAAAATAATAAAAGCTGAGTAAACAACAATGAAAAAGGTTTCCGATGCAATCCACTGGATGTATCCACATTACCAGTGCCAAAGAAGGTGTAAGATATTACAGTTAGAAGGCTATATATGACTCCTACGATCCTATTTGGGCGCAGCCTCGAATCCTCCCGAAACCAGACAGGTATGCAGGTAACAGGACCGAATCCTCCCAAACTGACACAATGAGACACAGCATTGTGTGCGCTAATGACCACAGCCCCTGCGGCCACTTCGCAGTTCGCGGCAGATCGTTGTAGAGCGGACATGCCCACAGAAGAGCTTACAGTTTCAGTAAATAGGAAGGGAAAGAAAATGTTGGTTTTGAAAGGTAATACAGTCGGTTTTCAAAAACTGCTGAAAGGTGACCTAGTGCGATGAACGTGCAACATTAATGGGTGGAGAAGCTTTGTTAAAACCATTACTACTTAGGAGCTGGATGTCGGAGTGTCAAGAAGAGCACAATCATGAAGAAATGCCTCATAACAAAATTCAGAGGCAAGAAATCATTCCTGACCTAAAGTGAAAAGCCCTAGAAGATATTTGTGAGATCCCGTCAAAAATAATTTACCAGCAGTTAAAAGGAGAAGATACGCAAGGCGGGTAAGCTACTACAAACAACATAGTGAACGCATTATTGTGGCCAAGATAGATACGAAGCCCACACCTACTACAGTAGTACAAGTTTATATGCCAACTAACTCCGCTGATGACGAAGAAATTGAAGAAATGTACGATGAAATAAAAGAAATTATTCAGATAGTGAAGGGAGACGAAAATTTAATAGTAATGGGTGACTGGAATTTGGTAGTGGGAAAAGGGAGAGAAGGAAACGTAGTAGGTGAATATGGAATGGGGCAAAGAAATGAAAGAGGAAGCCGCCTAGTAGAATTTTGCACAGAGCACAACTTAATCATAGGTAACACTTGGTTCAAGAATCATAAAAGAAGGCTGTATACATGGAAGAAGCCTTGAGATACTGACAGGTTTCAGATAGATTATATAATGGTAAGACAGAGATTTAGGAACCAGGTTTTAAATTGTAAGACATTTCCGAGGGCAGATGTGGACTCTGACCAATCTGTTGGTTATGACCTGTAGATTAAAACTGAAGAAACTGCAAAAAGGTGGGAATTTAAAGAGATGGGACCTGGATAAAATAAAAGAACCAGAGGTTGTACGGAGTTTCAAGGAGAGCATAAGGGAGCAATTCATAGGAATGGGGGAAAGAAATACAATAGAAGAAGAATGGGTAGCTTTGAGGCATGAAGTAGTGAAATCAGCAGAGGATCAAGTAGGTAAAAAGACTTGGGCTAGTAGAAATCCTTGGGCAACAGAAGAAATATTGAATTTAACTGATGAAAGGAGAAAATATAAAAATGCAGTAAATGAAGCAGGCAAAAAGGAATACAAACGTCTCAAAAATGACATCGACAGGAAGCGCAAAATGGCTAAGCAGGGATGGCTAGAGGACAAATGTAAGGATGTAGAGGCTTATCTCACTAGGGGTAAGATATATACTGCCTACAGGAAAATTGAAGATACCTTCGGAGAAAAGAGGACCACTTATATGAATATTAAGAGCTCAGATGGAAACCCAGTTCTAACCAAAGAAGGGAAAGCAGAAAGGTGGAAGGAGTATATAGAGGGTCTATACAAGGGCGATGTACTTGAGGACAATATAATGGAAATGGAAGAGGATGTAGATGAAGATGAAATGGGAGATACGATACTGCGTGAAGAGTTTGACAGAGTACTTAAAGACCTGAGTCGAAACAAGGCCCCTGGAGTAGACAACATTCCATTGGAACTACTGACGGCCTTGGGAGAGCCAGTCCTGACAAAACTCTACCATCTGGTGAGCAAGATGTATGAGACAGGCGAAATATCCTCAGACTTCAAGAAGGATATAATAATTCCAATCCCAAAGAAAGCAGGTATTAACAGATGTGAAAATTACCAAACTATCAGTTTAATAAGTCACAGCCGCAAAATACTAACGCGAGTTCTTTACAGACGAATGGAAAAACTAGTAGAAGCCGACCTCGGGGAAGATTAGTTTGGATTCCGTAGAAATGTTGGAACACGTGAGGCAATACTGACCCTACGACTTATCTTAGAAGCTAGATTAAGGACAGGCAAACTTACGTTTCTAGCATTTGTAGACTTAGAGAAAGCTCTTGACAGTGTTGACTGGAATACTCTCTTTCAAATTCTGAAGGTGGCAGGGGTAAAATACAGGGAGCGAAAGGCTATTTACAATTTGTACAGAAACCAAATGGCAGTTATAAGAGTCGAGGGACATGAAAGGGAAGCAGTGGTTGGGAAGGGAGTGAGACAGGGCTGTAGCCTCTCCCCGATGTTATTCAATCTGTATATTGAGCAAGCAGTGAAGGAAACAAGAGAAAAATTCGGAGTAGGTATTAAAGTCCATGGAGAAGAAATAAAAACTTCGAGGTTCGCCGATGACATTGTAATTCTGTCAGAGACAGCAAATGACTTGGAAGAGCAGTTGAACGGAATGGATAGTGTCTTGAAAGGAGGATATAAGATGACCATCAACAAAAGCAAAACGAGGATAATGGAATGTAGTCGAATAAAGTCGGGTGATGCTGAGGGAATTAGATTAGGAAATGAGACACTTAAAGTAGTAAAGGAGTTTTGCTATTTGGGGAGCAAAATAACTGATGATGGTCGAAGCAGAGAGGATATAAAATGTAGACTGGCAATGGCAAGGAAAGCGTTTCTGAAGACGAGAAGTTTGTTAACATCGAGTATAGATTTAAGTGTCAGGAAGTCATTTCTGAAAGTATTTGTATGGAGTGTAGCCATGTATGGAAGTGAATCATGGACGATAAATAGTTTGGACAAGAAGAGAATAGAAGTTTTCGAAATGTGGTGCTACAGAAGAATGCTGAAGATTAGATGGGTAGATCACATAACTAATGAGGAAGTATTGAATCGGATTGGGGAGAAGAGAAGTTTGTGGCACAACTTGACCAGAAGAAGGGATCGGTTGGTAGGACATGTTCTGAGGCATCAAGGGATCACCAATTTAGTATTGGAGGGCAGCGTGGAGGGAAAAATCGTAGAGGGAGACCAAGAGATGACTACACTAAGCAGATTCAGAAGGAAGTTGGTTGCAGTAGGTACTGGGAGATGAAGAAGCTTCCACAGGATAGAGTAGCATGGAGAGCTGCATCAAACCAGTTTCAGGACTGAAGACCACAACAACAACAACAACTACGAGAGATGTCAACAATTTTCGTAAATCTATTTACAAAGCTAGGCGCAGAATTCTGTCAAAACTGCCCACGAATGCTGCAGATGTTCATGTTATCAATATGCTGAATGTCGAAACCTCAGACGGGACAAAGCGTTTATTAGAAAACAACACCAAGAAAAGCTTATTTCCAAGAACTAGGAGCTTTATTATAAAAATATTTTTTGCCTCTAGTGCGATTCTATAGACCATTTAAATTAAGCTTTCTTAACCATATCCTATATTCAAACATGGCGCACTTATCACATCTAAATAAGATAAAACTTAGCCGGCCGCGGTGGTCTCGCGGTTCTAGGCGCTCAGTCCGGAGCCGCGCGACGGCTACGGTCGTAGGTTCGAATCCTGCCTCGGGCATGGATGTGTGTGTTGTCCTTAGGTTAGTTAGGTTTAAGTAGTTCTAAGTTCTAGGGGACTGATAACCTAAGATGTTAAGTCCCATAGTGCTCAGAGCCATTTGAACCATAAAACTTTTTAAACATACAATACATGAGAAATTTTTTTACATCTTCTGCTGTAACTTCATATTCTTTCCTTTGCCTGCTTGGAGCACTCATAATGTTTAGAACTGTTACCTGCTTCAAACGGGAAGGATTTCGGTCCCATTTTTCTGACTGCGGGAGGATTCGATGCTGCGCTACATCGCTACACATTCAAAATCTAGCTTGCATCAGGACTAGATTAGAAGCAAACAAGCTACTTGTTCTCGAAAATACGCAAAGAAGCTGTGAATCATTAATTTTACTGGATACATCCAGTGGAACGTAGTCGTCACCAAGTAATCATTTCTCATTTACATTTGTCACTATACGTTACAAGAACAATATCTGTGTAACTTTCACACGGAGGTAGCGTTACAAGTAAACTCCTTCGCTCCGGTAGGCGTCGTGCCATATGTGCTAGTGAGAGACCGCAACGAGTGAGGGGTTGGTCAAATTCAGAGCACAGTACTGCGAGCTCGGAAACTAAAAACTGTACAGTTAGCGCTTTGTCGGCCTGCAACGTTCCACATCGGAACGCGTGAGTAAGATGTACAAGCCTCAGAATCTTTGGCTCGTACACGAGGTAGCACTGTGGTTAGGGCATTCGGCGTCTGTTGAGGAGGAAACGACTTCAAATTCCTTTCTAGTCGTCTCCACTATTCTCTATCATCGTCTCCGTACTTCACTGCAGACAATGCCTCCCTCCACGAACATACGACCAGTTTCTCTTCCTTGACACTGAAGTCTTGCGATTTCGTTCTTTACGGCAGGTCCAGTTCTACGCTCCACATCCACCAACCACCCTTAAATCTACGCATACAGCATCTTTATTCATAAGCAAGTACTCAGTGTACAGGAAGACTTGCATAGGAGATTCATTTGAAATGCTTCCGAAACCCATGGTCAGACGTCAGGAATCAACAGGATGAACAGAGCTTAATGTCATGGGTATCTGAGACAGAGTACTAGTTACTTAGGAGAAAACTAAATTAAGGAATCGATTCTGGGCTATGCCGTCACACAGACTTCAATTCAGTTTGAGTTTGAAGAAAACCAGAACATTTAGATAATGGTGATTGGTTTGTGGGGCGCTCAACTGCGCGGTCATCAACGTCCGTATGAAGGCCCAATTTTTTCACAGTCCAATCTCGCCACTGTTACGATTGATGATGATGATGACGATTAAATGATAAGGACAACACAAACACCCAGTCCCTAGGCAGAAAAAAACCCCAACCTGGTCGGAAATCGAACCCGGGGCCCTGTGACAGAACATTTAGAGGATACTGAGTAGCAGCAAGTGAACCCCGAGCCATTTATTGTCAAATTTCAAAAACATTTCGCCGTTCCCCGTCATTCACCTAGAAACTGAAAATACTGCTGCTAAACAAGATTCAAAGCTCAGCGTATACACAGGGTAGGGCAAATAAAAGCGGCCAAGACGAGTGCAGACGACTGGACGTGAATGTAGTTACAATACTTATGGTAGAAAATGTTTTGACACTACTTTTATTCATTATAGAGTTTATGTGCAACCAACCGAAAGACATTACGCTTTTTTTTATAAAAACACAATGAAAACAATGATTCTGAACAGCTCAAGAAAATCAGTGCGCAAGCTCAAGTCATGTGAAGTGTTTAGATGTAATTTTTATAGTAATATGCGCAGTAAGTGTAATTTGGTGGGTTCTGCAAGAAATGAGCGTGTCTGTACAAACATACGTGAGACAGTTCTCCCAGAGAGGTAGGTGAGCAGAGACGTGTGCCGATGAGCGAAGTGTCAGACGCAATTAAAGTTCTTAAGATTTTTCAGGCTACAAGTCTACGGCTACTAGAATTTCTGCGGGAGTTCAGAAGTTTCCAACAGTTGCGCTTGAGGACTCTGAACAGCAAAACGGTGTTAGATTTCAAATTTTTTTAGACTAACTCTGAACTGCAGTGTCAAGTTTAAAGACTTGTGAAATTCCTGAATAGGTTTGTCTGCTTTGAGAAGCTATCAAGAACATATTTTTTGAACTTTTATCTTTTAACAACAACGTGGTGAGGCGGATTCAGCGCATTCTTAATCGAGCTTGTGAATCAATCGGTCGTTGCACTCTCAGTATTAAGCAAAACTTCAAGAAAAAATTTATTACCGAACAGTAACCAGCACGTCTTCAGGACATTTATTCATTTTGCCAATCAATCCTGCCTCCAATTTAATCGAGGTATACGGTTCAAATGCCTCTGAGCACTATGGAACTTAACTGCCGAGGTCATCAGTCCCATAGAACTTGGAACTACTTAAACCTAAGGACATCACACACATCCATGCCCAAGGCAGGATTCGAACCTGTGACCGTAGCGGTCGCGCGGTTCCAAACTGTAGGGCCTAGAACCGCTCGGCCACTCCGGGCGGCCGAGTTATAGGGAAGTCAACGAAACAGTAATAGAACTGGTGTATGGTCTCCCGTAGTCACATACGATGCCAATGAAATTTAGAAATCATTCACGCATATAGTTAACCTCTCTGACACAGGAACAGGGTGTAAGTAAAAAGGCTTTAGTAAGTTAATTTATATAGTACGTAGGATGAACTGGAAGGCAGTACGATGAGATTTTCCACACTTGTCTGTAGTCGCCTACACCCAGTAGGCGTTTCTGTTAAACAGTCTACATCAAGTAGTTGCTCACTTTGGATGGATTCCAGTCACAAGGGAAACTCCCCATCGCACCCCCCCCCCCCAGATTTAGTGATAAAATGGTCCAGTGAATAGTCTGTCAAAAACTGAACACCCGTCAAAAACTGAAAGCCAGTCAAAAACTGAACATAGATCAAGCATGGAAACAGGAAGAAGGTATACGGAACTGAAAAAAGAAGCAAAATAGGAACAGTGAATGGTCCAAGCTCAAGATGTGCTACATCGAACAAAATGTAAGAATCATGGCGACGTGACTGAGTGGTCACGGGGCTGGGCTGCAGAGTGGGAGGATCCATGTCCAATTCTCCCTCGTGCCCAATCCCCCCCCCACACAAAATTATGAACTTTTCGTCCGATCACTGACATTTCTATTCTTGTGTAGTCTTGGCAATTGTCATACTATACACTGGTTGCAGACTGAGTCACGACCTTTCCATTCCACCATTGTCGTGTATTCTCGTGTGGTCTTGGCAATTGTCATACTATACAATGGTTGCAGAATATGAGTCACGTGATTAGAACGTATTACCGTCCCAAGTAAATGTGATGAACAGTAAGAGCAGGCGAGGGCCGCGTAGACCTGTCACAGAAATGGAAACATGTAAACGGGTGTGAACTATGTTACAACAACGAACTTCCAATGCCAAACGCGAGTCATAACACGTGGTACTTATGTAGAACAACTAGGAGGTCCCTTCCTTACACTTCGCTGTTGCAAACGGACGTTACACCACGACACAGGCACAAATTGGAATAAAGCGACCAGACTCCTCAATGGCCAGACAGAGCTCATAATTCGGTGGAAAAAATATGAGGGGGGGGGGGGGGGGGGGGGGCGGCACGAAGGAGATGTGAACACAGATCTCCCCCTCTTCGCAGTCCAATACCGCGACCACAGAATCACGATGCCGCGGCAACTCAAATGCGCTGGATACTGCACTTCTTGAGCTTGGACAGTTCACTGTTTCAATTTTGTTTCCTTTTTCACAGTTCAGTACACCTCGTTCCTGTTTTCATGCTTGACCTGCATTCAGTTTTTGACGGACAAGCCAGTGAGCCATCTTACCACTACATCTGAGAGGGTACCATGGGGAGTTGTTTCCCTGTCAGAAGAGTACAGTACCGCAACCGTCCACTGTATCATCTGTTTTCAAGAATCTGTAGTTGATAAGGCCTAGAGTTAACGATCACCATTATCTTCCTCCAATGAAGAGACAGGGCATATTTTTTCTGAGCCATTAAGTAGCAATTGTGCAATGTTATGGTCAGTTTCCGGACTGAATCACCACCACCACCAACAACAACAATGTGAAGATTGAGCAACTTCGACTGTTTGTCCTTTTTCAAAATTGCAAAATAATGAAACGCTCCTCGGAAAAGCTCATCTCATATATACCATGAATATATATCCAGTCTGGCAGGTTTAGTAACCAGCTAGATTTTGCTCACATCTGAAGGGGAAAGCGGAAGAAAGTATTTTTCATCAGCGTAGTAAGGATGAATCTGATTACATTATGAGTTGTATTTTCGAATGAACCACATACTGTTACATAGTTCCATTTGCAGTAAAAGACAGAACTGCCTTCTATATAAATTGCTTTGTGTTTTTATCTTAATTCAATCCACACATAACACAGAATAATTCAAAATGACACTACTGTGGGTTAGCAGACCATTTCATGCCATTGCATTCTAAATTCATCCTCAATGGCTCCATATTCATTTCAACGAGTTTATATAATTCCTTTATATCGGTCACGTAGTAAGTTTATTCGTTGTGGATATTTTTGGAAAGTTACAATAACATTTTTTTTTATTTCCATTACCCAGTTTTCGAGACTTTTCAGGTCCGTCTCCAGTTGATGCATGCAGATGATTCTTTTGGCGAAATTCTGGGTACTGCTCCATACAGCGTTATGGGCGGTAGTGGTGTTAACACATCCACCTGGCAGGTACCATTTACAGTGCCTGTCTGCCATAGGATGAGGCACTACTCACCTAAAACACAGAGCGTCATCAGAAGCCCCCCCCCCCCCCAATCATCTGCTGGATGCTGGTGAGCTATGGCAGCTCGGTAATGAAAATCGAATCTGCCAACTGGATGTTAAGGGCAATACTGCCCATACTATTGCATAAATCAGTCTTTAGTACCGAGCGTCATGATAGAAACGTAAAAGCGTAAGCTTCTACTCGGCTTATCTGATAAGCCTAGAAAGGCTCTAAAATTAGTTCATGAAAATAATTTTTTTTATTTTATTTCATACATGACTGGTCGCAATTATCGGCATTTGTGATCAAACAGGTATTATTCAGTGAACTTATTTGGGGATCACATATGAAATTTAAAAGCTCTTACAAATGCTAGAAAGTGCGAAAACAAAACACTCGGTACAACTGCTGACGCCTAATAGTTTAGCTAGGCGAATCCTGTTACTCGTGGAGTGCAGCTCCTCGCTATGACTGGAAATGCGTCTCCGCACTTACACTCTAAAGAGACATGATGTTAAATCGAAAAACTGACGGTCGCTTTTGCGATACGTGCCAGGTCCCATCAGTATGCTTATGTTCTGGTTGGCTTAAATGGTTCAACTCCAGTTTACACAGAGGGCCTGTTAAGGCGCTGACTTCGAAAGTATTCAACCCAGGTCAGGTTCCAATTCTGCTACTCAAATTCATCATTTGTTTGGTACGTCAGGCAGTCTGGTTGAGGTATTTAGGCAATTTCCCACATTAGAATTGGCGAATTTTCGGCTGGTTCTCAATCTCCACCCCTGAAATACAAGACAGAATGTTTAGGAAGTGTAAACACGGAGAATTTATGCGATTCACACGTTAAATTTGTACTCTGCATTCCTCCCCAATGATAAAGGAATATCTTCAACGCCATCCGTCCATAGAAACTAGTGCCAGATCTACAATGAACAGGACTTGATTTGCGCTTTTCTCACATGACATCCTGAAACTCAAAGTCCAGGGGAAGGAGGTGGAACCACTGTTTCTCGAATGCTTTGAGCCTTCAAACAGCACCACACCAACGTTTATTGACTTTAGTAGATTATACGGCGTACGAAACAAAAATTTGTGACTGTGCTGATTTCTTGAGTGTGATATATTTGATGGAGTGTCATCGTCAGCAGTGTCAGTAAATTCACAAGTTTCCCACGGAAGTGTGTTGGAACCCTTGTTGATCATTTATACTAATGACCTGGAAGACAAAAATAATGAGCCCAAACTTTTCGCAGATTATGCAGTTATCTGTAATAAAGTACTATCTGAAAAAAAGAACTGCAGAAATATTACATGAGATTTGATAAGATTTCAAAGTGGTGCAAAGAATGGCAATTTGCTTTGAAATTACAGAACGTAAAACTATGCACTTCAATGAGGCACAACTGAAACCAGTCAACTCATGTAAATAGCTGAGTTTAACACTTGCTAAGAATGTGGAATGAAATTATCAAATAGGCTTAGTCGTAGGTAAAGCAGGTTTCAAGTTTCTGTTCATTGGCAGGATACTGGCAGGAGACTGGTTACAATACAATTGTGCTACTGGGAAATGGAGTCAGCCTACAGAGGAGACTGCTTGCAAAACATTTGTGCGTCCCATCTTGAGACTGATACAAAGGACGGCACGAATGGTCAAAAGTTTGTCAAAATCACATGTCACCGTCACAGAACGCTGAAAAATCTGAACTGGTATTCTCTTGAATACAGACAAATTACCCCGCGAAAGCCTGCTTTTAAAAAAACCGTATTATGAGAGCACCAAGCGATAGTCTTCGGCCCCGACGTACCGAACGTGCAAAGATAGTCAAGACAAGTTAGACACATTACAGAACGCAGAGAGGAATCTAAGCAGTCCTTCTTCCCACACTGCATAAGCGATTGGGACAGTATGAAATCCTGACTTGGTAAATACCCTCTGTCATGCACTTTACATTGGACTTTAGAGTATACAGTGTGTCCCAGGAGGAATGGTCAACATTCAGGGGTTTGAGAGGAACAAACATCTGAAGCAAAAAAACTTCACGTGGACAAATAACCGCCGTATTCCGAATAGTGTCGGAGATAGAACACATTTAATGTACATTGTTATTTTATTTTCTACAGTAGTCATTATACAGGGTGTTACAAAAAGGTACGGCCAAACTTTCAGGAAACATTCCTCACACACAAATAAAGAAAAGATGTTATGTGGACATGTGTCCGGAAACGCTTAATTTCCATGTTGGAGCTCATTTTAGTTTCGTTAGTATGTAATGTACTTCCTCGATTCACCGCCAGTTGGCCCAATTGAAGGAAGGTAATGTTGACTTCGGTGCTTGTGTTGGCATGCGACTCACTGCTCTACAGCACTAGTATCAACCACATCAGTACGTAGCATCAACAGGTTAGTGTTTATCACAAACGTGGTTTTGCAGTCAGTGCAATGTTTACAAATGCGGAGTTGGCAGATGCCCATTTGATGTAGGGATTAGCATGGGGCAATAGCCGTGGCGCGGTACATTTGTATCGAGACAGATTTCCAGAACGAAGGTGTCCCGACAGGAAGACGTTCGAAGCAATTGATCGGCGTCTTATGGAGCACGGAACATTCCAGCCTATGACTCGCGACTGGGGAAGACATAGAACGACGAGGACACTTGCAATGGATGAGACAATTCTTCGAGCAGTTGACGATAACCCTAATGTCAGTGTCAGAGAAGTTGCTGCTGTACAAGGTAACGTTGACCACGTCACTTTATGGAGAGTGCTACGGGAGAACCAGGCACTATCAGCAACTGATTGGCCTCCACGGGTACACTTCTGCGAATGGTTCATCCAACAATGTGTCAATCCTCATTTCAGTGCAAATGTTCTCTTTACGGATGAGGCTTCATTCCAACATGATCAAATTGTAAATTTTCACAATCAACATGTGTGGGATGACGAGAATCCGCACACAATTGTGCAATCACGTCATCAACACAGATTTTCTGTGAACGTTTGGGCAGGCATTGTTGGCGATGTCTTGATTGGGCCCCATGTTCTTCCACCTACGCTCACTGGAGCACGTTATCATGATTTCATACGGGATACTCTACCTGTGCTGCTAGAACATGTGCCTTTACAAGTACGACACAACATGTGGTTCATGCACGATGGAGCTCCTGCACATTTCAGTCGATTGCTTCTCAACAACACATTCGGTGACCGATGGATTGGTAGAGGCGGACCAATTCCGTGGCCTCCACGCTCTCCTGACCTCAACCCTCTTGACTTTCATTTATGGGTGCATTTGAAAGCTCTTGTCTACGCAACCCCGGTACCAAATTTAGAGACTCTTCCTGCTCGTATTGTGGACGGCTGTGATACAATACGCCATTCTCCAGGGCTGCATCAGCGCATCAGGGATTCCATGCGACGGAAGGTGGATGCATGTATCCTCGCTAACGGAGGACATTTTGAACAGTTCCTGTAACAATGTGTTTGAAGTCACACTGGTACATTCTGTTGCTGTGTGTTTCCATTCCATAATTAATGTGATTTGAAGAGAAGCAATAAAATGTTGTAACAATGTGTTTGAAGTCACGCTGGTACGTTCTGTTGCTGTGTGTTTCCATTCCATAATTAATGTGATTTGAAGAGAAGTAATAAAATGAGCTCTAACATGGAAAGTAAGCGTTTCCGGACACATGTCCACATAACACATTTTCTTTCTTTGTGTGTGAGGAATGTTTCCTGAAAGTTTGGCCGTACCTTTTTGTAACACCTTGTATTGTCAGGATTGCACGTGCACAGCGGTAAACATTACGACATGCGTTTTACAATGAATCAATTGAAAAACACGAATTTTTAACATATTTACTCTAAGCATTATTGTACACGTCACATTACAGCTGTTGTATAGCTCAAAATAAATGTTCGAATATCTCACCGTCAACTTTAATGCATTTGTGCTTTCTGGCGAGATCTAGTGTTACTTGTTTGAGTGTGTCTGTACGTTCCCTGACGAGCACAGCAGCGTTCATGATGCGACCAAGCAGTTCATATCGCGTATTCACCTTCCGTTTGTACAAGCTACATCCAGTGCAATAAATAACAATCTAATGGTGTAAGCTATGGTGATCTTGGTGGGCAGTAATTTTTCTACCACGACCAATCCAGCGATTAAAATAAGAGCGGTTGAGATGTTCCTCACACGTTTTGTAAAATGTGGAGGGACTCTGTCATGCTGTAAATACAATGCAGCCCGTGTGGCCAAAGGAACGGCCTCAAGGTATTCAACAAACTAATTTTCCAAAAAATTTAAGTAAATCTGTTCCGTCATTTTTTTTTTTTTTTTTTTTTTTTTTAAATTCCTGGTCCCTATCACGATACGTGCCCCACCAAACAATCGAAAAATGAACTGGCAAATTGGTTTTCCTGTGATCATCGATGATTGCGTATGACGTCTGTTGCCGATTCCACCCCGTGTAATCGTGACTTCGTCAGTGATTAGTACTAATGGAAGCAAATGATGAACGTCATTTAACCAGTGACAGAATTCAAATCGTGTAGCACTGTCGCCAATATGAAGATTGTTGACACGCTGTATGCGAAATGGGTACACGTTTCCGCATTTAATGTTCGCCATACGCGTCTTCGATGGGACACTGATACGTGCGGAAAGTCGGAGTGGGCTCCTAGCAGGACTACGCTGCATAATTTCAACAATAGGTTGCTGTTCCAATTCAGGTTGATGAACTATAAGCTCAGAAGAAAAATGGAAACTTTGAAGAATATCTGTGTCACACCATATGATGAAAACTTTGGTAAACACTCTACGATTAGGAAAGCGACAACGATATTCTTCGACAGCGTCGGGAGTTCTACCACAGCACAAGCCGTGAACACAAACCATATCTGCATAGCCTTCGTAAGTGTAGATGTGTGGCAAAGCCTGCCAAAGTACAGAGTCAACTGATGCTTCTCTCTCATGCACTCCAAATACCTCGCACTACTTCACTCACAATACACCATGGCCATTGCGCCTTCAACAGGCTAGTTTAAAGGCAGAAAAACAGCCCGAGCAAAGAAGCTGAAAGCAGCGAAGTAGGTCAGACTAGAATAAGACGTCGAAGGGGTTGGGTGGGTAGAACACATACATGCGCGCTACTAGCCCAAAAACAAATGTACACGAAATTTTTTTACCACGGAAATCTTTCGGAATAGAGCATCTGTATATGACGTGTTTTGCTTCAAATGAGCGCTATTATATCTCTGAATGTTTACCATTCCTGTTGGAATCTTTTGCGTGAGTTACATAGGCACAGATATAGACCTTAGGTAGATGCCCTGAAAGGCGGTATAAAAAGAAAATACGAGCGTACATTCAGAGACCAAAGCTGAAGGTGTGGGGAAAGCAGGTAATACTGCGGCAACGGGAGCTGGAGTGGCTCTGATGATAGGGCGGTTGGCTCCAGTCGAAGGGCACGGCAGAGCGTAGATTGTTCTCTGTTCTAATTTCCCGCTGGCCGCCCAAGGCCGGCTCGCCTGCTGCCTCGACTTTCAAGGAGGTCAGAGGTCGACGTGGCGAGGTGCTGGTCACACTGCGCCTCCCGCGCACCGGACGCGAACAACAGATGCAGCGCGTCCGCCTCCGTTCTGCCACGTGGCGTCCTATACGTAGTACCTACTAGCGTCACAAGAAATAAATTTAAGGGGTCGGTGGAAAAGTGCTAACCTACAGGATCAGCTTTTGTGTTCCTGCATGTTATATATTTAGTTACATCAAAGACACGAATAGATACATAGTAAGACAAAGCAGTTTTTATATTGTAGGCAGCACTTGCTAGCGGTAATAAGGAATTACTCACCAGCGTGAGGTGCATTTGAAAACAAAGTGATGAGACTAATCGCTACTGAAGTTTTCACTTTTAAGTCTCGGGATCGTTTAGTCGATGCGGCAGCGTTTTGAAGATGCTAGATGACAGACGCTATTTAAGAGAGGCCGTGCATCATAGGGAGTTTTACTATTAAAGAGAGTACCTTCCGGCAGGGGTCTGTCAACACATTACTTCGTACCACATAGGTCTCTCCACACAACGCAAGGTGGTTTGGTGAGTAAATATTTGTAGATGGATTAAACGAGAATGACGAACGAAGCAAGGCGGACATATGACTATCACAAGCAAAGACCCTCCTCTTTAGAAGTAGTCTACAAAATAGTACCAAACACAGACCTCAACTTGCGAAAGAAGTTTCTGACATAGGCCTGAAGCACAGCACTCTTCGGAAGTGAACCATGCACTGGGAGAAACCTGGATATGTAGTGATACAGAACGATGCCGAAAATTAACTGAACTGATAAGACGACGAATGACGGTTTTCTCTGAAGAATCGGCAAGACAGGGGATATGTGGAAAATACTGACGGGATGAAAGGGCAAGATGGCTGAAGGAAGTAAGATTAGAGCGTAACGTTCCGTCGACGAAAAGTCTCAGAGATGAAACATAAGCTCAGAGTATGCAAGAATATGGAAAGAATTCGACCTTCTCCTTTCAAAGAAACCGTCGCGGCATTTGCCTTACACGTTTCAGGGAAATCGCAGAAACTCTAAATCTGAATCAATGAACGGTGTTTGAACTATCGTCCAGCGTGTTAACCACTGCATGATGACAGGACATGTGTTGAGCACGTCAGGTAACAACTTCCACGGTACCAGAAAAGCAGCAGAGTGCAAAACCTGTGGAGGTAGAACACTGGAATATATGCATACAAAAAGTAACTGAAGTTGAAGTGTTACTCTAGTATGAAGAGTTGGCATAGGAGAGAGAATCGTGGAGATCCGCATCAAATGGGGCAGAAGATTGTCGGGGAAAAATTGGCGGAAAACCAGTTCTGCGTTGTTTTTTTTGTGAAAGTTTTTTCTGCAATAACGATAGAAGGATGTCCAGTCAGGTGATCAGATAATATAGCTAACAAATAATAGGTGCGGTTAACTTGTGTTATTATTCTGAGAAAAATCTGGAGGAGGAAATATCATTAAAAAAAAAGACGTTGAAGCGTTTTCTTAAGACTCGTGTTATTCCATGCCATTCATTGAGTCACGCAACGGTCTGCCCTCAACAACGAAGATGAACGTGAGAATTGCGTGCGCCTGTCTGTTAGCATAACAATGATAAACAACTGCTTAAACAGACAGTATTCTCTCTGCTTACGTCGGGCGACCGCACCGTACTAACTTGAGCAAAATGTGCAGCGCTATTACGTAATGCAAGGTGCAGTACTGCAACAGGAACAGAATGTTCTGCACTGAACCTGTTCATAAACTACAGTTCGGTAGAGTATCGAATGCCTTTCGGAATCCAAAGACCACCGCGTCAACGTGGATGCCGTCTACTGCGCTCTGTCCCGCGGGCGAAACGAACAAGTTCAGTTTCCTAAGATCTCTGTTTATGGATTCCATGTTGATTTTTATAGAGGAGACTTTCGTTTTCTATTAACGGCATGATCCATAGGGACAAAACCTTTTCCGTAATTCTACAACACACTTATAAGCGATATAGGCCTATAACTGTGTGTATCTGTCCGAAGACATGGCTCTGAGCACTATGGGACTCAACTTCTGAGGTCATTAGTCCCCTAGAACTTAGAACTAGTTAAACCTAACTAACCTAAGGACATCACACACATCCATGCCCGAGGCAGGATTCGAACCTGGGACCGTAGCGGTCTCGCGGTTCCTGGCTGCAGCGCCTAGGACCTTGTCCGAAGACAGAAATTACGTTTACTTTTTCCAGTCGCTTGATACACTGTTCCCCTTTGATAAACCGCTGCTAGAAAGGGACAGGACCTTTCTTATACTCCCTGTAGAATTATACAGATATATTATCAGGTCCAGATTGACGATTTTAATTGATTTTCTGTTCCGCGATCATTGATCTTAACGCCTGACATTCTAGTGTTCTTAACGGTGGCTGGCAGGAGGAACCGTCTTATGGTCTTCGGTGGTAAAAGAATTTCCGAAGACCGGTTTCAGTATTTCTGTCTTGTCTGTAACTTAAGTTTTGGTGCTTACGGTCACTGAGCGACGGAACGGATCATTTCGATCTGCTTACGGATTTTATGTAAGATCAAAACTTCTTCGTGTTTTTAGTTATCTCAGTTTGCAACTTTCCACTTTTGATTTAACTGAACGCGTTTCACATAGAACTCCTTGCGCTTATTTTTGTTTAGATTAGATTTTTTGTTTCACTTAAATGCGTTGTTCTCTCTGCGTTTGCAGCAACTTACTAACACGGCTATTTAACCGAGTAGGTCTTTCCCATTATTCACAACCTTACTCGTCACTGAGGTCTATGGCATACTGTTGTTGTTGTTGTTATTGTTGTTGTTGTTGTCTTCAGTCCAGAGACTGGTTTGATGCAGCTCTCCATGCTACTCTATCCTGTGGAACCCTCTTTATTTCCGAATAACTACTGCAACTTAGATCCTTCTGAATCTGCTTAGTGTATTTATCTCTTGGTCTCCCTCTACGATTTTTACTCTCCACTCTTCCCTCCAGTACTGAATTGGTAATCCCTTGATGCCTCAGAACATGTCCTACCAACCGATCCCTTCTTCTAGTCCAGTTGTGCCACAAATTCCTCTTCTCCCCAATTTTATTCAGTACCTCCTCATTAGTTACGTGATCTGTTCATCTAATCTTCAGCATTCTTCTGTAGAACCACATTTCGAAAGCTTCTATTCTCTTCTTGTCTAAACTGTTTATCGTCCATGTGTCACTTCCATACATGGCTACATTCCATACAAATAATTTCAGAAAAGACTCCCTGACAAATCTATACTTCATGTTAACTAATTTCTCTTCGTCAGAAACGTTTTCCTTGTCATGGCCTGTTTCGGCAAACCTAAAAGTTTTTATTTCTTCTCCATGGATTTTAATTCCTACTCCGAATTTTTCTTTTGTTTCCTTACTGTTTGCTCAATATACAGATTGAATAACATCGGGGATAGGCTACAACCCTGTCTCACTCCCTTCCCAACCACTGTTTCCCTTTCATGCCCCTCGACACTTATAACTGCCATCTGGTTTCTGCACAAACTGTAAATAGTCTTTCGCTCCCTATATTTTACTCCTGCCATCTTCAGAATCTGAACGAGAGTATTACAGCCAATATCGTAAAAAGCTTTCTTTAAGTCTACAAATGCTAGGAACATAGGTTTGCCTTCCATTAAACTATCCCGTAAGTTAGTCGTAGGGTCAAGCATTGTCTCGCGTGTTCCAACATTTCTACGGAACCCAAACTGATCTTCCCCGAGGTCAGCTTCTATCACTTATTCCATTCGTCTGTAAAGAATTCGTGTTAGTATTTTGCAACCGTGATTTATTAAACTGATAGTTCGGTAATTTTCATTCCTGTCAACACCTGCTTTCATGGAATTGGAATTATTATATTCTTCTTGAAGTCTGAAGGTATTTCGCCCGTCTCATACATCTTGCTCACCAGATGGAAGAACTGTCATGACTGGCTCTCCCAAGGCTATCAGCAGTTCTAATGGAATGTTGTCTTTTCTCAGTGCCTTGTTTTGAAATAGGTCTTTCAGTGCTCTGTCAAATTCTTCACGCAATATATCTCCCATTTCATCTTCATCTACGTCCTCTTCCATTTCTATAATACTGTCCTCAAGCACATAGCCCTTGTATAGACTCTCTATATACTCCTTCCACCTTCCTGGTTTACTTCCTTTGCTTAGGTCGGGGTTTCCATCTGAGCTCTTGATATTCATACAGGTGGTTCTCTTTTCTCCAAAGGTATGTTTAATTTTCCTGTAGGCAGTATCTAAACCCTAGTGATACATGTTTCTACAGCCTTATATTTGTCCTCTAACCACCCCTGCTTAGCCATTTTGCACTTCCTGTCCGTCTTGTTTTTGAGACGTTTGTAGTCCTTTTCGCCTGCTTCATTTACCGCAGTTTTGTATTTTCTCCTATCATCAGTTAAATTAATTATCTCTTCTGTTACCCAAGCATTTCTACTAGCCCTCTTTTACCTACTTGATCCTCTGCTGCCTTCACTATTTCATCTCTCAAAGCTATCCATTCTTGTTGTCTGTTACTCTTGCTAAGCAAAAAGAGCTTCCTCGTAGAATTTTAAAATAATTATGTGCACCACACACCTGAAAATGGTCTGATAGGTTTCTGGTTCTCAGGCTCATCTCTACATCCTCTTAAAGTGAAACTGTTTTCCAAGATCACTCATCGATAGGGCTGTTTACCGATCTCAAAAATATTTGGCTAAAAAAACCGATTCATCGCATGAACATAAAAAGGAGAGTATATAGAAAACTCCGTTAGCATTAATAAAATAATTTCGCAAGTTTGAAGAATTACTGTACACCGCAGAACCGCCACACTAAAAAAATGCCGCCCTACAGCATCCTCTAGTCTAATCCAGGAAGTACCAGAAGGACCAGGGTGACAGCAACGATCATTCGAAGAACCAAAAATGATAGTAAACACGAGCTCTACAACGCATACCTTAATGAGCTATGAGAACTGGTTCAGTAAATGGACTGTGTTTCACAGTAGCTAAGACGAACAAATGCTCACAGCTCTTTAGGTGTGGATTTTAGAGCCCCTGTCTGCTAGACATTTTTGCTTCTAATGATTGTTCCCCTGAATACTGAGCATTCTTCTTGGGACACCTTGTATTTAAACTGTTCAAATATGTCTAGCTTGCAGACCCTCCCCCCGCCTCTGCGTATCTGTACGTGTCTTGACAGACATTGTTTTATCAAGTACATTTGTAATTTTGAACTTACTCTCCTGATAGCGAGTGGGCCACGAAAGTTTACGACTACACTGTAGTGAGGCCAAGATCATTGCCATCATTGTTCTCTGCAGCTAACCTTTCGCCCAATAAAGGTATTCTAATAATAAAGTAACTTTCGGAATGGGTCATATGCCCTCGGATGGGAAGAAGAGGGGAACTCTTTTGAAAATGGAAGTAGCTGGATCGATGTGTCAGCGACTACAAAGAAATACTTGTCTCGTGTTCGGAGAAGGACTGAAGAGATTACGAGTCCCATGCAGCTCATACGTATGTATACGGTGCTGTAAGGATCGATTCGACAGCCTGTTTAAGATGTTAAACAACTACCTTCAAGTCATGGATGTTGCAATTAGTGGCTGCCGCAATATCTATTTCCACGACACAAGCAACAGCAAATATCAAGGTCACAGCGTTAAGCAGGGTTTATGACCACTCAAAGGAAACTACCAGTCTTGACTTTACCCTCTGCTATTTACAAAGGTGAGGAGAAAAAACGTAACCAATGCCCCGGCCTGCACATTATTCACTGAATATACACGCACTGCATTACACTCATTTGAAGGCAGCAAAACAACAGTGGAAACCCAATGGCTCAAAAAGAATTCTGCATATGTTCCTTTAACAAAAGTCAGAAATATTCTTCAATACCCTGGACAGCAGAAATTCGTTACATATTACCAGCTGTCTAATAGCGTTAAAAGTAAATCTAACAGTAGAGCGCGCTGCGGCTCTGATCGTGAACGAGAGAATGTGGCTTGTGTACACAGTCCAGTATATGTATGAGAGTAGTAAAGTCATTTCAAGATTACAGTGTGCGTGCTGTCACCTCACGGCAAGAGGAGTTAACACCGAAGTTGCCTGCCGAAATGGGGTACACAGCAGCAACTGTTGTGTGATAAGACATTGAATATCTTGCTGCAAGTTGTCAATACCGACAATCACTGCTACTTGCAAATTATGGATCGTAGATGACCCGAGAAAAAGATATCTGCGCACTACCTTCTTGGAAGCAACTGGGAAGGCTGCACTGACCAAGACAGACCCCAAAACTATCTACACATGATGACTACTAAGCGTCCATTACTAAGATCTGTCAATCCCTCTCTCTCCCGGCACCGTGGTGCGGGAAAAAGTTGGCCAAGGGAACACCTGGATTGTAACCTGGACCAATGGCATCGGGTACCCTTCACTGACGAGTGTGCAGAACTACTTCAAAAAAGGTGTCGAGGTGACCTGGTACCAATGAACGATTGAGGCATGCATTTCTACACTTTCAGCAGCATAGATATGCGAAATAGTTTATTAAAAGTATTTAAGATCAGATACAAATACTTCGTTATTTTTCTACTTCAAATGTACCTCAAAAGGGTTTCAAACAGAAGTATTTAAGTACAAAATCCAAAATACCTATATTTAAAATACTTTTATTAATTTAAAATACCTTAGTGATCATTTTACATACTATTTATTTCACTGATTTAACACCAGTAATTGTTCAAATACTTTATCTTCCATGTTCCTATTACATGGCCTCATTATTACTCCACCAAAGGAAAACAGTCATTCAACAGGAGCAGTACAAGTCTTATATTTACGGAAATTTTTTTTTCACAGTTGGACATCCAAAATGTTATTATGTTTTAAATATTGCAGTGTTTCCAGATCTATTACAGTGATGCCACTATTACTGGCTACAGAAGAATGAAAAGTCCTCAAGAAACATAAGATTCAACCTTCTTTTATCAGAACTTTCAAGTACTTTTTCTTGTTTCATCTTCCACACTATTCAAATAAACATTTCTTTAATGTGTTCTCTGCTAGCCTTCAGTGTCCATTTTACTTTGAAAAAAGTATAAAATATGGATGTTAATATGCTATCCTTTACTTTTGGGTGCTCTAATTTATAGAAACTCTCAAAACACATATTAAGACGTTAATAACTTCTATCAGCACATCATAGTGCGTAGGTTTATCAACTTGCAAGCTGCTTAGCATTCTTAGAATTCTCATTAGTCCTGGCAGACGACATCCATATTGGGTATCTTTGTCCCCTTCTATGCTCCTGATGCCGCCAGCAACAGGTTTTGAACAGCTTATGCAATCATTAGGAAATTAATTTCTTTTTAAGTTGCTAATCTGACTTTCCTTAAAGTTTTATTTAGAGTATTCTTGACTATGAGTAGATCTTTAATGGAATTTTAGTATGAATTCCATTGTGTTTGACATGGCTATGCTCACGATTTTTCCAGTTGATTCTAAATAGGTTTCACAATCTTTCGGACACTCTTAACGAAGATTAAAAAGTGTTTGACATTTCCATGACTGAGTCATTTTTTTACACTAATTACTTTGAAATCTAGCCTTATAAACATCTCTTGAAACTATTAAATGTAATGTATGACCTCGATTCCTTCTCCATTCAGTTCCTTTCGCGTCGGATAATTTCGGTGCGCTTTACATTAAACAGACAATAATGGTAAACATATAACGTGTACTCAAGTATTACTGTCATTTGCAATAATTAGGGTCATGATCGTATTCATTTTATAGATATACCTTTAGCGCTTATTGCGCCATCTGTATCCGTCATGGAACTGCTTTTGTTTAAACAAATGACTCACTGAGTGTAATTTAAAAATTCAAGAGGAGCATTTAGCATTTTACAAATACAAAATGTTGATGTTTTAAGTATTTCAAATAAAATATAAAATGCTTTTCGAAAAAATACTTCAAATGCAAAATATGAAAACGTATTTTGGGTTGTGTATTTGCATATGAAATACATGTATTTCCCATAATGCACATCTCTCTTCAGCTGCGAGATGGGGCACTACACTACTGTTGAAACTCTCAGGGCCTCGTCGCGGAAAACCACCTCACACGCCGTCCAAGAGTGGCACAGGCTCCAGCAGCAACGTCTCGACAAGACACAGCTTGGCGTAACTCAACGTTACCGAGCACAGTACAGAAATGAGTATTTTGGTTATTGTTATGCGTTTATTCCACAGAATATTTCTGTCATTCTCATTTCAAAATGGTTATTCCTTCTTTTGCTATGCGTTTATTTCATAGAACATTTCTATCATCCTAATTTCATAACGCTTCTTTCTTTCCCTGCTCTCTGTAAAACTAAGCTCGCACAATTCACATATATGAACGTGGCGCAAAGCTTTGAGCAGATTAGTAGCCTTTAAGTGTGCCTTCCTAAGCTTTTCACGAGCACTCGGGAGAATCGTAGTCTCCAGAATCCTCATACTTCTGCATCCGTTAAAAGACCAGATGGAGCCTTATGTAAAATTACTCCATTCCTACTTAAAAAAAAAAAAAAAAAAAAAAAAAAAAAAAAAAAAAAAAAAAAAAAACCTTGGGGCATCAATCCCCGTTTGCCATCAGGATTTAAGTGATCTGTGGTTTCCGCTACGTCGATTAAGCCAAATGCCGAGATAGCTCCTCTGAAACAAACACAGCTGACTTCCTGACTTCCTTCACCATCACTCCGCAATACGAGCTTCGTTCCCAATTACCTTGCTGAGAAACAATAAAACCTAATCCAGTTTTCTTCTGATAACATTACTTGTGAGTGAGAATCACGCATCTTATTTATTTTATTGCTGTTCATGCCACGGGTGACAAGTCGGTTTCGCAGAGGGATAATTTTAGCTGTTTATTAGACACACTCTTTACTTCACTGGATAACATCAGCGAACTTAACGAGTATTAACAATGGCTAGGCGTGCTGGAACTGCTGCTGTCTAAACGGATATCAACTCGACTCTGCTTACCATTAAGAGAAGCAAAGCAGTGCGATGCAATACGCTTTCATTTGTAAAACTAAACTTCAGTTTGCTAACTATCTGGCCAACACATAAAAAGAGGCCCAACTGTTATTTCCGTGGTTTTAACTGCACTGGGATGACAAAGCTCATGGGATAGCGGTATGCAAATATACTGATGGAGGTAGTATCGCAAACACACGGTATAAAAAGGAATTGCAGTGGCGGAGCTATCATTTGTACTCAGGTGATTAATGTGAAAAGGTTTCGGAGTGATTATGGCTCCACGACGGGAATTAACAGATTTTGAAGGCGGAAGTGTAATTGGAGCTACACGCACGGGACATTCCATTTCGGAAATCGTTAGGGAGGTCAATCAGTGTCAAGAGAGTGCTGAGAAAACCAATTTTCAGTCATTATCTCTCACCACGCATAACAAGGTGGCCGACGGCTTCGTGTGACGAGCGAAAGCGGCTGCGTTTGTGTAGAGTTGTTAGAGCTAAAGAACACGCAACACTAGGTGAAATAACCATAAAAATCAAAGTGTGACTTACGACGAACGTATTCGTTAGGGCAGTGCGGGGAAATCTGCCATTAACAGGCTATGGGAGCAGACGACCAACCCTAGTGCCTTCGCTAACAGCACGACATCACCTGCAGCGCCTCTCCTGGACTCGTAGCCATACCGGTGGGACCCTAGACTACTGGGAAACCGTGGCCTGCTCAGATGAGTCCAGATTTCAGTTGGTAAGAGCTGACAATAGTGTTTGAGTGTGGTGTAGAGCCCTTGAAGCCATGGACCCAAGTTGTTAGCAAGACACTGTGCCAGTTTGTGGAGTGTCCATAATTGTGTCGACTGTGTTTACATGGAATGGACTGGGTCCTATGGTCCAACTGAACCGATCATTGACTGGAAATGGGTATTTTTAGCTACTTCGAGACTATCTGCAGTCGTTCATGGGTGGAATTTTTATGGATGACAATGCGGCATGTATGGGGCATAATTGAGAGGTGAATTCGTGCACAGAATCCTGCACCGGCATCTTTTTCGGAATTATGGACGTCTATAGAGGCAGCCTGGCTCAGTATTTCTGCAAGGGAGTTCCAAGGACTTGTTGAGGCCCTGCGACGTCAAGTTGCTGCACTAAGCCGGACAAAAGGACGTCCAACACGGTATTGGGAGGTTAACTCATGACTTTTCTCCTCAGTGGATTATGCCACCTCACTCAGTTAGAATGTAATCACGTAGCAAATGAGGGCGACCCTTCTAGTCTCAATCTTGTCACCGCTGGAACTTTCATTCCAATGCAAGACGGACTCAGTACAAAAGCGTCAGAAGAATCGAGAACCAATGTCATCAGAGAGCTCTAGTTCTCTGCAATTAATCAATCGATTTGTAAAACACCATGTCGATTCTGTAGATGATTCCATACATCAAGATGAATTTGTGGCTGCTGAGAGGGTACCGGGTCGCAATGACAGGTAAGGCGTGAGACTTCCACTTTCGTTTGTTTTCATCAACTGAAGTCTAAGATAGGTTATTTTGTCATTAATTATTTGTGTTCTTCCTCTCCCTAGCTATTTCTCCACTCCTCGGCGGATGCAGTGGTGGCTTATCTGTAAATATCGGTACATGTATGATTCCATGTTGATCATGGAAACCTGTGTATTTTTGTTACCGTTTGAGCTTTGCAAACGTTGAGGCTTTCATGGCGTCGGCATATGGGATGGGTCTCCTTGGTTATCACATTCGGACCGATGTTTACGCATGCGGAAATTCTTCGGCTAAGAAGCTGCACTTCCATCTGTGGAGTAAATTCGTGCTACTTATCTGTGCGCATTTTCCAGCAAGCATTTGACCCTTTATGGCTAATACTCCAACCTGCAGAGCAATTGTCAAAAAAACCTCGAACTTCCTTGAAAAATGAGGTGGTGCACCTCTTGCTACTAGTAAACCATCCCATCTCAGTCACCTTCATCGATCTGTGGAATTAAGCTTATCCAGATACACAATACCAGTGACAGCACGCTCAGCACCACTGAAAGTTGTCATTTTAACTTTGATGGCGGAATGGGGTTCTGATGCACTGCGTGAATCAAACTTGAGATTGTTGCTACAGAGTGGCACATCTATCGATTCTATAAGTTATCTCAATAAATATATGTCTATATTATTCCAGAGTTGTAAAATCTTTTTATCTCACGAGACTCAGAGCGCCATAGACACGGGTTCCCAGGTAGATGCCGTGTTTCTTGACTTCCGCAAGGCATTCGATACAGCTCCCCACAGTCGTTTAATGAACAAAGTAAGAGCATATGGACTATTAGACTAATTGTGTGATTGGATTGAAGAGTTCCTAGATAACAGAACGCAGCTTGTCATTCTCAATGGAGAGAAGTCTTCCGAAGTAAGAGTGATTTCAGGTGTGCCACGGGGGAGTGTCATAGGACTGTTCCTATTCACAGTATACATAAATGACCTAGTGGATAACATCAGAAGTTCACTGAGGCTTTTTGCGGATAATGCTGTGGTATATAGAAGAGGTTGTAACAATGGCAAATTGTACTGAAATGCAGGAGGATCTGCAACGAATTGATGATGCATGGTGCAGGGAATGGCAATTGAATCTCAATGTAAACAAGTGTAATCTGCTGCGAATACATAGAAAGAAAGATCCTTTATCATTTAGGTACAATATAGCAGGTCAGAAACTGGAAGCAGTTAATTCCATACATTATCTGGGAGTACGCATTCGGAGTGATTTAAAATGGAATGATCATATAAAGTTGATCATCGGTAAAGCAGATGCCAGACTGAGATTCACTGGAAGAATCCTAAGGAAATGCAATTCGAAAACAAAGGAAGTAGGTTACAGTACACTTGTTCATCCATTGCTTGAATATTGCTCACCAGTTTGGGATCCGAACCAGATAGGGTTGATAGAAGAGAGAGAGAAGCTCCAACGGAGAGCAGCGTGCTTTGTTGCAGGATCATTTAGTAATCGTGAAAGCGTTACGGAGATGATAAGCTCCAGATGAAGACTTTGCAGGAGAGACGCTCAGTAGCTTGCTACGGGCTTTTGTTGGAGTTTCGAGAACATACCTTCACCGAGGAGTCAAGCAGTATATTGCTCCCTCCTACGTATATCTCGCGAAGAGACCATGAGGATAAAATCAGAGAGATTAGAGCCCACACAGAGGAATACCGACAATCTTTCTTCCACGAACAATACGAGACTGGAATAGAAGGGAGAACCGATAGAGGTACTCAAAGTACCCTCCGCCATGCACCGTTAGGTGGCTTGCAGAGTATGCATGTAGATGTAGATGTAGAAGCTACTTACCTATTATATTAGATACATCAATGTAGGTGAGATAAATATCGTAATAGTTTCAACCTTTGGAACTTTTTATCGTTTCTTTTTCAATCTAGGGCCTAGGAAGGCAAAATTCTAGGGGAGCTAAAGGGTGGGAAAAATTAATTTCAAATCAAACAGCGGAAAAAATGAGCAAATAAGGAGAAAAAATGGAAAAGAAGGAAAATTAAAACATCGATTTGTTTTCAAAAGCATACGGAACAGTTACATAATTCATTCGCGCCCGAAAACAGTTTCACACCTTTGTTAGTCTTATTTTCTTGAATTTAAATAAAGTTACTAATGGATGCCAAATTTGGTTGCACTGGTATTGACGCCTTGTTTAAAATGTTCAGCACATTCTTCCTATTTCAATAATCTTTGGCGATTTCAAAAATAGAAGACACAGAATAAGAGGAATTAAGGACAAACCATGAAAATTGAGGAGTGTCCCCAGAAAATGAGGACGTCTGCTCACCTCAGTTTAATGATTAAAACTATAACACGAGATTTGTATTGTTGTTGGATGTTGATGTTTGTGGTGGTGGTGTTAAGACACTACTAGCCTAAGATTGGGTTCCGAGGTGGTAATGCATGAATCCATGTGTGAAATGTGATCTCGCGTAAAAGAGAACGGTTTGTTAAACGTTGCCGCAGATGACGTACTTGACTAGTCTACAATATGTTTCCAGGGAGGCAACAAGTAAGTTTGCGTTGATTTGAGATTTTGCGCAAAGACGGAATCATTTGTTAAAACTTGCCCCGGACTGGACTAATGGGATTAAAGGCACCAATCTATGAGTCATCAATCCCTATATCGTATAAGCTACTAGCTGGGAAGAATCCTCAGAGGAAGGGCG
Source organism: Schistocerca gregaria (assembly GCF_023897955.1). NCBI lineage: Eukaryota > Metazoa > Arthropoda > Insecta > Orthoptera > Acrididae > Schistocerca > Schistocerca gregaria. The sequence continues at coordinate 497,595,929 of NC_064923.1, forward strand.
GAGAAGACTAATCCCGATGAACCTGATTACAAACGAGAATCAATAAAACCACAGATAGACGCAGTTAGAAGTATGTGAGGGATTAGAGGGTGAAAGTGGGCGAGTTGCTCAGGCCGCAAAGCAGGCGGATGCTCGCCTGGGTCCGCAGCTCGTGGTTCTCGCTTCCCGCGCCCGGGTTCGATTCCCGGCGGGGTCAGGGATTTTCTCTGCCTCGTGATGACTGGGTGTTGTATGATGTCAATAGGTTAGTTAAGTCTCGCGGTGGTCTCGCGGTTCTAGGCGCGCAGTCCGGAACCGCGCGACTGCTACGGTCGCAGGTTCGAATCCTGCCTCGGGCACGGATGTATGTGATGTCCTTAGGTTAGTTAGGTTTAACTAGTTCTAAGTTCTAGGGGACTGATGACCTAAGATGTTAAGTCCCATAGTGCTCAGAGCCATTTGAACCATTTGCTCGCCTGGGACATGTTATCTAATCTGCATCCAACCGTTGTTTCCTCACTCTCCTTTACCACAAGAAAACTAGTAACACGAACAAGTTTATAGAATCTCACGAAACAGAACAACATCGACGAGACAGTAAAAGAACGAAAGATGTAAAAGAAGAATTAAAAAGGTGGGAAGGGAAGGAGGAAGGGCGAACCACCAAGCAAGTGGAGTTATGGACCCACCGGGTTAGAGCAGGCAACGAGTCATCTCAACAGTCCCTCTACCTGTCGACGAGAGCAGTGTCCTACCTCACAGAGAGGAGTAGAAACCACTTTCACTGGTAAAACGTAAAACCATATCAGCTGCTTTGATATTGTCTGCTATCAAGTTTAAGGTTTTGCCACAATGTGGCCAGATTCGGGCAGTCTAACAGGATGTGAGCGAGGGTCAGACAGACACCACATAGAAAGTGGGGTGGATCTTCACACTGTAGGATATGGCCATGGATCAGTCAAGTGTGGCCAACGTGAAACTGGCAGAAATGATAGATTCCCTGTGAGAAGCACAAAGTCAAAACTGCCAGATGCTTGTGGTCCCCTTTTTTTGTGCTCGCAGTCTTTTCGTAGAAACCAGGGCACACTGATCCATTTTCCAAATCTCCAACAACGGATGCCGTAGAGTCGATCGAATGTCTTGTGTACACATTAAGATGGCCAACTGTCCAGCTTGACGATGGTCAGAAATAGAACTGTTGACTTTTTTTAAAATATCGAGAATCCAATATATCTACACTCCTGGAAATTGAAATAAGAACACCGTGAATTCATTGTCCCAGGAAGGGGAAACTTTATTGACACATTCTTGGGGTCAGATACATCACATGATCACACTGACAGAACCACAGGCACATAGACACATGCAACAGAGCATGCACAATGTCGGCACTAGTACAGTGTATATCCACCTTTCGCAGCAATGCAGGCTGCTATTCTTCCATGGAGACGATCGTAGAGATGCTGGATGTAGTCCTGTGGAACGGCTTGCCATGCCATTTCCACCTGGCGCCTCAGTTGGACCAGCGTTCGTGCTGGACGTGCAGACCGCGTGAGACGACGCTTCATCCAGTCCCAAACATGCTCAATGGGGGACAGATCCGGAGATCTTGCTGGCCAGGGTAGTTGACTTACACCTTCTAGAGCACGTTGGGTGGCACGGGATACACGCGGACGTGCATTGTCCTGTTGGAACAGCAAGTTCCCTTGCCGGTCTAGGAATGGTAGAACGATGGGTTCGATGACGGTTTGGATGTACCGTGCACTATTCAGTGTCCCCTCGACGATCACCAGAGGTGTACGGCCAGTGTAGGAGATCGCTCCCCACACCATGATGCCGGGTGTTGGCCCTGTGTGCCTCGGACGTATGAAGTCCTGATTGTGGCGCTCACCTGCACGGCGCCAAACACGCATACGACCATCATTGGCACCAAGGCAGAAGCGACTCTCATCGCTGAAGACGACACGTCTCCATTCGTCCCTCCATTCACGCCTGTCGCGACGCCAATGGAGGCGGGCTGCACGATGGTGGGGCGTGAGCGGAAGACGGCCTAACGGTGTGCGGGACCGTAGCCCAGCTTCATGGAGACGGTTGCGAATGGTCCTCGCCGATACCCCAGGAGCAACAGTGTCCCTAATTTGCTGGGAAGTGGCGGTGCGGTCCCCTACGGCACTGCGTAGGATCCTACGGTCTTGGCGTGCATCCGTGCGTTGCTGCGGTCCGGTCCCAGGTCGACGGGCACGTGCACCTTCCGCCGACCACTGGCGACAACATCGATGTACTGTGGAGACCTCACGCCCCACGTGTTGAGCAATTCGGCGTTACGTCCACCCGGCCTCCCGCATGCCCACTATACGCCCTCGCTGAAAGTCCGTCAACTGCACATACGGTTCACGTCCACGCTGTCGCGGCATGATACCAGTGTTAAAGACTGCGATGGAGCTCCGTATGCCACGGCAAACTGGCTGACACTGACGGCGGCGGTGCACAAATGCTGCGCAGCTAGCGCCATTCGACGGCCAACACCGCGGTTCCTGGTGTGTCCGCTGTGCCGTGCGTGTGATCATTGCTTGTACACCCCTCTCGCAGTGTCCGGAGCAAGTATGGTGGGTCTGACACACCGGTGTCAATGTGTTCTTTTTTCCATTTCCAGGAGTGTATATTGAAATAGTATAGTAGTCGTTTCCTATACATCGAAAAAAGTATCGATGTATCGATAGCAAGTACGTAGACGTACATGCACATAAAAATATCGGCTGGACATTGTAAATATAATGCAGGCTTTAGAGCTGTATATTTAAGTATTGGTTTATTATTATATATTCTATAAATCAACAAGCTTGCTGCCTGTCTAACCTCATTAGAGCAAGTATTGAAAGGAAAAGGATGCACATTCATACTTGGCGATAACCACTTTGCTAACAATGGTAACTGCATGCAAGTGGCATAACAAAAGGTGTCCAAAGGGTCCGTCGTTCGGTTTCGTCATGTATCGGATTTGTCCGGCAAAAACGCGTGATGAAGCTAAATGTTGCAGTTTTTGCTGGTGGCGCCGAATACCTCAGCATTTCCCGTCACACGTCTCTGGCCATAGCAACGACCAATCTAGATTTTTGTTCATTTTCAGCAACTGTTTTTTTTTATTGGAAAAATATCGATGTCAATATTTTATCAACTGCCCTAGTCAGAAACCCACAATCTTGGGTAGTCACAACCAACAGGTGTCTAGAGTACACTGGTCAACAGCCTGAAAACTACTCAGGGTGTTACTCCAGATTAATAATATCTCGCCAGTGCAACAACGACCGTGAAGGAGGATTTGAGTGATGGTCCCTAATTCTGCACTAAATACATTACATCCATTTGGCGGGGAGCATAGTTCACTGCACTCTGAGTGTATGCGGCGAAATACGTTCCCGAAGAGCTGTCAGTGCATGTCACTTCTGAATCCAGAAATGCGTCAAGGACGAGGACAAGGCAGCAAAAAACCATGGGGTCAACAGACTTTCAGCCAACCGATAGCATGGGGCAGATCCAAGGACACGGTACATACCATGGTTGCACACGCAATTGCTCCATGACAAGAGGTATGCTCCAGTACAAGAGGTGACAACAGGCTAAGTGGGAGCTCAGAGCAGAGACACTGTATGCAAACTGTGGCTGTGACTCCAATCCTGGGGCTCTGTTGTGGGAGGTGGATTTCCCTACTAGGAAAAAGGACATGGCACTTCAGATGCCAGAGGAGCACACGATGTGCACCGCTTAGTTGAGGAGCAGTTGTTGGCATCTGATCTGTGGTGGAGACAATCCAGCCTCCACAAGTCATTCCCATATAATTCTCGTTAACAAAAAGCATATGTCCTGAAGGTGATGCCAAGCCAAATGTCAGACCCCCATAAACGAGACGGAACAAGATCAAAGGTTTGTAATGCTAAAAAAGTGTAGAGTGGTCTACATCCCAGCTGATGTTACCGAAGCAGTGAAATCAACTAGGCATCAAGGACCAATTGCAAAATGCAATGACTCCAGCACATTGAGCAATTGGTCAGCAAGCTAGAGTTCTGGTTGTGGATGGACAGTATGATGGCAACCAAAGTGCAAGACTCACGTACTGTCAGCGAAAACAGGAAGCCATAGGTGACAGCCCAGGACTACATCTTTCATATGGCACCTTCCAGTCGGCATTCAGTAACACCCACAGCAGCGCCTAGACCACTGCACCCACTAGGAAAAGGGGCACACTCAATAGAGAGACCTACAGGGCCCATTATTTTATTATTTTGTAGATGGGGGCTACTGTAAGAGGCATCAACTTGAACCTGGAAAGTATGGCATGACAGTAAGTTCCGGACAAAAATTGGGAGCAGATCCTGGGAGATCCCCCTCATGTAGACCAATGAGAATGTGACTACTCATGCAACGCAATGAGGATGTGACGATGCCATGTGGTGTCATAAGCCTTCTGCAAGTTGAAGAAGGCAGCGACAAGATGTTGACGCCAGGTGAAAGGATAGTAGACTCCACTCTGACCAAGTTGTCAGCAGTAGAATGGCCTTTGCGAAAACCATCCTGGGATGGACCCATGAGATCTCGAGATTCAATGTACCAACACAGCCACCACCAGGTCAGAACGCATTCGAGCAATTTGCAGAGAATATTAGTGAGAGTAATAGGGAGGTAGCTGTCCATTTCAAGCGGGTGTTTACCTGGTTTCAATACTGGGATGGTCACACTTTCTCACCCCTGAGATGGGAACTCACCCTTGCTCCAGACACAGTTGAAGATGGCAAGGACGTGACATTGGCAATACACCGATAGGTGTTGGAGCATTTGGCTGTTGATGCAGTCTGGTGCTGGACCTATGCCAGGGCACAGGGCTATGGCACAGAGGAATCCTCACTCACTTAATAGAGCATTATATGACTCCAGGTGAGGTTGAGTGAATTCACTTCACCTGCTGTTTTGGGGCAGGAAATGCATGCTCACGATTCTCAGATGCAGGCGCTTCAGCATAATGCAGACAAAAATATTTGGCAACAGCATCTGGGTCAGTGCAGACAACACCATTCAGGGAGAAACTAGGCACACTTATGGAGGACTCGTGTCTGTAGAGGCATCAAACCTTTGCCCAGATCTGCAGAGGAGGAGTATACAGCCCAACAGCAGTAACATACTGTTCCCAGCACTCTTGTTTCTGTCGTTTTATTGGGTGGCTGACCTGGGCATGGAACCATCTAAAGGTAATGAGGGGCTCCATCTACGGATGTTGCTTATGGCATTGGACAGGCCATCTTCGATTTCTAATAGCCATGCTGATTTCTGAAATATACCAAAATAGTGTCTTCTGATGCGGGTGGGAAAGGGGGGGGGGGGAGATCCTGAGGAATAGGGGATCACTAAGTCAGCTGCTGACAGAATGGCTACTTTTGTGGTCTGGACAGATGTATCGATACCTCCATGTGGTGGAATGCTCAGGTCGACAACCTAGATGAAACCATCCCAATCAGCACTGCTGAGAGTCCGTCTGGGTGGAGACTCAGGTGAGTGATGTGATGGAGGGACAGGACGATCAGGAAATGGTCACTGTCACAGGTTATCATTGACTCTCCAATGGATGAAGCGTAGACGACCAGGGCTGCAAATTGAAAGATCAATGGCCAAATAAGATCCATATGCCACACTTAAGTGTGTGCAGACACAGGTATTCAAGAGAGAAAGATTGGGCTCTGTGCCCAAAGTTTAGACAGCTTTACCACGCCCAATGGTTGTAGTTCTACCACAGAAATTGTTGTGGTCATTGAAATCACTCGAAATGAAGAAGGGTGGATGGAGCTGAGAACTTAGTTTATACAAAACATTCTGAGATACTTCATCAGGAGGGAGATATACATTACAGGTGGTAAAGTCCATAGATGTCTTCACATGAATATCCACAGCCACCAACGCTCTGTCATAATAAGTTTGATTCTTTACATAGCCTCAGTCACCATGGACGGTAGGGGATTTGCAATAATAGGAACCAAGTTTCATAGAGGGTTATGCAGGAAGCAAGGAAAATGCATAAGAGATACACTATGTGATCAAAAGTATCCGAACGACCCAAAAACATACTTCTTTCATACTAAGTGCATTGTGCTGCCACCTACTGTCAGGTACTCCATATCAGCGACCTCAGTGGTCATGAGACATCATGAGAGCAGAATGGGCGCCCCGCACAACTCACGGACTTCGAGTGTGGTCAGGTGATTGGGTGTCCCTTGTGTCATACGTCTGTATGCGAGATTTCCACACTGCTAAACATCGTTAGGTGCACTGTTTCCGATGTGAAAGTGAAGTGGAAACATGAAGAGCCACATACAGCACAAAAGCGTACAGGCTGGCCTCGTCTGTTGACTGACAGAAACCACCGACAGTTGAAGAGAGTCGTAATGTGTAATAGGCAGACATCTATTCAGACCATCACACAGGAATTCCTAACTGCATCAGGATCCATCGCAAGTAACATGACAGACGGGGCGTGAGAAAACTTGGATTTCATGGTCGAGCAGCTGCTCATAAGCCACACATCTCACAGCAGTAAATGCCTCGCTTGGTGTAAGGAGTGTAAACATTGGATGATTGAAAAGTGGTAAAACATCGTGTGGAGTGACGAATCATGGTACACAAGGTGGCTAACTGATGGCAGGATGTGGGTATGGCGAATGCCTGATGAACGCTATCTGCCTGCGTGTGTAGTGTCAACAGAAAAAATTTGGAGGCAGTGGTGTTATTGTGTGGTCGTGTTTTTCACGGAGGGGGCTTGCACCCATTGTTGTTTTGCATGGCTCTATCACAGCACAGGCCTACACTGACGTTTTAAGCACCTTCTTGCTTCCCACTGTTGAAGAGCACTTTGGGGATGGTGATTGCATCTTTCAACACAATTGAGCACCTGTTCATAATGCACAGCCTGTGCAGAGAGGTTACACGACAATAACATCCCTGTAATGGATTGGCATGCATAGAGTCCTGACCTGAATCCTACAGAACATCTTTGCGATGTTTTGGAATGCCGACTTCCTGCCAGACCTCACTGACCGAAATCGATAACTCTCCTCGGTGCAGTACTCCATGAAAAATGGGCTGCCACTCCCCAAGAAACCTTCACCATCTGACTGAACATATGCCTGCGAGAATGGAAGCTGTCATCAAGGCTAAGGGTGGGCGCCACGAACTTTTAAGTCATTTTCAGCCAGGTGTCTGGATACTTTTGATCATATAGTGTATCATAGTTCAGCCAGATGGTGGAAAAAAACAGCTACAGTTCCACTGGATTGTCACACTATAAGCATTCTACACGTCCTGAAGGCTCAAGTAGGCAGGTCATGGCCCACTGTCACCTGCTGCCACTGGTTACTAGGATATGGTATCAAAATGCATCAGTTCTGAATTTGTTTTTGGAGGGGAGGGGCGAGGAGGTGAGGGGACCTGGCGCCACAGAGACCACCATGAACTACGCCTCAGGTACATAGACAGAACATGCAAGGTGCGGTGGTGTGGGGACCACAAGAACCTAAGTCGTCTTTGACGTCTTTTTGTCACTCTTCTGTTTGTATGATTTTAATGTTCACTTGTCTGTCATAGCTTCAGGGACAGGGTGAGCACAGAGCCCTATGACCTGCAACTTGTGGTTCCTTTATCTACTAAATGGTATCCAGTTGCAGATCAGCATGATCCTGGGAAGAGAGCATGGCAAGGGACCCATTCCTTGTGAGACAAGGGAAGAGGGTGTTTCTCCAGTTGGGAATTGGGGATCGAGATCGCTGATACATGTGGAGCCATTGCTCTCAAAGCAGATGTTGGGGAAACAGTAGGATGGGGAAAGCCCACAACCATCAGGGGAGCTCGTGTAGTTGAGCAACTCAGACGCAGAAGGCACAAGACGTGAGAGTGCTGTCAATGGAGAGGATGACAGTTGTAGCTGTGACAAATATCTTTGTCATTACACAGGATGCAAATGATTATATTTCTTCTAATACGTGAGACAATCAAGAGTCTTGTATTCCTGGATTTTATTTTCTCTTTGGAAGACAGTGCACTCCAGTGAAGAGAGGAATGGCGCTCCCCACAGTTGTCACACTTTGACAGGAAAGGGCACAAGAGAGTATGTGCAACTGACATCCACAATCCCCACACATGGGGTTGGTGTTACAAAATGAAGACATGTGCCTGGATCTCGTGCATCTGAAAGACTGCTTGGGAGGGGAACATACGTGTTTACACCACATCGATACACCATCACCTTGAAGAGTCACCTTCCAAGGCTGATATGAAGGTCCCAGTATCAACCCTGTTATCCTTTGGTTCCCACTGGACACGATGAACAAACGCACACTCTGGCCCTTCAAACTAGCATGTAACTCATCGTGGGTCAATAAAAAGAAGTCACTGTGGACGACACTCTAACACAATGAGACTTGAGGAGGGGGTGGGGCAGAGTGATTGCTACAGGAAAATAACCCAGCTTCGCACAGGTGAGCAGCGCCCACGATTGAGCAGGGTATGTCGTTTTGATCAGAACTGGATCACTTTTCATTTTCGAAATGGCTGCTACCACTTCAAATCTGTCCTCAAAGTGTGTTCACCAAATTACAGCTTTGTTGCCAAAAAGGAATCCTCATTGGTCCTAAAGCAAACTGAGTATTGTTTGGAGTATTTCTCCTCTTGTGTCTTAGCCCTACATTCCCCCAGTGGTGTAACCAGGGAAGGAAACATTGTGGGATATCTCTCTGTATTGTAGTAATGCTTTCCTTCAGAAAAGTGTGCTGGGGCCGTGCACCCACCAGCAGAAGAAAATTTGAGCGCTTCAGTCGCTCGTCATCTGTCTTGGTGCAACCTGCTCCGAACTGGGGCTCAGCCGAAGGTCAACACCCAGCCATGGCAACAACTACCTGGTTGGTTAATCGTTTCCCGGAGTCCACCTGGTTGGGTAACTGTTACCCAGACACTCCCTGTACCCCAGCCACAACAGGCACATACCGCTTGACATATACGGAGACTTTCCAGCACAGACACCAACTGCGTAAACCGTGTGCAGAAAGGGGGATTTCAGCATCAGGTACTTGATGCCCCTTTCCACCCACAAATGGATGCTGTGTGGGTGTATTACGTTTGACAGAAAGAAAGGGTGCAAAGACAAAAGGGCTCAAAAGGTAGAATGTAAACCGCATTGGGCAACCTTCCTACATGATATGCACTTCTGTAAAATTTGGAAGAGTAATAGCCAGTCAAACCCTATGCTTGGGACCATATAATACAGGATGAAAAATTGTATAATGAGCAGGCAGAGAGAGAGAGAGAGAGAGAGAAACGAGTGTCCAAAACCATAAACCAAATGCAAGCTTGGCTGGCACCAGGAAGACCATCCAAGAGAAAGACAGAGGTGGAAAAGAGCAGAAGAATGGTCTTGCAGTACAAGTCCCGTGTTGTCTAAGCACGTACTCACATTATAATTGTGAGCCCCACTGGAGGGGAGGGGGGGACAGTTTACCTCGTGAGGCGTCTTTTTACAGTGCTTGGGTAATACTTAGTATCCAGAAACTTTGTTATGAGTATTAACAGTAGACTAGCTCTAAGAATCTTCTTCATTCTGTGATTCTGTGTATAAAGGAAAACTGAGTGGCACCCCAATATTTCGTTGTTTCATTTCGTTGTAGCACAGATTTTTTCCCATTTTCCACTTCGTTATGCACTGTTTACTGTGTGCACGTTGAAGTCTGCAGCCAGCAGAAAACAAACCAATTGGATTATCTTTACAAGATACGAGGTAAAGAAGTTGCAACTGGTTGTCCTACGAAAAGAGGACATGGATATTACATTAAGAAATCCACCGTGTTTGTTGCACCTGGAGTCTTTTTTGGCGGAAAGGGTTACATTCAGGATCACACCGGGTAGTATATGAGGGTTACAATTTGCATCTTTTGGGAATTATATTAATACTAGCTTAAGTGCCCGGTACTTCGTTCGCAAAGACTATATGGCCTGCAGAGATTTTTTTTATTTTTATTTAATCGTATTTTTATGTTGCTCACAAACTGCAACACCTAAGTTTTCACGCTAATTAAGGCCACATACACATGTACTTCTGACCAAAAAGCGATTCTGGTAACTGGAGTAAAATTTTTTTTGTTAATCATGCCTTTTGCGTTCTTGTGGGGGGTATTTCCAGAGCAACGTTCATCCCCTAACAAATATTTCTTTACATGTAACACAGAAGTGAAATTCCAATTTTCATAAATTTAGCTTTAATATGCTTTAATGTAATGAAATATTTTCTTAAAAATTTCCATCCCCTATTGCACTGCCTTGGCGTTGAATTTCCAGAAATACTGAAAGATACTATTTTCTTTCCTACCAAGATGTCAAACATCAAGTGTCACAGATATTGCTTTAAGAATCCTTTATTATCTCTTTTAGCAATTTTCTTCAAAAACACTTTCACCCATTACTTTCCCCCTTAGTGGTCGAATTTCCAACGCTGAAAGACACTTATTTTCTGACAGAGAACTCAAACCTCAGTCTTCGTAGTTCTTTCAAAATTCCCTCAAAAAACTTTATCCCCTATTTGACACACTTCCAGGAGTGGACTTTCGGACAAATCTTTCTTAAACGGTGCCTACAGTATAAGATCCACACCCTCTCCAAACTTCAAGTTTCTATCCTTCCACTGTTTGGGTTGGGTAATGATGATGCAGTGAACCAATTTTACCCATTTCACCCCCTTAGGGATTGAATCTCCAAAAACAGTAACACGCATTTTTTTCCACCTCTAACCGAGAAGCGAAATACCAATTTTCAAACACTTAGCTCTAAAAATGCTTTCGCAGTGGAACATTTTCATAAAACGTTTCAGCTTCTATTCAACCCCTTAGGGTTGAATTGCCAAAAACAGTAACGTGTATGTTTTACTTCTAACAGAGAAGCAAATACAAATTTTCATAGATTTAGCTTCAAAAAGGCTTGCAGAATGAAATATTTCCATAAAAATTTCTAGTCCCCGTTTCACCTCCATAGGGGTTAACTTTCCAAAAATAATTAAACACTTTTTTATTTCTAACTGAGAAGCCACATTTAAATTTCCATAGATTTAGCTTTAAAATGCTTTCATAATAAAATATTTTCATAAACAATCACATCCCTATTTCAATCCCTTATGGGTTCAACACCACCATTTTTCAAATTACGCTTCATCCCCTATTTCACCCCTTTTGGGTTGGAATTTCGAAAAATCCTTCTTAAACGACATCTACAGGTAAGATCCAAATCTTCAAATTTCAAGTTTCTATCCTTATCAGTTTGGACTGGGCATAATGAGTCAGCCAGGTCATCAGTCAGTCAGGGCATTGCCTTATATGTAGAGATTATGCTTGACATACTCTCAAACGTTACACTTCACATACCTTAAATGCGGTAACAGTTTGAACAAGTGCAATCCTCATTAAACTAGGCTTCCTTGTGCCGGAAAATTGTCGTTAAACAGCGGATAATTGTAATAGGATCCATTCAGGCCTCATAAATATCTATTACAAGTTGACGTAAGTGCTTATGTAGTGCAGTTTTATATTTCTGGTGTTATACAAGGTGCTTAAAGGAGGACTACATTCGATGCATATTTTTACAGGAGAACGTATTCGCAAAATCATAAAAACAATAGTGCCTTAAACATACATCCCGAAACAGATACTTGAGATAGACAGCATTTTTGTCCTTTGATTAACATCTTCTGTCGCAAACATTCTTACACGTCCTCCAGCCCTCTCATCAGAGAATAGAATACTTGCATCTGCCCACACGTGGTGACTGGTAATTTATTACCGCCTCCGTCTGAATCTCACCTCATATGTAAATAAAGTGAAGGCTGTGAACTGTAGATTTTGAGTGATCCGTAGTTAGAATCCTTGGGCAAAGCTGTAGTCTGGCATAGTGGTCTTTTGGCGCCGGCCGCGGTGTTCGAGCGGTTCTAGGCGGTTCGGGCAGGAACCACGCGACAGCTACGGTCGCAGGTTCGAATCTTGCCTCGGACATGGATGTGTGTGATGTCCTTTAGGTTAGTTAGGTTTAAGTAGTTCTAAGTTCTAGAGGACTGATGACCTCAGATGTTAAGTCCCATAGTGCTCAGAGCCATTTGAACCTTTTTTTTTTTTTTTTTTTTTTTTTTTTTTTGTGTCATGAGAGTTCGCACACGTTGTAAGTAAGAAGGACAAAGTAGCTGGTCGTGCAGAATCGTCACCACAAGAACATGCTTTACGCCGTCGTCGGCTCTTAGTTCTTGGCACACTCGCTTCACAACTACATTCCACTCGTTACATTGTCAGCTCCTCCGTATCCACGGGCTATCTGTGTGAGACGTGTTGCGATACCTTGTCCTTGACGGGAATGATCCTGTCTGCAACTAGCTGTAACAATATTCTGAGCACTCTCGTACTGGATGCGGAACTGACAGTGTTCGGCGCACCATGGTACGTCCCTGTAGTTAAAATAAAATTGGCTGATCAACAGCGGAATATCACGTCTTTCATTTCGTGTAGGAGATTGTTATAAATGCTGTGTCTGGCCTGACTTGAATACAAACACAACCAACAAGAAATGAGCACTGAATGCCAACAGGTTGGCCTACACCATTAAGTACTAACCAGTCTCGACACAATATCTCAACAACTATTTGTTACGGATAATATTTATAGCACTTTTTTATTGGGTGGTGCAAAGCTCTGTAAGAATATGATGAACGCGCTGTAAATGAGTACAGAATGAGAGAGGGGGAGAAAACCTGTGCTTCCAGGTGCAGCATACTCTGCAAACCAATGCAGTGAATGGCAGAGGGTACTTCTCATTGTGTCTTTTAGAAAGGTTTCTTCGCGTTCCATTTGCGTATTGAGCGCTGGAACAGAGACTACTTATGAGTCTTTGTCCGGGTTGTAGTTGTTTAATCTTGGCTCTTAAAGTGTTCTCTGTGGTAACGATAGGTAGGACGCAGCCGTCACAACTAGATGTCTCACTTAATACTGGTTTTTGAAATATAGGCCTTCGCAGTATCGTTCATATCTATCTTCAAGTACCTGCTACTTTTAATAAGTAATTCCGTGACGGTTCCTCGTGGGGTCAAACGGACATGTCCTACTTTGTATCCTTTCAGTAACCGTTGTTAGACCTACCTGGTAGTGGTTCAAAAATGGTTCGGCTCTGAGCATTGTGGGCCTTAACTTCTGAGGTCATCAGTCCCCTAGAACTTAGAACTACTTAAACCTAACTAACCTAAGGACATCACACACATCCATGCCCGAGGCAGGATTCGAACCTGCGACCGTAGCGGTCGCGCGGTACCAGACTGTAACGCGTAGAACCGCTCGGCCACCACGGCCGGCTACCTAGTAGTGGTCATACACAATGTTCTGTGATAGGTCGCACGAATGTCCTCATCTTCTTTGTAGACTGATCACATTTTGTAGACTCACTACATTTGTTGCTAACATTAGAACAAAATTATTTTCCTTTTGTTACTGACTAGAAAGGAACTCTTTGTAAAGTTTTAGCTGCTGTGTTGGAATGCTAATGACGAGAGAGAGAAATGGGGGGGAGGGGGGGCAGGTTTCCCCTCTCTACCAACGCACTCCATTTATGCATCGCTCTGCAAGCAGTTCAGTTGTCACAATACGTCAGATGGGTTTGTGTTTGCTGTTAGAGAAGTGAAAGTGTGTGTACAGAGTTTGTGTTTCACATTGGCCAATGAGACTGGCAGTAACTGTGTGGTATTGCAGAGGATGTACCTACACGAGAAGTGTGTTATTTATGAACAAATAAAGCAAAAGTTGACAGGAGAGGGTACTGTAATACTAGATGAAATGCTGTAATACTAGATGAAAAGGCATCAGATGAAGAAAATGATAGTGACATAGCACTGAGAGATGAAGCAATGCCAGCAGTGGCAGATTTCCTAGGAAGCAGCAGTTCATCTTGTCAGCCATCACCTCCAAGGAAACGATCGAATTTTCCAGAAGGATATCTGGCTGACGCGTACAAGATGTGGAATAAGCAACCATGGGACAAAGATGGAAATGTTGCTCCTCCTCGTCTGTGTCGTCCCGGATTAGAAACTGATATGACGCTGCGCCTGAAAATTACAACAGTGTTGGCACAAAAAAGGAAAATATAGAAAAAGTCTGTGTTATCAAACTTTGAAAACGGACTAAAACACGTCATGCGTCAAACGCAAAACTTCTGCAGAGTATGATAAATCGTGAATTACGTCATTATTTTACAGCAAAGAGAAAGGAAAATGCAATAATACGTGACCGCACATTGAAACTTTGAGCCCAAAGTATAAAATAGGTAACTGGCACAGGCGCAAGCGAAAGAAGTGTAATCAAATGGCTGTGAGCACTATGGGACTTAACATCTGAGGTCATCAGTCCCGTAGAACTTAGAACTACTTAAACCTAACTAACCTAAGGACATCACACACATCCATGCCCAAGACAGGATTCGAACCTGCGACTGTAGTGTTCGCGCGATTCCAGACTGAAGCGCCTAGAACCGCTACGTATGTGTCGTGGTTGATAAACTTACAGAGTTTATATGAGTCCAGTTCAGTTTTTTCGGAGTTACTAAAACGGCAAAAGTTAAAGCAGAAAGCTACAACAGTAAATTATTTAAGCATTCGAAGAAAGAGAATCTGTTCTTTTGGTTCGACAATGACTGACTTCAGAGCTAAGAGTAACATGAATCATATCCGTAAGCAGCATATTCAAATTATTATCAGGGCATATTGATTTTATACGAATACCTTTAACTTAAGACGAATAAAATTTTTTTTTTTTCAGTAAGGCCTAAACTCGTTTCTGCTTCAGCACTGTCCCAACTACTTAATCAGTCCAACGACCTACCGTTCAACGTAAAGTAACAGTTTTGTTTGTTCACACAGACTTCGTTTAACAATAAGTGAAGGATGGCACGCTATCTGCATTTTACACCGTGTCTTTTAATATAAGAGGTATTGGCCAGCCTATACTCCGGTTCTACCTGCGAACTTGCACAGAAAATGTTCTGGCCAGGAAACAGTTTGTCCCGAACCCTTTTTTTTTACTGAAATGTCACTGCTGCACTAAAAAGGTCGTTGTGGCTAAATTTATTTCCAATCATGAAGTGGGATGTAGGCCTACGCGGGGCTCGAGACTACTGTTTACGAAAAACTTTATACTGTACTTCAGAGTGAAACTCATGAACTGCGAAGAAATAATTGACTGCAAAATGGCGCTTTAGCATGCCTGGGGGAAAAAAATCTTTATCGCAGGTATTTCAAATGAACGATCAAATCTGTAATGCAGTTATGAAACAGGGATCACTCATTCTAGAGCAGCAATTTATTGTAAAATGATCACAAAATATGCCATTTGTTCCCAGTCCTCAGACAATTGTTCATCATTTGAGCGAAGGGCGCGCGGTGGGTGGTAAAGACATCAATAGTCTGCACACCACTGTTAAGTGCATGGCAGAGGGTACTTCCCATTGTACCAGCTGTTGGGCTTCTTTCGTTCCATTCGCGTATGGGCCGCGGGAAGAATTACTACAAACTTTTTATGACAAAAATACGAAACCAGTGATTCCAAATCGAGTCCATTGTTTTGACCTTTTTCGCTACTTTCTGACAGAAGGCGGTATTCTTCGTGACATAAATCTGATCTTCTATAAATTAAATATCTCAAAAATTTTTGAATAAATGCGTTATGTCCGAGTATTTTGGAGCAGTCCTAGCCTTAACGGTGGAACCCTTCCTCCTCCCCCAAACCGACACTACTCCTAGCGTGTCGTGTGAACGCATTAAAGTCGTGTATAAAGGGTACGGATTCCCTCTATATATGCACTGCACTACTAGAAAAACTGTAGCGTACCGGTATGTGTTAAGTCTTAGCAGCAATTTATCTTCTGTCTTAAAAAGGGTCTTTATCAACTTTGAAATACAAAAATACTTCTGATTTTAACAATGCTTCACAGAATGCGTAAGGTAGCTGCAATTCACGTTATTACTGGTGTTTAATGCATTAAACAATGGTACCTCAAGTACTGTCCCATGGATACTCTCGACTACAGAAAGTACAGAATATACCAGTACTGTTTACTGGGAGTGGCGAGACAGTGGCAGAGGCTAGCACCCTGCACAGAGGAGTCGGCGATGGGGGAGAATTTCCCCTAACCAACAAGCTCGCAATGCTATCTTCCACGGAATCCGAAACTAAACCAGTGACACTCATTTCACGTGTTGCATAATGTCATGAGGCGACAAAAGCAAGTGGATAAGATACACTGCCGGCCGCGGTGGTCTCGCGGTTCTAGGCGCGCAGTCCGGAACCGTGTGACTGCTACGGTCGCAGGTTCGAATCCTGCCTCGGGCATGGATGTGTGTGATGTCCTTAGGTTAGTTAGGTTTAAGTAGTTCTAAGTTCTAGGGGACTGATAACCACAGCAGTTGAGTCCCATAGTGCTCAGAGCCATTTGAACCATTGGATAAGATACACAAGTAAAACCTACCGGCCCCTCGAAGTTTTTTTAGAAAGCCTGACAAGACATTGTTAAGGCCAGTGGCCTTCCGCAATGGCAACACCGGTTCTCGCCTGATCACCTAAGTCGAGCGCTGTCGAGCTAGACCAGCTAGGCTTGCACTTGAATGGGTCACCGTCTGGGTCTGCTGAGTGCTGCTTGAGTGCACTCAGCCCTTGTGAGGCGAACTGAAGAGATACTTCATTGGGAAGCAACGGCACCGGTCACGAAAACTGACAACGGCCGGGAGAGCGTGTACTAACATGTCCCTCCGTATCCGCCTCCGGTGATGCCTGTTGGCTCAGGATGGCACGACGGCCGGTCGGCACCGTTTAGCCTTCAAGGCCTGTTACGACGGTCTTTGTTTTGTTTCTTGACAAGGTATTGTTATCAGGTGTTATTCTCAGTTACTAATTTCCAGTTCATTCTCATCAACAGTGCTAAGTATCACAAGATGTTAAACATACAGTGAGTGCAAAAAGTACTCGCCATGCATGGCCTGAAAAAAAAAAAGCCTTCTAAAAAGACACTACGCAATTGGCTATTTTTGATGCGCTGCAAGCAGCGTTGATATCTGCATTTCCTGACATCTAATGGGTTCTGTGGACAGTCTTTTACTGACATAGGTAGAATGTATTTGCGAACTGACAAATAAATGTCTTGGACAATGGACATTTGACAGTAATGGTTTGGTGGAAGTATCAATGTCTCAGTAGGAACAAACAGAAGCTGAAAACTCTCAGTAAAGTGCCGCTTATCACAAATAACTGTACACAAAACTGAAAATGTGTCGCACTAAGAGAGCTGTCCTAATACAATCTATTTCTCCTACGTAAAAAAATCATTTACAATTCATTCATTTATTATACCATTTTCAGCGTTAACACAAGCGATGTTCTATCTCATTCAACAGCGTGTTTTTATTTCTCAAGGTAATTTTATTTATTTACTTATTTTCACTGTCCCCACGAGGAACCCTAACAACAAACCTAGATTCAAGATCACAATGTTTGGGCCTTTGAGCGTTTCCCGCGTCGTATCGGCGGACACAAACGCTCTGTAGCTTCCTACATTACTCACTAACAGTACTATATACACGTCAGCTCATATTCTATATTATTAAAATCCTGGATGTGTGCATTTTTCCCACCTTCATTTTGAACAATGGCAACTCTTCCTTAAAACATTTGATTGTTGTCTGTAGACGCTTTAACGATGAACTATTTTGTACAGCTAAAATACAGAAAATGGGGGGGGGGGGGGCGGGCTGTATGACTGCAACGACATCTGATTATGTTGTGATTTATTTGCTCTTGCCAAATCAATTGCAAATTTAAAGGGATATCACGGAAACGATTTTCAAGTTTGTTTTTGTTTTGAACACTTCCAGATTGCTGAGTTTTGGGTGATACGTGCAATAACATAAATAATACTCTAGTTATACCTAGTCTAGACCAAAGCGATTATTTTAGTGCAGCGAATATTTAAGAGTACTTCAATTTTGAGACCCAAGCGATTATACTCGTGCAGCGAATATTTAAGACTACGTTAATTTTATGTTATTCTTGTGCGCACTTAATATTCTGAACCTATTTTACGCTTTGATTGGAACTTCACATATAGTTTTTAAAAATACTTTCACCATAAAATTATATCTTCCAGACGACGCATTTAAGCAAATTACCACGTTTGAGAAACAAAATGTAAGTGTAATTAACGCACTGACATTTGTATGAAAGCATGTAAACTTTCTTGCTTCTGAACGGCGAAAAATACGAGCAATTTCTTAACATCACTCGGTCACACATACTTTCGCATTATTCTAGGCGAGATAACACTCAAAGAAAACTGCTACCAACATTTATTATAAAATCGATGCATTTTATTTCATTTCGAAATGTGCGCAAGACGCTATTGTTAGACTTCGACAACAAACCCCTGTTCTAGGTAGTGGAGGTATTTATTATAAATTGTTTAGTGCAAAGCACCAAACTATTACACGAACTGTGGTTCGAAAGAAACAAATGAAGCACTTAGCAGCTGTGACGGAGAAAGACGACAAACATGTAGGGCTGTGAAATGATAAACACACCATTATCCAAGAATCACTGCAATAAAACATTTCGTCAAACAACATTACTCATGTTTCAGCATCACATTAACAAGAATTTCAACTACTACTGTGATGGCGAAGAAATAAAATCGTTTCATCGAACTATGAGTTTATCGTAATTTAAATACACAACCTAACAGGACGCCAGATTATATGCCTGTGAAATAGAGGCATACTAAATTCTTTCGTAGACGATGTCACTGTCAGAATTGTAAAGCGATATCCACGTCTTGACGTCAATGCCCTGCGCCTATTGCTGTGTAGTAGATCACTATGCTGCGAAGCTAATAGCTTTAGACAATACTCACATTTTACCGACAGCGTTGGTCAAGGCCATTGCGGTCCACAGAAAATTCCCCTCAGCTGCTGTCACAAATTGAAACCAATCACCTCGCTACAAGCTCCATATCTTCGCTCCTGTACATACGATCCTCTCAGACCCGAATGCCAGCGATTCATTGGCAACTCACAGTTCTCAGCGTAACATACGTAACTCGCTACCTATTGGTCCATGAGCGCACGTGCTGCACGAACAGACACGCCTTCCACTGTCGTCACTATAGCGCTGCCAACACTGTATCTGGTGTGTGGCGTCCAAAGTTGGTTTCCTCTGCGTTGGTATTTCTGACCAACGTGCAAAGAGGTAAATTCAAATTAACAGCGAGTGAAACGAGCATTAAGAAGATGTAGAAAAACTAGCTATATATTTCGGCGATGAGATTAACGTTTGATAAGTCATTTGTGTACTGTTCGATTTATAGACAATATATTTTTAAAAAAGTTTGAAATAATGATTTTGTAGATTTTTCAATATTTTAACTATTTGTCAATGACAGCTGCGCGTTTTTGATCGAAACATCTTATGTGAGATACTGTAAATACTGGATCATACAAGGAGACGCGATATAATATTTATGTTTCACTACCCTTGGACATCGTAATGCTTCAGCAAAAATACAACCAAGTAATTATGTAGATCCTGATGATCACTGGCGGAGAAGGAAAGTTTTCCAAGAGTTAAATTAACCAAAGTTAACGAAGCTGTTTAAATCAAATTTTTATACATACTTTTCGAGTTTTGTCTAATAAACAAACAAGTATGAACAGTATTTATCCAAAAGTGGAAATTTAGTCAAATGACAGCTTTAATTTTTGTTTTATATTATTATGTAACATTTTCAAAATATTCAGAGTTAACTGTAAAACTTTTAATGCCCACAACTGTCCCGACATTTTAGGAAGGTAGTGTGCATACTCAGAAGTGCTATATAATGTAAAAGAAGTGGGACTTATTTTTTAGGAATGTATATTAGAATTATAACAATGTCTTTTATTGTACTGGACTGTCACACTTATTTTCATTTGAAAAAGTACAATACTTGAAGCTATGAGAATTAAAGTGTCATTTCAACCCACTCATTTTGTTGTACATAACAACATGATCACAGGGGCTGTTGCACCTTGAATTACTTTTTAAAAACTTATCATGAGGTGTTCAAAACTTCTTTGCCGTTCTGATTGACATTTTTTCAAGGATTAGGTTGTGGGGAGGCTGAATCTCTGCCGAGGAAACTATAGGCCTAAAGTCGTTAGTACCAGTACTTGAAATAGTACTGCAATGACACAGAAGGAATGTCCTTTGAAGCAGTAAAATCAGTGACAGAGCTGTAGACATTAATGACAGAATGGAATTACTTTCTCATTGAGGGTGATTAAGAGAAGAAACATTGATATTTCCTGGATTTATTTGGCTATGGGTTTTCATCTGAGTTAGATTTGTGTGATACATACAACCCTAAGAAGTCCAAATCAGGAGACATATACCTGCTAAGGGAATGGATTCCAGCTTTTTTTAAAATCCTATAACTATATAGCTTGTGCTAAATGTTCTTGGTTACATTTGCCCCAGTTATTCAGAAATGTTATATATTTCCAGAGTTTTGGCTGGCTCATTCAGTAGCCAGCTCTCAATACATTGACTGTAATAGTCCTTTAGAGCTGAATAGGTTGGAAGATCTAGAGGCTGGAGAATGTGTGATATATGATGTAAAATGTCAAAATCGCTACACCAGCCTCAAAAGCACATTCACACAACCCCACACACATGGCCCCTGTTTCTGGACATTACGGCCTGAGGCAAGGCCTTAGTTGTGAATTGTTGTCATGTGCAAATGTGTGTGGTCCTACTTCTGAAGGAGGACTTCGTCCAAAAGATGATATGTTTTAACATTATCTTTTCTTTGTGCCTGCCTGTGACTCAACGTGTCCACTATGTGGTGAGCGGCAATAAATCCTTTCCATACTGGCCGTACCGTAGGTGCAACCACAACGGAGGGTTATCTGTTGAGAGGCCAGACAAACGTGTGGTTCCGGAAGAGGGGCAGCAGCCTTTTCAGTAGTTGCAGGGGCAACAGTCTGGATGATTGACTGATCTGGCCTTGCAACATTAACCAAAACGGCCTAGCTGTGCTGGTACTGCGAACGGCTGAAAGCAAGGGGAAACTACAGCCGTAATTTATCCCGAGGACATGCAGCTTTACTGTATCATTAAATGATGATGACGTCCTCTTGGGTAAAATATTCCGGAGGTAAAATAGTCCCCCATTCGGATCTCCGGGCGGGGACTACTCAGGAGGACGTCGTTATCAGGAGGAAGAAAACTGGCATTCTACGGATCGGAGGGTGGAATGTCAGATCCCTTAATCGGGCAGGTAGGTTAGAAAATTTAAAAAGGGAAATGGATAGGTTAACGTTAGATATAGTGGGAATTAGTGAAGTTCGGTGGCAGGAGGAACAAGACTTTTGGTCAGGTGAATACAGGGTTATAAACACAAAATCAAATAGGGGTAATGCAGGAGTAGGTTTAATAATGAACAGGAAAATAGGAATGCGGGTAAGCTACTACAAACAGCATAGTGAACGCATTATTGTGGCCAAGATAGACACAAAGCCCACACCTACTACAGTAGTACAAGTTTATATGCCAACTAGCTCTGCAGATGATGAAGAAATTGATGAAATGTATGATGAGATAAAAGAAATTATTCAGGTAGTGAAGGGAGACGAAAATTTAATAGTCATGGGTGACTGGAATTCGTCAGTAGGACAAGGGAGAGAAGGAAACATAGTAGGTGATTATGGATTGGGACTAAGAAATGAAAGAGGAAGCCGTCTGGTAGAATTTTGCACAGAGCATAACTTAATCATAGCTAACACTTGGTTCAAGAATCATAATAGAATGTTGTATACATGGAAGAATCCTGGAGATACTAAAAGGTATCAGATAGATTATATAATGGTAAGACAGAGATTTAGGAATCAGGTTTTAAATTGTAGGACATTTCCAGGGGCAGATGTGGACTCTGACCACAATCTATTGGTTATGACCTGTAGGTTAAAACTGAAGAAACTGCAAAAAGGTGGGAATTTAAGGACATGGGATCTGGATAAGCTGAAAGAACCAGAGGTTGTACAGAGTTTCTAGGAGAGTATAAGGCAACAATTGGCAGCAATGGGGGAAAGAAACACAGTTGAAGAAGAATGGGTAGCTCTGAGGGATGAAGTAGTGAAGGCAGCAGAGGATAAAGTAGGTAAAAAGACGAGGGTTGCTAGAAATCCTTGGGTAACAGAAGAAGTATTGAATTTAATTGATGAAAGGAGAAAATATAAAAATGCAGTAAATGAAGCAGGCAAAAAGGAATACAAACATCTCAAAAATGAGATCGACAGGAAGTGCAAAATGGCTAAGCAGGGATGGCTAGAGGACAAATGTAAGGATGTAGAAGGTTATCTCACTAGGGGTAAGATAGATACTGCCTACAGGAAAATTAAAGAGACCTTTGGAGAGAAGAGAACCACGTGTATGAATATCAAGAACTCAGATGGCAATCCAGTTCTAAGCAAAGAAGGGAAGGCAGAAAGGTGGAAGGAGTATATAGAAGGTTTATACAAGGGCGATGTACTTGAGGACAATATTATGGAAATGGAAGAGGATGTAGATGAAGACGAAATGGGAGGTAAGATACTGCGTGAAGAGTTTGACAGAGCACTGAAAGACCAGAGTCAAAACAAGGCCCCCGGAGTAGACAACATTCCATTAGAACTACTGACGGCCTTGGGAGAGCCAGTCATGACAAAACTCTACCAGCTGGTGAGCAAGATGTATGAGACAGGTGAAATACCCTCAGACTTCAAGAAGAATATAATAATTCCAATCCCAAAGAAAGCAGGTGATGACAGATGTGAA
This sequence comes from Schistocerca gregaria, assembly GCF_023897955.1. NCBI lineage: Eukaryota > Metazoa > Arthropoda > Insecta > Orthoptera > Acrididae > Schistocerca > Schistocerca gregaria. The sequence goes on from NC_064923.1 coordinate 497,618,839, forward strand.
AATTACCGAACTATCAGTTTAATAAGTCACAGCTGCAAAATACTAACGCAAATTCTTTACAGACGAATGGAAAAACTGGTAGATGGGGACCTCGGGGAGGATCAGTTTGGATTCCGTCGAAATGTTGGAACACGTGAGGCAATACTGACCTTACGACTTATCTTAGAAGAAAGATTAAGAAAAGGCAAACCTACGTTTCTAGCATTTGTAGACTTAGAGAAAGCTTTTGACAATGTTGACTGGAATACTCTCTTTCAAATTCTGAAGGTGTCAGGGGTAAAATGCAGGGAGCGAAAGGCTATTTACAATTTGTACAGAAACCAGATGGCAGTCATAAGAGTCGAGGGGCATGAAAGGGAAGCAGTGGTTGGGAAAGGAGTGAGACAGGGTTGTAGCCTCTCCCCGATGTTATTCAATCTGTATATTGAGCAAGCAGTAAAGGAAACAAAAGAAAAATTTGGAGTAGGTATTAAAATTCATGGAGAAGAAATAAAAACTGAGGTTCGCCGATGACATTGTGATTCTCTCAGAGACGGCAAAGGACTTGGAAGAGCAGTTGAACGGAATGGACAGTGTATTGAAAGGAGGATATAAGATGAACATCAACAAAAGCAAAACGAGGATAATGGAATGTAGTCAAATTAAATCGGGTGATGCTGAGGGAATTAGATTAGGAAATGAGACACTTAAAGTAGTAAAGGAGTTTTGCTATTTAGGAAGTAAAATAACTGATGATGGTCGAAGTAGAGAGGATATAAAATGTAGACTGGCAATGGCAAGCGAAGCGTTTCTCAAGAAGAGAAATTTGTTAACATCGAATATAGATTTATGTATCAGGAAGTCGTTTATGAAAGTATTTGTTTGGAGTGTAGCCATGTATGGAAGTGAAACATGGACAATAACTAGTTTGGACAAGAAGAGAATAGAAGCTTTCGAAATGTGGTGCTACAGAAGAATGCTGAAGATTAGATGGGTAGATCACGTAACTAATGAGGAGGTATTGAATAGGATTGGGGAGAAGAGAAGTTTGTGGCACAACTTGACTAGAAGAAGGGATCGGTTGGTAGGACATGTTTTGAGGCATCAAGGGATCACAAATTTAGCATTGGAGGGCAGCGTGGAGGGTAAAAATCGTAGAGGGAGACCAAGAGATGAATACACTAAGCAGATTCAGAAGGATGTAGGTTGCAGTAGGTACTGGGAGATGAAGCAGATTGCACAGGATAGAGTAGCATGGAGAGCTGCATCAAACCAGTCTCAGGACTGAAGACAACAACAACAACAACTGCTATTAAAGGTCTCTCTAACAGAAATTCTCTTCTAACAGCTTCTAAGACCCTTCTTATGGATTCGAACTCAATAGGATCTCCTCGGCATCTTCCTTCAAAAATAAAGTTCAAATGAAGTAACATTATGTAACTAGAATCACTAAGCCATGATACATAATGTTACACAATCCAAGGTACAAGATGATGCCACTGAAAGAAGAAAAAATGTCATATCCATGTATGTTATGAATTAGCCAATAAATAAAATCCTCTTTCCCTCAACACTTAATAAAGTATCAAAAGGTGTGAGATACACCTTGCCAGATGGGGTTATTAAGAAGTGAGAAATCATATTTCAAAACTATATTTGTTGCACGCAAACAACAGCATTTTAAAATAATTACAAATCACACAAATAATCTGCACTGACAAAGCTAGTTGGTGGGAATTGTCATCTAGCTTTTATTGCTAGGATATTTCAGGTATTGGCCCTGAACAGTGGTACAAGTCGAGTAGCAAAGAATAAACTGAAGTACACTATTATTATGGTGTAACAGTTTCCCTTTTATCATTCTTAGGAGAAAAAGTTACTATGGTTGTGAAAATTTAATTATACACTTTTTCCTTAATGAAGCATTAAGAAGTAGGTCCATTTGTTCTGTTAAAGACATAAACCTCTGATAGTTTACTTAAAAATCAAGAGCTTAATAGCTATCAGTTAATAAAGTGAACGAACTTGAATATATTTAGTGAAACAGGGCTGAGCCCCAAAATCTATATCTTAGCTCACTTGTGAAATTGGTTCAGAGTAAAAGGCAAACTCTAACATGGCTCATTGGAGAACTACATACTGAAACAGCCAATACCAGGATTAATGTGTAGTTCAATCCTTTTATTGTGCACTTTAGGTAATTGCCAATCCATTCATTTCTATTTCCATTTGGTTATGAATTTTATATTTACTTTGCAGTCATTAAGATGTAATTTTTTACCTTTAATTCATTTTACTGATCCATAGTTATTTTTCTATAATGTTCTAGAAAGATTATGTATTGCGGAAAGATGAATCAAAATAAGATTTATGAATGGTAGTGGGTAGAAATGAGTTAAAAGAGCATAATGCATAAGACTTTAAGGGATATATGTTGATCAAGAGTTAAACTGTAGACCATGGAACTTAACTCTCTCAGAGACTCAGTTGTGTGTATTTTGCTCTGAGAAATATTTCTACAGTTTGCTCCTTAGATGAAGGTAGAATGGCTTATTTTGATTACTTCCAGTCCCTTGTAGCTTACAGAATAGTTGTGTGGGGTAAAATTAACAGTCGATTAAATGAAATTTTTACATACATTACGGAAAAGGACTATTTGAATAGCATGCCCCCATTTAAAAAAATTATATTTGCTTACTATACCCTCCTTGTACATATACAAAGTTGTGTGGATGACAAGAGTTAAAGCTGGTGACCAGCAAACCAACTCTGATTACCACAGTTACAATACTCATATAATACTCTATATATAGCAATTTAGAATAACTTGTGCTCAAAGGTAAGTGAGGCACCTCCCTGTGCATTCTTTATAATTCACTGCTGACTTACATAAAGAGTTGGAGAAGGAAGCTTCTTTTAGAACAGAGTTAAAATCATTTCTTGTTGAGATGTGCTTCTGTAATGTAAGTAACTTAGAGGAATACTATACCCTCATTTATTGTTGAGTTCTTTGGATTATGTTAACTGATGTGCCATCTACATTGTGTTTGCCTTTGCAAAAGAATGTTTTCTGTTGTTGATTTTCTGTCCCCTGTTTCAGATGTAGTGCGGTATGCCTCCTCTGAGAAGAGATCTGGTGCTAAAGCAGTTGAGGTGGATGTAGTGTTTACAGCTTTCATGTGTCCATGAATTATACTTTTCAGTATCCTATGTAATATGTTTGTGTGTTTTGATTTTTCAGAAACATTTTACATCAAAGTTTCGTGTTTTAGTTACATCACTGATTTAGTTCTTGTGGATGTTGTACTTATCAGCAGTGTTATCGTGTCACGTGTTCACACTTTTTCAATAGCATTTTAATTGTCAGAATTTCATGTTCTAGTTTTATCATTGATTTCCTTCTTGTGCATGTTGCAATCACAGTGTGACGATGTATTTGTGATTCCTCTTCAAATAGATTTCCTTCTTGTGCATTTTGCAATCACAGTGTGACCATGTATTTGGGATTTCTCTTCAAATCATGTACCAAGGTGGCTATGCTAGTCTTCATGTACTGGGCTCTCATTCAGGAGGAGCAAGGTTTATTCCCCGCCTGGCCATCCTGGCATGGGATTTCCATAGTTTCTCTGAGTTGCTAAGTTGAATGCTGGTTTGGTTCCTTTGATTGGCCCATAGCTGACTTTGTTCCCTGTCTTCACCCAATGCTGTCCTACTTTGTTAATGTTTTATATATGTGTACTTAAATAATTATTTTCTGTGGTGTGTCTGACATGTCTGATACTGTTGTACTGAATGGTTTATGGATGAATAAATAAGTAAATCAGCCCTTAGGATCAAATATTACTTTTTGTATATGGTACTTCAAAAAGAGTCTCTCTCTCTCTCTCTCTCTCTCTCTCTCTCTCTCTCTCTCTCTCTCTTTTTTGAGGAAGAATTTTTTCCTTTTTTCCCGATGTGAGAACATCGATCCACACATGGTCAATGGTGGAGAGTGTGACCTTCAATACGTGCTGAGCATTCGTGCAGACCAGATTGTGTTTTTAGAGGAACCTTGTCGAGTGACTCAGCAAAAGTGCAAAATGCAGCAGACAATTCAAGAGCAGTATGCTATCGAATTTTGTGTTGGACTGGGTAAATCGGGTATGGAGACTCTGACCATGATTCATCAAGTATTTGAGGATGAAAGCATGTCACAAACTGCAGTTTTTTAATGGCATGAGCTCTTCAATGATGGCCAACAGAGTATGGAGAATGAACTCCACCCTGGACAGCCACGGACATCAAGAACTGACAATGTGCAACATATATGAAGTGCTGAATTCAGACCATCAGTCAAGTGTGTGCATGTTTGCAGATGCAATTAACATTGATAAGATGACAGTGCACACCATTGCCACTGAAGAGTTGATGATGTGAAAGACCTGACTAAACTCATCCCAAAGCTCTTGACAGATGACCAAAAGCATGGGCAAGTGTCTGCTTGTGAAGACCTTCTGCAACATGAGAGAAAGAAAGAAGATTAGGGTTTAACATTCCGACAATATTGAGGTCATCAGACGTGAAAAACAAGTTTGGATTGTTTCAAGGACAGGGAAGGAAATCAACCACGCCTTTCAAAGAATCCATCCCAGCATTTGCGTGGAGTGATTTAGGGATTTGAATGGCTGGAGATGGATTTGAACTGTTGTCTCCCCAAATGTGAGTCCAGTGTGAATGCACTGAAGAAATCCTTGCTTTTATTTTTTGACAACATAATCATGAGAGATGAAATTAGATAATGGAATATGAACCAGAAAGAAAGTGGCAAAGTTTTTAATGGCATACTGCAGCATCACCTCCTCTCAAAAGGGCTCAGATGAACAAATCTAGAGTGAAAGCCATGCTCATTGTTTTCTTTGATGCCAAGGGACTGGTCCACTATGAATTTGTACATGAAGGCAGACAGTGAATGGTTCTTTTTACATAGAAGTATTATGAAGATAGTAAATAAGGATCAACCGGATGAGGCCAGCCATTGCCGGAAACTGGAAATTGTATCGCAGCAATACTCCAATGTCACCGACTACCTGACAATAAATGATATCGTGTTGATTACCCAACCCCTTACAGTGCCGATTTGGTACCAGCAGACTATTTCCTATTCCAGAAAGTGATATCCTTCCTCAAAGGACACCATCATGCGATCCTAAGTGCCATCAAAGAAGCTTGTGTGTGTGCTCTTAAGGGCCTTCTGGAATCCTCTTACCAGGGTGCCTTCCAGTCATGGAAAAGCCACTGACAAGAGTGTGTCAATGCTCAAGGGCTTTACTTTGAAGAATTTTGAGGCATTGTAGCAATATCTCAAATAAATCTATTTTTCCAAAACTTTTCCCGATACTTTTTATTCAAGCAGCCTGCCTGAGACTGTCACCAAACTTTGATTCATCTCGTTTCCTTGGACTGTACAAACCAACCTTCGTTAGTCACTGTCCTCAGCCATCCAGCCCCTTCCCTGTTCCCATTCCAGCACTACACAGCCATCATTCCATCACCACTCTCAGTCTTTTTATTTGTCTTCTTTTCCACTAATTCCCCCCCCCCCCCCCCCCCTTCTCCTTCCCTCAGGCTAACCTGCCCTTCAGCGCTTCACTGTCCCCCACCCCCACCATATTATCCCTCCCCCTCTCCACTCCAGCCTCCTCCTCCCACCCAATCACCACTCCCATCATGCACTGTTGCTGCTGCTCACAGTGTGGTTTCAGTTGGCTGGGACTGCAGTTGTGTGTGTGCGTGAGTTGCGTTTGCATGAACGTGTGTGTGTGTGTGTGTGTGTGTGTGTGTGTGCACATGTCTGTCTATTGTTGGCAAAGGCCTTAATGGACGAAAGCTATAATTGTGAGACTTTTTGTCGTGCCTATCTGCGCCTCCAAATCTCCACTGTATGGTGAGTAGCAACTTTCCTTCTAATAGTTTTGACTGTAATTTAGCTGATGTAATTGTCGCAATAATGATGTATATAGAGTTGCTTGTTAACTTGTTATAAAGTGTTGTACAGCAGAGACCATATTGGGACAGTTTCAGAGTACGGTTTTGTAGGCAGTATAGTATGAATTTTGCATAACTTTGTTCAAAACTTGGAATGTATAACTAATGAAATCAGTGCAGCATGTTTGTAATCAAGATTATGTATTTATTTGGAGAAATAAATCAAAACTGGAATGAAACAGACTGTTTGATTATTGATAGTGAATTACAAACCCAGGCAAGAGTTAACTCAGTCCCCAAAGTTAAGTAAAATTATTACAAAATATGTTTCAATTCTGCATTATCAACTGATGCTGGTAACTCTTAGTGGTGTACATTGGGTTGTGCCATTCAGATCACCTGTCAACATCATATTTTAGCTACTTGGACAATGTGATAGCTCCAACATATAATTTGTTGGTTTCGTCAGAGCACACAGATAATGCCACAGCAGCTCAACATAAAGAATGCGGAAACATTCAAATAACATGGTGAAAGTCACTCTCCAAGAGCTTTTTGTAGTGCATTGCCTCTAATCAGGAATTAAGATCTCAAGTGACAAACATTCAGGGGAAAGACACCAGTCATTTTCAAATAACCTGCCCCATGAACTATAAACCACAGACATTGCCATTGAATGGGGTGGCTTGCTTGCTTCAACAATACAGATATCTGTACTATAGGTGCAACCACAGTGGACAGGTATCTGCAGATATGCAAGGCAAACATTTGGTTCCTGAAGAGGGGCAGCAACTTTTTCAGTAGTGCGGATGACTGATCTAACCTTGTAACATCAGCTAACTAAGCCTTGCTGTTCTGGTACTACAGATCGCTGCAACCAAGGGGAAACTTAACCCATTGCTCTTTCCAAGAACATCCAGCTCTAATGTTTTGTTAAATGCTAGTTGGAACCTCTTGGGTAAAATAGCCCCCATTTTAATCATTGGGTGGGGACTACTCCCAAAAATGTTGGCATCAAGAAAAATAAAAGTGACATTCTGCAGGTCAGAACATGGAATGTTAAGATCCCTTAATAGGGCAAATAGGTTAGAAAATTTAAAAAGCGAAATGAATTGGTTGAAGTTAGACATGATGGAGATTAGTGAAGTTCACAGTGGCAGGATGAACAGGGTCTTTCATCAGGTGTGTAAAGGGTTATAAATACAAAATCAAACAAGTTTAATGCAGGCATAGATCTAATAATGAATAAGAAAACAGGAATGCAGGTAACCCACTATGAGCTCCATAGTGAATGTACTATTGTGGCCAAGGGAGATACTAAGCCAAAACACACCACAGGAAAACCAGTTTGCATGCCATCTGGCAAAGAGACTGAAAGAATCCATCATCATCTCAAATAGTTTCCAGCTCCAGGCTGTGTCTGTTTCGAACACAAACCTCACCATCTGGTATTTTCCCACCATGTTTCTGTGTTCACTCTGGTCCAGCCCTCACCTCTTTTCCAACACACTCCTCTACATCTTTCAGCCAACTATCCCTTGCTATTCCTCTTGGCCACTTTCTTTGTATCCCCGTTTAATTTATGGTTTTGAAAATTGTTTTGTTTTCCATTCTCTTTAAGTGCCAATACCATCTTAGCCTTGAAGTTTCTGCGAAGGTTCCTCTTTCACGATTTCCCTTACTCTTTCACCCCTCACCATATCTCTCCTTGTTGCTTCTATCCTACTTCTGAGGAACCTCATTTCACATGCGTGTAATCTGCTTACATCTGTTTTCTACATTACCCATGTTTCAAGTGCATATGCCAATATTGGGATGTAGTAATTACAATATATTGCTTCTTCTTTCCAAACCAAGCTCGTAACACTTCACAGGAATGCTTCTGCCTGTCTGCCATGTTCACTGATCTCTTTCTCTTTTCTTCCACTTTCCTTTGTCACACTTTCCACCTTTTTTCACTGGTTCATCTCCAATCTTATTCCATAAGCTGGCCTATCTTTCTAGCTGTAACCAAGACCTCACATTTATATATGTCAAGTGTCATCCCACACTGTCTCCCAGTTTTTTCCAAGCATCCAGCTGTTCCTGAATCTCCTCTTCCCTGTTTGCCCAGATCATAAGTCATCTGCAAATGTCTTTGCTTTCATCTTGTCTTTTCCAGTTTTTTTCTGCCACCTTAGTCATTACTTCATCCAAGACCACAATGAGGAGGAAAGGTGACAATGCAATGCCCTGTTTCAGACAGTTTGCCGGAACCAGTCTGTCCTTTAATTTCCCATTTTCACCCAGCTCAGACGTTCACACTACATCTTGTCCACTCTGATCGTTGTCTCTTTTTGCACTGCCTTGAATTCCAGTGCTTCCCAGATCTTTCTTCAACAGATAGTATAAAACACCTTTTCTGTATCAGGACAGGCCATCATGATGTCATCCCCAAATTCATAGTGGCCCTCCTGGAGCTGCTTCACTGCAACTATAATGCCAACAGTTCACCTCCCAGGTCTGAAGCAATGTTTTTCCTCTCCTCTCTCCTCAGCCAATGCCTTATTTGCCTCTTTCTTCTTTTTCTTATCCTACTCTCTTGCTAATTTAGCCCTTTCTTGGAACCACAGGCTGAAGGCCTCGTTCTTCCTTCTCACTACATTCTCGACTCTTTCATTCCACCACAGTGTCTCCTTCCACCATTTTCTGACACCTGTCATTTCGCATACAACTACTGCAGTTTCCACCATAGCACTTTTAAAGTGTCCAAATTGCTCATCTCATGTTTTTGGTTCATCCCTTGGTAACCTTTCCCTTATAACCTCCTGGCATTCTTACTTCGCTACTTTTTCCTTAAGTTTCTATACTCTAATTCTTCTTTCCTGATTCTCTGTCTTTTTCCATTCCTTCATGATTCTCTTGCTCGTCTGTCACCAATAGCTGGTGGTGCCTCATATGGTAGTATCTTGATATCTGTCACAGTCTTCTTCATTTCACAATCATGGAGTATATAATCCACCAAAGACTTCTATGTTATATTCCTGCTGTACCACATTCTTCTGTGGCTGTTTTCTTCTGAAACCATGAGTTACCTATCACTTCTCTTGCAAAATTCCAGCAATCTCTTTCCTTCTTCATTTCTTAACACAAACATTCAAGTCTCCCATGACTGTTATTCTTTGTCCAGTCAACTGCTTTTGTAGTTCTTCCTCAACTTCCTCCTTCTCTTGAGATGTACAGCCCACTTCAGGGGTATACCACCTCCATACTTCTTCCCTTTATCATTATTCTGCTGATCTTCATTATCCTATTACTTATCCCCTGTTCTTCTTCTTTTAGACCACCCCTCACAACAATCCGCACTCCCTTTTGTCTTCATTCTTCATTTCCATTCCCGTATAATCTGTAACCTTTTCTCAGTTCCGTACTGCCTTCTCTTTTCTGTCTTTTCTCTCCCATTCCCTTGTCAAAAGTATCTAGCTTTCTCCTTTCTGTGATATCGATTATCTCCTCTACCTTTCTAGTCAGTGTTCCAATTTTCATAGTTCCAATCTGTAGTGTGTTTGCCTTGCTGGGTCATTGTCTTTTATATCCATCCTTTCCAAGACTAATTCCCCTGTTGAAAGCTGGTTGTTAATTCTCTGTTCACAGGCCTTTCACAGTTTCCCTAGAGCCCTGTTAACCACCACTTCTTGGAGTTCCTGCAGGGTCTCCACAGCTACCATATTAGTCCCAGGGCACTGGAAGTCCTCACTGTACTTCACCCCTGTAGGCCATCCCCTACTTTGCAGCACTACTCACCTCCCATGATCTGGACAAGAAGCTGATCTTCTGAGACAATATTCATGATGTAAAATAAATTATTCAGATAGTTAAGAAAGAGGAAAATTTAATTGTGATGGGTGACTGGAATTCGATAGTAGAAGAGGAAGAGAAGTAAAAAATGTAGGAGAATATGTACTAAAGGAACAGGATGAAAAAGCAAGCCACTTGATAGAGTTTTGCACAGAGCATAATTTAATCTTTGCTAACACATGGTTTAAGATTCATGAAAGAATGTTGTACACAACACGGAAGAGACCTGGAGACACTAGAATGTTTCAGACTGATTACGTAATGGTAAAACAGAGATTCCAGATCCAGTTTTAAACTGTAAGGAATTTCCAGGGGCAGATGTAGACTCTGACCATGATTTATTAGTTATGAAGTGTAGATTAAAGCTAAAGAATTTGGAAAAACATAGAAAATTTATTGAATGGGACAGGAATAAGTTGAAAGAACTAGAGATTGTTGAGAGTTTGAGGAAGTATGAGGCAATGACTGACTAAAAAAAGGAAAAGGAATACAAAGAAGATGAATGGGTCATGTTGAGAGATGAAATAGTGAAGGCAACAGAGGACAACACAGGTTAAAACACAAGGCCTTGTGTGAATACATGAATGTCACAGGAGGTACTGAATGTAATTGATAAAAGAAAAAAATACCAAAATGCATCAAATGAAGCAGGAAAAAAGGGAATACAGATGTCTAAAAAAATAGACTGACAGAAAGTGCAAAATGACTAAGCAGAAAGCTATAAGAAGCTTTATAACTTGGATAAAGATAGACACTGACTACAGGAAAATTATCTTACAGTATAGGCAAAAGACAGGAAAACCTACATTTGTAGCTTTTGTAGACTTAGAGAAAGGTTTTGACAATGCTCACTGGAATACATTCTTTGAAATTCTGAGGGTGGCAATGGTAAGATACAGGAAGTGAAAAGTTATGTACAATTTATACAGAAAATAGATGGTAGTTACAGAATTTGAAGGGCTTGAAAGAGAAGCAGTGTTTGAGAAGGGAGTGAGACAGGGTTGTAGCCTACCCCAAATGTTATTCAATCTGTAGGTGGTCAATCAGTAAAAAACCTCACAGAGACAGCACAGGACTTGGTAGTGCAGTTGAACAAAATAACAGCATATTGAAAGGAGGATGTAAGATGAATATTAACAAAAGCAAAATATGGATAATGGAATGTACTTGAATTAAATCAGGTGATGCTGAAACATAAAAGTAGTAGATGAATTTTGCTACTTGGGCAGTAAAATAACAGATGATGGTACAATTTTACTATCTAATAATATTTTTGTTTCAGTTATTGTAGTTTACTTCAATTCATTCTTTCAGAATAGTCTTTTAAAGTCAAAGTCGATGGCTGGTAAATACACTCCTGGAAATGGAAAAAAGAACACATTGACACTGGTGTGTCAGACTCACCATACTTGCTCCGGACACTGCGAGAGGGCTGTACAAGCAATGATCACACGCACGGCACAGCGGACACACCAGGAACCGCGGTGTTGGCCGTCGAATGGCGCTAGCTGTGCAGCATTTGTGCACCGCCACCGTCAGTGTCAGCCAGTTTGCCATGGCATACGGAGCTCCATCGCAGTCTTTAACACTGGTAGCATGCCGCGACAGCGTGGACGTGAACCGTATGTGCAGTTGACGGACTTTGAGCGAGGGCGTATAGTGGGCATGCGGGAGGCTGGGTGGACGTACCGCCGAATTGCTCAACACGTGGGGCATGAGGTCTCCACAGTACATCGATGTTGTCGCCAGTGGTCGGCGGAAGGTGCAGCGACGCACGGATGCACGCCAAGACCGTAGGATCCTACGCAGTGCCGTAGGGGACCGCACCGCCACTTCCCAGCAAATTAGAGACACTGTTGCTCCTGGGGTATCGGCGAGGACCATTCGCAAACGTCTCCATGATGCTGGGCTACGGTCCCGCACACCATTAGGCCATCTTCCGCTCACGCCCCAACATCGTGCAGCCCGCCACCAGTGGTGTCGCGACAGGCGTGAATGGAGGGACGAATGGAGACGTGTCGTCTTCAGCGATGAGAGTCGCTTCTGCCTTGGTGCCAATGATGGTTGTATGCGTGTTTGGCGCCGTGCAGGTGAGCGCCACAATCAGGACTGCATACGACCGAGGCACACAGGGCCAACACCCAGCATCATGGTGTGGGGAGCGATCTCCTACACTGGCCGTACACCTCTGGTGATCGTCGAGGGGACACTGAATAGTGCACGGTACATCCAAACCGTCATCGAACCCATCGTTCTACCATTCCTAGACCGGCAAGGGAACTTGCTGTTCCAACAGGACAATGCACGTCTGCATGTATCCCGTGCCACCCAACGTGCTCTAGAAGGTGTAAGTCAACTACCCTGGCCAGCAAGATCTCCGGATCTGTCCCCCATTGAGCATGTTTGGAACTGGATGAAGCGTCGTCTCACGCGGTCTGCACGCCCAGCACGAACGCTGGTCCAAATGAGGCGCCAGGTGGAAATGGCATGGCAAGCCGTTCCACAGGACTACATCCAGCATCTTTACAATCGTCTCCATGGGAGAATAGCAGCCTGCATTGCTGAGAAAGGTGGATATACACTGTACTAGTGCCGACATTGTGCTCTGTTGCCTGTGTCTATGTGCCTGTGGTTCTGTCAGTGTGATCATGTGATGTATCTGACCCCAGGAATGTGTCAATAAAGTTTCCCCTTCCTGGGACAATGAATTCACAGTGTTCTTATTTCAATTTCCAGGAGTGTAGTAGTGCCACATTCAGGGCACACCAATGAGTCAGTTTATGATCAGCTTAATTAGTCAAAACTAGTGGAATAAGACCCTCCCAGGGGACACCACCGTATCGTAGGCACCTTCAGTGCCGGGCGGGATTGTTTGCTTGCCTCGACGAAGTTAATAGCTATGCCGGTGGTAGCATAGCTAATAGCATAGTCTCCCAAGCCGGGCTGGTGTCGACTGAGGAGCCAAACAAAGTGTGTCCTGCAACATGGGGCAGGAGGGGCTCTGTAAACCCTAAAGAAATCCAGGTCTTCCAAGATGGAGGTTGGGCATGGGCCCGATAACCCCAAACTGTAAAAATGACATATTACAGAAACTCAACAATAACCTCGGATAATGTATGAGACACAAAAAACATGACGTCAGCACAGAAAAAGGACAAAAGATTTGGCAATAGTAACATGGAATGTAAGAGCAACGGTGAAAACTGGAAAAATGAAAGAAATAGCTGATGAGATCATGAAATTCAAATACAATATTGTAGCGCTACAAGAAATAAGATGGCAAGGACAAGGACAGATAGATATGCCCCAGTATTCTCTGGTGTATAGTGGATCAGACAGAAGAACAGAACAAGCCAGAATGGGATTTATAATAACAAAGGAGGTTGGTAAAAGTGTTTTGGAATTTGAACCCATAAACAAAAGACTTAGCAGACTGAGATTGAAAGGGAAATTTAGAAATATATAGATAGTAAGAGCATATGCACCAACAGAGGAAGCAGAAGAAAAAACAAAGGAAAAGTTTTATGAAGATCTAAAAGGGCATGTAGTAAAGTACAAAAGTGGGATCTGTTCTTAGTTACGGGAGATCTTAATGCACAGGTTAGGTGAAGCAAATATGGAAGAGTATCTGGGAGATACACTCTGTATGAAGAAAATAATGAGAATGGAGAAGTGTTATGTCAATTTGTTGCTAGAAACAATCTAATCCTCAGGAGCACGTGTTTCCCATGTAAAAGAATACATCTCAGATCATGGAAATCAAATGTAAGTGGAGTAGTCAATCAAATAGACCATGTGGTAGTAAAAGCACGACAGCCACATCAGTTATCGATGTGAGGAACTGCAGTGGCTCTAACTGTGATTCAGACTACTATGCTGTAAAAGCTGTATTGAGGGAGAAACTATCTGTTACACCTAAACTTGGGATGGAGAAAAATACAAACTGGTACACAGAAAAACTGAATGACCCAGAAGTTGTGAAAGTGTAGCAAGCAAAAGTTAGAGATGCGCTGACTCCCAGTGAGGAAACAATGGGAGTCCAAGAGAGATGATCTAAGATCCAGAAAGTGGTGAAAGAGGCAGCAGAAGACATAGTCAGAATGAGAAGTCATGCAAGAAATGAGTGGTTTGATGATGAATACAGGCTAGTAATAGAACGTAAAAATGCAGCTAGACTGAGAATGATACAGAGAGAAACAAGGAGGTGTACAAAAAAATAAGATCGAATGCCCAAAGAATATGCAAGAAAAAGAACAAGGGATGGCTGAAATAAAAGTTTAAAGAGATAGAAGAATTAAAGGAACAGAATGAAACAAAGAAATTTTATCATGCCATGGGAAAGACGAGAAAAAATTTTCAACCTAAGCAAAATGCATGCAAAAACAGAAACAGTGAGATAATAAGAGATGAACAAGAAACATTGCAGAGATGATCAGAATGCTTTGAAGATAGCACTTTGTCTTCAGGCCATAAGTGGCCCATCGGGACCATCCAGCTGCCGTGTCATTCGCAGCTGAGGATGCGGATTTGAAGATATGCTCAACAAAAACTTAGATCAGGCCCCAAGAGGTACACAGGAACAGGACGAGAACACAGAGACAAGATAAATTGAAAGGGATGAGGCACAAAACCGAATAATGCTGGAAATGGAAAAAGTGATAAATAAACTAAAAAATAACCATTCACTTGGTGAAAATGGGATCGTGTCAGAACTGATAAAATCAGGGGGGCAATCTCTAAGACATAAAATATTTAAACTAATAAAGAACATATGGGTAAATGAAAGCATACCGGAGGAGTGGGATACTGGAATACTATGCTCAATACATAAGAAAGGAGAAAAGCTCAATTGTGAAAACTATAGAGGCATAACCCTAGTGCATACAGTATACAAGATTTTCACTGGAATGTTGAATGAAAGAATAAAGAAGTGCATCAAAAGAGATACTCGGAGAATACCAGTGTGGATTCCAACCAAAAAGGGGTACATCTGACCACTTGTTTGTTGTTAGACAAATAATGGAAAAAAATTATGAATATGATATAGATCTCCACTTCCTGTTCATTGACTTTAAATAAGCTTTTGTTAGTATTAATAGACCAGCACTGTATAAAGAGCTAAAAGAATTGGGCATCTGTGACAAACTGAGAAGGTTAATTGGGCTAACAATGAAGGATAGAAAAAGCACAAGTGAATAACAGAGTAACTAGACAGTTTGATTTTGAGGATGGAGTGAAACAGGGTGATGGCCTCCCTGCAGTCCTGTTTAACTTAGCACTGCATAGTAGCACACAAAAACTAGATAAAAGAGGAACAATAATGATGAAGTCCAACCAGATATGCACATATGCAGATGATATTGCCATCAAGACGAGGAATGTAACACTGCTTAAGGAAATATATGGGCAAATGTAATCAAAAGGAACAAGAATTGGACTTACTGCAAATGAAAGCAAGACAAAATATATGGTCATGTCCAATTCTGAAGCTAGAAGAACACCACAGGACCTGAAGATCTCTGATAAATGCTTCAAAGCTGTTAGATGCTTCCATTATTTAGGTGTCCTCCTAACCAATCATAATAGTATGAGACAATGTACGAGGGCTATCCACAAAGTACATTACGTTTTGGAATTAAAAATAAATAAAGTATTGGAATTTTTTTAATTATATACAGATGAAAGCCACACTTAAATACTCCTTTTCTACATAGTTGCCATTTAAATTAAGGCACTTATCGTAGCAATGGATGAGCTTCGAAGTTCCTTCGTCATAAAATTCGGTCGCCTGTGCCTTCAACGATGTGGTTACCTCTTCTTGAAGCTGTGGGTCATCATCAAAATGCTGCATAGCCAACCACTTCTTCATTGCTAGGAATAAGTGGAAGTTGCTCGGTGCCAGGTCGGGACTGTACGGCAGATGAGGAAACAACTCCCACTTAAAAAATTCGAGAACTTCACGAGTGGCATTTGCCATGTGGGCCTGGGCATTGTCGTGAATCAGCAAGACCTTTGAGCCCAACTTTCCCCTGCGCTTGTTTTGTATTGCTCTTCTGAGGTTGTGCAGAGTTTGGAAATACCTTTGAGAGTTTATTGTAGTGCCTCTTTCCAGAAAATCCACAAAAATCACACATTTTCTGTCCCAAAAGAGGTAACCACATGGTTAAAGGCGCAGGCGGCCGAATTTTACGACGCAGGAATTTCCAAGCTCGTCCATCGCTACGATAAGTGCCTTAATTTAAATGGCAACTATGTAGAAAAGTAGTATTTAAGTGTGGCTTTCATCTGTATATAATTAAAAAAATTCCAATACTTTATTTATTTTTAATTCCAAAATGTAATGTACTTTGTGGATAGCCCTCGTATTAGAGAAAGAATACAAGTAGGAAACAAAGCCTATTATGCAAACTTAAAGGTACTTAAGAACTCTCTTATTACAAGAACAACTAGTTTGAGAGTATACTATTCCCTTGTGTGACCTGTTGCCAAGTATGGATCAGAAACGTGACAGTGAGAGAAGCAGACAGTAACAGCCTAAGGTCATTTGAAAGGAAAATCTTATGAAACATCTATGGGCCAGTGAGAGAGGCAAAAAGTAGGAGAGTGAGATACAACCATGAAATACAATAACTTATACAAGGGAAAGATATAGTGAAATTTATCAAATCTCAAAGAATATGTTGGTTAGGACATATGGAGAGGCTGGCGGAAGACAGGATGCCCAAATGAATAATAAATGCCAGACCATATATCACCAGAAGGAAGGGCACACCAAGAGCTAGATGGATGGACAATGTGCTGGCTAACCTTGCCAACATGGGGATCCATGGATTGGAGAAAAAAGCTGAGAACAGAGAGATATGGAGGAAGATTGTTAAGGAGGCCAAGGCCCACCAAGAATTGTAGTGCCCAAGAAGAAGAAGAAGAAGAAGAAATAGGATAAGAAATCATCATTGAAGTTAGATACTGGAGTCTTACATAGATACTAATATGCCATGCCAAGACGATTATGGGAGTGGAAATAAAGCTTATTCTCAGCTTCTCACATCAGAACACATAAATGTCAATTTTCATTCAAGTCTCACATGTATGCCAAGTGAGACATTTATTCCTCTTCAGTAATATATTCATGATTAATTACCATTGACAAGATAGTGTACTCAAGCCACACCCAATTGTACATCTGTATGCTATGTCAAGTCTTTACAGAGCCCTCAAGCAATCTTCTCTTTATTCAGGATAACGCATTACAAACCAAAGACGGTAGCCACATGAGCAGTTCCACAGAGAGCAAAATATCACTACCACACCAACACTAATAATTCCGGTTGAAGGAAAAATTATGAACAAAAATCATTATATATTTCATAGCCCTTGGTGGGAGCAGGAACGTTTGAATTAGCAAATGTTGCTACTATGATTTTTTGCTCGCCTGAAGGTCAGGACAGTTTATCGTTTTATTCATGTCTCATCATAGGATGAATTATTATTCATTTGCATAGATGGCATGGATTATATACAATTAGAAACTTTCTCTTTGATTAACAAAAAATACACATATACTAAAGTATCATGCACATGCATCTTAAATTATTCGATGTTGCTTATATACATCAGTCATTGACAGTATTTGACTAAAATTTCTATATAGTCTGTTTGAAACACAATTGGTAAAATGAAATGAAATTTGTGTTTGATTGCATTCATCAATGTTTAAATAAGTTATTAGTGTAACACTTAACTGACATTAGCTTTTATGCAACATACAAAAGTATTTACAACAATTCTTTTTCTAATACAATTATGTGGCTTGGAGCTGGAGCTTTTTTACTCTTGGATTATTAATTTGCTTCCCCTAATTCAGGGAAACCAGGAAAAGCCTGAACAAAGTCTAGAACTCTGATTTATGTAATTGCTATAATAATCAGTAATTACTTTCAGTTTGATCATAGGAATTATAAAATTTTCAGTTATTGTCATGACCCCCAAGTTATCAGAAACAGATATGAGCTTTGGTCAGTTAGTTACATTACAAATTGAATCATGGTACACTGTGATTATTCATCACAAAACATGGGCCTGTAATTTTTTTTTTTTTTTTTGCACTTCTTTGCTAGATTAAGTTTTTCTATGAGTTTGGAAGTCAGAACTATTAAGAGCAGTTTTGGGGAACATGAAGTGCAGTACATTAAACCCTATTGTTCTTCTGCCATAGATGATCATTGTAGGATGCTGTGGGATTTGGGATGGCATTACCTGTGGAATTTGGGATGGTGTTACCTAAGTTGGAGACATGGTGGCACTGGAATGCAGAGTAGAGTGGTAAGACAGTAACACACCAGCCAAAGGGTGAGATTTGATATCAGCAACACCCTCAGGCAGGAAGTTGGCTCTATAAGGTGCCATCCGACAGTGGTAGTGGAGTATATGAAACATTTGTACGTTGGTATGAGAAAACAATAATCAATATGCAACTGCCTGTAAGTAACATATCAGGACAGTTGAATGTCCACAAATGATATTGTTGATTTGGTTAAACCATCATCTTAGGATTTTCGAAGTAGCAGTTCATTAACATTTGCATACTTGTTATCAAGTTATTTTCAGTACACAGCACATGGATGATGTCACTGAAAGCATGGATTAATGTTATCTCTATGATGAATTCAGAGTCAGATTCAGAGTCACTGAGCATCAGATTATTTAGAGTAAAACACCATATTCTTGAGTGAGCAATGCCTACAAGAAGCAGCTATCACAACAATCCAAGTTCTCAACATTCTATTGCCACCGTGCAATATAGTCACATGCAATGACAGCTTACATGCAGTTCATGCACTGCTAAGCAGTATGATCACATGACTCTCGTATGTAGCATTCATGGATTGCCCATGATTACCCAGCTTTGCAATATTAGTTACTTTTATTCACTAGTCATCTTGAGTGCATGTATCAGCTAACACTTGCATAATATCAGAGTTTAGGAATCATTCATCTGTCAGTCACACAACAATGAGTGCACTGAAAAGCTTGTCCACTAATTCAGTTTCTTGTTCATTTTCTTTTACAACTGTCTCATTGCTTGACTGCTACAAATTATAGAAGAGTTCACTCAGTCAACACAATACAACTTCAAATGGAAATTCTCAATATGAATGTGACTTATTTATTACAAACTGAAGCTGTGTTTGACCCAAGAGTCACAATCACAATACTTGCAATGAATTGGCTATGGAAAAATGCAGTAGCACACTGTACTCATCCCCATGACTCAACCAATAAGTACCAAGGTTATAAGGGTTAAAAACATTACTTCCCAATGACCAATTCCTCCTAAAAAATCTAAAATCAACATAAAACAAATCTAGTTCCCCAGATGGAAATCACATTATTAATTACTCAGAATTGAGTCAGTTTGTTATATCTTACTTTAACTAGCATACAGGAAACACATTTGTATGTATCTAATAATGTACATATTAAGTTCCTGACATGGACTGATTATTCACTGACTTACATATAATAAAAAATCAGTCAATGCATATTCCTCATAGTGAAGTCTTTTACACAATGCTCACTATTTTTAGATCATCACCACATAACGTATCTACATAAATAATCAATACATCTTAATGAATTTCATTAATACATATTGGAAAAAAAACACTCACTTAGTTCTACATCTACATCCATACTCTGCAAACCGTCGCAAGGTGCATCCCACTGTACCAGTTATTAGGGTTTCTTTGTGTTCCATTCATGTATGGAGCATAGGAAGAATGACTGTTTGAATTCTTCTGTGCAGGCAGTAATTATTCAAATCTTATCCTCACAGTCCTTGTGTGAGCAATACATAGGGGGTTGTAGTATATCCCTACAGTAATCATTTAAAACTGTTTCTTGAAACTTTTTCAGGGTATTTCCAGAATGAGATTTTCACTCTGCAGCAGAGTGTGCACTGATATGAAACTTCCTGGCAGATTAAAACTCTGACAGGAAGTTTCTTTCTCATGATTGTTTATGTCAGTCTTCAACAGTCTGCCATTTCAATTCCTTCAGTATCTCTGCAGCACTCTCCCTGGATTAAAGAAACATGTGACAATTTGTGCTGCCCTTCTTATTTATTTATTTACAAGTCAAGTTCCATAGGGCCAAATTGAGAAGCAAATCTCCAAGGTCATGGAACATGTCAGTACATACATTACAACATAAAAGATAAAAATAAAATGTTTATGAACACAAAAAAGTCAGTTCATAAGTTTAAGTAAACACAATCATCAATACAATGAGAATCAGCTTAATTTTTCAAGGAACTCCTCGGCAGAATAGAAGGAGTGGCCCATGAGGAAACTCTTCAGTTTCCATTTGAAAGTGCTTGAGTTACTGCTAAGTAATCCCCTGTTAGGCCTCTCTGGTATGGGTCCCATAGACTTGAGCAATATTCTAGTATGTGTCACATGAGTGATTTGTAAGCAATCTCTTTAGTAGACTGGCTGCAGTTTCTCAGTATTTTACCAATAAACCAAAGTCCGCGTTCTGCTTTACCCATGACTGAACCTATGTGATCATTCCATTTCATATCCCTTCAAAGTATTACACCCAGGTATTCGTACAAGGTGGCCAATTCCAACAGCGACTTATTGATGTTATAGGTTTTTTTCGTTTTGTGAAGTGTAAAATTTTATATTTGTGAACATTTAGAAAAGTTGCTAATCTCTAAACCATGTTGAAATCTTATCAAGATCTGACTGAATATTTATGCAGCTTCTCTCAGAACGTACTTTATTATAGATAACTGCATCATCTGCAAAAGTTCAATTTTACCATTAATATTGCCTGTAAGATCATTAATATACAACATTAATAGCATGGGTTCCAGCACTCTTCCCTGGGAAACTCCCAAAGTTACTTCTACATCTGACAATGACTCTCCATCTAACATAACATGCTGAGTCCTCCCTACCAAAACGTTCTCAGTCCAGTCAAAAATATGATTGTACTTTTGACAGCAAGCATATGGGCGGTGCTGAGTCAAATGCTTTTTGAAAATCAAGAAACACTGCATCTACCTGGTTGCCTTGATTCAAAGCTTTCATTATGTCAAGTAAGAAAAGTGCAAGTTAGGTTTTACATGATGGATGTTTTTGGAATCCGTGCTGCTTGGTATTAAGGAGGTCATTCTGTTCAAGATACCTCAGTATATATGAGATCAGAATATGTTCTAAAATTCTACAACAAATCAATGTCGAGAATATTGGACGGTAGTTTTGTAGATCACATCTACTACCCTTCTTGTAGATGGATGCGACCTGTGCCTTTTTCCAAGAACTAGGTATGGTTTTAGGTTTGAAGGATCTTCAACAGATTATAGTGAGAAGAGGGGCTAACTCAGCTGCAAATTCAGTATAGAATCTGACAGGATTCCATCGGGCCCTGGAGCTTCGTTCAGTTTCAACGATTTCAGCTGTTTCTCAACACCATTGACACTGATACACATTTCATTCATTTTTTCAGTGGTATGAGGATTAAATTGAGGCAATTCTCCTAGGTTTTCCTTTGTAAAGGAACATTTGAAAACAGAGCAAGCATTTCAGCTTTTGCTTTGCTACCCTCAATTTCAGTTCCTGTCTCATTTGCTACGGACTGGACACCAACTAAAAGCCCTTGCATACTACAGAATTTCTTTGGATTTGGTGAAAGATCATTTGACAATACTCTGCTACAGTAGTCATTGAAGGCATTATGCTTTGCTTTCTTGACAGCCAAACATGTTTCATGCAACATCTCCATCTCTACAGCCTTACACTTCGGTTTGCATCTATTATGTAGCAATCTATCTTCCTTTAGAAGTTTCTTTGCAGTCACTGTATACCATGGAGGTTCCCTTCCATTATGAACTGTTCTACTGGGTTACATATCTATCCAGTGTGTGGTCAACAATTCTTTTAAAATTTGTTTCTCTACATGCTCCTGACCTGTGCTGAAAGTTTCGAATTCCTCATTAAGATAAAATATTACTGATTTTTTATATAGTTTACTGGACATATATATCTTTCTGCTTGTTTTAGTTATCCTCTGTAGTTTGGAATCATTGGTGCCACAACTATGTCTTGGTCACTGATGCTAGTTTCGATGTGGACATCCTCAAAGAGGTCAGGTCTGTTTGTTGTCATTAGATCCAACATATTTCCATCGTGATTAGGGTTCCAAACTATCTGTCCTAGGTAGTTTTCAAAGAAGTCAATCAGTAAAGTTTCACAGGCTGTCTTATCACACCCACCAATAACAAAACTGTAATTTTCCCAAGTAATTGTTTGACTATTAAAGTGTCCACCAATGATTACAGTATGATTGCGGAATATATGTACATGTGAACTGAGGTCTCATCTACATCTGTGCAGATCTTTGCTGAAGTCTTTGGTTACATCAGGAGATGAGACTGGTGAGCAAATAGAAGGATCCAATTATCATTTTATGCCCACCCCTGATACCGAGTCTTGCCCAGACAGTCTCACATGCAGCTTCAATTTCTGTCTTGATGGATTAGAGTTTTTTTGTCTACTGCAACAAATATACCATCTTCATTTCCCATTTGCCTATCCTTTTCATGTACACTTAAATTTTCTCTAAAAATCTCACTGCTATCAATTTCAGGTTCCAGTCAGCTTTCTGTACCTAAAATTATGTGAGATTCAATGCTTTTCATGAGTGCTTCAAAGTCTGGCACTTGTTGCGAATGCTTCAGCTGTT
This sequence comes from Schistocerca gregaria, assembly GCF_023897955.1. Taxonomy (NCBI): domain Eukaryota; kingdom Metazoa; phylum Arthropoda; class Insecta; order Orthoptera; family Acrididae; genus Schistocerca; species Schistocerca gregaria. Next base: position 497,641,369 of record NC_064923.1, read on the forward strand.
TACATTTGGATTTTAATACTCTCACCAGTGGGAGATATTTCTTTCAATCTCACAATGATATTTCTGGGTTTCCTACAGCTATCATTATTTGGATTGGATGGAGAGTTGCCTGATCTAAAAAAAACTGTTATGTGCACCCCACACACAGTCAGCTAGCTGAATAGCAGCCTCTGATGTGTAGTGCACACCTGACTTATTTAGGGAGACCCTACAGTTCTCAACCCTATGGCACACATCCAGAAACTTGCAGCCCAGCTTGTCACAGAACTTTCAAAGTCTCTAGTTCAGTCCTTCCATTCGACTCGCAACCAAAGGGCCATGATCAGTGATGGGGACAATGCTGCAAATTGTGAGCTTTGCTGAAACTCCACTCCAGCTATCTAAATTACCATTCACAGCTGTACAAATCATTCCATAGTGGTACATATGTAACATTAACTCTCTTTCAATTTGGTCAAATCACATTTTTTTAAAGTTTTTATGGGGATACAGTCTGCTGATTTCGTGGCTGTCCAGATAAGAGAGCAAATAAGTGCTTGGAATAGGTATACCTGTTATTTTGAAAGGTCCCACATAAAGCTTTTGTTACTTTCTGTTCTTTTTGTGAAGAAAAGAAGATTGGGGATAGTCTTTTTTAGTAATGCCTTCATTCCATCCTAAAACTTTTGAGTCTTCTTAATATTACAGTCATAATGTTCTTCTGTACTGCAGGTGCAACCACAATGGAGGGGTATCTGTTGTGAGGCCAGACAAATGTGTGGTTCCTTCCAAGGGCATGCAGCTTTACTGTATGGTTAAATGATGATGGTGTCCTCTTGGGTAAAATATTCTGGAGGGAAAATAGTCTCCCATTCAGAATCTCTGGGCAGACACTACCCAGGAGGATGTTGTTATCAGGAGAAAGAAAACTGGTGTTCTACGGGTCAGAGGGTGGAATGTCAGATCTCTTAATCGGGCAGGTAGGTTAGAAAATTTAAAAAGGGAAATGGATAGGTTAAAGTTAGATATAGTGGAAATTAGTGAAGTTCAGTGGCAAGAAGAACAAGACTTCTGGTCAGGTGAATATAAGGTTATAAATATAAAATCAAATAAGAGTAATGCAGGAGTAGATTTAATAGTGAATAAAAAGAATAAGAATATGGGTAAGCTACTACAAACTGCATAGTGAATGCATTATTGTAGGCGAGAGAGACACTAAGCTCATGCCCACCACAGTAGTACAAGTTTGAGTGCCAACTAGCCCGCAGATGACGAAGAGATTGAAGAAATTTACGATAAGATAAAAGAAATTATTCAGATACTGAAGGGAGACAAAAATTTAATAGTCATGGGGGACTGGAATTCAATTGTAGGAAAAGGAAGAGAAGGAAAAGTAGTGGGTGAATATGGAGTGGGGGTAAGGAATGAAAGAGGGAGGTGTCTGGTAGAATTTTTCTTGGAGCATAACTTAATCATAGCTAACACTTGGTTTAAGAATCATAAAAGAAGATTATATACGTGGAAGAGGCCTGGAGACACTGGAAGGTTTCAGATAGATTACATAATGGTAAGATAGATTACATAATGGTAATACAGAGATTTAGGAACCAGGCTTTAAACTGTAAGACATTTCCAGGAGCAGATGAGCTGTAGATTAAAACTGAAGAAACTGCAAAAAGGTGGGAATTTAAGGAGAGGGGATCTGGATAAAGTGGAAGAACTAGAGGTTGTAGAGAGTTTTAGAGAGAGTATTAGAGAACAATCGACAAATATGGGGGAAGACATACAGTTGAAAAAGAATGGGTAGCTTTGAGAGATGAAATAGTACAAGCAGCAGAGGATCAAGTAGGTAAGAAGATGAGGGCTAGTAGAAATCCTTGGTATCAGAAGAGATATTAAATTTAATTGATCAAAGGAGAAAATATAAAAATGCAGTAAATAAAACAGGCTAAAAGGAGTGCAAAAGTATCAAAAATGAGATCGACAGAAAGTGCAAAATGGCTAAGCAGGAATGGATAGAGGACAAATATAAGGATGTACGGGGATATATCACTAGGGGTAAGGTAGATACTGCCTACAGGAAAATTAAAGCGACTTTTGGAGACAAGAGAACCACCTGTATGAATATAAAGAACTCAGATGGAAAACCAGTTCTAAGCAAAGAGGGGAAATCAGAAAGGTGGAAGGGATATATAGACGGTTTATACAAGGGTGATATACTTGAGGGCCATATTATGGAAATGGAAGAGGACATAGATGAAGATGAAGTGGGAGACATGATATTGTATGAAGAGTTGGACAGAGCAGTGAAAGACATGAGTCAAAACAAGGCCCCGGGAGTAGACATCATTCCGTTAGAGCTACTGATAGCATTGGAAGAGCTATGAACATCAACAAAAGCAAGATGTATGAGACAGGATTCAGACTTCAAGAAGAATATAATAATTCAAATTCCAAAGAAAGCATGACAGGTGTGAAAATTATCACACTATCAGTTCAATAAGTCATGGCTGCAAAATACTAACACAAATTCTTTAGAGACGAATGGAAAAACTGGTAGAAACCACCTTGGGGAAGATCAGTTTGGATTCCATAGAAACGTTGGAACACATGAGGCAATTCTGACACAACAACTTATCTTAGAAGATAGACTAAGGAAAGGTAAACTTACGTTTCTAGTATTTGTAGACTTACAGAAAGCTTTTGACAATGTTGACTGGAATACTCTCTTTCAAATTCTGAAGGTGGCAGGGGTGAAATACATGGAGTGAAAGGCTATTTACAATTTGTACAGAAACCAGTATTGAATAGAATTGGGGAGAAGAGGAGTATGTGGCACAACTTGACAAAAAGAAGGGACCGGTAAGTAGGACATTTTCTAAGGCATCAAGGGATCACAAATTTAGCATTGGAGGGCAGTGTGGATGGTAAAAATCGTAGATGGAGACCAAGAGATGAATACACTAAGAAGATTCAGAAGGATGTGGATTGCAGTAAGTACTGGGAGATGAAGAAGCTTGCACAGGATAGGGTAGCATGGAGAGCTGCATCAAACCAGTCTCAGGACTGAAGACCACAACAACAACAACAACAACAGAAACCAGTTGGCAGCTATACGAGCTGTGGGGCATAAAAGAAAAGCAGTGGTTGGGAAGGGAGCGACACAGGGTTGTAGCCTAGCTCTGATGTTATTCAATCTGTATATTGAGCAAGCAGTAAAGGAAACAAAAGAAAAATTTGGAGTAGGAATTAAAGTCCATGGAGAAGAAATAAAAACTTCGAGGTTTGCCGATGACATCGTAAATCTGTCAGAGACAGCAAATGACCTGGAAGAGCAGTTGAACAGAATGGACAGTGCCTTGAAAGGAGGATATAAGATGAACATCAACAAAAGCAAAACAAGGATAATGGAATGTAGTCGAATTAAATCAGGTGATGCTGTGGGAATTAGATTAGGAAATCAGACACTTGAAGTAGTAAATGAGTTCTGCTATTTGGGGAGCAAAATAACTGATGATGGTCAAAGTAAAGAGGATATAAAATGTCGACAGGGAATGACAAGAAAAACATTTCTGAAGAAGAAAAATTTGTTAACATCAATTATTGATTTAAGTGTCAGTAAGTTGTTTCTGAAAGTATTTGTATGGAGTGTAGCCCTGTATGGAAGCGGAACATGGATGATAGATAGTTTAGACAAGAAGAGAATAGAAGCTTTCAAAAAGCTGCGCTACAGAAGAATGCTGAAGATTAAATGGGTAGATTATGTAACTAATGAGGAGGTACAGAATAGAATTGGGAAGAAGAGAAATATGTGACACAACTTGACTAGAAGGAGGGATCACTTGATAGGACATGTTCTGAGTATCAAGGGATCATCAATTTAGTATTTGAGGGTAGCATGGAGAGTAAAAATTGTAGAAGGAGGCCAAGAGATGAATACACTAAGTAGATTCAGAAGGATGTGGATTGCAGTAAGTACTGGGAGATGAAGAATCTTGCACAGGATAGGGTAGCATGGAGAGCTGCATCAAACCAGTCTCAGGACTGAAGACCACAACAACAACAACAACAACAGAAACCAGTTGGCAGCTATACGAGTTGTGGGGCATAAAAGAAAAGCAGCGGTTGGGAAGGGAGTGACACAGGGTTGTAGCCTAGCTCTGATGTTATTCAATCTGTATATTGAGCAAGCAGTAAAGGAAACAAAAGAAAAATTTGGAGTAGGAATTAAAGTCCATGGAGAAGAAATAAAAACTTCGAGGTTTGCCGATGACATCGTAAATCTGTCAGAGACAGCAAATGACCTGGAAGAGCAGTTGAACAGAATGGACAGTGCCTTGAAAGGAGGATATAAGATGAACATCAACAAAAGCAAAACAAGGATAATGGAATGTAGTCGAATTAAATCAGGTGATGCTGTGGGAATTAGATTAGGAAATCAGACACTTGAAGTAGTAAATGAGTTCTGCTATTTGGGGAGCAAAATAACTGATGATGGTCAAAGTAAAGAGGATATAAAATGTCGACAGGGAATGACAAGAAAAACATTTCTGAAGAAGAAAAATTTGTTAACATCAATTATTGATTTAAGTGTCAGTAAGTTGTTTCTGAAAGTATTTGTATGGAGTGTAGCCCTGTATAGAAGCGGAACATGGATGATAGATAGTTTAGACAAGAAGAGAATAGAAGCTTTCAAAAAGCTGCGCTACAGAAGAATGCTGAAGATTAAATGGGTAGATTATGTAACTAATGAGGAGGTACAGAATAGAATTGGGAAGAAGAGAAATATGTGACACAACTTGACTAGAAGGAGGTATCACTTGATAGGACATGTTCTGAGTATCGTGGGATCATCAATTTAGTATTTGAGGGTAGCATGGAGAGTAAAAATTGTAGAAGGAGGCCAAGAGATGAATACACTAAGTAGATTCAGAAGGATGTGGATTGCAGTAAGTACTGGGAGATGAAGAATCTTGCACAGGATAGGGTAGCATGGAGAGCTGCATCAAACCAGTCACTGGATTGAAGACCACAACAACAACAATATTTTTTCCTTTGATGTGCCTTCACTGTCAAGGTGAACATCACTTCATGAATTCATTGTTCTCAGGGGTTGTTATCATTTTGAATCCTCAGCAGTTTATCCTCCCACTCATTTCTTTCAGTTTTGTTGAATGTCAATTTGGCAGATGTGTAATCAGCAATGAATGGTTTAAATTATTGCTTATTTCCTTAGAGGTTGATAAGTACTTGATGTATCCAGTCTGTCTATTATGGCAATATGTGCATATAAATTGACTGAGTTCACTTAACTGGCATTCCATGGGGTTTACTGCATCTTTTGAATCATATTCTTTCATTCTTTTCTTTTCTTATATGTAAGCTATATTTAAAGTGAATGGGTTATAGACACCGACAAAGATAAAGTAATGAATTATTTTGTGGCAAGGATAATGTTTTGATACATCTGTATGAACCAAAATAAGAAATATACTCTTCAAATTATTAATTCCTGTATCTTCACCCTTTTGTGTCAGGATGTGGTAGCGTATCGATGTACGCTTGGATCCGTCATGCCAGTGTTGCTAAAAGTGTGTATTTCAACTGTACATTAAGTGTTATAACAAGTTATTAGGAAAGTAAAATTTGTGTGTACATTTAAGATGTCCACTCCCATCTTTTCATCATTTCACTCGCTTGTGAGATCCTGCAGCAAGAGGTACAGAGCACACAAGAAGAATTACCCGATACCTGGAGGAGTGATCCTGCATCAACACTTTCACAATCAAGATGGAATACAATGGAATTAATGTGAAGCAGTATGTAATGCAAATTATGAATATTGAACTTGAATGTATTGATACTGAAGGTCTGTTGATATTGGTATCAGTTAAAGTTCACCCAGGATTGTGCACAGATTCATAAATTACCTTCAGACTTCTTTCAACTACTTTTTCCAACCAATTTTTCCAATTATTCAAGCAATTATTAATGAGTTTCCATTATTTCCCCACACATACCTATTCAATTGTAACCATTTAAAGGTGAGCACTGAGCGAAATATAAACAGACCTTTCAATTGTTGAGATAGGTGATTCATATTATTGTTACAAGAAGCTAATTGAACTTTCATTGTATTTGTTATATGTCCATAAGCTTGGAAATGAGAAAAATATTGAAGGAGCAAATTAAAATTAAATTCTGCCTACAAATGAAAGTGAGCAGGGAACGCTGATTTCAGCAGTAAAGGTAGGAAGCTGCTAAGCTGTATGCTTATCTAGCCGTGCTTTGCACCGTCTCTCTGGCAGTAGATAATCTCTTTTCCCTTCAGTTAGTATCCTTTACAGAAAGTTCATTTCTACAGAAAAAATAAAAATTTGTACAAAGTCATCATTAAAGTACAAGATAAGTTATTCACGTTCTACAAGACTGTGTCAGATAATAATCAGGTCATTAATGAATATGCAGCTAAATGTACTTTAATTGAAAAGTACCGATACAAACAAAATTTCATTTTTGCAAAAATTTATTCATAATTTTGTTAAAAATTATGTAGAGTGGAGTCAAAGGAAATGGCCATTGTTAAAAATTCATTACAAAATGCAATATGTCAAGATGTCGGAAATCCGAGCTTGGCAACAGTTGAAGGTAACATACCAACTTGTGAACTGGCCAATTGCAACCAAAACAAGAATGTTGGCATCCCACTATCAATAAATGATCACACCAGTAATATAACTAATCATGATGTCACTTTTATGGCCCTCCATGTTACAGTATCTCAGTTCTCACCTGGAAACATTTTTTTCAAATAGCGAAACTGAAGGATGCAACATCAAAAATTCCTTTGATTACTTGCTTACAACATTGTGAATGCATAACAGGAAACAGTTTATAAAATCAATGTAAATACTAGTGAGACATGCAATTTGATACAACCCATGCAACAAATAACATAACAGTTTACTAAACAACAGGAATTTCAGGAAAGTGTAACACAACAACTTAAGGGTATAATACAGCAATTCACAAAACACCAGGAAAGTATATGACAACAGTTTACACAGCAAAATCAAGCACTTAACAATTTCAAGAATAGTGTTAGCCAACAGTTCAGCGAGACTATACGCACTGAATTATCTGATGAACTATCTGGATAAATATTGGTCTGATGCTGTAAAAGAGAGGCTCAGACATGAAGTAGTCAACCCACCTCCATTCAATAGCAAACATCGAAGCTTAAGGGGATATTCTGAAAACTATTTGAATAGAACCAGATACTGGAAGAATCCAGTATCTCAAGTAAACATGCTGCTCATTACCATTCTGGAACACGACACCGAATACTTTCTATCTGTACTGGATTCAGTAGATTTAATCTATGATGGAGGCCAGTACAACCCAAGCCTGTTAATATGCAGATAGTGCCAGAGATTTGCGAACCAACAAGTGAACAACAGATCCTTAGTACAACATGCATGGCAACCTCACTCCACACAAACCTATGGTAACAGTGGTGGTAATCACAATGGCAATGGCAAAAGCCATAATTTCAAGGGCAGATATAAAAGAAATGGGAAAAAATTTAACAAAAATAGCTATAATGGGCAAGTAGCGTATGGCCGGCCTGTACAATATGTACAGACATAAGTTACCAGCAATAATCCGCCGATCGCTTGGCAAACACAAAACATTACCAGACAGCCAAATAATCCACAGACAGTGGAATTCGGCAAGTAATGCAATGCACATATGTCAGATAACATGCAAAGGCAAAGAGAATTTCAGTCGAGAGCCTCACAGGATACTAATTGGTGTAATCAAACACCAACAGTCCATCTAGTAGAAGATATGCCTAACCCAGAGACCGATGCCGCCCCGATGCTGGAAAACTTAAACTGGTCATGGTAGGCCACCGTTCTGTGACATGGGAGGAGAGTGGGGGCGTGAGCTAGATCAACACTTGCTCGGTCAGATACAATCGAGGTACTGATGTGAAAGATGATCTGTATCAAAGTCATGAGAATACACAGGAAAACCTGACAGAGGGCAAGGTACAAGCTAATTCTAATACCAAATAACAAGTAATACCCTATATGCAAAAAGAGGAGAGAATATGTTACAGACTATAATGTATATGGATAACGATAATAGCATGTCAGCAAATGAAAGGGACAAGAGTGTTTTGTAATTGTATGTGTATTTTATTATGATATGTGTACAAAATGTGGAAAGGACACTACAGAAACTTTATGTAAAACAACTATATGAAAGATGCTAAAAAAAGTGCAAAAACATACGAACCCTGGCTGCAAAGTGTTAAGTGTATGTGTGTTAAAAACAATATGTGTGTGTGTGTGTGTGTGTGTGTGTGTGTGTGTGTGTGTGTGTGTGTGTGATAAACTCAAAATGACAATACTTCATGTAACATGAATTTTCCGTGCTCGACAATATCGTAAAAGCAGCAAGGAACTTACCTTGTTGATGAATATCTGATGTATGGCTGGTCTCCACAATGAATAAGTGAGAGCAATGAGATGAAATAAATTCATCGGGCTGCTGATATGGAAACCAGTCACCACCGCATCAAAGATTTCACAAAGGGCCACACTGCTGAACATGAGCTTCATGAATTTGTACAGTGAAAGCTACTATAAACACATGACACAGATGCTCTGGCCTCGTATTGAACATCTGAGCTTCAACTGGGACGATAACGGACGTTGCGCTGTGCACGCCATGCTTTGCAAGCTGAACACTGTGCAACTGCTGACTAACAAAAATGAGACTATGTGGTTACAGCAAGCACTTTGTTAGGAGAGAAAACTTATATATGTATGTTTTAAAAGAAGCTGACATACCCATATAAATTGATAACCATACAGGATAACTCCAATGGCCGAAAATAAAGGCTAAGACCATACCGGCCAGAATTATCAACCCTCAAAAAGTGAAATAATCTCAAATCTGTGCACCACTGTATGATGTTAGTGTGCAGTGGGCAGAGGGGAATTGTGTTGAATCATATCTTTTTTGTTCTTTTCTTTTCTTATATGTAAGCTATATGTAAACCGAATGGGTTATGACACCAACAAATATAAATTAACGAGTTGTTTTGTGGCAAGGTTAATGTTTTAATACATCTGCATAAAACAAAATACGAAATATGCTCTTCAATTTATTAATTCCTGTATCTTCACCCTTTTGTTTCGGGAAGTGGTAGTGTATGGATGTATGCTTATATCTGTGATACCAGTATTGTTAAAAATGTGTATTTAAACTGTACATTAAATGTGTTATAAAAAATTATTAGGAAAGCAAAATTTATTTATATATTTAAGACATCCACTCCTATCTGTTGATCATTTCACTCACTGCTGACATCCTGTAGCAAGAGGTTCATAACAGACAAGAAGAATTTACCCAATACCCAGAGGAGCGATCCTGCATTGACATTGTCACAATCCAGATGGAACACAATGGAATTAATGTGAAGCAGTATGTAATGCAAATTATGAATACTGACCATGAATGAATTGATATTGGAGAACTATTGATACTTGTATCATTTACAGTTCACCCAGGATTGTGGACAGATTCACAAATTACTTTCAAACTTCTTTCAGCTATTCTTTCCAACCAAATTTTCCAATATTCAAGCAGTTATTAATCAGTTCCCATTATCTCCTCACATTTACCTATTCATGCACGATGGTAACACAAAGTTAAAGTCTGTGTTACATGCAGGAAGTTTCTCTGTTGGAATCCAGTGAAATTAGGAACATTGTCAGACATCAATATGTGTGTTTTCCAAGGTGTGAAACGTAATCTTGTACCAATTTTTGTATTGTCAGTATGCTCTTTACTGTTTTTACTGGGCAAACCTTTACATTCTTGGTGAAGAAACCATAAAATGTGATGATATATTTACACCACTACAGGTCTGCAGCAGCACTCTATTACATTGACAGATACAATTTGTAGTGGATTTTCTGACAGGGTTGAATGTAACACATCTTGAGAACCTTGGTTTGTGGGTTTAACCTTTTGATACAGTCTGTAAGTTCTTAGTAGAGCCTGTAGTTTCCTCCATAGATCTGGTACATGGTGGATGCTCTTCATATTCAGCAGGAATGCAAACACACCACTGGTCAGAATCAGTGTGTTAACAATGGAATAAACCTCTTGGTGCACCATGTTTAGTGATGCAGTCTTTTGTTTATCATTTAGCACCAATTGTTGCGTAACATTATGCTAGTGATGATCACTTTTTGTAGCCTTGAGATTTACTGACATAATTCTGAGTAATATCTCTGTTTAACAAATAAAATACTGAATTCTCATGACTGCTCTTCAACATCTTCATTCTCACTCAATCCTGGCGAGTCTCACGAAAGAGCATCTTTATAACATTATCTTTGTCTTTTGCATAAATTATCTCAAAATCATATTCCTGTAGAATTAAAGTCCACATGGCAAGTTGTGGATGAAGTAATTTAAATATCTGCCAAAAGCTCAATGCATGATGATCACAATAAACTTTTGCATGGGTTCTGGCTAAATAATATTGAAATTTGTTTGAAGGAGTCTATAACCACAAGGGCTTCCAGTTCATTTGTGTTACAGACACATTTGCAATAATATGACAGTATTCTGCTTGAAAATGGAATAAACATGTACCCAGTCCACTTGATGATGTATTTATTAGTCATGAATCCAAAATTCAGTGACATGACCAGATGACATAATAATTTTTAGTTCAAAAGGGTATTTTTCATTCCATCAAATGCAAGCTGACAATCTGGAGATCAATGCCACGATACATTCTTTCTTAAAAGATTGATCAATGGGTTAATATTTAATAGCTGATTTGGATAAAAATGGCTATAGAATGAAGCTAACCTGAGAAATTCTTTTTAACTGTTTTTCGGTTGTTGGCACTGGTGAGATCCTTATTGCACTCTTACCAAGGAGTAAGATTCCAGCTGATGTGTTTAAGTGGCCAAGGAAATTTATTTGCTATAGTCCAAACTTTTACTTCTGCTTGATAACACCTCTCTAATACTTTTTGTAGCAAGTTCATGCCATGTTTATGAGGCAATGAGTAGGTCATCTACAAACAATGTCATTTGATCTCTTATTTCAGGTCTAAGCACTGTATCTAAAGGTGAGATAAACACACATGAGTGTACACTAAGGCCAAAATATAAGATTTTGAAATGATGGCTTCCTGACTAAATGAAGACAGACTATTTCCCTGATTCTTGGTGCAAAGTTTCTTGCCAATATGTTTAATGCAAGTCAATACTAGTTAAATTTTTTATGCCAGGAAACCCTGAACTAATTCACCAATATTGTGCAGTATAGTTCAGATGGCAATAATCAGTTAATATTTTATTGCATGTCTCACACTTCCTCTTGGCTTAGATACAATCAACAATATGAACTACTGGATAGTTCAACTAACCCCACTGGAGTATTTGTTTAATTTCTCGGTTGGCAAGAGATCTCCTTGCCCATAGAATAAAATACAGACTGTGAGAGTATGTCTGATAGGTTACAACATCCAGATAATATATGTTTCCTCATATAATTCCTGGTTTCTCTTCAAAAACCTGAATATATTGCTGAAGTAGGTTCAGTAGCTGTGCTTGTGAAAATGCATGGGATTCCAACACCATAGACTGAATTTGCACATATAGAGACAGAATATTTATTGTTACAGGCAGTGGTCTCCTGAATGGATTATGACCTTTATTGATCCACTTAATCATTATTCCCTGATAGTATTTACCATGAAATTTCTATTTGATCAATAAACTTACCAAAATTGGAATTCCATCACTTGTATGGTGGAACTTGCCTGGAGAAAAGTCAGCAATGCTTTTTTGTTCCTCAGAAGGACTAGACCTGCAAAGCAATCTGTGGCAAGGTTTGGAATGACTAGAAAGGTGCTTCCAATTGCTGTTTCCTAGCTTCATATTGAGTTATGCTTCCTTGTTCCTCAGAAGGTCTATTCATACAGTGCAATCTGTGACTGAATTTGGAATGTCTAGAAAGGTGCTTCCAATCACTACATTTTCTAGCTTGACACAGAGTCAAGTCTGCAGGCTTACATTTTATGATCATCCTCCTAAAGCTACAATAATATGACAGTTTGTTACAAGAAAGGTTGGTGCTTGGGCTCTGTCTGATATTTGTTTGAAAAATGTCATTTAAATAACATTAAACGATGCACCAGCGTCTAAGATAATCAAACTTGTGTTTCTTAAATTTCAGCATGTATTGTGGATGGTGGCATGGATGAATTAATAAATTTACAGGTATTAGTATTTTGTACACCCCTTCTCTTGTAGCTATTCTGTCATTGCGCCTTAACAAACAGTAGAAATTCAGGATGGAATGTAACAATATTACAGAAAGGGTAGTTGCTACTCACACTGTAGCAGAGATCCTGAGTCGCAGACTGTCAGAAAGTGAGCTTTCGACCAACAAGGCCTTCATCATAAATAGACAACACCTCCCCCCCCCCCCCCCACCCCACACACACACAAACACAACTCACACACATGTGACCAGTCTCTGGATGCTGAGGCAGCGGCTGCAAAATAATACATTGTATGCAAAGATCAGCATTCCCCCCCCCCCCCCCCCCCCCCCGCCCCTCCCCCATCCCCCACAGCCACAGCACCAGAGCTTTTTCAGTACCAGTACTTTTTTCGGCATCAATGCTTTTTCTTATGTACCCTGCATTTTCTGTTTTTATGTATTTGTGTGGTTTTCCCACCCCTTATAAGGGACGAGTGATGTATGTTCACTCGTGATGTGCATGATTTCAGATGTTGCTTGCCCATACAGCTCACAGGTCCGCTTGCCACATGGGTTGGCCCTCTGGAGCACTCTGGTGAGCCACTAATGAAATGTATTATTTAGGAGATTGCAAATGAGTGCTCGGTCTATTCTGTAGCCTATATTACTATTGTCCATTCAATGTGTTCTGTAGTACATGCAACCTATACTTCATTGTATCTTATGTTGGCTCTATAAAGTACTATGTTCCGTAAATTGTGTTGTTTTTGCTATAACACAAGGACTCATACAAGTCTGTGCACCTGAGAGGAGCTCATAAAACTTCATTGGGCTGTTCTTTCTCATCCACCTTAGCAGCCTGAATCTCACACCTTCCGACTTCCATCTATTTGGCCCAAAGAAGGATCCTCTTTGCGGGAAGCAGTACGTGTGTGGTTATTGATGCAGCAAGACATTGGATTTGATATCGATCAGTAAAGTGGTACCATGTCGGCACATAGGCCCTCCCAGTAAGGTGGCATATGGTCTTCGCATTGGATGGACATTATGTTTAAAAATAGAGTTTTGTAGCCGAAAGAGTGAGGCATGATGTGTTGTATTTCAATCCTCAATAAAACCAACTTGCATGACTTACTGAATGGGCCTTTTATATTATAAATGCACAAGTTTGTGTGTGACTATGTTTGTTAGTCCTTCATGCTTATATGGCTGGATGTATTTGGAAAAAAATTGGAATGGATTTAGCTTATACCCTGAATTACTCAAAAGCTATCTTGAAAAGTGTATAGTACAAGACATTTATTGATTTGAAGAATATAATGTAAAATGTGGAACAATAATTACTCTCAGAAAGAGCTATTTACTCTTTAACTTCTGAACTGAATCATACACTGGTGCACCAAAGAAGCTGGTATAGGCATCAATATTCAAATACAGAGATATATAAACAGGCAGAATATGGCACTGTGGTCAGCAACACCTATATAAGACAAAAAGTGTCCGCCGCAGTTGCTAGATCAGCTACTCCTGCTACAATGGCGGATTATCAAGATTTAAGTGAGTCTGAACATAGTGTTATTGTTGGCGCATGAGTGATGGGGCACAGCATATCTGAAGTAGTGATGAAGAGGTGATTTTCCCATACAACCACTTCGCAGGTGTATCATGAATAAGAGGAATCTGGTACAACATCAAATCTCTGACATCGCTGTGGCTGGAAAAAGATCCTGCAAGAACAGGACCAAAGATGACTGAAGAGAGTTGTTCAACATGACAGAAATGTAACAATTCCATAAGTTACTGCAAATTTCAATGTTAGGCCATCAACAAGTGTCAGCTTGTGAACAATTCAACGAAACATCATCGATATGGGCTTTCGGAGCTGAAGGCCCACTTGTGTACCCGTGGTGACTGCATGACACAGAGCTTTATGCCTCGCCTGGGCCTGTCAACACCAACATTGGACTGTTAATGACTTGAAACTTGTTGCCTGGTTGGACAAGTCTCATTTCAGATTGTATCGAGTGGATGGATTTGTTTGGGTATGGAGATAACCCTATGAATCGATGGACACTGCATGTCAGTATGGGACTGTTCAAGCTGGAGGATGCTCCATGTTGGTGTGGCGCATGTGCAGTTGGAGTGATATGTCTAGATACAATGTGATACGTCTAGATACGACACTGGTAGCTGACACATACGTAAGCATTCTGTCTGATCACCTGCATTTCATGTACACTATGCATTCAGACGAACTTGGGCAGTTCCAGCAGGACAATGCAACACTCCACATGTCCGGAATTGCTACAGAGTGGCTCCAGGAACAATCTTCTGAGTTTAAACACTTCTGCTAGCCACTAAACTCCTCAGACATGAACATTATTGAGCAGATTTGGGATGCCTTGCAACTTGCCATTCAGAAGAGATCTCCACCCCCTCATCCTCTTATGGACTTATGGGCAGCCCTGCAGGATTCATGGTGTCAATTCCCTGCAGCACTACTTCAGACATTAGTTGAGTCCATGCCATGCCATGTTGTGGCACTTCTGCATGCTCACGGGGGACCTACACGATATTAGGCAGATGTACGGCTTTCTTTGGTTCTTCAGTGTATTTGTAAAAACGCTTTTATTGTTTAATATGTCCTAATGTCTACATAACGCAATTTATCATCATGCATACATTGCTTATGCAATCCTTAAAGTGTTAAATCCCTGATTCCATACAAGCCCATTGCATTTTAGCCACTGAGTGTCAGGCGTAATTTATAGCTTCTAAGATGCACGAAGACTCACAACGATGGTGCCATTTAAATGCTGTACAACAAAGAGATGTCATACCTTTATGTGCGGAATGTGATAAGCTTTTAGTGAGGCTGGATTTTATTATGATATGTGAGTGCATCTGCTGGTAACAGGCGAGCATGTGAGAGGAGATGACATTGTTGCATACACAAACATTATAAAATTTGTGCTGCACTGACCTAGGAATTGCTTATGTTCTTTCTTCATTGAGTTAGTATGTTTGTTTCTGCCTCACAATGAAGTGACTGGACGAATTTGGATTAACTTTGGAATGGAGATGGCCTACACTCTGAATTAACACATGTTGTTGTTGTTGTGGTCTTCAGTCCTGAGACTGGTTTGATGCAGCTCTTCATGCTACTCTATCCTGTGCAAGCTTCTTCACCTCCCAGTACCTACTGCAACCTACATCCTTCTGAATCTGCTTAGTGTAGTCATCTCTTGGTCTCCCTCTACGATTTTTACCCTCCACGCTGACCCTCCAATCCTAAATTGGTGATCTCTTGATGCCTCAGAACATGTCCTACCAACCGATCCCATCTTCTGGTCAAGTTGTGCTACAAACTTCTCTTCTCCCCAATCCTATTCAATACTTCATCATTAGTTATGTGATCTACCCATCTAATCTTCAGCATTCTTCTGTAGCACCACATTTCAAAAGCTTCTATTCTCTTCTTGTCCAAACTATTTATCGTCTATGTTTCACTTCCATACATGGCTACACTCCATACAAATACTTTCAGAAATGACTTCCTGACACTTAAATCTATACTCGATGATAACAAATTTCTCTTCTTCAGAAACGCTTTCCTTGCCATTGCCAGTCTACATTTTATATTCTCTCTACTTCGACCATCATCAGTTATTTTGCTCCCCAAATAGCAAAAATCCTTTACTACTTTAAGTGTCTCATTTCCTAATCTAATTCCCTCAGCATCACCTGACTTAATTCGACTACATTCCATTATCCTCATTTTGCTTTTGCTGATGTTCATCTTATATCCTCCTTTCAAGACACTATCCATTCCATTCAACTGCTCTCCCAAGTCCATTGCTGTCTCTGACAGAATTAAGATGTCATCGGCAAACCTCAAAGTTTTTATTTCTTCTCCATGGATTTTAATACCTACTCCGAATTTTTCTTTTGTTTCCTTTACTGCTTGCTCAATATACAGATTGAATAACATCGGGGAGAGGCTACAAGCCTGTCTTAACTCCCTTCCCAACCACTGCTTCCCTTTCATGTCCCTCGACTCTTATTACTGCCATCTGGTTTCTGTACAGTTTGTAAATAGCCTTTCGCTCCCTGTATTTTACCCCTGCCACCTTCAGAATTTGAAAGAGAGTATTCCAGGCAACATTGTTAAAAGCTTTCTCTAAGTCTACAAATGGTAGAAATGTAAGTTTGCCCTTCCTTAATCTAGCTTCTAAGATAAGTCGTAGGGTCAGTAATGCCTCACATGTTCCAACATTTCTACAGAATCCAAACTGATCTTCCCCGAGGTCAGCTTCTACTAGTTTGTCCATTTGTCTGTAAGGAATTCGCATTAGAATTTTACAGCTGTGACTTATTAAACTGATAGTTCGATAATTTTCACATCTGTCAACACCTGCTTTCTTTGGGATTGGAATTATTATATTCTTCTTGAAGTCTGAGCGTGTTTCGCCTGTCTCATACATCTTGCTCACCAGATGGTATAGTTTTATCAGGACTGGCTCTCCCAAGGTCATCAATAGTTCCAATGGAATGTTGTCTACTCCGGGGGCCTCATTTCGACTCAGGTCTTTCAGTGCTCCGTCAAACTCTTCACGCAGTATTGTATCTCCCATTTCATCTTCTTCTACATCCTCTTCCATTTCCATAATATTGTCCTCAAGTACATCGCCCTTGTATAGACCTTCTATATACTCCTTCCACCTTTCTGCTTTCCCTTCTTTGCTTAGAACTGGGCTTCCATCTGAGCTCTTGATGTTTATACAAGTTGTTCTCTTATCTCCAAACGTCTCTTTAATTTTCCTGTAGGCAGTATCTATCTTACCGCTAGTGAGATAAGCCTCTACATCCTTACATTTGTCCTCTAGCCATCCCTGCTTAGCCATTTTGCACTTACTGTCGATCTCATTTTTGAGACGTCTGTATTCCTTTTTGTCTGCTTCATTTAGTGCATTTTTATATTTATATATAAATTCAATATTTCTTCTGTTACCCAAGGATTTCTACTAGCCCTCGACTTTTTACTTACTTGATCCTCTGCTGCCTTCACTACTTCATCCCTCAAAGCTACCCATTCTTCTTCTACTGTATTTCTTTCCACCATTCCTGTCAATTGCTCCCTTATGCTCTCCCTGAAACTATGTACAACCTCTGGTTCTTTTAGTTTATCCATGTCCCATCTCCTTAAATCCCCACCTTTTTGCAGTTTCTTCAGTTTCAATCTACAGATCATAACCAATAGGTTGTGGTCAGAGTCCACATCTGCCCCTGGAAATGTCTTACAATTTAAAACCTGGTTCCTAAATCTCTGTCTTACCATTATATAATCTATCTGAAACCTGTCAGTATCTCCAGGCTTCTTCCATGTATGCAGCCTTCTTTTATGATTAACACATAGGCTATCTTTTATTCTGAATAAAACCACTGTTCCTGTGGGATGGTAAAAGTCTTTCTCACAGGTGATTTCCAACAGATACTGCCAGTCATCGAGCAAGGCACTATGGCAGATGAGATCACTGCTTGCCGCAAGCCTTCACCACTGCGGGCAACATAAAAATATTGCACCTCGCAACTAATATGAGAGTCCAGCTCTACAACAATCAAGAATCTGAGCTCTTTACCCTACACTTCCTCGAGATCAGTGAGGGGCACTTGCAGTGGATGCAGAAGGCTGAATAAGTTTAGGAAGCTGCTCTTGCAGTGTTGTAAGCTCAGATGAGAACCTAATTAATGAAGTTTTACCGAGATCACAGCAAAACGTGTCAACAGGAAGCAGTTATATGAAACAGCAACATTGGCACAAACAATAAATCAGTGAGAAACACTGATAATACAATTATTGATCAGATACCTGGTGAGATGACCACCTACACGTCAGTTGATACAATGATGACAAAAGACAACACTACTACATACCCTGTGAAGTTTTTAAACTATTTAGAGTTGTTGGAGTGGCATCCCACAAACTGGAGTTGAAGGTGACTGTGCCTGTCATACTGATGTGTAACCTGGGTACATCAAGGTTGTGCAGAGCTGAAAAGGCTATTGTGCAGACCACCATCATCACTGGGGGAGCCAAATGAGTTACAGTATTGATATTGTGAATTTCTATCATCCCAAGAAACTTACCTTTCCAGTTCAAAAGCTTGCAGTTCCCTTTGAAAGGGTCTTCTTAATCACTGTAAGTAAAAGTCAAGAACGATTGTTAAAAGTGGCAGGTATTCATCTGAGCCCACCATGTTTTTCACATGGACAGCTTGCAAGTATCAAGAGCCAGAATTTTCTAAATATATACAGAAAACAAGACATCATGGAAAGGTGTTTTTTTTAGATTCATTACAGTAGATTTATGGCTCTCCATACAAGTCAAGACAGTTATGATCTTTCCGATCCTAAGCATGTCAGAAACAGCCATGAAATTATTTACTCCCTTTCCTGGTAACATTTTGTAATTTGCTACTTGGTTGCTCCTCAGTACCTCCAAGAGATAACTTTTTTGATCGCGTATATGCATGGATAGTGAGTTTAGGCACCGTCAAACACGGTGATTTTGAACAGTTTAGTCATTATTTTGATTGTAACTTTTGTATATATTGTTAGATTAAATTGATTGTTATGGAAGTGGTAGGGTATATGAGTAATGAATAAAATATCCCAGAACCAGAAACTGTATGTGTAGGTATATTTATCTGAAACAGTTAAATAAAGTGTCCGAAGTCACCTCATGGATTGGGGTGATTTTGGACACATGTGTTTTTTAAATCTATGTCTGAAGTTACAGTATATAGAGGGCAAATTCGGACAGTTACTGCCTTTTTAAAAAATTCTACATGCATTTTATTTGATTTTGGTGACTTTTTCACATTTTAAGGTAGCCCTTTCTTATGAATAAGTGATATGGAATTGTATAATGAATTTTATATATTACAGATAAGTTCTGCATGAACTTGTTTAATATTTTCACTTAAATAAATGGAAAGATCTGACTGTCGTTTGAGGAATAAATGTACCCATTCTTCTCTTTTTGGCCAGATTTATCAAGGTAACCTTTAACTAAATATCTAATATCCAATTTAGTGAAGGAAAATCCCCAATGTGCAGCCCTCAAGATACCTTGCTTCAACATTTCTTCTTCTTCTTCTTCTTCTTCTTTATTTAGCACTGGCTGTCCTCTCATTTTTTTCGGATGTGCTTTCTGCACTTTATTTTGTAGGGTTGATTGAGGTATACCACACAAATCATACACTTTTCTGTATGATAATTTAACACTCTGAATATCATGAACAACTTTATCTAAAAGTTCCGGGTCATAATTACACCATACTGTTGCACCTCTCATGCTCTTATACATTCTGGCATGGTCCGAAATCACCCCACACAGTACACACTTTTACAAAAACTGTCATTATTTTATAACCTTGCAAGAGAAACTTGGCAAACTTGTGCAGAAATTGTCTCAATGCTGTTAGCTACTGAGCGCATCAACAATTACGGTTACAATAACTTCCTGCTTGGTGCAACAATAGAAAGTTTCCACTTTACAATAATGCATGGATTTTAACTATTCATCAATTATTCACCTAGGAAACAATTGACTCAAAATAAAAGTTGTGGAAAGCGATAAATGAAATTTGCACTTAAAATAACTGGTGCATGGACATTAAAATAAGTAGCTCTTTGTTTCTGTGCAATGGCAAACAGAAAATGAGCCATACTGTCTGAATTCACCCTGGTGTCCAAAATCATCCCATTTGACAGCATTAAAATTTCTTTATATATAATCTTTTAACTGCGAGTAACATTGCAGAGTTCAGCTAATTGTCTTATATATTGATGATAAGCAAATATGCAGCCAAAAGATAACTGCAAAATTTTTCAGTGACCATTTTTTAAGGCTGAAAAGTTTCTTAAGAAGTGCCATGGAAATACTGCAACACCATTTTCCTAGTCCTCTGTGTGAAATAAGTATACTCCCATAATTGGAAATGAAGTAAAAGAAACCACCGATTTAAAAAAAAAACATAAAATGATCAGCTGTAGGTAATACCTCCAGTTTAATTCTAAAATTTTGGTCAGATCAATTATGCAAAATTTGGGCACACATATTTAGTGCTTCTATGAATCAGGATGTCTTCCCAGATGGAATGAAGCTTGCTATAGTGAAACCTCTCCACAAAACATGAGATGCAACACATCACAAATTATCATCCCACCTTTCACATAAACACATTTGCGGAAGTCCTTGACAAAGCATCCTATCCCAGAATTGTGAGGCACTTCAAAAACTCTGACATCATCAGTGAAAGATACAGTGAAACCCTGCTTTTACATTTTCCAAGGGACTACAAAAAATGCATTTACCCACCGATGTAACTGGAAATGGTTAACTGTCTGGGAAGTAGAAACATTTGACTTAGTTTCGTACATCAAAATAGGTGTTTTTGGAAACCCTGCAGTTGTGTCATTCTTTATTTAAATATTGGAATACTACATCAGATAAATATTTTTTCATGCTTATAACAACACGTTCTGAGAATTTATTCCCATTGTCAAGTGCACATAAGGTAAGTATTTTGTGTTATGTTTGCACATGTACTGACCTGCATCTCTTGCAATCCTATTGTCATTTTGAGATTATATGGTACTGTGCACCCTTCACTACACACACGAATGTGCAAACCATCATTCAAATGGTTTGTGGGTGTAACATCATAAAAAATACTTACATAAATATTTGCAATTGGTAATGCGAATAAATTCTCAAAAAAATATTTTGCTGAGCATGAAAAGATGCTTAACTGGTGCAGAGTTCCATTGTTTAAAGCAGAAACATTTAAGGATTGCACAGGTGTCAACTAGAGGGGCTGCAAATGGCCAAACAATGAAACAAATTGTTGTGACTCACCGATCTTTCAAAGTGCCGCCACGCAGTTACGCGCGTCCTCTACATGCGGCGCTGTCTGCCAGCGATGCAGCAGCTGCGCCACCTAGGTGGCCAAACAGCCAGCGTCTGCTAGACTTGGACTCAGTGCTGATTTGACTGTTACCGTGTACTTGCTCTGTGACTTACGTGTATTGTGTCATCTTTGAAATATATGTGTTCAACTTGATGTTATACAATTGGAGATGAGGTAGTGGATTTTTTCTTTTCATCATTGACCCGCAGGTTTCCATGGTTACTTTAGAGCAACTATTGCAAGGTCTCATTGAACAGCAAATGCTTCTCACTTCGGCAACTCGCGATTTCGTCGCAGCATCCAATTCGGGGCATTTCTTGTCGTTGTCTATACCTCCTTTTCCTCATTACGATGAGACGGCGGAAGACTGGTCTGATTACAAAAAATGTCTTCGACAGCACTTCTTAGCCTTTCACGTCACAGACGAACAAACATGTAAGTCTCTGTTCCTTTCATGGATTTCACCTCAAATGTATCGGTTGTTGTTGCAATTGGCTCCTTTGAAAGAGCCTGTGTCTTTATCCTTTGCTGACATGTGCTCACTTCTGTATGTATATTTTCAAAAGCATACGCATTTGGTAGCCTCTCGTGTTGCCTTTTATCATTGTCAAAAACAACCGCATCAATCCTATCACACTTGGGCTGCTGAACTTCAAGGCGTCAGTAGAAAGTGTCAATTTGTTACTGAAGTTCATAAAGAATCCTATGCCAATTCCATGGCACGGGATGCTATTATCCAGTCGGTGCCCAACAAAGAAGTTAGGCAATGTTCCCTTCAGTTGGCAAATGTGACTCTTGATGAAGTCCTATCCATCGTGCAGTCTTTTGAAATTTCTCGCGCCGCTGGAGTGTAAATAGAGACGTGGGGTGGCTTCGGGGAAATACAATCACGGTATGCTGTTGACAACGTGTGTGGCATGTCCCTGCCGGCTGATGTGGCCACAGTACATTCCCAAGTGCAGCGTCGGCCTAACCTTAAACAAACCTCTACGAAACTGCAGCAAAACCCCTGGCAACTTCCTTCATGTCCATGGTGTTTTACGAAACATTCACGGGAGGATTGTCCCCAACCTTGGGCCATGTGTCATCTGCAAAAAGAAAGGTCATGTGTCATCCGTTTGCAAATCCATCCGCATACATGATGTTTATGAACATGACGCTGATTCTGATTCTGTGTTGTCTTTCAATTGTACTTCTACCCTTTCAGGGAAATTATTCTCACTGTCCAAATACTTGGTCATGATGTTCGCATGCAGGTGGATACTGGTTCTGGTGCCACTATCATCAATTCTCAGACGTATCTTCAGTTGGGTTCTCCAACCCTATCACCTGTCACTAGGCAATTATGGACGTACAATAAACAGAAGATTTCACTCTTGGGACAATTTGATGCTGAGGTATCTTACAAATCTGTCATTCGCGCTGTTCCCATATTTGTGGTCGACCATAGTAATGCGGAGAATCTTTTTGGTTTTGATGCCTTTCGCGTATTTGGGTTCTCCATTGATGGCTCTGTCAATATCGTCTCTGATGCTATTCCTTATGCTCGCTTGGATTCCTTGTCGACAACATTTTCGTCCCCTTTTTCTCCTGGGTTAGGCCGTGCAAACAACTTTGAAGCTCATATCACTCTCAAACCCACTGCTTGGCCAAAGTTTTTTCAGGCTCAGCCCGTTCCTGTGGCCCTTCATGACGGGTCATACGGGAGCTGGATCATCTCACTGCTTCAGGGGTCTTGCTTCCTGTCACTTCCAGTGAGTGGTCCTCTCCTGTCATTGTCATTGCTAAGCCAAATGGTGATATTCATCTCTGTGGCGATTTTAAAGCTACTTTAAATGCTCAATGCCTCATCGACACTTACCCTATGCCCTGACCTAAAGAATTGTTTACTAAACTTGCTGGAGGCCAGTATGTGTCTAAAATTGACCTGTCAGAAGCTTATCATCTACTTCCTCTTGACACTGCTTCCCGGCAGTTTCTGGCCCTTAACACGCCTTTTAGCCTCTATCAATACCAATGATTGCCATTCGGGGTTGCCAGCACCCCTGCTCTCTTTCAGCACTTCTTGGAACAATCATTGCTCCCTGTCCCAGGGTGTATTAATTACATGGACGACATTGTTGTCACTGGCTCCACCACTGAAGAACATCTTCAGAATCTCTGCACACTTTTTCATGTCTTACAGACTGCCACTCTAAAGTGTAATCTTCAGAAATCATAATTTTTTCAGGCATCTATCACGTACTTGGGGTTCCAACTCTCTCAGGATGGTATTCGTCTGCTTCAGCAAACTGTCGCTGCGATCGATGCCCTTCCTCGTCCTACATCTGTTAAGGAACTGCAGGCCTTCTTGGGGACAATAGCGTACTATAACAGGTTTTTACCGTCTGCGGCTTTGGTGGCTCAGCTGTTGCATCGCCTGTTGCATAAAACCGTGCCCTTTCACTGGTCAGCATCATGCGATGCAGCTTTCCAGGAATTGAAGACTATGATAAAACAGGCCCCGTGCCTGGCTACTTATCGACCTGGCCAACATCTGGTTCTTGCCATGGACGCCTCTCAATATGGGGTTGATGCAGTCCTTGCGCACCATTTTTCTGACGGTTCTGAACAACCCATTGCTTATGCCTCCAAAACGCTCATGGATGCCCAACGAAAATATTCTCAAATTGAAAAAGAAGCTTTGGCCATTATTTATGCTCTTCATAAGTTTGGTGTTTTTCTCTATGGATCCAAATTTCATCTTGTTACGGATCACAGACAACTTGTTTCCTTGTCTCATCCATCAACGTCACTTCCCGACAAGGCTGCACACCACCTCCAACATTGGGCTATTTACTTGTCTTGTTTCAATTATGAGATTCACTTCTGGCTGACGGCTTAACGTGCGAATGTTGACGCACTGTCTCACCTTCCCATGGGTCCTGATCTGGCATTCGATAGCGACAAACTTTTGTGTTTCCACCTGGATGATGCCAAGCAGCGGGTTGTGGACGGGTTCCCCATCACCGGGGACCGGCTGGCGGCTGCTACGGGTTCTGATCCTACCCTCTCCCAGGTTTTACGCTGAAGGACTGGCCAGATCGTCCATCCGCTAAGACTTCTGACCCGTTGTGGAACTACTATGCTTTGCGCTACCGCCTCACGGCCAGGAATGGTGTTATCCTCCTTTCCACCAACAATGCTTCACTGCGTGTTGTGGTACCTGAATCTTTGGGTGCATCCGTCTTGTGCCTCCTCCACCAAGGGCACTGGGGTGTCTCTCGCACAAAATATCTGGCGCGCCGTCATGTGTACTGGCCCGGCATCGACTGTGAAATCGCACACATGGTTGCTGCCTGTGGCCCTTGTGCATCACAGGCTGCCACCCCGAAGTCATCTTTGTCACTGTGGCCTTCACCTGAGAAGCCCTGGGAGCATATTCATGCTGACTTCACGGGACCTTTTTTAAGTACTTATTAGCTCCTCATTATTGACATCTACTCTAACTTTCCTTTCATTGTCCGTTGCACATCGCCTACCACTGCGGCAACCACAAATGCTCTAGCTCGCATTTCTCTTTGGAAGGCCTTCCCTCTACTCTTGTCAGTGATAATGGTCTGCAATTTGCCTCTTCCAAATTTACATATTTTTGTGCCCGTCATGGCGTCATGCATGTCACGGCCCCTCCGTTCCATCCACAGTCAAACAGTGAGGCTAAACGACTGGTCCCCACATTTAAGGCTCAGATAAGAAAACTCCTGACTTCTTCTGCTGCTGATGATGCACATCTCCAATTTCTGGCTTCTTACCGTTTCACCCCCATGGGCGACTACAGCCCGGCTGAGCTCTTACATGGCCGACAGCCCCGCACGCTACTTCATCTTCCGCGGCCTGCCACCTCACAGCCGTGGGTGCCTTCGCTTGACCGGTTCACTGCCGGCGACCTTGTATGGGTACGTGGATATGGCAGGCGGCCAAAATGGAGTTCTGGCCGCATCTTACGGCACTGTGGCCAACGCCTTTATGAAATCCAGATGGACACTGGTGTTGCAGTGCGTCATTCAGACCCCCTCAGCCTCGTGTGCCGACAACGCCTGTTCCGAATGGCGCTACACCACCTTTGGCTCTAACTGACGCTCAGGATCTTGGCATCTCTCATTACTCACAACGCAGTCCTCTCACCATAATCTCGGTGCGAGCACTATAACGGATGCCACAAGGAGACATGCCCATGCAGGAACCGGATGACCATCATCTGTCGGAGCAACTCTACTTGCCTCCTTCTCCTACGGATGCTGATACATCACCCATGTCTCTTGTTATAACAACCGGACGTGTCGGAATGGGCAGATTGGTGCACGGGGCCCCTACGTCTCCTGTCATCTTGACCCGTTATCATCGGGGACACTTCCGTCCGTACGGGAAGCCTCCTCCTCGAGACTTTATGGCCAGTCAAACAACACCTATCTACAGGCCACCTCCATCAAGACCTGTGCAAAAAATTCAAAGGGGAGAAAAGTGTTGTGACTTGCAGATCTTTCAAAGTGCCGCCGCAAAGTTGCGCGCGTCCTCTACATGCGGCGCTGTCTGCCAGCGATGCAGCAGCCGCGCCACCTAGGTGGTCAGCCAGCCAGTGGCCACTAGACTTGGACTCAGTGCTGATTTGACTGTTGCCATGTACGCATGTCTTACTTTGTCTACTTGCTCTGTGACTTAGATGTATTGTGTCATCTTTGAAATATTAGTGTTCAGCTTGACCTTATAACACAAATGAAATGTGCTTTTGAGCTGTCATAATGAGAGAAACAATCATGAAGTTGTGCATGCACAGTAGAAGCTGGAAACTCTTGTGATTGGTTATTATTTGAACGAACCTAGTTACTCCAGTCAGCCACACACCAAGTAGAGGTTGTCAGCGGAAGGAAATAAAGCACGAATTGTCCCTACTTTTACTGATTCAGATCTTTTGAGAAGAGCATAATGGTTTCAAGAAACTTAACCACATAGTGTCTGTAAACAGTGCTTAAAGGCCAATGCTGTACCTGCTTCATTTTATATCAATTACATAAGTTTTTCCTCCATGAACATTGTTTCATAAATCATAAATTGCAGTAAAATTATCAATATGTTAAGGTAAAGTCAGGGGTGAATTAACATTGTGAACATAGAAAGTTTGGGAGTGATAAACATTATCATAAATGACAGGAAAACATGAATTCTAGGAACATAAAAGTGAGGTTATACTGTAGTTTGGTTTCTATAAAGGTATGCCTACACCTGAAGTTAAATTTTCTCTCACAGATGATTTACTGGAAACCCTTTATAAAAAAATGAATCCAACTGGGATATTTCATGATCTTTCTATGGATTTATACAGTGTGGACCATAAAATACTTCTCAACAAAGTGTGCTGCTATGGAATGAGAGGCAGTTGACAACTGGCTAAGATGCTACCTGCAATGCAAGAAGCAGAAGGTAGTTTTGGTTAAGAGAAATAAAGTAGGTGAGAGAGTAGACTCCAACTCGGACAATGTACTGCATGTTTCAACAGGGATCTGTCCTTGGTCCACTGCTGTTTCTCATATATGATGGTAATCCCAAAAGTAAGGTCTCCTATTTTTTTATAAGTACAGAACTCTGTTTGTGTGGCAGTTTGTCACACTGTTATGAAGAGTGCTTCACGCACTGTGTGTAAACATGCGCACACCACACTGAGGCGCTCAGTCTTGGCTTGGCAGCCGTTGAGAATGGAGGTCCCGTTGGATGTTACTGCCAAGTGCGAATTGCATGCAGTTATTCGGTTTTTGAACGCAAAGGGCATTGTGCCGATTGAAATCCATCGCCAATTGATGGAAGTGTATGGTGAGTCGTGCACGGATGCCAAAAATGTTCGTAAGTGGTGTAGAGAGTTTGCAGCTGGTCGGACCGAAATTCACAACGAAGAAAGGAGCAGGAGACTGTCAGTTTCTGAGGAGACAGTGTTGAAAGTTGAGCAAAGTATGCGTGAAGATTGGCAGATCACCCTGGATGATCTCTGCACATTGGTTCCTGAGGTTTCCCGAAGCACCGCTCAGAGAATTTTAACAGAAATATTGAACTACTAGAAGGTGTGCAAGATAGGTGCCAAACATTCTGACTGAGGACCACAAGTGGCAACGAGTTGATGCTTCCTGCGCATTTCTTCACTGCCTTGCAGCTGAACAGGGCAACTTTCTGGACTCAATTGTCATGGGTGACAAAACCTGGCATACCACTTTACAGCTGAGACCAAGCAACAACTACGCCAGTGGCGGCATCCTTCTTCGCCAAAGCCGCGGAAATTCATACAAACACAGTTAGCCGGTAAAGTCATGACAACCATTTTTTGGGATCAAAAATGGGTATTGTTGGTCGACTTTATGTTCTCTGGTCCTGTAATTAATGCTGACAGTTACTGTGATACTCTGAAAAAACTCAAACAAGCAATTCAGAACTGGAAAAGAGGAATGTTGAGCAAGGCGTACACATTCTTCATGACAAAGCTCGCTCACACATCACTTGGCAAACTGTTTCTCTCCTGCAACAGTTTCAGTGGAACACAATCACCCACCGACCCTATAGTCCTGACTTGGCACCCAGTGACTATCACCTGATCCCTAAGTTAAAAGAACATTTGGCAAGAAAGCGATTCAGCTTTGACAATGCGTTGAAAGAAGAGGTTCATAACTTTCTGAACAGCATGGCGGCGAGCTGGTATGACATGGGCATACAAAAACTGCCACAGCATCTACAAAAATGCGTCGACAGAAATGGTGATTATGTCAAAAAATAGCTAAATGTTCAAGCTGTAAACTGATGTAAACCATTGTAGAAATTAACAGATCTATGTACTTATAACAAAATAGGAGACTTTACTTTTGGTATTACCCTCGTATTATGTAAATGACCTATCTTTGGCATATGATACATGGAAGTTTACTACGTTTCCTGACAATATACAGATTATGATAATCAACTAACAATCCAGCAGTCTAGAGGGTGATATCAACAAATTACTTTCAGAACTCATTACCTGGTTCAAAGTTAAGTCACTGTCAGTAAACCTGAGAAAAACTAATTATGTCCTGTTCAGCTCTAATCACAAATTCCCACGAGAAATGCCTGTTGTGCACAATAGGCAGCAAATACAAAGGGTGTACTGCACCAGTCCTTCACGTTCTTAGGCATTCACATAGACAGCAGGGTTTACTGAAAACGTTTTTATCCTTCAGACCATAAAAATGTTGTCCTTGGCTGCTTTTGCCAGTACAATAATTTCACACATTGGAGACATTAGTGTTAAGAAGTCCACTTACTTTGGGTACATGCATTTTATTATGTGTTAGGGGTTTACCTCCTGGAGCATATCACGCACATCAAAGAAAATTTTCTTTCTGCAGAGAAAGGTTGTCCAACTTAGGTACAAAGTTCTCCAAAGAACATCCTGTTGTAACCTTTTTAAAGAACTTGTAATACTACAACTTCTCATTATACAGTATTTATTCCACCATGAGTTTTGTGACTATGTCTGTGAAACCTACGAAATGTACCATGATCACAATTCAAGAAGGAATGCTGAACATGAATGAGAGCACTTGCCCGCGAAAGGCAAAGGTTCCGAGTTCGAGTCTCGGTCAGGCACACAGTTTTAATCTGCCAGGAAGTTTAATATCAGTGCACACTCCGCTGCAGAGTGAAAATCTCATTCTGGAAACATCCCCCAGGCTGTGGCTAAGCCATGTCTCTGCAATATCCTTTCTTTCAGGAGTGCTTGTCCTGCAAGGTTCGCAGGAGAGCTTCTGTAAAGTTTGGAAGGTAGGAGACAAGGTACTGGCTGAAGTAAAGCTGTGAGTACCGGGCGTGAGTTGTGCCTCGGTAGCTCAGTTGGTAGAGCACTTGCCCGCAAAAGGCAAAGGTCCCGAGTTCGAGTCTCGGTCGGGCACACAATTTTAATCTGCCAGGAAGTTTCAATGCTGAACATCATTGTGATTTCAAAAGTACAACTCGGGTACAGAAAGGCGTGCAGTATTCCAGGACAAAAATATTTCATTCACTTACAAATAACATCAAAGGTCTACATAGTAACAGTGTATCATTTAAATACAAAATAAAGATGTGTTTACTTTGAGGGAATATCGAATAGTTGTAGGTAAACAACTAGAATTCTCTCAAATACAGCTTTATTCACACTTAGCTTCTACACAGATACAAGTCCTGACGCTAACTGCCATTAGCGTCCAAAACCCTGCCCCAAAGCCATCTCCTCAAAGATAGCACACTTACGCACTGAACGAATATCGATATTTATGGCACTCTACGTCACATAGCTCCCCACGCACAGTATGGAGTACATTCCTGTGAATGGGGGGAGGGGGGGGGGTCAGAAGTTAGGAAGGTAACATACAGTTCTTCTGCGTCAGGTGGAAGCGGTCGACTGGTAGGAGACCGGGGGGTGAAACCCGGTACGTCGACGGCGAAGTCAGCAAGCGACGCCGGCGGCTGAAGACGACATCCCGTCCTGGAGTGGAGGTGTAGCACTTCGTCAGCCGGCAGGCGGAGAATCACCTTGCCAGAAGGCCTAACAAAGGCATGCAAATTGCCACACACAGTACTTCTGCTCAATTTAAAGTGGCGCACCACACGAGATTCTGCACTTCCTCCCTCAACATTGTCACACGCGAATACCACACACACCGTATCTCCATCTACGACAACCGATAATTTATGTATGTCATCAGAGTGTACATGTGTTGTGAATTCTTGGGTGACACCTGTACGAGCAATGGTAGGGAGGCAGAGAGGTGTGGGAAAGCCATGGCAGGGGGAAGCATCTGCTAAGTGGGGGCTGGCTGGTGCACTGGACTGTGCAGGAGACAACCTCGGGCAATCAGCTGACAGACGAGGGAGCGTGACCAAAGGCAACGAGGAGCCAGCGTGGATTGAACGGCGTGACGAAGAGCTGTCACACGAAGATGGTAACACTATGGTAGAATCCAAATGGTTGGCAGTTCAACTGCGAGGACTGTGAGGAGTGAAGCCCCGAAAAGATTGGCCACTTGAATTAGGTGAACGAGGAGAAGGAGCAGTGCTCGGCAGAGAAGCACGCTGTCGAGAATCAATACCAGAATGCATGGTATGGGAAGATGGATGGCCGCTTGAAGCAGGAGTGGGAGAAATAGGGGCAGAATCAGTGAGGTTCACTTGAGGCTCAATGAAAGCTGGTTTCAATCAGTTGAGTGAGACCGTGGTTATACAGTCTTTTATGAGGAGATCCATGTTATTCTCAGAGCATTTGACTACCTTGTAACGACCTGTGTAGGGCGACTGAAGCGGGGCTTTGATTGAATCATCTCTGAGAAACACGTACTCACAAGAGTCTAGCGTGCGTGGTACGTACACGCACGGAGGTGTATGAGCAGCCGGAGGTGACGGCTGAATTTTGCTGCAGTGCAAGCGCACCCGCTCGAGAAGTGAAGGGAGTCCAGAGGGCCATGGAAGTGGGGTGGGAGTGACTAATTCTCCAGGCAAAACCAGAGGTTGGCCATACACACACTCGGCTACGGAGCCCTTGAGGTCTTCCTTGAAAGTCGCACAAAGGCCAAGAAGCACGAAGGGCAGTGCCTCTGTCCATAGTGAGTCATGGCAACGCAGGGCACACTTTAAGGTGCGATGCCATCGCTTGACAAGCCCATTGCTTTGGGGGTGGTATGCAGAAGTATAAATTTTGACAATACACACATTTTACATAAGTCAGAGAAAACTGAAGACTCGAATTGTCACCCCTGGTCAGTGGTGAGGTAAACAGGTGAGCCAAATCTAGAGATCCACGAATCTAAGAATGCTCAACTTACTGTCTCAGAGGTAATGTTCGGAATAGGCACAGCCTCAGCCCACTGAGTCATCCTGTCAATAGCTGTAAACAAGTAACGGAAACCCTCGGAGGGGGGCAAAGGGCCTACGAGGTCAACATGAACATGGTGAAACCGGCCTGGCGGTTGGGCAAAACAGCCAAGGGGTGGGGAAGTGTGCCTGGAAACTTTGTTCTGTTGACACAACATACATGCCCTTGCCCAAGACTGACAGTCGCGGCACATGTCTCTCCAGACAAACCGTCCAGCTACCAGACGGGTGGAAGCTTTGACACCGGGGTGTGCTAATGTGTGTAGTTTGTCAAAGACCTGGCATTGGAGGGGCTTAGGAATGAATGGCCGCAACATACCAGTTGATTCATCACACCACACTAAGTCAGATATGCCAGGGAAAGTAGAGCATACCAGTTGGAGAGAGGAGCTGTGGTCCGAAATTAACTGCATGGTATCGGGGTCTGCTGATTGCAACCGAGGTAGGTCCGTTAAGTCAATTAAGGTTGTGACAGCACCAACAAGTGAGAGAAAATCAGCAACCACATTGTCCACTCCTCAGATGTAGCGAATGTCATTTGTAAATTGTAAGATGTAATCGATGTGACAAAAGCGTCGTGGGGACGGATCAGCCGCAGGATTTTTTATGGCAGGAACCAACGGCTTGTGATCAGTGAGCACAAAGAAATCTCATCCCTCAACATCAGTTCTGAAGTGCCTTATGGCCTTGTAAACTGCAAGCAATTCTCTGTCGAATGCTGAGTATTTCTTCTGCGCGTTGTATAGTTTTTTTGAGAAAAACTGCAGGGGGGTCATAACGTCGTCGTATGTCTGACTCAGTACTGTGCCGATAGCATTGTCACTAGCATCAGTAGTGATAAACATTGTGGCGTCCACACGTGGGTGAGCAATAGTGACAGCGGAGGCCAACAGCTGTTTGAGTTTGTTAAATGCCTTGTCCATGTCTGGTGTCCATGGGACATGGCGGGTGCCAGAAATTTGTGGGCTAGCGAGAGCATCTGTGAGAGGAGCCTGCACCGCAGAAGCGGCTGGCAAATGTTTTCGGTAATAATTAACTGTTCTGATGAACCTGCATAATTCCCTATAGGTCTGAGGGCGTAGCATCTCGAGAACAGGCTTGATCTTGTCCTGCAGTGGTGTCAGACCGTCCAATAACACAACATAACTTAGGAATATGACAGATGACTGGTGCAATTGAGTCTTTTTGTTGTTCAGTTCAATACCAGTGGCTGCTAAAATATCTGTCACGGCTTGAACATGCTCCTCACTCTGTTCCAAAGTAGAAGCAAAAACCAATATGTCGTCCATGTATACGAAACAAAAGTCTAGATGGGATAAAGTTTGATTGATGAAGCGCTGCCACGTTTGGGGGGCATTTTTTAAGCCAAACAGCATAAATTTGTATTGGAACAGCCCGAAGGGGGTGGTTATGGCAGTCTTTTCAATATCCTCCGCAGCCATGGCAATCTGATGAAATGCGTGCTTATAGTCCAAAACAGAGAAATACTTTGCACCTGTGAGCACATGATTGAAGTCTGCAATGTGTGGGACCGGATATTTATCAATGATGGTGCGGGCATTTATACGTCTATAGTCTCCGACCATACGCCAAGTGCCGTCTTTCTTTTGGTCAAACAGGATAGGACTAGCCCAACAACCGGAAGAAGGTTCAATTATTCCCTTTTGTAATAGGTCATCCAATTGTTCTTTTGCAATTTTAATAAATTCCGCCTTGAGGCGGCGTGGGCGTTGCGATATGGGCGGCCCATCAGTTAGACGTAACCCATGAACTGTGCCATTAGTGACTACCGCAATACGTGGCGCGGAACGACAGTCACATGTCCGTGAAGCGGAGCAGGCAGTGGCAGACGGGCAAAGCTGTGGCGCTGAGGGCACAGAAGTACAGGTGTGCCAACCACTCGTAGGCTGCGTAAAGGCCGCACTCGTGTTAACATGGGCGAGGTTGGTACACTGGTTCTTGATAGCAGGATGTTCCGCTAAGAGCACTGTAGGCACGAGTGGGCGTGGCCGAACAGCAGATGGCCGTAGTTCATTGCCACGAGCTTGGAAAGTTAATTGTCCATTCGGATTGCAAGGAGCATGAGCACTCGGGCATACACTATCATTACAAAAGGGGGAGCTGACACAGTTTACAAAGTTCACAACATTGTCGTTAATGTGCGCGGGCATGGGAACATCAGATTGGCATGGACTGACCTTGTCTCTAGCGGACGAGTCGTCTGCTTGTAGTGCCGCGAGGCGTTGTAGTGTGGAGGCCAACTCGTGGTGTATGTTGCGGAGATGCAGCAGCATTTCCGTGCGTGCCATCCGCAACTTCGAAGACTTGGCGCACTCCATTAGTCACTTGTTTGTCCAAGATTGCAGCTCCAAGGATAGGTTTCCACACTTCTTAGCACAGCACACATCTTTGGTGTTAACCGAACTGTCACTCGGTGGAGCAAAAGTAATATGTTTGTTAAGGGGTGGGTAAAACACAGTATTTTGCACAAAATCTGGTGTCAACTGATAGTGCTTGAGGAAATCAATTCTGAGAATAGGTTCTTCAATTGTTGACACTAGAAACGTCCACTCCAGCTTGCACTCGGGCGAAAGTTTCACTGTATACAAAGTGGAATCCGAACACTGTAGGGTAGAAAAGTTCACTGCACGAAGTATTGTTTTGTGTGGCTGGACTTTATTGGTTGCTAGGCGAACTGGCAGCAAAGAGACATCTGCTCCAGTGTCTACGAGAAAACATACACCTGATCATAAATCGCGAACATAGACTCAACCACACTTACTGTTGTTGTCCGAAACGGAGTCCAACGTGGGATGGTGCCCGTTGTTTACATTGCAGGAGGTGGCACCATAGCCTACCTGCAGTTGGAGTTTGGGTAAGAACATGGTGACTGGCATTTACAAGCTTGCTCCCCGAATTTCGCGTGGAAGAAACAGTAAGGTTGGGCGGGCCTGTGCTCCTGTGGGTAGTTGCTAGGTGACAGAGTATGTGCCCCAGAGTCTTCCACAGAGGCCGATGCACTGTCATTGCGGGGGATTGAAGGTGCAGGCCGGGCGGCTAGTTTAACAAACTTGTTATTAGCAACACCAGACAAGAGCGTGGCTGCAGAAACCGTCTTAGTGCGGTCACGTCCAGAATGCAGTGCACGGAGCTCATGTTGCCTGGCGGAGTATGCTCTGTTGGCGGCGCGTAAATGTTTATTTACTGGCCTATCTTCATACGCAGAGATTGCAGTCTGGACAGGCAAAGGAGGCTTTTCAGTCCAGATTTCTGCGAGCGTGTCATCAGGCATAACTTGCTCATCGTCGAGAAGACGGATGCACCGCCACAGCTGGGACGGAGACCTGTCGCTGAGACACTCTTCGTAGATGAACTATCACACATTCTCTCTCCTGGTTTTAGAGACACGATCCAGTATCGTCTGTTTCGCCACAGCATACTTCCCTGCTAGGGGGAGGTGCTTTGACCAGATCGTAAATTAAATCAACGCGGTCGTGAAGGTGGTTCATGAGGCAGGCGAAGCGTGTGTTGTCGTCCAAAGCACAGACATTGAAAGTTTGTTCAACCAGGTTAAACCAGAACTCCGGGTGAGCGGGTTTGAAGTCTGGTAGTTTCAGCACTGCAGTCACTGAGGAGGTGGCCTATTACTTCGGACGGAAGTAGAGCATGCAGAAGATAGCGAGTCCGAATTATTGGCATACCATAATGCGGGAATCACGAAATTCACTTGACGCCGGGGGGGCGGCTGAGAAGCAACGGACGCTCGAACGGAGTGAGGATCGTAGTCTAAATGTGCATTCTCATTCACGTGGTAGCTCGGAGAGAAGCCACAAGTACTTAAGTAGGCCGGTGAATGTCTGTTATGCACACATTATTCACTCGACCGTGAGTGGTGGGGCTGGTTGTAGATGTCGGAGTAATTACTGTTCAGCACAGAATTGTTGAATTGATTAGAAGCAACTCAAGGACCCCACACACGTCCACTAGGATGCACACTCGGTGTGATGTTTGCTGTTTGGCGAGCATTGAACACCTGTTGACTAGCCGTCGCGGAAGGATACACACGTGGCGGGAACTGATTGGAGTTTGAATTTACTACTGGACTTTCCAAAGTAGCAAAACCTCACTCGACGCCACGAACTTTATTGAATTGTGCGTTTGACACAGGAGTAGGAGTGTTCCGACCAATACTCTGTGGAGAACACGTGCGAAGGTCTAGGCTAACAAAGCCAGAGTCCACGACTGTTGGCGGTTGGAAGAAACTGGCGGCACTCGATGAATTCCACTGTATGTTCTGACTGAAGGATTCCAAAGATTCTTGCGGCATGCCCACTACGACGGCAGGAGTGTTGGAGAGATGTTGCTGAAATCCGGGCAGCAGTGAGTGCTGAAAAGCCATTGTCTGGAGCTGAACAAAGGCCCTCGTGATCGCGGAGAAACCCGACGTGGTAGGCACATAAATGACCGTTGGGTGGTAACTTGGATGCGTATTACACAAAAAACGGGGTCACCAGTGAGGGAATATCGAATAGTTGTAGGTAAACAACCATAATTATCTCAAATACAGATTTATTCACACTTAGCTTCTATACAGATATAAGTCCTGAGGCTAACTGCCGTTAGCGTCCAACATCCTGCCCCAAAGCCATCTCCTCAAATATAGCACACTTACGCACTGAACGAATATTGATATTTATGGCGCTCTACGCTACAACTTCATAAAACTCTTCATTCACTACATGAATTAATGAACAGAAATGTGTAGACACATTATTTATATGTCTTTATTGTTAGTTTATTATGTATTATTGTACAATATATGCCAATTCTTGTATGACACCTTTTTTTCCATTTTGCTCTGATTTTATGTTTTTGTTTTCTCTACAAATGTTTCTGTAAATTAACTATACTTTCCCTTACTACATGTTCTACAAAATTAATAATAATAATAATAATCTTTATTTGTCCATATTAACTTTACAATCTTGGACATAGTCATTTTTTGTGCACTTATGACAATGATATAAAGCCATACAGATAATTAATATGTATATCAAGTATGACATTTATTACTACTAATATACCACAGTATTTAAAATTAGAACTATCTGTATTGCAGCCCAATATTCTTTAAATGAGTAGAAACACCTTTCAGTTAACAACTGTTTCAACATGCCCTTAAAAAGTTTTCCATGGACTTGCTTTATATTATTTGGCAACTTATTATAGAATTGTCTCCCCGTTTCAAAGGAACTGTGATCTGTAGTTCTTTTATTAGTCAGTATCCTTTAGTCAGTAACTTTTGATAGGCACATCTGGTTCGTGTATTGTAATTATGGATGTCTCTGTTCATTGCACTTATTTGTCATTCTCTTTTACACACATTATAGTCTTTAGGACAGACAATGAATACACAGTGAGTAAATTACGATTTATGAAGTAGACCTTACAGAGTGGGTGTTTGTTTAGGTTAGAAATTATCCTAATTGCTCTTTTTTTAAGCTTGAAAATCCTATCCATGAAGACTATGGGTGCCCTACCCCAGTCTCAATGCTGTGTTGTAAATGTGAGTGGAGTACGCTATAGTACACTTCTTTATGGACCGGGGGGGCTCGGGAGTTGTTATATTTGCAAAAAGTTTTAGTAAGTATGTATTACTGGTAACTTTTTTACAGATGTAGCTGATATGCTCTTTTCATATGAGGTGGTCATCAATCAAAATGCCTAAAAACTTATGTTTATCAGATGTTTCAACTGTAAAAGGTGATTGAATGGGAATATTATTATAATTTAATAAGAAATTCATTACTACAGTCCTGTCCTTTTTCATTGTTTGGTATATTCATTGTCAGATACCATAAAATGAGGTGAATATGATAAAAAATGGCAGTTTTTTTTTCTAATTTTGTCCGTTTACTGTTATGATATCAGAATAAAAATTCAGTATGTTAATTTCAAAACCTTGATAATGATATATTTGTGTATTATGTTATTTTTAGTTTAGAATTGCAGCTACTGTTGATCAGTTTCACCTCCTTAGTTGGGGTGATTCTGATCACCATTGTATTTTGTATGCAGGAACAGACTCAGACTTTCAGAAAATCCGAACACTATTTTGATTTTCAAAAAATATATTGATGTATTTGCAACAAAATTTTGAAATTTCTAGACTAAACAAATTTTTACAAGCACATTTAACTTGAGATTTTTGCTACAAAAACACTTGCATTCACGAAATTTGACAAAAAAATACAAATTTTTAGTTATTGTATGTCATAATCAATGTGAAAAGTGTTTACTCAATGTCATAATTGTCTATCCCTTCAAAAATAAATTTATGTTCTGGAACAACTTTTCTAATAATTTGGGCTCTTTCTACCCATTTGCATCATCAATTTCTGGAAAGACAAAATACACATTACCATCAAGAACTTTCTCACTCAGAAAAGTTATTTCATAGGTGTCATTAGAGATGCTTTCAATTTTATCAATAAGAAACCCAAAACTTTTTTTCATAGGATATTTTACTATGGTGAAATCATTTTCTTTAAATCCATGCCAATCTTTATCCTTCTCCTTGCCCATTTCTTCAGTTTCATTTGACTTGCGCTGTTCTAGATCACTGTTAGATGTTCTGGATAGGTACTCCCTGCTTGCAGCCCCATAACTATCATTTTCATTGAAGTCACTGATAACTATTCCTTTCCTGGAGTTACTGCTAAACACTTTGCTTAGTGTGGCTTTCCTTTTGTTTCATTTGAGCAAACCTGTTTCAACTGCATTTTGAAGGCTGCTGCCCAAGAAACTTCTCATGAGATGGTGCCATGTGCATTGTTATCGGTTGCTTCTGGAATCCGTAAAATGACTTTATTGGGACAGAAAGGAAATATTCTTGCTTTTCTGAACCCAGATATTACATTTGATTTAGACATGATAACTATATTTTCAAAGTTTTTTTTAACAACCTAGGAAATTCGGATTTTGGCACCACTCCCCTATTCTTCCTTTTCTAATCATTTAGCACATTTCTCCAAGCAAGTTTTAAAGGTCTAAAAAAAGGTCACATCAAGTGGCTGACACTGTAGCGGGAATTTGAATTTCGCCGTGCTACACTTGTTCCATCAGATATAAATTATACTGTTGCAGCTGCATGAGCGCTCAATGGCTCGTTACCTCAGATATAAATTGTACCGTTGCAGCTGTATGATCGCTCGATGGCAGAGAAAATATTTATAAGAAAATGAAGGTACAAAACTTGTAACTCTTTTTGTTTTCTACCTGCTCTGGTCTCTTGAGAGTGGATCGCTAGTCTTGGTATGATTTAGATGTAAAAACTTATTAACTAGTCTTGGTATGATTCAGCTGTAAAAGCTTATTCGTTAGTCTTGGTCTGATTAAGACGTAAAAACTTATTGGTGTGCAGACATATTGTATTGTGGAAACTTGTATTAAATTTTGAGGTTGGAAGCAGCCGTAAAATACATTGCATTCAATATCAAGATGGCTTTAATTCGTAGACATTAGTAACTCCTGGATGATAAAATTTACTGCAAGATTTTGGAGCAGCCACGACTTTTTCATGCAGAAATGAAGCAGGAGATTGTTGGAGAACAAGATCTGGACACCACACGAGAGAAGACATATTAATTTGGTAAAGAATGAACTCTTATCGACGCCATTTCCCCCTGTTAATCACATTTTGTTATTCTCTGTTCTCTTTCAAATAATTTTTGTAGGAGAAATTGGTTTGACTTTTTCTCAGAAACGTCACAAGGACCACCCCAACAATAGCTTTTCCAAATCACGAAGTCCGATAGCTTTTCTGTAATACAAAGTCTGATTTGCATTTCATTATTTCCCTTTTTCATGGTCATTAACGATTTTAAAACCCCCTTTTTATTCACTATTTCTTCCCACATTTTCAACCGTTTCTTTTCTTTTCTTTTTTGTATTAACCCCTACAACACAAATGATTAGAATTAGGTGGTAGAAGCACAAATTTAATGTCCTGTTCCTGCCACAGTTTAATCACGTTATATGACCGATGACTCAAGAGATTCTCACCTATAATCACTTAAGGTCCCTCTAATTGCTGGGCATAAGGCAAGACATTTTCAACAAACCATGATTCAAACATTGTTAGGTCAAACCAATCACTCTGATTCCTATTATAACCTGCACCAATTCTACCTCCTTCAGTCAAAGTATCACAGAGGTGTTTTACCCTATAAACTGTGTTTGGTGGGGGGACTGAGCCATTGACAGCTGCTGCTATAATCACATGGGTACTTGACTTAGAACTATCCACTATCCTTTCAGGATGTCTTGTGTCTCACTTCACTATCACTTTCACTTGTCCAGGATCGTCACAAAAGTTTGTCTCATCATAGTTTATAATGTTGGAGGGAGGGGCACCACTTAAAAATAATCAATCACTGTTTCTCGGGTAACTGCTGCATTTTCCCTCTGCACACTTTCACTTACTTTAGCTGTTAGTTCTTTATTTCTTTTCAAAACAGATTTTACCCACTCGTGACTAGGTCGATTGCCACAAAATCTTTTTCAAACCTCCCTGCTTAACTGAAATATGCCTGTTCAACATCCCTAACAATATTATTCGTCAAAGGAAACCCCCATTTCACACAACACAATATTCCTTCAACCAGGCTTTTTTCCTCACTACTGGTTAACATCATTTAGCCACCTATTTCGTATTTGTACCTTTCCTTGATTTTGTCATTTAATGTGGTATATGGAACTGTGTATTGCTCTGAAGCTTTCCAGATGCTTAATTTTCATGATTTGATAGCTTTCACCACATTTAGAAGAAATTATGGTTTGTAGTTAGATATCTATGTTGATCCCAGAACATTTTGGTATACTCACATGATCAGATTCGCCCTACAAAAATGCAATTTTGTAATTAGGCCTGCATAGTGACTAAGCAGTTTTAGCAATGAACAAAAAAATGAAACTGTATCACTTAAGATGTTCATATGCAAGCAATAATACTGCAACCTACCAGTTACACTTTGAAAGTAACAGGTACCAGCATAAGTTTTCACACTGTTGTGTTGACTACACGAGTGTAGCATAAGAATTACACACCTACTAACACTGCAATTTTCTGGCTGCACAGACTTCAACACACCATTGTTATTGATAGATTAGTCAAGAATTCACGGCAATAGTCAGCTGCAATGTAACTGCTAAAATACTATGCTCAGTTATCCAAACATGGAAAAACCAGTAAATGATCAGATTGACATCACCTGATCAAATTCACCTCATTTTATGGTATTTCAGAGTTCTCTTGGTTATTTTGGAATTCTAGCTGCTCATTATGGCCACAGCTAATACATGATGTATCATTAGCATGGTTCACTAGTTTTGAGTTTTGTGGCTGCGTTATGTCAGTAATATTTACAAGAAATAAGAATGGCCAGAGCATATTTCCCTTTCTGACTCCACAGTTGAGAGTTCTGTATGCTGATTTTACTGTGTGGACCTTACTTTTCACAGTTATACCCTAGTTTCATGCACTGCCTTCTATCTTGGAGACGAGAACTTACAGAAATTTAGTGCTACTCCTGTTGCACCATAAGTTTCTAACTTGGATAATAGTACTGTATGATTCTCAGGATCAAGTGCTTCAGACAAATCCAGAAAAGCCCCAATAACTTTGTTTCCTTTATCCAGCCTGTTTATGGAAATGTGTGGATCATCGTTTTCAGAACCCATGCTGTGAGTTGTTTAATGGATTATATTTAGAGAAGAAAGATGCCGTTTTGTGTAGAATCAATCTTTCAAGCACCTTGTCAAGTGTTGAGGTCAGTGAGATTGGCCTGTAATTACTTATGTCAGTGGTTGCACCCTTTTTATACGCTGATCGTACCTCAGTAATTTTTAAAAGTTCAGGGAAGGTCCCTTGACTAGTTGAACTGCTTATTAAACATGTTATTGGTTTTATTAATTCGCTTTTGCATTCTTTAAGTACTGTAGACGATATGTCATCTCAGCCAAAAGATTTTTTTTAAATTTTCAGATTATTTTCATGTCCTCACATTCTGTTACACTGCTTAGGAAAAATGAATTACTCATTTTAACTGAGTGTGACTTTAGCTGCCAGAGACTGCTGTCTTATTTGTGTGTGTGTGTTGTCTATTTTTGACAAAAGCTTTGCTGGCCAAAAGCTTATTTGTGACAGTCTTTTTGTTGTGCCTGTCTGCGACTCAGCATCTCTGCTGTATTGAGGGCAGTAACTTTTCTTTTCATAATATTGTTTCATTTTAACTGAGTTTGTAACTTTGGTTTATCAATTTCTTCTCTGCATGCCTTAGAAAAATGTTTTATAAAGGGCTCTTGTACTGTCTTGGGCTCATTCAAAATATTCCATTTTCTTTTAATGCTATATTGCTGCAGCCTGAATTCGCTCTGTGTTCACATTATTTGTTTGCAATATACCAGGCTGCTTTGCTACCATTACTGGATTTACTTACCTGTTCAGCATAATGGTGTGCTTTTAGTCTCTTCAGGGATTTCCTGTATGTCTTCTTGCTGCTTTTGTACTTAGTTAGGAAGTACTGCAATTTTGTATTTCAGAACAGCACATATAGGTCTTTTATATTTTCTTTTCTTTTGTGTATTTCATGGG
Source organism: Schistocerca gregaria (assembly GCF_023897955.1). Lineage (NCBI taxonomy): Eukaryota > Metazoa > Arthropoda > Insecta > Orthoptera > Acrididae > Schistocerca > Schistocerca gregaria. Next base: position 497,683,186 of record NC_064923.1, read on the forward strand.
AATTTTTAAGGTCCTTTGTGTGATCTGATTTGCTTATTTCTTTTTTTACTATTAACCATGCCTGATTAAAAATATGGTGTAAATTCATTTATATCATGCAATCTGTATATGTTCTGCCAGTCTCTCTGTGCAGGTTCCTTCTTAAGTTTGTTATAGCTAATATTCATTCCATAAGTGAATAGGTCACTATGCAAACCTATTTTGTGGTCTGTATCAGCCCATATGGATAGAGCTCTATGGTACGAGAGATATGTTTCAACAGTTATTACTACTATATCTTTCTGATCTAGATTCATAACAACATGATCAATGCAGGATTGTGAGTTAGGTGTTATTCTGGTTGGTTCCTCATTTATTTTGATATGGTTATAGCAATGTAACAAGTCAGAATATCTAAGCTACTTTATGTTATAGCTTAAAGAATCTATGTATATATGTTCAAAACTCATTCCGCTTCCAGGCATCTCACACACCCAAAAAACTGACAGAATATGTAAATAAATAAATAAATGAAATTCATAGTTCTTGAAAAATTAACAGTGGTATTATACAAGCAGGTGCCATTCCATTTGGGACTGTAGGTCATGCAATGTAAATTCCATTATCTTAAGATATTGAAAATTGCTCTTGTGACATGTTTATTGGTGTCTGCCATTTTTATGGTGAAACAGCCAGAGATAGACTTTTTTTAGACTTTATTATTTGTTCATAAGTAGTTCAGTTATTTTTTAAATAAAAGGTGTTACATCTCTTACTGGAGAATTGCATAAGCTAACAATTAAATTCACTGTTTCCCATTTTATACATCTAAACTCTCCATTCAGTTAAGATAAGTACCTACCTTCAAAAATGTTACTGAATCTCCAATTAACATTCCAGGTGCTCCATTATTTCTTTTGCTACTAATTAATATCCTGTAGTATAGCTGTTAAGAACACAACATTTTGCCTCGTATTTCTCTCTCTCTCTCACACACACACACACACACACACCATCATCAGCCAGCCATTGTGGCCGAGCAGTTCTAGGCACTTAACAAAAAATGGCTCTGAGCACTATGGCACTTAACATCTATGGTCATCAGTCCCCTAGAACTTAGAACTGCTTAAACCTAAGGACATCACACAACACCCAGTCATCACGAGGCAGAGAAAATCCCTGACCCCGGCTAGGCGCTTCAATCTGTAACCGTGCGTCCACTACGGTCACAGGTTCGAATCCTGCCTCGGACATGGATGTATGCAAAATCCTTACTTTAGTTAAGTTTTAAGTAGTTCTAAGTTCTAGGGTACTGATGACCTCAGATGTTAAGTCCCACAGTGCTTAGAGCCATTTGAACCATCATCATCATCATCATCATCATCATCATCACCACCACCATCATCATTTTCAGCATGCAAAAATGTTCTAATTGTAATATTTTCTGTCCACTGCTGCATATATATGCATCTGCATTACAATAAGCAACATATTTTTAGTTTTCATTCCAGGTAAAGAGTTATCTTTTCAAGTGTGTCTTGTAGTGTCATGCCCAAGTAATGAAAAATGTTCCAGATAACAACAAAATGAAGTCAACTTGGGAGGTAATAAATAAAAATATAGGTAGACACAAAAGAAAAGATAACAGCTTTGTCATTAAAAGTGGGTGTAAAACTGTTAAGGACCCACTTCAGATTGCCAACTTATTTAACAAACATTTCACAAATATAGCCATAAATTTAATTAAAACTAAATGCAATTTCAATAGAAAGGTAAAAATCCCCATGAATGACATGACACTGTTCCTTTATCCAGTAAATGAATCAGAGGTACTAAATGCTATAAATAAGTTAAAAAATATAATTTCATGTGGGTGTGATGGGATTCCTGACAAAGTCATTAACCAAAGTGCAAGAAACATAGCCTCACATCTCACTGAAATTATAAATGAATCTTTTAAGACAGGGGATAATGTATCATAGACTATACAAATTTCTTATTAAGAATAGAATATTGGTTAATGCGCAAAATAGTTTCCGTAAAAATAAACAGCTATCTTCAATTTTTTGCAACTTGTTCTAAATTCAATACATAGAAAGGAATTAAATTGTGGATTTTTTTAGACTTATCAAAGGCCTTTGATGTCATCAACCATAAGTTACTGCTTAGGAAGTTATATGCCTATGGGATACGTGGAGTTGCCCACAAATGCTTTGAATCATATCTGTTGGACAGGTATCAAAAGGTGGAGATAATCCATGCTGATAGGACATATTCATCAAGATTCGAGAGAGTTTTGTATGGAGTATCCCAGGGATCTGTATTAGGGCCTTTACTGTTTTTACCTACCAAGTCAACTATCTGAAGCAGAGGCAGTACTGTTCGCTGACGATACAAGTTTGTTTGTTAAAGCAAATAGTGAAGCTGACTTACAGGAAGAAGTAACATTAAAAACAGATGAAGCAGACAGATAGATGATGATGATGATGATGATGAGTCCCATACTCCGTTTACCGAGCGTAGGGGAGCGACGCGGGAGACCCGCGCCGCCATACTAGGCAAGGTCCTAGTGGAGGTGGTTTGCCATTGCCTTCCTCCGACCGTAATGGGGATGATTGATGATGATGATGATGAAGACGACACAAACACCCAGTCATCACGAGGCAGGTGAAAAATCCCTGACCCCGCCGGGAATCGAACCCGGGACCCCGTGCTCGGGAAGCGAGAACGCTACCGCGAGACCACGAGCTGCGGAACAGATAGATGGTTGAATGAAAACAGACTCATTGAGGGGGGGAAGAAGAAGAAGAAGAAGAAGAAGAAGAAGAAGAAGAAGAAAAAAAAAAGTGGATCAACTTCAGACATATTACAAATAAAATAAAAACTAACCTTACAGTAGAACTGGGTAAGTGTAAGATTGAACAAGCATCATAGACTAAATTCTTGGGCGTAAGGTTTAATGAACACTTAAGATGGGAAAAGCATGTAATATCATTGAACAAAAAATTAAGTCAAACATAGAATGTTTAAAAGCTCATGTAATATTAAAACAGAGTTATGTGTTTATTTCTCATTCATGCACAGTTTATTAAGATACGCTGTACAGTTTTGGGGGAACAACAGTCTAACAAAACATTCATTTAGACTACAAAAGAAGGCAGTCAGAATAATAAAAGGTATAGGATATAGAGACTCTTGTAGGAATGCTTTCAAAGAATTGAAAATCATGACACTACCATCCTTGTACATATATCAAAGAATATGTTTCTTAAGAGAACACGAGGAATTTTCTACATTGAACAGAGAATTTCACAACTATGAAACAAGGAATAGGAATGACTTCTACAGAGAAATTCATAAAACAGCTATGTATCACAAAAGTGTACTATACCAACCCAAAATCCTCTACAGTGCTCTCCCCAAAGAACTAAAAATAATACCAAAACTGCACATATTTAAAAGAGAATTAAAAAACATGTTATTGGGCAATAGTTTTTACAGGATTGAAGAGTTTATGAATCATTGACAATAAAAGTGCAGTTAATATTTCCCTGACATAATAAATATGTGTAATTGTCCACATTTAAATACTTGCTGTTTCTATGAAAGTGTGAAACAATGTTAATGTAAGAATGTAAATAATCTTTGATGTGAGAATCACTAGTTTTTTTTTTGTATGTTGTTATCCTACTTGTATATTTTTATGTTAATGATCTTATAGTTCTATTAACATTGTAATGTCTAAGTGACAAGTAAATTCAATTATAAATTTTCATGTACATGTATTTTAAATTGTAAAGTTTATTGACAAGTCGTATGTCATTTTGATGATGTACTACAAGGACGCTAATAAACTGAATTGAATTTATCCTAAAAAAGGATTTCCATTTTCATCAAAATAATTTTATTTTATTCAGAATGACACTACTGGTCCAACTTGACTATATGGCTATGTCAACATAGTCTGTGGTTATTATACTGAATTAATTGTTAAGTTTCATTACATAATAAGTGAATCTAATTTCGTAATAGTAAATGTCCCCCCCCCCCCCCCCCCCCCCCCATGAACCATGGACCTTGCCGTTCATGGGGAGGCTTGCGTGCCTCAGCGATACAGATAGCCGTACCGTAGGTGCAACCACAATGGAGGGGTATCTGTTGAGAGGCCAGACAAACATGTGGTTCCAGAAGAGGGGCAGCAGCCTTTTCAGTAGTTGCAGGGGCAACAGTCTGGATGATTGACTGATCTGGCCTTGTAACAATAACCAAAACGGCCTTGCCGTGCTGTTACTGCGAACGGCCGAAAGCAAGGGGAAACTACCGCCGTAATTTTTCCCGAGGGCATGCAGCTTTACTGTATGGTTAAATGATTATGGCGTCCTCTTGGGTAAAATATTCCGGAGGTAAAATAGTCCCCCATTCGGATCTCCGGGCAGGGACTACTCAAGAGGATGTCATTATAAGGAGAAAGAAAACTGGCGTTCTACGGATCGGAGCATGGAATGTCAGATCCCTTAATCGGGCAGGTAGGTTAGAAAATTTAAAAAGTTAGATATAGTGGCAATTAGTGAAGTTGGGCGGCAGGAGGAACAAGACTTCTGGTCAGGTGACTACAGGTTTATAAACACAAAATCAAATAGGGGTGATGCAGGAGTAGGTTTAATAATGAATAGGAAAATAGGAATGAGGGTAAGGTACTACAAAAAGCATAGTGAATGCATTATTGTGGCCAAAATAAATATGAAGCCCACACCTGCTACAGTAGTACAAGTTTATATGCCAACTAGCTCTGCAGATGATGAAGAAATTGAAGAAATGTATGATAAAATAAAAGAAATTATTCAGAGAGAGAAGGGAGATAAAAATTTAATAGTCATGGGTGACTGGAATTCCGTAGTAGGAAAAGGGAGAGAAGGAAACGTAGTAGGTGAATATAGACTGGGGCAAAGAAATGAAAGAGGAAGCCGCCTGGTAGAATTTTGCACAGAGCACAACCTAATCATGGGTAACACTTGGTTCAAGAATCATATAGAAGGTTCTATAAATGTAAGAAGCCTGGAGATACTAAAAGGTATCAGATAGATTATATAATGGTAAGACAGAGATTTAGGAACCAGGTTTTAAATTGTAAGACATTTCCAGGGGCAGATATGGACTCTGACCACAATCTATTGGTTATGACCTGTAGATTAAAACTGAAGAAACTACAAAAAGGTGGGAACTTAAGGAGATGGGACATGGATAAACTAAAAGAACCAGAGGTTGTACAGAGTTTCAGGGAGAGCATAAGGGAGCAATGACAGGAATGAGGGAAAAAAATACAGTAGAAGAAGAATGGGTAGCTTTTAGGGATGAAGTAGTGAAGGCAGCAGAGGATCAAGTAGGTAAAAAGATGAGGGCTAGTAGAAATCCTTGGGTAACTGAAGAAATATTGAATTTAATTGATGAAACGAGAAAATACAAAAATGCAGTAAATGAAGCAGGCAAAAAGGAATACAGATGTCTCAAAAATGAGATCGACAGGAAGTGCAAAATGGCTAAGCAGGGATGGCTAGAGGAGAAATGTAAGGATGTAGAGGCTTATCTCACTAGGGGTAAGATAGATACTGCCTACAGGATAATTAAAGACACCTTTGGAGATAAGAGAACCACTTGTATGAACATCAAGAGCTCAGATGGAAACCCAGTTCTAAGCAAAAAAGGGAAAGCAGAAAGGTGGAAGGAGTATATAGAGGGTCTATACAAGGGCGCTGTACTTGAGGACAATATCATGGAAATGGAAGAGGATGTAGATGAAGACGAAATGGGAGATACGATACTGTGTGTAGAGTTTGACAGAGCACTGAAAGACCTGAGTCGAAACAAGGTCCTCGGAGTAGACAACATTCCATTGGAACTACTGACGGCCTTGGGAGAGCCAGTCCTGACAAAACTCTACCATCTGGTGAGCAAGATGTATGAGACAGGCGAAATACCCTCAGATTTTAAGAAGAATATAATAATTCCAATTCCAAAGAAAGTAGATGTTGACAGATGTGAAAATTACCGAACTATCAGTTTAATAAGTCACAGCTGCAAAATACTAACATGAATTCTTTACAGATGAATGGAAAAACTAGTAGAAGCCGACCTCAGGGAAGATCAGTTTGGATTCCATAGAAATGTTGGAACACGTGAGGCAATACAAACCTACGTTTCTAGCATTTGTAGACTTAGAGAAAGCTTTTGACAATGTTGCCTGGAATACTCTCTTTCAAATTCTGAAGGTGGCAGGGGGTAAAATACAGGGAGCGAAAGGCTATTTACAGTTTGTACAGAAACCAGGTGGCAGTTATAAGAGTCTAGGGACATGAAAGGGAAGCAGTGGTTGGGAAGGGAGTGGGACAGGGTTGTAGTCTATCCCCGATGTTATCCACTCTGTATATTGAGCAAGCAGTAAAGGAAACAAAAGAAAAATTTGGAGTAGGTATTAAAATCCATGGAGAAGAAATAAAAACTTTGCGGTTCGCCAATGACATCGTAATTCTGTCAGAGACAGCAAAGGACTTGGAAGAGCAGTTGAACGGAATGGATAGTGTCTTGAAAGGAGGATATAAGATGAACATCAACAAAAGCAAAACGACAATAATGGAATGTAGTCGAATTAAGTCGGGTGATGCTGAGGGAATTAGATTAGGAAATGAGACACTTAAAGTAGTAAAGGAGTTTTGCTATTTGGGGAGCAAAATAACTGATGATGGTCGAAGTAGAGAGGATATAAAATGTAGACTGGCAATGGCAAGGAAAGCGTTTCTGAAGAAGAGAAATTTGTTAACATCGAGTATAGATTTGAGTGTCAGGAAGTCATTTCTGAAAGTATTTGTATGGAGTGTAGTCACGAATGGAAGTGAAACATGGACGATAAATAGTTTGGACAAGAAGAGAATAGAAGCTTTTGAAATGTGGTGCTACAGAAGAATGCTTAAGATTAGATGGGTAGATCACATAACTAATGAGGAAGTATTGAATAGGATTGGGGAGAAGAGAAGTTTGTGGCACAACTTGACCAGAAGATGGGATCGGTTGGTAGGACATGTTCTGAGGCATCAAGAGGTCACCAATTTAGTATTGGAGGGTCAGCGTGGAGGATAAAAATTGTAGAGGGATACCAAGAGATGACTACACTAAGCAGATTCAGAAGGATCTGGGTTGCAGTGGGTTCTGGGAGATGAAGAAGCTTGCACAGGATAGAGTAGCGTGGAGAGCTGCATCAAATCAGTCTCAGGACTGAAGACCACAACAACAACAACAATAGTAAATGTCATAATGAACTAGCATACAATTTTTAAAAAGTCCAGAAAGGTTGTAGAAGAAATTGTGGGGGTGGTGGCTTCACTTTTGGAGTATATGACATTTGTCGTTAGTGCCCACTGAGGAAGACAATTCAGAAGAAAATTAAGAGCACATCTCACTAGCCACTCCTAAAATTATATGAATATCTACATCAGGAAGACTGAGAAGCAAATAGTGCTCAAGGCTCACCAAAGGTCATGGGACACAAGCATACGTGTCTTAGAACATGAAGGCCTCAGTAGATGGAAATGTATATATGAAGTCATGAACACCCAGTACAGGGAAGAAAAAGACACCACCACTCTGAACATTTTACCTAATGAAAAATAGACAAATGACTATGTGGACTTAAGAGTATACAAAGAAGCTCAAAGGCTACAATGGAGAATATATGTAGAATGAAACTGTATCCAACCTACTATGGAGGAGCTACAAGAGGCTTTGAAAGATATGAATAACAGGAAAACACCAGTACGGATGGTACAAATACTCAATTAATTAAATACGCAGGTGTATGATAGTTAAAAGCCTTTTATAATTTATAAATGAATGTTGGAGGAATTGAAAGACCCAATATCCTTAGTATAAGAAAAAGTAACCTCTCACTTCAAGAAAGAGAAATGCAGAGACTGTAAAAAATATTGTGAAATCAGTCTTCTAAACACTGGCTACAAACTGTCCTCAAAGATAGTCAATAACCACAAGAAGAATATCACAGATGCTATTATTTCTTCTGAACAAAAAGGATTTACATCAGGTTGTTCATGCATGGACAATGTGTCTGTAATTACAAACATTATACAATATAACAATACAATATAACACACACAATTTAATCTGGAAACCCATATGGCCTATATCGACCTTGAGAATGCTTTCAACCATGTAAGCTGTGATAGCTTAAAGATGGATATTCCCTCACCTAAGGAATGGTGAAAAGTCATTATAAAGATACACACATTGTAATAAATGCACTTATGAATCAATTATAAGCTTAGTTGTGGTCTTCAGTCCAGAGACTGATTTGATTCAGTTCTCCATGCTACTCTATCCTGTGTAAGCTTCTTTATCTCCCATCACCTACTGCAACCTACATCCTTCTGCATCTGTTTAGTGTATTCATCTCTTGGTCTCCCTCTAAGACTTTTACCCTCCACGCTGCCCTCCAATACTAAATTGCTGATCCCTTGATGCCTCAGAACATGTCCTACCAACTGATCCCTTCTTCTGGTCAAGTTGTGCCACAAATTTCTCTTCTTCCCAATTCTATTCAAAACCCCCTCATTAGTTACGTGATCTACCCATCTAATCTTCAGCATTCTTCTGTAGCATCACATTTCGAAAGCTTCTATTCTCTTCTTGTCTAAACTATTTATCATCCATGTTTCACTTCCATACATGGCTACAATCCATACAAATACTTTCAGAAATGACTTCCTGACACTTAAATCTATACTCAATGTTAACAAATTTCCCTTCTTCAGAAACACATTCCTTGCCATTACCAGTCTACATTTTATGTCCTCTCTATTTCGATCACCATAAGTTACTTTGATCCTCAAATAGCAAAACTCCTTTACTTCTTTAAGCGCCTCATTTCCTAATCTAATTCCCTCAGCACCACCCAATTTAATTTGACTACATTCCAATATCCTCATTTTTCTTTTGTTGATGTTCATCTTATATCCTCCTTTCAAGACACTGTCCATTCTGTTCAGCTGCTCTTGCAGGTCCTTTGCTGTGTCTGACAAATTTACAATGTTATCGGCGAACCTCAAAGTTTTTATATCTTCTCCATGGATTTTAATTCCTACTCTGAATTTTTCTTTTGTTTCCCTTGCTGCTCACTCAATATACAGATTGAATAACATTGGGGATAGGCTACAACCCTGTCTTACTTCCTTCCCAACCACTGCTTCCCTTTCATGTCCCTCGACTCTTATAACTGCCATCTGGTTTCTGTACAAATTGTAAATAGCCTTTCGCTCCCTGTATTTTACCCCTGCCACCTTCAGAATTTGAGAGTATTCCAGTGAACATTGTCAAAAGCTTTCTCTAAGTCTACAAATGCTAGAAACATAAGTTTGCCTTTCCTTAATATTTCTTCTAAGATAAGTCGTAGAGTCAGTATTGCCTCACGTGTTCCAACATTTCTACGGAATTCAAACTGATCTTGCCCAAGCTCGGCTTCTACCAGCTTTTGCATTTGTCTGTAAAGAATTCGTGTTAGTATTTTGCAGCTGTGACTTATTAAACTGATAGTTCGATAATTTTCACATCTCTCAACACCTGCTTTCTTTGGTATTGGAATTATTATATTCTTCTTGAAGTCTGACAGAATTTCGCCTGTCTCATACATCTTGCTCAGCAGATGGTAGAGTTTTGTCAGGACTGGCTCTCCCAAGGCTGTCAGTAGTTCTAATGGAATGTTGTCTACTCCCGGGTCCTTGTTTCGACTTAAGTCTTTCAGTGCTCTGTCAAACTCTTCACGCAGTATCATATCTCCCATTTCATCTTGATGTACATCCTCTTCCATTTGCATAATATTGTCCTCAAGAACACCACCCTTGTATAGACCCTCTGTATACTCCTTCCACCTTTCTGCTTTCTGTTCTTTGCTTAGAATCGATTTCCATCTGAGCTCTCAATATTCATGCAAGTGGCTCTCTTTTCTCCAAAGGTCTCTCATTTCCTGTAGGCAGTATCTGTCTTACCCGTAGTGAGATAAGCCTCTACATCCTTACATTTGTCCTCTAGCCATCCCTGCTTAGCCATTTTGCACTTCTTGTCGATTTCATTTTTGAGACATTTGTATTCCTTTTTGCCTGCTTCACTTACTGGATTTTTGTATTTTCTCATTTCATCAATTAAATTCAACATCTCTTCTGTTACCCAAGGATTTCTATTAGCCCTCATCTTTTTACCTATTTGATCCTCTGCTGCCTTCACTACTTCATCCCTCAAAGCTACCCATTCTTCTTCTACTGTATTTCTTTCCCCCATTCCTGTCAATCGTTCCCTAATGCTTTCTCTGAAACTCTCTACAACCTCTGGTTCTGTCAGGTTATCCAGGTCCCATCTCCTTAAATTCCCACCTTTTTGCAGTTTCTTCAGTTTTATTTTACACTTCATAACAAATATATTGTGATCAGAGTCCACATCTGCCCCTGGAAATGTTTTACAATTTAAAACCTGGTTCCTAAATCTGTTCCTCACCATTATATAATCTATCTGAGACCTTCCAGTATCTCCAGGCTTCTTCCATGTATACAACCTTCTTTCATGATTCTTGAACCAAGTATTAGCTATGATTATGTTATGCTCTGTTCAAAATTCTACCAGGCTGCTTCCTCTTTCATTCCTATTGTTTTATTCATGATTAAACCTACTCCTGCATTATCCCTATTTCATTTTGTATTTATAACCCTGTATTCACCTGACCAAAAGTCTTGTTCCTCCTGCCACTGAACTTCACTAATTCCCACTATATCTAACTTCAACATATCCATTTCCCTCTTTAAATTTTCTAACCTAGCTGCCCAATTAAGGGATTTGACATTCCATGCTCCGACCCGTAGAACGCCAGTTTTCTTTTTTCTGATAACAACGTCCTCCTGAGTAGTGCCTGCCCGGATATCTGAATGGGGGACTACTTCCCCTCCTGAATATCTTACCCAAGAGGACGCCATCATCATTTAACCACACAGTAAAGCTGCATGCCCTCGGGAAAAATTACAGCTGTAGTTTCCCATTGCTTTCAGCCGTTCGCAGTACCAGCACAGCAAATGCCGTTTTGGTTAATGTTACAAGGCTAGATCAATCAATCATCCAGACTGTTGCCCCTGCAACTACTGAAAAGGCTGCTGTCCCTCTTCAGGAACCACACATTTGTCTGGACTCTAAACAGATACCCCTCTGTTGTGGTTGCACCTTCAGTACAGCTATCTGTACTGCTGAGACACACAAGCCTCCCCACAAATGGCAAGGTCCATGGTTCATGGGGGGAAATTAGAAGCTATACAGTAGTTATTAACCAGGGTGTAAGACAAGAGTATGTACTATTACTTACTCTTTTTAGTATTTATGTTGACTTTATTTTTAATAAATGGAAATTTAAAGTAAATGAAGGAACTGAGGTAGCAAATGTTGAGTATCTGAATTTGCTTCTGCTTGCAGATGATATTGTTATTATTTGAAGGTATGAAGATGATCTCTAAAGACCAGTACTCCAGCTAAATGAAATATGCAAAAATAGAATTTAAAAGTTCCTAGTAATAAAAAAAGGCATTCTAAGGAAAATATCTAATCAGATCAAAAATGTTTTAAACAATTAATTTTTAGAACATGGCTCTCAAATCTGTTACTTGGGCTGTGGTAAAAGTTTTGTTGTTGATTCCAACATTGTAAATAGTATAACAAATTCCAAGTTGCCTGTGGTACCATTAGCAGAACACTGAGTCATAAAACACAAAAAGAAAGAACTATGAAAATCAATGAAGACATTGTGGCCCCCATCTTATCCTACGGAAGAGAAAATTGGGTAGAAATTAATACATTACAAAATAAATTAGGAAATTAATTACATACAAAAAACTATGCACAAAATTAGACCTGGTGCTATATTCCTTAAGACTCAGGTAGAAATGAATACATTACAAAATAAATAGGAAATTATCCGCAACATTAATGAAACAGTTCAAAAGTGTTGTGAAAATTGGAGACAACACCTCTTGAGGATTCCAGGTCATAGAATTACTCAGAATATCCTGAATTACAATACGAATGGGCAAAGGCATACTCGGAAGACCTTGGAAAAGATTTTGTTTGTGAGTTTGGATAAGACAATGGCCTAATCCTTGAAAGGAAGAACAAGAAGAAAGAGAAGATGATGATCTAGATTCAAGGATTCAAAAGTTCTATGAGATACATGTCATGCAGCTGTGTTCAAAGTAAAGCAGCAACATAAATAAGGTTTTGGGTCCAGCACTTCATTTATTAAGATTGCACCAGGAAAAACACCCACAAGAGCTGGTAAATGTTGAGAGAACATGTGCTTCATCAAAAATTAGTGTAGGCTCTGAAAAACAAAAGAACAACAAAGAATGTAACGGGCATCAGGAATCAAACACAGCTATATATAGTGACATGAGATCAACAACAGTTCACACTCTGGCTGGAGTCCAGGCAGCAAGTACAAATAATGGGACATCTTGCAGCATCCTAAGAAGACAGCAAAGTCATTCATCAAAATATTGTGCATAAAGTGGAAACAACAGCTTGGCTCTTCATCTGGAAGCACACAATTTATATTTCGAATTCTGGATTACTTCACCCTTGAAATTGTTCAAGACTCCTTCTGATATCTAACTTATATATGTGATAGCTTATAAGGAAATTAATTTGCCTCCCGCTAATAATGGTTGCCATATAAGTATTATTCCACGATCTTCAATTTCCATTTACTTACGTTTCCTCACAATGTTATTTCCCATGAATGTTCAATTACTATCACAACTCAAATACTTCTCCTTGCTATTTTCAATTTGTTTATATTTCAAAATTAATCTTTTGTCCACACTTCTGGGGCATAGTCCAGCCATCACCCCTGTTCACTAGCCACCTACTCTCTCATTACAACATCTCGAAACCATGCGCAGTCTACCAGCAGTTTTCTGACTGGTAGTATGATGCTGTAACTTTCAGAACCTTCTAAAACATCAGCGATATTCCAGCCACAGGAAATAAGCAGCTAACATTGAACTTTAGTAAGGATATCAACAATGGTAACCTTACACTGACCAAAATAACCGTGGGATCACTCTCATTTCAATTCTCCAAGCTCATTCCTGTGTGTGATTACATATTAATTAACATCATCAATACCTTAATCAGTTACCCTTAGGGTAATAGAGATGGCATGCACTCCAGTTGTAACGAAGCAAGCTGTGATCTCTTTATTTCCTCTCTTGTTTTGTCATATGCCCTCTTACATTAATTTTATTTTCATTTTTACCTAATTACCATTAACATGCAGGAGTATATAATCTGCATTTCCATAAAAGAGAAAGTTTGGCTCTTAGTCTTAAGGAATACAGAACTAGGTCTAATTTTGTGCTTAGTTTTGTGTATGTAATTAATTTCCTAATGTATTTTGACCATTCCTAGTTAATACTTTTGTAATAGGAAGAAATCAGTAATTGTTTCGAGACCTAGATTCTATTGTTGACTTATAAACTAATCTAAATTCTCTACTAATTATAAACATTTGAGATAAGAACTATAAGGATTCTTAAAGTATTTATTTGGCTCTATTTGAAAACATATTAGCAAAGCCAGCCCTTAATTAATTCCAAAATAATTACCAGGTTTTTTGAAAGTATTGTTTGTATATTTGTTAATTTCATTATTTAAACAAATAATTTGGCTTAATCTTTGTGGTAGAAGGAACTGTTAAAAAGGAGGAATTTTTTGATGTATTCATTTACGGGAATGAGTTATGTTTTAATTGTAATTTCTTTAACTCAAACATTGAACAAGGTATAGTTTCAGTGCTTATTATTGTGAGGATATATAAAGGACCAATTTTTTGTCCCAAGACAGTCGGTCCACGGCTGATTTTCAGCCATGAAACATGTATTGGTTAAAATAACAACAATGCATCAACTTAATAGTGGAAAAAGTGTAACACAAATAGGCCATGTGTTAGAACAATTAAGGACAATGTCTGTTTAATTTATTTGAAAAATAGTGTCACACATACCGTACTATTCTGCAAGAACTGTGAACTGTCTGGTTATGTTTTTTACTGCTCATAGATGTTCAACAGCAAACTATTGCAGCAGTATGCTGATGTTGCCTGCAACCTACTAATGAGGCTTATCAACATTTATCAATAGTGAACTGTCCATATAATTGTGTAAATAATTGTGTAATATTCGAGGGTTGTAAACAGTGAAAGTAAAGAACTGTAAAACACAATTGTGCAGCTGTCAGCTACATCATTTAAAGTATTCAGTGTTGAACTTCTATCCACTATTTTTCAGCCAGTATAACAATGCACTACATCAATACTGAGGACTGTGAATGAAGAAGTAAAGTAGGCAAACATCACACAGTGTGCGTAACAGTAGACATACTTAGCAAAACCCTGCCCATTTTAGCACTCCCTAGACTGTTGCCACAAATAATGGCCACTAGTTTTCTTGATCAAAAATGAGGTTGACATGCTTTTAGGACACTATTTGATCAACAACAAAATGGTGAGGCTGAACAAATGGTACAGATGCTAAAAAGTCAAATTAAGAAGGTGTGTCCTTTACTGTAGCACTTGTGCTCTTCTTGAGGCAAAAGATGCCCCTGCAGTAGGTATTTGTATTGAATGACAGTCAATGACTGTGTATCTCTGCACCATGTATGAGAGTAATACAGTCAGTAAAGACCTATAGCACATTTCCACTACAAATATTGGTATCATGTTTCTATCCAAGGTCTAATAATATCCACATCTCGTTTTAATGCTTTGTGAGCACCAGCTGAAACAAGTTCCTATTGTACATTCTGTGATTGTTTAAACTGAACTGTGTTATAAATATTCTGTCAACAGTGATGTTACATGTTTTAAATATTTAGTGTACCCACCAGGCAACATGAAATGGTTCGTAACACTGCACTTTATTTACTATATTATGCAATAGTCTTCTGAGTGCAAACCATGGAACATCACAATCTCAAAGAAGCAAGAAACTTAGATGTTACCATTACAAGGATATATAATTTTACTCTTGGTCTTCTCTGGTCAAGCTCCTGACTCTTGACTTGATTACTAACTTGAGACCCCCCCTTTGCAGAGTACTTTAGCTCAACAAATTGTTTACATTGCATACACGGTTTCACCACAGTTCATTTACACAGTTGAGTAGTAAATCCAGGTGACGACACTGCACCACCCTATCTGTACGCATGTGAACAACTTTTGGCTGACCTATAAAAGAAGGGGAGGGGAGTAACCTCTTGATTAATCATTAACCTCTTGCGATTTCCCAGAAAGAGTAATAGGGACCACCCTCACTTCCTCTAAAATGTCTTCTCAATAAGCCAGTTTTAGGTGATCTACCAATACCGTGTCTGTCTTGCTGTCTCCTAACAGCAAAAGTTCAACACTTCACCGTACAACAACTGTCCAGCGGAGCACCCCATGTCCTCTTTTACAACTGTGCATAGTCCCAGTAAAATGAAAGGTAGAGCAGAAGACTTAGATTCTGCACAAAAAGCTAACGACATCTTTAGTGTTCAGTGCATACATTCACCATACCATTACTGGCAGGATGATAGCTTGTATTCTAAGCTTGTATTCTAAGCAAAGAAGGGAAAGAAGAAAGGTGGAAGGAGTATATAGAGGGTCTATACAAGGGCGATGTACTTGAGGACAATATTATGAAAATGGAAGAGGATGTACATGAAGATGAAATGGGAGTTATGATACTGCGTGAAGAGTTTGACAGAGCACTGAAAGACCTGAGTCGAAACAAGGCCCACGGAGTAGACAACATTCCATTAGAACTACTGACAGCCTTGGGAGAGCCAGTCCTGACAAAACTATACCATCCGGTGAGCAAGATGTATGAAACAGGCGAAATTCCGTCAGACTTCAGGAAGAATATAATAATTCCAATCCCAAAGAAAGCAGGTGTTGAAAGATGTGAAAATTACCGAACTATCAGTTTAATAAATCACAGCTGCAAAATATTAACACAAATTCTTTACAGACAAATGGAAAAACTGGTAGAAGCCCACCTTGGGGAAGATCAGTTTGGATTTCGTAGAAATGTCGGAACACGTGAGGCAATACTGACCCTACGACTTATCTTAGCAGAAATATTAAGGAAAGGCAAACTTATGTTTCTAGCATTTGTAGACTTAGAGAAAGCTTTTGATAATGTTGACTGGAATATTCTCAAATTCTGAATGTAGCAGGGGTAAAATACAGGGAGCGATAGGCTATTTACAATTTGTACAGAAATCAGATGGCAGTTATAAGAGTAGAGGGGAGTGAAAGGGAAGCAGTGGTTGGGAAGGGAGTGAGACAGGGTTGTAGTCTCTCTCCGATGTTATTCAATCTGTATATTGAGCAAGCAGTAAAGGAAACAAAAGAAAAATTCGGAGTAGATATTAAAATTCATGGAGAAGAAATAAAAACTTTGAGGTTTGCCGATGACATTGTAATTCTGTCACAGACAGGAAAGGACCTGGATGAGCAGCTGGACGGAATGGACAATGTCCTGAAAGGAGGATATAAGATGAACATCAACAAAAGCAAAACGAGGATAATGGAATGTAGTCGAATTAAGTAGGGTGATGCTGAGGGAATTAGATTAGGAAATGAGACGCTTAAAGTAGTAAATGAGTTTTGCTATTTGTGGAGCAAAATAACTGATGATGGTCGAAGTAGAGAGGATATAAAATGTCGACTGGCAATGGCAAGGAAAGCGTTTCTGAAGAAGAGAAATTTGTTAACACAGAATATAGATTTGAGTGCCAGGAAGTCATTTCTGAAAGTATTTGTATGGAGTGTAGCCATGTATGGAAGTGAAACATGGACGATAAATAGTTTGGACAAGAAGAGAATAGAAGCTTTTGAAATGTGGTGCTACAGAAGAATGCTGAAGATTAGATGGGTAGATCACATAACTGATGAGGAAGTATTGAACAGAATTGGGGAGAAGAGAAGTTTGTGGCACAACTTGACCAGAAGAAGTTATCGATTGGTAGGACATGTTCTGAGGCATCAAGGGATCATCAATTTAGTATTGGAGGGCAGTGTGGAGGGTAAAAATCGTAGAGGGAGGCCAAGAGATGAAAACATTAAGCACATTCAGAAGGATGTAGGTTGCAGTAGGTACTGGGAGATGAAGAAGCTTGCACAGGATAGAGTAGCATGGAGAGCTGCATCAAACCAGTCTCAGGACTGAAGACCACCACAACAATGATAGCTTGTAGTGCAGATGTGTTTACATCCACATATTCATAATTCTGCAGATAACTGGCAATCAAATTGACAATCCTTGTCTGAAATTATTATTTGTGGAATGGCCAAATATGAGAGAGAACCAATCAGAAATCAAAATGCAAGCCACTGAAATTGACAAAATATCCTGTACAGGCACTGTATTTGGCCACCTGGTTAAAATGGTAAAATGGTCTATCCCAATGAACAAGAAATGGTACCCATCAGATGGAAGGAGAGGCTCTACATAAGTGAGAAAATGTCTCAGGACAGGAAAAATTACAAATAGGAACTGAATAAAAAAATCAATTGAACTTGCACTTTTGATGTTATAGGTATCCCCCAGCTTAGTACTGGCAGTCCTTTTGCATTCTTAGCCACATGACTTTATCTGCCGTCAACTGCACAGTTACCTTAATTCTGGAGTGTGCCAAGGTGTGGAAGGAATAAAAAATAGGACATTATCATATCACAGGAACAGATGGATGTGTCTTCTTACCAGATGTATCACACCAGACACCATGACTTTAACAATGCAGTGGTAGGCGTTCAGTGTGTAAACTTGTGTCCAGGTCTGTAAGGCAACAGAGAACTAAAGGATCTGTATCCTGTTCTGCAGCCAACTGTGCCTAATTAGTAGTTGTAACAACCATGCAGTTGTGGGACAAGCTGTTTGCCACCACACTGTCCTGTCCCAAAAGACGTTGAATATCCATGGAAGATTGTGGAATGAATTCTGTGTGAAACACCTGGTTTGGAGACTCAAGCTCTGTAGTGGATTATAAATGGTGAAAGTATAAAAAGAAAAATCTGAGCTTGCAGCCACTAAATAAATAACCAGGGGCTCACGATCAAAGGCGATCCATGATTGTTGTAGGACCGAGGACTTCTTGGCAAAAAAAGTCAATGGTTACCATGCACCAGACATAGAATGCTGTAATACTACTACTATCACAGTTTTGCTAGCATCCACCAATAGGGTGATGGGAGCATTAGGAACTGGATGTGCCAATAATGAAGCCTGAGCCATTGCATTTTTTAAATTCTCGTAACCTCTCGTTGCCATCGGAGTCCAAGGAATCTTCTTGTTGCTTGGTGTGTTTCTGTTCTTCAGGAGGTTGTTGAGAGGCTCTTAAGTCTCTGACAAAATTGGAAGTGTGTACAATAATAGTTCACCATACTGAAAGAACAACAAATCCCTTTGAAAGCATCAGAAAGGGACATTTGCACTACATTGTACACTTTTTCAGATGTAGGTGTTATACCTTTTCATAACACCATGGATCCCAGGAAAGGAATCTCCTCTTTCATAAAAACACATTTATTGACATTAAACATAACCCCATAGTCTTCCAGTTTCTGAAACACAGCATGCACATGCTCCACATGATCACCTTATTTTGAGGAAAAATTAAAATGTCATCAATATAACAGAAAAGAAATGAGTGAGTGTGGAGCACCTTGTGCATAAAACATTACCATGTCTGTGCTGCATTTTGTAGGCCAAAAGGGGGAAAACCCAGGAATTTTTTCATCTGGGAGAAAACCGGAAAAACCCGGGAATTTTTCATTGTTAGTGTTTCCAGTTAATTTTTTGTAATTTTTACCGGTAACAATCGATACTCTAACAAAGGATATTACTGAATCCTGCTACTGCAGAATAATACTGCAACAATAAAATGTGAACGAGAAAAAAAAAACGAAAATAAAACATAAATTGCAAGGGAAATATGCTATATACAACAACAAAACAGTGCTCATACAAGCGTTTGCCAACAGCAAAATGTGTCAAAGGCTTTAGGAAGACTATGCAATATTTCATAACAACAAATTGCCTCTGATGAGGGTGACGTCACAACTGTTTAAATTAGATTTGTTTTAGCAGTTACGAGCGGGCTCATGCGCATGCGCAGTTGAGTGGCGTATGAGTAGTACCTTCTCCCATTGTTGGCTACAGAAACAGGGCTGATGGCTGTGTAAGCAGTCGCAGCATGCAGCTAGATGCAACCAGGAAAAATTTTACTGCTGCGCCCAAGCTGCCAGATTCACGCATGCACAGCGGGCCCTGATCTATGAGGGTGGGGATGGAAGGTGGGGCGCCAAATTCATATTCTTGAGGAGAAAAAACCTTGTTTTACAAAGTGCCTAGCATCCAGCGCATATTGGTCTATCGATTACTCATATGTTTTTGATGTGCATCCCTGTTGGTTTTTGAACACACTCTGAAAGTTGATTTCTGAATGAGTCATAAGCCGCGCGGGGTAGCCGTGCGGTGTGAGGCGACTTGTCACAATTCGCGCGGCTCCCCCATTGGAGGTCCAAATCCTCCCTTGGGCATGGGTGTGTGTGTTGTCCTTAGCGTAAGTTAGTGTAAGGTAGATTAAGTAGTGTGTAAGCCTAGATACCGATGACATCAGCAGTTTGGTCCCATAGGAAAAAACATCATAAGTTGATTTTTGAATGCATGCATAGTGTATGTGATGTCTCTGTCAGAGGAATCCTCGTCGCATGTAGAAATAAACTTTCCTGCAGGCAAAAGGGGACCAGGCTATAGAAGTTGGGCGGAGTAAAGCCGAATGAGTGAATGCTGATCGCAGTCTGATTATGTTGTTCTTTGGGTTTGCGAATGATCAACATTGTTATAATTATTAGGGAAATCCATAGATTCAGACTACCAAAGTGGAAATAAATGACTAACAGGAATAACAGGTAAGAAAGATTATGTATTATCTTCTCGGTGCATCCAGGAAAATGAAATTTTGTCAGAAAATTTTTGACCAAATCGCTACACTAATAAGGGCCAGTTGTAACATTCCCGTCTAGCAGCCTCTTACGTTCTATTCTGGAAGTAGTGTGGAAAATTGTTTGTACGAACATAACAGCGCCTAACCGAAGAATAATCAGGGATAACTAAAGCCATGATTCTGGTAGGGTCAGTGAAGTTAACCGGCAAATAAGTTTTGACAAAGGCAGGAATAGTTCTAGAATTAGTCATGACAAGATTGTTAGAATGAGGAAGGAGAAGAAACGGGGACATCACACAAATTAGGGAAGAATATGACGATTCCAAATTAATATAAAAATCTTGTACTGCTACTTTTCAATCTCATGCTCGAGAAACTGGAGTGTATGAATGAAATGTGAAACTATTTTCTAACATAAAGCTTTTTCCTTGTAGTAGGCCTAATAGGCATTTTATGTTGGTCTTCGTGAATTATATTCTGTTCTGTTATAAAAATGAGCATTTGTGCCAGAACAGTCTCGATTATTTGGTGTGTGTTACAATTTCTGCAGTGTTAGAAACAACTATTTTGTTTTATCTAGCAGTCAGTGACAAAATAGACGTAATCAGTATTGGGTACTGTTTGTATTAACATCAGACAACAATATTTCGATTATTCATGTAGGAAAACGTTTGACGAACTTTAATGAGGTAATAGATTCTGTTACAGAAAGGAAAGCACGCCATGTAAAGATGTAGCAATATTAGAGAGAAAACAATGCTGGGAGCTAAGGATTGAAAAAATGTGTACTGTATTACTTGTCTCTTATCTTTACTGGTTTTATGTATCCTATATTTAATATTACGTCGCCCAAAAATGATAGTTATTAGCTAACAGGCAATAAAGAGTGCAAACTTTCTGTTGAGCTCTTGTCCTCCCGATTACAAATAATCCCATCCAGTATTAATTGCGAGGTTTTTTATTAGAAAAAGAGGGACAGGGTGTCAAACTGGGTGACTGGGAGCAGGGGAGGCACCACAGGACATTTTCCCCCTGCGGGTCCGTGGTAAGAATAGGCCCGAGGTACTCCTGCCTGTCGCAAGAGGCGACTAAAAGGAATCCCTCACCGTCAAGGGGGTAGTTTGCGCCTGCGTCCAGAGACGGACGGTTCAATGACTTACATTTGTGGTCATTTTGGTTTTTCGCTTATTCTGGTTTCTTCCTTCCTTTGTTTGTTTCCTTTCTTTGTCCTTCTCCCTCTCTCACTGTCTTCATTACTTTTTACCTTGCCTTCTTCTCCTTGCCTCCTCCTCCTTGCCTTAGTGTCCACCCTATGATCTCCATCTCGACGTCTGAGACTGTCTGTCCTTTCTCTCCCTCTCTCCCTTTATTTTTCCTATTTTTCTTTCCTCTCTGTGCGTGCCTGAAGGCTGACCAACACGTTTGCATGCTTAGGCAGTGACGGGGTAAAGCATAATTCCCCACCCTGGGTAGACAAGTAGGGCCCATTCATACCCCCTGGTAAAGGGCAGACCCGGGGAGGAGTGATTGCCCGAGCTGACACCTTCTGACCATTCTGATTAGTCCCTCCGTCCGTTTCTTGGGAGGTGTGACCTGAGGTGTAAACATTCACCTAAGATGGGAGCGCCCTCTGAGAGGGTCCCCACAAGGAAGGAGCGCACCATCAGAGACGCTGGCAATCATTGGGGATTCATCCGCAATGTATTTCTCTTCTTCTTCTCTCTCGACTTCTGCCCAAAAACAGAAACTTGACCAGCCACCGGTGACAAAAGTACTACCGCCTGCCCCAAAGTTCCATGTAGTTTCTAGATCTGAGGACGGAAAGGATTCTTCATCTGTCAGCCCTTTTGTTATTCAGAAGGGCGTAAATGACATAACCGGACCTGACAAGTCTTGTATCATTATGCCAAATGGTACCTTGTTGTTGGAAACTGAGAGCGCCTTTCAGGCACAAAAACTCCTTCGGGCCACACTCCTGTACACATTCCCTGTCCAGGTGGAGGCTCACCCCACTTTGAATTCGTCGCGGGGTGTGGTATATACTAGATCACTCAATGGATTGACTGACGAGGAGATTCAGACTTTCCTCGCTCAGCAGGGCGTGACGGCTGTCCATAGGGTTCATGAAAAAGGTCGACAATGACCTTGTACTGATCCGGACACTTTTCTTGACCTTTGATAGTGTTCAGCTGCCATCACGCATCAAAGCGGGTTATGAGGTTATTTCTGTTCGCCCCTATGTCCCGACACCTACGCGCTGCTACCAGTGTCAGCGTTTCAACCACACCCACCAGTCCGGTTCTAATGTGGCTAAATGCATCACTTGTGACAGGGACGCCCATGAGGGTGACTGTCCACCTCCGTCTCCTCATTGCGTGAACTGTCAGGGTGACCATGCAGTGTCCTCTCGTGACTATCCCATTTACAAGGATGAACGCTGTATACAGGAAATTACGAGTCACAGAGAAAGTGTCCACCTCTGCTGCTCACAAGCTTTTTGCTAGTAGGAAGCCCACGCTGCTCCCAGCGAGGAAACACAGTATCATCCTCGTCTCCCCTCAGCCTACCAGGGAGGTATCGATGCAGACATGTGATCTGACTTTTAGAGCTACGGTCGTCCGTTCAGCCAGTGCTAAGATCACCCGGTCAATGTCTCCTCTTCCTCCCATCACCCCTAAGACACAAGCTCCTTCATCAGCTTTTGCCAAGACTAAGACACAGAAGTAAGATGTAAGGGCCTTCAAGAAGAAACTGTCCCGTGAAGACTTCTTACGTACCCCGAACTCCCAGCCATCGACCAGTACTTGAACTAAACGGCCTTACAAGAAGGCTCATAGGAAGAAAAGTTCTCCTTCTGCGACATGGGGCGTTTCTTCTCCTGCACCACCCAGCAGTTGCCGCCCCAGGCCGTCATCCATTTTGCCTGGCCGCACCGCTGGTCGCCAAACATCTGGCCATTCACTGGCGGATGAAGCTCCCCCTCCCGACCATCTTAACATGGTGGCCAACGAACCTATTGAAAAAATGACTTTCTGCCTATTGATAGCGGCAGCAGTGCTCGCTCGAAGCAAGGCCCTCAGCGGCCTTCGAGGTGACCCCTTCTTACTTCTCCTTTTTCTTTTTCTTCTCACAATGGCACTTATTCATTGGAATATTTGCGGCATTCTCTCCAACCGAGAGGACTTAAAGTTCCGGCTACGTTTGCACTGTCCGCTCCTAGTAGCTCTCCAGGAAATGAAGCTATTGACTTGGCACACTCTACCTCTGTGCGTTTTGACCTACCCCCTGTGGCAGGTATTCCGGCTTATGGAGGGGTTATGTTGCTGGTCCGGGATGATATCTACTACAATCCCATCACATTGTAACCGATCTGCAGGCACTTGCCATCTGAATTACTCTCCCCACTTTCACATTTTCCATTTGTACTGTTTACACTCCATTGTCGTCTGCCGTTACTAGGGCAGACATGATGCAAATTATTGCTCAGCTACCTGCACCATTTTTGTTGACTGGAGATTTCAATGCCCACCATCCCCTTTGGGGTTCTCCATCATCCTGCCCAAGAGGCTCCCTGTTAGCAGACGTTTTCAGCCACCTCAATCTTGTCTGCCTCAATACTTTTCTTTCGGACACAACTCACACCCATTCCCATTTAGATCTCTCTAAATGTACCACCCAACTTGCACGTAGGTTTGAGTGGTACGCTCTTTCTGATACATATTCGAGAGACCACTTCCCTTGTGTTATCCATCTCCTGCATCATACTCCATCTCCTTGCTCAACTAGTTGGAACATCTCCAAAGCAGACTGGGGGCTCTTCTCTTCCAGGGCGACATTTCAGGATCAAAACTTCACAAGCTGTGATAGTCAGGTCGCACACCTCGTGGAAGTCATTCTCACTGTTGCTGAATATTCCATCCTTCATACTACTTCTTCTCCATGTTGTGTACTGGTCCCCTGGTGGACCGCAGCATGTAGGGACGCTATACATGCTCGTCGACGTGCTTTACGCACCTTTAAATGCCACCCTACGATGGCAAATTGTATTCATTATAAACGATTACATGTGCAGTGTCGTCGTGTTATCAAAGAAAGCAGAAAAGCCAGCTGGGCTGCTTTCACAAGCTCCTTCAACAGTTTTACTCCTTCTTTTGTTGTCTGGGGTAGCCTGCACCGGCTATCTGGCACTAAGGTCCACTCACCAGTTTCTGGCTTGACAGTTGCGAATGATGTCCTTGTGGCCCCTGAGGGTATCTTCAATGCCTTTGGCCAATTTTTCGCAGAGGTTTCGAGCTCTGATCCCTGCCTTCCTCTCCCGAAAACGGGCAGAGGAGGCAAGGCCACCTAATTTCTGCTCCTCAAATCATCAAAGTTATAATGCCTCATTCACCATGCGGGAACTCGAAAGTGCACTTGCCCGGTCACGGTCCTCCACTCCGGGGCCTGATTCTATTCATATTCAGTTGCTGAAGAACCTTTCTCCTGCGGATAAAGGTTTTCTTCTTTATACTTATAATTGCATCTGGATTGAGGGTCATGTTCCCACATGCTGGCGCGAATCTATTGTTGTCCCCATTTCTAAGCCAGGGAAGGACAAGCACTTGCCT
This sequence comes from Schistocerca gregaria, assembly GCF_023897955.1. Taxonomy (NCBI): domain Eukaryota; kingdom Metazoa; phylum Arthropoda; class Insecta; order Orthoptera; family Acrididae; genus Schistocerca; species Schistocerca gregaria. The sequence continues at coordinate 497,707,851 of NC_064923.1, forward strand.
TCCAGTTATCGACCCATTTCCCTTACCAGCTGCGTCTGTAAGGTGATGGAACGAATGGTTAACTCTCGTTTGGTTTGACTGCTAGAATCTCGATGCCTACTTACCAATTTACAATGTGGATTTCGTAGGCGCCACTCTGCTGTTGACCATCTGGTTACCTTGTTGACCTTCATCATGAATAACTTCTTGTGGAAGCGCCAGTCAGTGGCTGTGTTCTTTGATTTGGAGAAGGCTTACGACACCTGTTGGAGGGTGGGCATTCTCCGCACCATGCATACATGGGGCTTTTGCGGTCCCCTCCCTCTTTTTATTCATACATTTTTAATGGATCGAAAGTTCAAGGTACATGTTCTGTCCTGTCCTACGCCTTTTTGCCAGGAGAATGGGGTGCCACAGGGCTCAGTTTTGAGTGGCGCTCTCTTCGCCATAGCGATCAGTCCAATAATGGACTGCCTCCCAGCTGATGTATCAGGTTCCCTTTTTGTAGACAATTCTACCATCTACTACAGCTCGCAGTGTACATGTTTCCTGGAGCGCTGTCTTCAGCATTGTCTTGACCGTCTTTACTCCTGGAGTGTCGCCAATGGCTTCCATTTTTCTGCCGAGAAGACGGTCTGTATTAACTTCTGGCACTACAAAGAGGTTCTCTCACCATCCTTACATTTCGGTCCCATTGCTCTCCCATCCATGGAGACAAGAAAATTTTTAGGTCTTACATTTGACAGGAAACTTAGCTGGTCTCCACATGTGTTGTATTTGGCTGCCCGTTGTACCTGTTCCCTAAATGTCCTCCATGTTCTCAGCAGTACGTCGTGGGTGAGAGCCAAATGCCACCTTGGCTCCAGGCTCAGGTTCGTGTTCACCTTGACCTCAGCTCGCTCTCAAAGGTGGTTACCCCAGCTTCAGTATACCGCTCGCAGTTTGTCAAACTTCGTTCGAAGTTCATTAATACGATCTTCATTTATGCAGATGGCTCTAAGACCAATGATGGTGTCAGGTGTTCTTTCATTGTCGGGGCACACGGTTTCAAATACCGGCTCCATGGCCATTGTTCGGTCTTCACAGCTGAGGTATTTGCCCTCTATCAGGCTCCTCTTTACATCCGCCGCCACCTACATTCTGCTTATGTCATCTGCTCTGATTCTCTGAGCGCCATCCAGAGCCTCAGTGATCCATATCCGCTTCACCCTTCCGTGCACCAGATCCAACGCTCTCTTCAGCAGCTGGCGGGCCACGGTTCTCCGGTTACCTTTATGTGGGTTCCTGGCCGTGTCATTATCCCTGGGAATGACGCTGCAGATGCTGCAGCCAAGGCTGTGGTCCTACAGCCTCAGTCAGCTTCTTGTTGTGTGCCTTCATCTGACTGTAGCAGGGTCATTTGTCAGTGCATTTTATCACTGTGGCATGCCAATTGGTCAACACTTACTGAACACAAGCTTCGGGCCTTGAAACTTCTTCCCACGGTTTGGACGACATCTTCCCGCCCCTCTCGGCGGGAGGAGGTTGTTTTGGCTCGCTTATGGATTGGACACTGCCGGTTCAGCCATCGCCATCTGATGATGGCTGCGCTGGCACCGTTCTGTCCATGTGGGCAATTGCTGACGGTCCGCCACATTTTAACGTCCTGTCCGGATTTTACTACACTGTGTCTTGATCTTGGCCTGCCATGTACTCTGGATGAAATTTTAGCGGATGACCCAGGAGCGGCTGCACGCGTTCTTCATTTTATCCACTTGACAAACCTGTCTAAGTACATTTGATTATGCTGTTTTCTTTTAATTCCTTGTGCCTTTCATAGTGTTGTCCTTTTTAGTTGCTGTTTTAACATCGTGCCTCACAGTGCATTCATAATTTAGTCTGGTCACTAATGACCACTGTAGTTGTGCGCCCTTTAAAAAGAAACAAAAAAGTTCGATGGCATCCAGTACAAAACACGTTACAAAGTCCACAGAGCGAAATACAGTGACGTGCAATAGAAGAATGCTGTTTGAAGAGGGGTGGCACTACACTCCGGCACGCTTAAGACCAAATAACTTGCCTTACATTTCCTCAAATATATATGTTTTATGTACCAGATTCTTCAGAAAGATGTGCGCTACAAAATGAAGATATTTTTGAAAATTCTATGTGTCAAATTTTTTTACGTTGTATCTCAAACGCTCGAGGGAGGGGGGGCGGGAGGGGGAGCAGGTTGCGGGGGGTGCCACTATCTTAGTATTGCCCTGGGGTCGGAAATATTGTAGATCCGAGGCTGATGCACAGAGCAGTCTGAGTTATAGTGGGGAAGTGTGTAGTCTCCACGTGATCCGTGTTACATTTAGTTAATTTGCTGGTTCCTCTTCGTTTACTGCTCTCACGCCAAATGAAAACAAAATGGATTTCTGTGGCCGGGAGCGGTCAAGTGAATTAAAATTCATTCACATAATTGTGGAAGGCAAATATACATTATTAGTTTCAGATTTTATTTTATTTCCACTTTTCTGACAGGCATGCATTAATCGCCTTGTAGAAAAATGAAGTTATTTTTGTTGGTTTGCTAAAGAAATTTGGTTTTTATTAATCTTTTACGCTGAGGCAGTCAATGTGTTTGAAACAAAGTGTTTAGTTCCACACTACTGGCTAATTTCAACTGCTCGCTGCATTTCAAGTGCACGTTTTCATCTTCTAGCACGTATGGCATTATGCCATAATAAAGAATCAAAAATGAGTTAATACGGTACTGGTACTCCAAGAAAATTTACATTCCGAAACCCACAATGAAAAGATTAATATCAGGTCGAGGCCTACTTCATTGGGAATTTGGACATACGAATGTGCTCTTTAAGTATGCACTTTAAATGTGCCATTTTAGTATGGTTCACGAAATTCCAATGCTCTTGGAGTATCCTCTGATATCTTCTTTTATGACATAATGTAAGATCTTGTAATGTTATACATGTATGAACATACAGGCTTCCTGCATCATAGCAGCTGTCAAAGCGCGGTGGCACGTTATCTGTAAACTGTCTGTAAACTGTCGAAGCTGCGTTGGTAAAGTACCGGAACTTCAAGAGCTGATAGAAAGCACCGAAGCTGAAATCGTTATAGGTACAGAAAGCTGGCTGAAGCCAGAGATAAATTCTGCAAAAATTTTTACAAAGGTACAGACGGTGTTTAGAATTGATAGATTGCATGCAACTGGTGGTGGAGTGTTCGTCGCTGTTAGTAGTAGTTTATCCTGTAGTGAAGTAGAAGTGGATAGTTCCTGTGAATTATTATGGGTGGATGTTACACTCAACAACCGAGCTAGGTTAATAATTGGCTCCTTTTACCGACCTCCCGACTCAGCAGCATTAGTGGCAGAACAACTGACAGAAAATTTGGAATACATTTCACATAAATTTTCTCAGCATGTTATAGTCTTAGGTGGAGATTTCAAATTACCAGATATAGACTGGGACACTCAGATGTTTAGGATGGGTGGTAGGGACAGAGCATCGAGTGACATGCTGAGTGCACTATCCGAAAATTACCTCGAGCAATTAAACAGAGAACCAACTCGAGGAGATAACATCTTGGACCTACTAATAACAAACAGACCCGAACTTTTCGACTCTGTATGTGCAGAACAGGGAATCAGTGATCATAAGGCCGTTGCAGCATCCCTGAATATGGAAGCTAATAGGAATATAAAAAAGGGAGGAAGGTTTATCTGTTTAACAAGAGTAATAGAAGGCAGATTTCAGACTACCTAACAGATCAAAACGAAAATTTCTGTTCCAACACTGACAATGTTGAGTGTTTATGGAAAAAGTTCAAGGCAATCGTAAAATGCGTTTTAGACAGTTACGTGCTGAGTAAAACTGTGAGGGACGGGAAAAACCCACCATGGTACAACAACAAAGTTAGGAAACTACTGTGAAAGCAAAGAGAGCTTCACTCCAAGTTTAAACGCAGCCAAAACCTCTCAGACAAACAGAAGCTAAACGATGTCAAAGTTAGCGTAAGGAGGGCTATGCGTGAAGCGTTCAGTGAATTCGAAAGTAAAATTCTATGTACCGACTTGACAGAAAATCCTAGGAAGTTCTGGTCTTATGTTAAATCAGTAAGTGGCTCGAAACAGCATATCCAGACACTCCGGGATGATGATGGCATTGAAACAGAGGATGACACGCGTAAAGCTGAAATACTAAACACCTTTTTCCAAAGCTCTTTCACAGACGAAGACCGCACTGCAGTTTCTTCTCTAAATCCTCTCACAAACGAAAAAATTGCTGACATCGAAATAAGTGCCCAAGGAATAGAAAAGCAACTGGAATCACTCAACAGAGGAAAGGCCACTGGACCTGACAGGATGCCAATTCGATTCTACACAGAGTACGCGAAAGAACTTGCCCCCCTTCTAACAGCCGTGTGCCGCAAGTCTCTAGAGGAACGGAAGGTTCCAAATGATTGGAAAAGAGCACAGTTAGTCCCAGTCTTCAAGAAGGGTTATCAAGCAGATGCGCAAAACTATAGACCTATATCTCTGACGTTGATCTGTTGTAGAATTTTAGAACATGTTTTTTGCTCGAGTATCATGTCGTTTTTGGAAACCCAGAATCTACTCTGTAGGAATCAACATGGATTCCGGAAACAGCCATCGTCTGAGACCCAACTCGCTTTATCTGTTCATGAGACCCAGAAAATATTAGATACAGGCTCCCGGGTAGACTTCTGGAAGGCGTTCGATACAGTTCCGCACTGTCACCTGATGAACATAGTAAGAGCCAACAGAATATCGGACCAGCTGTGTGGCTGGATTGAAGAGTTTTTAGCAAACAGAACACAGCATGTTGTTATCAATGGAGAGATGTCAGAAGTTCCATGTGGCTTTTCGCGGGTGATGCTGTAGTATACAGAGAAGTTGCAGCATTAGAAAATTGTAGTGAAATGCAGGAAGAACTGCAGCAGATAGGCACTTGGTGCAGGGAGTGGCAACTGACCCTTAAAATAGACAAATGTAATGTATTGCGAATACATAGAAAGAAGGATCCTTTATTGTATGATTATATGATAGTGGAACAAACACTGGTAGCAGTTACTTCTGTAAAATATCTGGGAGTATGCGTGCGGAACGATTTGAAGTGGAATGATCATACAAAATTAATTGTTGGTAAGGCGGGTACCAGGTTGAGATTCATTGGGAGAGTCCTTAGAAAATATAGTCCATCAACAAAGGAGGTGGCTTACAAAATACTCGTTCGACCTATACTTGAGTATTGCTCATCAGCCTGGGATCCGTACCAGATCAGGTTGACGGAGGAGATAAAGAAGATCCAAAGAAGAGCGGCACATTTCGTCACAGTGTTATTTGGAAACCGTGATAGCGTTACGGAGATGTTTAACAAACTCAAGTGGCAGACTATGCAAGAGAGGCGCTCTGCATCGCGGTGTAGCTTGCTCGCCAGGTTTCGAGAGGGTGCGTTTCTGTATGAGGTATCGAATATATTGATTCCCCCTACTTATACCTCCCGAGGAGATCACTAAAGTACAATTAGAGAGATTCGAGTGCGCACGGAGGCTTTCAGACAGTCGTTCTGGACTGGAACAGGAAAGGGAGGTAATGACAGTAGCACGTAAAGTGCTCTCCGCTACACACCATTAGGTGGCTTGTGGAGTATAAATGTATATGTAGATGTAGATGTAGATCTGGCACTCTTTCTGTCTACTACTGAAATGAACCTATTTCTAACAGGTGGCAGGAAAATGTTGCGAATGGTGGTTTGAAAAGCATTACTTTCAGAGTAAATTTCCTTTTACACAAGTTGAACAATGTGCAAGAATGTACGATGAATTTCTTAATCCACAGAGCATTTGATGACAAGCCATTTAGTAGAAGTACTTCAAGCCCAGAAGATCTGACATTCACGTCGTCATTATGAGCAAATTGATGTAGTGCTACGAGGAGCCCTCTCTCCTCTGCGGTAACTTTGAGGACAAATCTCTGGACTCGGCTAAAAATTTTACTGGCACATTTGTGTGATATATCTTAAAGCGTTTTAAAAAAAGGGGGGGCTCTGAGCACTATGGGACTTAACATCTGTGGTCATCAGTCCCGTAGAACTTAGAACTACTTAAACCTAACTAACCAAAGGACATCACACACATCCATGCCTGAGGCAGGATTCAAACCTGTGACTGTAGCGGTCACGCGGTTCCATATTGAAGCGCCTAGAACCACACGGCCACACCGGCCGGCTTACAGCATAACACACACAAATAATATCAACATTATATGTGAAGGCTTAGTTTCTCTTGCCCCTTATTAACCTTAGAGACCACTATTATATGTGAAAGCTTTTCTTTTCTTGTAGCAACGCTACGTATATTAATTTAAAACATTAACTTTTCCTGTTTGTGTATTTGTGCTACTTAACAGTGATGTTGCTATTAGCTGACTACATCACGTGTCCTATGCTCTGAATATACACTGGCGGGATCACGTGACAAGAGCTATGACTGGCTTACAAAAGCACATCGCAATCTTGATTACAATCGTTCGGAAAGTAACATGCGGTGTTCAGTGGAATTTGAATTTATACTTTCGTAATACGAAAATATGCAGTGTACATGTTGCTGCACATCAAAAATCTTTCCAAAAGGAGTTTTCTTCCCTAAGTTTCATTTTCTAAAGTGCTGGGAAATTCTACGCCTGTGAATAAAAACGTAATCATTCAAAGGATCGATAAGTTTTACAGTTCCGAGGGAAAATATAATGTCACTTAATTAAACAGAAAAAGTGTGTTTTCATCCGGAAGAAAGTGTATTTTTAACCGGGAAAAATCCGGGAAAATTTTTTCCTTGTCCACATATACACCTGGAGAGTTCACATCTCTGTAGTCACCGCACATTCTCAAATTACCATTACTCTTTTCAACAATTTGTAGTGGAGATGTCCAAGCACTGTGAGGATGAGGTACAGACCCATAAGCAATCATCTTATCAAATTCTGCAAATCAGAAGAATTAGAAGTGTTATTAGCTGCTGAAGAGCCCAGCATTTTCATAATGACCGAGTATTGTTTACAGGAGAATGAATTAAAGGTTTTCAATCTAACAGGATATAAAAATGTAGATGTTGTTGTTGTTGTTGTGGTCTTCAGTCCTGAGACTGGTTTGATGCAGCTCTCCATGCTACTCTATCCTGTGCAGGCTTCTTCATCTCCCAGTGCTTACTGCAGCCTACATCCTTCTGAATCTGCTTAGTGTATTCATCTCTTGGTCTCCCTCTATGATTTTTACCCTCCACGCTGCCCTCCAATACTAAATAGGTGATCCCTTGATGCCTCAGAAAATGTCCTATCAACCGATCTTCTAGTCAAGTTGTGCCACGAACTCCGCTTCTCCCCAATTCTATTCAATACCTCATCATTAGTTATGTGATCTACCCATCTAATCTTCAGCATTCTTCTGTAGCACCACATTTCGAAAACTTCTATTCTCTTCTTGTCTAAACTGTTTATCGTCCATGTGTCACTTCCATACATGGCTACATTCCATACAGAGAAAGTTTGAGTCTCGTAACAAATAATTACCCCACTCATACGGTTATAGTTGGTGGGGACTTCAACCTACCCTCGGTATGTTGGCAAAAATACTTGTTCAAAACCGGTGATAAGCAGAAAACGTCTTCCGAGATTGTCCTAAATGCATTCTCCGAAAATTATTTCGAGCAGTTAGTCCACGAACCCATGCGAATTGTAAATGGTTGCGAAAACACACTTGACCTCTTGGCCACAAACAATCCAGAGCTGATAGAGAGCATCATGACTGATACAGGGATTAGTGATCACAAGGTCATTGTAGCTAGGCTCAATACCATTTCTTCCAAATCCATCAGAAACAAACGCAAAATAATTTTATTTAAAAAAGCGAATAAAGTGCCACTAGAAGCCTTCCTAAAAGACAATTTCCATTCCTTCCGAACTGACTATGCGAATGTAGACGAGATGTGGCTCAAATTCAAAGATATAGTAGCAACAGCAATTGAGATATTCATACCTCATAAATTGGTAAGAGATGGAACGGATCCCCCGTGGTACACAAAAAAGGTCCGAACGCTGTTGCAGAGGCAACGGAAAAAGCATGCGAAGTTCAGAAGAACGCGAAATCCCGAAGATGGGCTAAAATTTACAGACGCGTGAAATTTGGCACGTACTTCGATGCCAGATGCCTTTAATAGGTTCCACAACGAAACATTGTCTCGAAATTTGGTAGAAAATCCGAAGAAATTCTGGTCGTATGTAAAGTACACGAGCGGCAAGACGCAGTCAATACCTTCGCTGCGCAGTGCCGATGGTACTGTTATCGACGACTGTGCCACTAAAGCGGAGTTATTGAACGCAGTTTTCCGAAATTCCTTCACCAGGGAAGACGAATGGAATATTCCAGAATTTGAAACACGAACATCTGCTAGCATGAGTTTCTTAGAAGTAGATACCTTAGGGGTTGCGAAGCAACTCAAATCGCTTGATACGGGCAAGTCTTCAGGTCCAGATTGTATACCGATTAGGTTCCTTTCAGATTACGCTGATACTATAGCTCCCTACTTAGCACTCATATACAACCGCTCGCTCACCGATAGATCTGTACCTACAGATTGGAAAATTGCGCAGGTCGCACCAGTGTTCAAGAAGGGTAGTAGGAGTAATCCATTTAACTACAGACCTATATCATTGATGTCGGTTTGCAGTAGGGTTTTGGAGCATATACTGTATTCAAACATTATGAATCACCTCGAAGGGAACGATCTATTGACACGTAATCAGCATGGCTTCAGAAAATCAGAAAACATCGCTCTTGTGCAACGCAGCTAGCTCTTTATTCGCACGAAGTAATGGCCGCTATCGACAGGGGATCTCAAGTTGATTCCGTATTTCTAGATTTCCGGAAAGCTTTTGACACCGTTCCTCACAAGCGTCTTCTAATCAAGCTGCGGAGCTATGGGGTATCGTCTCAGTTGTGCGACTGGATTCGTGATTTCCTGTCAGGAAGGTCGCAGTTCGTAGTAATAGACGGCAAATCATCGAGTAAAACTGAAGTGATATCAGGTGTTCCCCAGGGAAGCGTCCTGGGACCTCTACTGTTCCTGATCTATATAAATGACCTGGGTGACAATCTGAGCAGTTCTCTTAGATTGTTCGCAGATGATGCTGTAATTTACCGTCTAGTAAGGTCATCCGAAGACCAGTATCAGCTGCAAAGCGATTTAGAAAAGATTGCTGTATGGTGTGTCAGGTGGCAGTTGACGCTAAATAACGAAAAGTGTGAGATGATCCACATGAGTTCCAAAAGAAATCCGTTGGAATTCGATTACTCGATAAATAGTACAATTCTCAAGGCTGTCAATTCAACTAAGTACCTGGGTGTTAAAATTATGAATAACTTCAGTTGGAAGGACCACATAGATAATATTGTCGGGAAGGCGAGCCAAAGGTTGCGTTTCATTGGCAGGACACTTAGAAGATGCAACAAGTCCACTAAAGAGACTGCTTACGCTACATTCGTTCGTCCTCTGTTAGAATATTGCTGCGCGGTGTGGGATCCTTACCAGGTGGGATTGACGGAGGATATCGAAAGGGTGCAAAAAAGGGCAGCTCGTTTTGTATTATCGCGTTATAGGGGAGAGAGTGTGGCAGATATGATAACACGAGTTGGGATGGAAGTCATTACAGCATAGACGTTTTTCGTCGCGGCGAGACCTTTTTACGAAATTTCAGTCACCAACTTTCTCTTCCGAATGCGAAAATATTTTATTGAGCCCAACCTACATAGGTAGGAATGATCATCAAAATAAAATAAGAGAAATCAGAGCTCGAACAGAAAGGTTTAGGTGTTCGTTTTTCCCGCTCGCTGTTCGGGAGTGGAATAGTAGAGAGATAGTATGATTGTAGTTCGATGAACCCTCTGCCAAGCACTTAAATGTGAATTGCAGAGTAGTCATGTAGATGTAGATGTAGATGTACTTTCAGAAACGACTTCCCGACACTCAAATCAATACTCAGTGTTAACAAATTTGTCTTCTCCAGAAACGCTTTCCTTGCCATTGCCAGTCCACATTTTATATCCTCCTTACTTTGACCATCATCAATTATTTTGCTCCCCAAATAGCGAAACTCATTTACTATTTTAAGCGTTTCATATCCTAATCTAGTACCCTCAGCATCACCCAATTTAATTCGACTACGTTCCATTATCCTTGTTTTGCTTTTGTTGATGTTCATCTTATATCCTCCTTTCAAGACACTGTTCATTCCGTTCAACTGCTCTTCCAAGTCCTTTGCTGTCTCTGACAGAATTACAATGTCATCGGCAAACCTCAAAGTTTTTATTTCTTCTCCATAGTTTTTAATATCTACTCTGAATTTTTCTTTTGTTTCCTTTCTGCTTGCTCAATATACAGATTGAATAACATCGGAGAGAGACTACAACCCTGTCTCACTCCCTTCCCAACCACTGCTTTTCCCTTTCACGCCACTCTACTCTTATAACTGCCATCTGATTTCTGTACAAATTGTAAATAGCCTTTTGCTCCCTGTATTTTACCCCTGCCACCTTCAGAATTTGAGAGTATTCCAGTCAACATTGTCAAAAGCTTTCTCTAAGTCTACAAATGTTAGAAACATAAGTTTGCCTTTCCTTAAGCTTTCTTCTAAGATAAGTCGTAGGGTCAGTATTGCCTCATGTGTTCCAACATTTCTACGGAATCCAAACTGATCTTCCCCGAGGTCAGCTTCTACCAGTTTTTCCATTCGTCTGTAAAGAATTCGTGTTAGTATTTTGCAGCTGTGACTTATTAAACTGATAGTTCGGTAATTTTCACATCTGTCAAAACCTGCTTTCTTTGGGATTGGAATTATTATATTCTTCTTGAAGTCTGTCGGAATTTAGCCTGTCTCATACACCTTGCTCACCAGATGGTAGAGTTTTGTCAGGACTGGCTCTCCCAAGGCTGTCAGTAGTTCTAATGGAATGTTGTCTACTCCCGGGGCCTTGTTTCGGCTTAAGTCTTTTAGTGCTCTGTCAAACTCTTCACACAGTATCATATCTCCCATTTCATCTTCATCTACATCCTCTTCCATTTCCATAATATTGTCCTCAAGAACATCGCCCCTGTATAGACCCTCTATATACTCCTTCCACCTTTCTGCTTTCCCCTCTTGCTATTCATGCAAGTGGTTCTCTTTTCTCCAAAGGTCTGTTCAATTTTCCTGTAGGCAGTATCTATCTTACACCTCGTGAGATAAGCCTCTACATCCTTACATTTGTCCTATAGCCATCCCTGCTTAGCCGTTTTGCACTTCTTGTCGATCTCATTTTTGAGACGTTTGTAATTCCTTTTTGCCTGCTTCACTTACTGCATTTTTGTATTTTCTCCTTTCATCAATTAAATTCAGTATTTCTTCTGTTACCCAAGGATTTCTACAAGCCCTTGTCTTTTTAACTACTTGATCCTCTACTGCCTTCACTATTTCATTCCTCAAAGCTACCCATTCTTCTTCTACTGTATTTCTTTCCCCCATTCCTGTTAATTGTTCCCTTATACTCTCCCTGGAACTCTGTACAACCTCTGGTTCTTTTAGTTTATCCAGGTCCCATCTCCTTAAATTCCCACCTTTTTGTAGTTTCTTCAGTTTTAATCTACAGTTCATAACCAATAGATTGTGGTCAGAGTCCACATCTGCCCCTGGAAATGTCTTACAATTAAAATCTGGTTCCTAAATCTCTGTCTTACCATTATATATTCTACCTTAAACCTTTTAGTATCTCCAGGGTTCTTCCATGTATACAACCTTCTTTCATGATTCTTGAACCAAGTATTAGCTATGATTTAGTTATGCTCTGTTCAAAATTCTACCAGGCTGCTTCCTCTTTCATTCCTATTTTTTTTTATTCATTATTAAACCTACTCTTGCATTACCCCTATTTGATTTTGTATTTATAACCCTGTATTCACCTGAACAAAAGTCTTGTTCCTCCTGCCACCAAACTTCACTACTTCCCACTATATCTAACTTTAACTTATCCATTTCCCTTTTTAAATTTTCTAACCTACCTGCCCGATTAAGGGATCTGACATTCTACGCTCTGATCTGTAGAACGCGTTTTCATTCTCCTGATAACAACATCCTCTTGAGTAGTCCCCACCCGGAGATCTGAATGGGGGACTATTTTACCTCCAGAATATTTTACCCAGGACGACGCCATCATCATTTAATCATACAGTTAAGCTGCATGCCCTCGGGAAAAATTATGGCCGTAGTTTCCCTTTGCTTTCAGCCGTTCACAGTACCAGCACAGCAAGGCCGTTTTGGTTATTGTTTGGTTGTTGTTTAGTCACTAAAAAAGTGCAAATAGCCATCATGTAACCATTAAATATTATTTTTATAAATATTTTTAAGTGGTATATAAGAGTTCTTTTTTCTGTCGAGGTTTCACATCATAATGTTTGTGATGAATTTAATCTGTGGTCCAATGAACTAACTAAAAGAATTTCATATATTGTGTTTACTTGCAATTATTAAATCAAGGAGTACATTGCATTTCAGGAACATGCCATTTTGTTTTGAATTCGAATTTTAACATTAAGTTCCAGATTTTTCCTCTGAATACATTTATTGAAATTAATTTTTATTTCCAGAGCCAATCGTATGAAGACGTCCGTTGCAAGTGTGTATGCCCAAATCCTTCAGTTGTTAATGTGACACAGTCAAATCGAAAGCTGTACATTCACAATGTACCCCTAACCAATGGTGAGTACGGAGTTAAGTGATAACAGATAAAGTGATGATGCTGAGAGGCATAGTGAGATATTGAGACCATAGTCTTTTGCTGTATTATGAAGCTGTATTGCACAAAAGAGATTGCCTTTGTAATTGATAGTGTGTGAATTTGTTGATGCTTGTAAGAAAATTTTTGTACATTAGGTGACTGTTGCCCCTGCAACTACTGAAAAGGCTGCTGCCCCTCTTCAGGAACCACACATTTGTCGGGCCTCTCAACAGATACCCCTCTGTCGTGGTTGCACCTACGGTACAGCTATCTGTATCGTTGAGGCATGCAAGCCTCCCCACCAATGGCAAGATCCATGGTTCATGGGGGCGGGGGATGTAGATATTACTGCAGAACTGTACAAGTGGGGGATCAGCACAGAACATCACAAACTGCACAGAATTTTGCTTTGAATCAGCAGCTGTGCAAATAAAGTTCATGGGGGGGGGGGGGATGCCTTGTAATAGGATTATACCAATCACCTATCTCATGGACTGAAAGATTTTTGCAGGAAATTGATATGCTACTGCATATACTCATAAAGCAATACATTTATGTAATAACAGCTGTTGACTTAAATATAGATATACTTAAAGTCAGTGGCTATACAAGAAGTTTTCAAGACATTGTAAGGACATACAAACTCCAGTTTCACGTAACAAATCCAACAAGACATTCAGAAACATCTAGCACATTAATAGACCATGTTGTGTCAAATATACCTACAGACAGACAAAAAGTTCAGTTATAAATACTGATGTTGATGATCACTTTGGACAAACAATAGAATTGCGAGATCACGTAAAAACTAAGGAAAATGTAGTGGCTCACTTTAGACAAGCTAACCTTAGGAATCTGGGCAGACTAAAACTTTTACTAAAAGAAGAAAAGTGGGATGATATGTCCATAGAGGACAGTGTAGAAAGGAGCTGGGAATCTTTCTGTCATGTACTAAGAAACCACATATGTACAGCTTGCCCTAAAATATGCAGAACTATTAGGGGTAAACCAACCAAAAAATGGTTCACCATAGAAATTAAAAAAGCAAGAGATGAACTGGCTGAACTCCTTGAAACATATCAGAAAGGAAAAGGTCAGGCCAGACATGAGGCTTACAAGGGTAAGAAGAAAGCATACACTAGGATGATAAGAGAAGCAAAGGCCAGCCACCAAAAATCTGAAATACAATCTTCTTCCAACATCTCTAAAACAGTCTGTAACCATATAAATGAAAACAATAAAGAATCACATGCCTTGAAAGATACAAATATAGCACTGACAAGGGAAGGGAAAGAAGTGTGCAATATTTTCAACCAATTTCCAAAACAAAACATATCAGCACTGAAAAGGATGGAAAGTTCCAAAATGGTAGCCGAGAGTTTACACCTTCTCCATACAGGTGAATTGGAAGTTCTTAAAAAAATTGGAGCACTAAAAAATAAAAATACAGAAAGTCTGGATGGTATCTCAGCAAAAACGGTCAAACACTGTGCACGATATTTGGTTATGACTCTAGCATTTCTCATAAATTTAGTAATTATGCAAGGAGTATTCCCAAAATGTTTAAAGATGAGTAAAGTTGTGGCACTATTCAAAGGAGGGGATAGAGTAGACCCCGGAAACTATAGGCCCATAGTGATCATACCTGTTCTGTCTAAAATAGTAGGAGCAGTGATTAAAGACAGATTGATAAACTTCGTAGAGAAGCATAACATCTTAAATGTGGTGCAACGGAAAGGGAAGATCCACTAAGATTGTAGCGACAAACTTGTAACACACATCAGTGAGCCACTGGCTCAGAAAAAGAAAAGTATCTAGTGCCTATTTAGATCTTTCAAAAGCCTTTACTGTGTCTCCCGCAGAATGCTTCAATGGAAACTGCATTGCTATGGCATTAGAAGGAAAGGTGCTGATATTATAAAAACCTTCGTTGAAAGCAGACAACAGTGTGTTGAAATAAAACACAAATCTTGAAATACAGAGAGAAATTTCTACTCTGATTTTTTCTGCAGGTACAATATGGAGTAGCTCAGGGTTCATTACCAGGACCTCTGCTCTTTGTCTTATATATAAATGATGTTCCCACTGCTGTAAATGGAAAAGTAATCATGTATGCTGATGACACAACTTTACTAGCATGTAGTGACTCAGTGAAGGAGTTGGCAAAAAGAGCCAAATGGCAGAAAGGGATTTTAGAGAAAACAACTTATTGATTAACAGGAAGAAAACTATGTACACAAATTTCAAAACAAACAAAACCAACAGACCAGAGGAATTTACTCTGTGTATTGGGGATGTCACTTGGGTGGACTGTAACTGGTTTCTGGGTATAGACATGGACAAATTTCTGACATGGGAAAACAACATTGACAGGATGTGGTCCAAAACAGGTACAAATATATTTTAAATGAAAAAAAAAATGTGCTATACAGTGGACACAGGAACCTTGCTCAAAATGTACTATGGACACATTTTAAAATGTACTATGGACTCATTTTCCCACACATGTTGTACTATATCCCAAAATGGGGTGGTGCAGCAGATGTACCTGTACAAAGAATCCTAAAACTTCAAAAGATGCATAGCTAAACTAGTGCCTCGAGGACCCTGCAAAAACAAATTCAATGAATTTAAAATATTAACTGTACCAATTTTATACATATATGAGACAATACTTCTTCTAATTGTAAATTGTACAGCACCTCTAAACAGAGACTTTCATGACCACAACACAAGGAACAGAGAAAATAACCTCAACTGCGGCAAAAGATTGAAAATGACAGAGAGGAATCATACAACTGCATGGAGCTTATTTTATAAGAGACTACCATCTAGCATAAAGGAACTGAGCATCTTTTAAAGAAAACTCAAGAAACACTTCATCTCTGGATGCTGGTATAAATAGTACCTGTTGGTAAATCTATAGATTAAATGTAAGTTGGCATGTCAAATTTTCCTGAAAGAAGGAGAAGGAAAATACAGAAGAAAACATACAGCCTAAGATGTAGTATTGCAATAATGTACAAATGCCCTAATATTTCCATGCAGTGAGTTTAACATGAACTAAAACAATTAGTCTTCAGTTCTTCTAAATGTATTATTTATTATTATTAGCACAATATGAAAAAAAAAACAAGTAGACTGTAGACTTCCCTACAAGTGCTATACTATCGCATAAATCAGCGCACGCTATCATATATCACTAAGTAAAAATATTATCAGTAAACATTACTATAGAGCTATTTCATGTGTCAAATGACAAATTTCCAAGGAATTTGTTTATTTCTGTATAAATTTGCAACATATCTAAAATCATTGTAAAACTGATCAATGGACAAAAAATAAACTATAATTATAAAATATGGTGACTAACTACAGCATGCCCTGGAGTTGTTCTGATATGATGCAGAATAGAGTGGCAATGCCTATGTTTAGCCATCACCATGTTGCTCAGCACTGGAAATTCCTGTATTAACAGCTGGCTGGGGTCGTTATCTGCCGTCTGCCCGACCTTGGCGAATTAGGGGGAAAATGCCCTGCTAGCACCATGCAAGCATGCAGAAACTTTTGTAACTCCTGGCGCACTTGCTACAAGTCAATGTGAACATGTTGTATCCATGATTTCAAATTCTGATTTTGCATCCATAAATTTGTTGTTGCCTCTTTCTCTCCCCCCCCCCCCCCCCCCCCCTCCATTTCACTTTGCATTCTTCAGTTTGGACTTTAAATGCTTTACACTGATTTTTCATCTCCAAACTCTTACAAGAAGTGCATGCAGGAGAATTTAATGGCTTCTTGCATAACACATGCATGTGTGCCCAACATGACACAGACCGGAGAGATGACATACAAATGCGGAAAATGCAGTGTGTCCAGAAATCTTTATGCAGCCCATTGTGAGAGCATCATGCACATTGGGTCACGATGTGGTAGTCCTTTTAATGATACACTGATTAAGTAGGTCGAGTAAAACAGAAAAAGTCTTAAGAAATTGACCCCTATTATTTATTGGTCCAGGCACAATAAAGGTCCATGTCGGCCAAGTAACCATCTTCAAATTCCAAAGCCAAAGTTTGTTTACCAAATGTTTTGAAAGGCAAACAGTTCGCCACCAGGAGGATAGGCACCTCGGTATTCCTTTGCTATTTGCCACCTGATCATGGAATTAAACTAATTTCAGATCCTGTGTCAATCAGGAATAGTGAATCAGATTCTTGTCTCTTATGAAAAGCCTTACACACCCGGCAACAGCAGTCACCAGTGCATTCAAACTATACTGTAGGCACTGTGAATTATTCGGACAATCGCACCCACTTATTGGCACTTGCCCATTGTTTCTGAACTGAATGCTTTCTTAGAAAATTATTTTGAACACTTAGTTCATAAGCCCACTGGAAGCATAAATGGTTGCAAAAGCATACTTTATCTCTTACCAACAAATAATCCTGGATAAATAATAAGTATCATGACGAATACACGGATTAGTGACCTCAAGGCAGTTGCTGCTAGGATGAATAGTGTAACACCTATAACCATAAAAAAGAAACACAAAGTACATCTATTTAAAAAAAAGCTGATAAAAACGCTCTTAATGCCTTTTTAAGAGACAGTCTCCACTCCTTCCAGTCTGATCATGTAAGTGTAGAAAAGATGTGGAATGGTTTCAAAGATGATCAATGAAAATTGAGAGATATAAACCACATAAATTAATAAGTGATGGTAGGAATAACCCATAGTACACAAAATGGGTCAGATCACTGTTGCAGAAGCAATGAAAGAAGCATACCAAATTGAAAAGAACGCAAAATCCCCAAGATTGGCAAAGTTCTGCAGAAGTTCGAAATATAGCATACTTCAATGAGAGATGCTTTTAATAATTTCCACAATGAAACTCTGTCTCAGAATCTGGCAGAAAACCCAAAGTGATTCTTGTCATACATAAAGCACTCCAGTGGCAAGAGGCAATCAATTCCTTCACTGTGCGATAACAACAGCGAAGTCACTGATGATAGTGCCACTAAAGCAGAGTTATTAAACACAGTTTTCTGAAACTCCTTCACCAAAGAAGACAAAGTAAATATTCCTGAATTCCAATCAAGAACAACCGCCAAGATGAGAAATATAGAAGTAGATATCCTCAGTGTAGCAGAGCAGCTTAAATCACTTAATAAAGGCAAGGCCTCCGGTCCAGACTGTATACCAGTCAGGTTCCTTTCAGAGTATGATGATACAATAGTTCTATATTTAGCAATTATATACAACTGCCCGCTCACAGAAAGTTCTATACCTAAAGACTGGAAAATTGTTCAAGTCACACCAATACCAAAAAAGGGAAATAGGAGTAATCTGCTGAATCACAGGACCATATCACTATCATCAATTTGCAATACAGTTTTGGAACATATACTGTATTCGAACATTATGAATTACCTAGAAGAAGTTGACACATAGTCAGCACAGATTCAGAAAACATCGTTCTTGTGTAACACAACTAGCTCTTTATACTCATGAAGTAATGAGTGCTATCAACAGGGGATGTCTGATTTCTAGAAGGCTTTCAACACCGTTCCTCGCAAGCATCTTCTAACCAAACTGCGTGCCTATGAAATATTGCCTCAGTTGTGCGACTGGATTCATGATTTCCTGTCAAAAAGAGCACAGAAATTGACCAAGTAAAGCAGAAGTAATATCCAGTGTTCTCCAAGGAAGTGTTATAGGCCCTCTATTGTTCCTGATCTATATTAACAACATAGAAGTCAATCTGAGTAGCCCTATTAGATTGTTTGCAAAAATGGTTCAAATGGCTCTGAGCACTATGGGACTTAACATCTGATGTCATCAGTCCCCTAGAACTTAGAACTAATTAAACTTAACTAACCTAAGGACATACACATCCATGCCCGAGACAGTATTCGAACCTGCGACTGTAGCGGTCGCGCGGTTCTGACTGAAGTGCCTAGAACCGCTCGGTCACACCGGCCGGCAGATTGTTTGCAGATGATGCTGTCTGTCATTTACCATCTAATAAAGTCATCATATGATCAAAATGATTCAGATAAGACATCTCTATGGTGCAAAAAGAGGCAATTGACCCAGAATAAATAAAAGTGTGAAGTTATTCACATGAGTACTAAAAGAAATCCACTAAATTACGATTACACAATAAGTTGCACAAATCTCAAGGCTGTATATCAACTAAATACTTAAGGATTACAAGTACAAATAACCTAAATTGGAACAACCACATAGATAATGTGGGTAGAGAAAACCAAAGACTGCAATTCATCAGCAGAACACTTAGAAGTTGCAACAGGTCTACTACAGAGATGGCTTACATCCTGCTTGTCCACCATATTCTGGAGTATTACTGTGTGGTGAAGGATGCACATCGGGTTGGACTGACAGATGACGTTGAAAAAATTCAAAGAAGGGTGGCTCATTTTGTACCATCACAAAATAGGGGAGATAGTGCCACAGACATGATATGTGAATTGGAGAGGCAATAGTTAAAACAAAGGTGTTTTTTGTTGCAATGGGATCTTCTCACGAAATTTCAATCAACAGTTTTCTCCTCTGATTACGAAAACAATCTGTTGGCACCCACCTACATAGGGAGAAATGATCATCACGATAAAATATGATAAATCAGGGCTCACACAAAAAAAATTTAAGTGCTCCTTTTTCCCGTGAACCTTTCAAGAGTGGAATGGTAGAGAGACAGCATGAAGGTGATTCACTGAACCCTCTGCCAGGCACTTTATTATGAATAGCAGATTACTCACATAGATGTAGATGTGGGTGAGTAAGTGCAGGGCCTTGTGTGCTGCCTTGCCATTGCTCCAAAGAGTTTGTGATACCAGCAACAACAGTTGTTTTGCTGTTCTCTGTCTTGTTCCCAATTAATGGCCTTCTCTTCCTGTCTGTTCAGTCAAGCATTAAGTTGTGTGAGCTCATTGGCTAAGCTTCCTTTAGATGTCTCTTACAGATCGTGATGCCTGTAGTTTGATTCTCTGCAACCCTTAGGGTTAATGAGTGGATTGGGGCCACTATCCATAACCTCCTTTACGGCTGCAAAATCACTGTGTTCACACAAGCACTAGCCACTGCTTCAGCTTTCCTAACAAACTTGTGAAATGAAAGATTAGTAAAACCTGACAGTACCACCAAAAAATTATGTGGTAGTCTCCGCCTCTAAAATATCTTTAGAAGTTGTCTCTGCCAGAAGTCCATTACCCGCCAGCACATGTAGCAATCAAAAGATCTGAGTAGGAAATTCACCCTAATAAGCATCACTGTCAATGATTTTCTGGAAGTGCTGTTCTGATGTTAACACAAACCACTGAAGAATAGCCTGTTTAAATACAGTGCAAGATTGCAGGGCAAAATGTCACCACAATGATCAATCACATTTTAGTCCAAATGAGAAGTGATTAAAGTAAATTGTATTGAGGTTAACACAACACCATGTAACCTAAACATGTGTTGCTCTGAAGATGCCAAAAGTTACACACTGTTCAGCATAGGGGTCACCACTTTGGGGTATTTAGTGTATCCACCATGAAACATAAAGCAGCTGACAACACTGCACTTTGTTTACTGTATTATATAGTGTTCTACAGAACACACAAAAAAAAAATGGCACACCACACTCACAAAGAAGCAAGGAACCTAGAAATTGCACCATAAAGATATATCAGTTTACTCTTTGTCCTCTCTGGTGAGCTCCTGACACTTGGCTTGATTATTAACTCTGGCCACCACAGAGCTATTATTCAATTTAGGGTCAGCAAAAAATTGTGAGACAGTGGCATGATTAACAATGTGAAAAAGTGGTGTGTTCAAGAACAGATAAGAAAAAAACCTGCGTAAGAAGACTCAATAAGGATGTCTTTCACTCATCACAGATGATTTCGAGAATCAAGTAAAGATGAGCAATGTGAAAGGTTCTTTTTCACGATACTTGGAGAGTTCCTCGGCAGTAATCTTCTGGAAGTGATGTCAAGGTGAAGAATGCTGTGAACAAATTGCTTAATGGACTAGTAGCAGGTGATGCAGGAGTTGTTATAATGCTTGTGAACACATAAACCACTAATGTGTAAACATCTGGCACCCTGAACTGCCATCCCCAGTTATCCCAGCCACTACTCGTACAGTTCTCTGCTCAGAAAATGAGCACCCCCTACAGCTGTTTGTGGCCAAACTGCCTGAAAGCCAAGTGAACCAACACCAAAATCATCGATGCCCACACTCTGTAGGCCAATTTTAACACACACCACTGGGTGACACCTGCTGCCTATCACACATGGCAGTTTTAACACATGGCACATCACACTCACAAAGAAGCAAGGAACCTAGAAATTGCACCATAAAGATATATCAGTTTACTCTTTGTCCTCTCTGGTGAGCTCCTGACACTTGGCTTGATTATTAACTCTGTCCACACCAGGATAGAGAATTCCATGCAGCACCCTTCATGGGTATGCTTACTTATGTGAATTGATTTGGACAGTGCATCAAAATTATTTAACTTCTCATTTAAATGATCACATATCACATGGCCACTTAAATTCTTTGATGTGTCTGTGTTTGTTGGTCCTTAAACAGGAAGAAACCTCTGTTCACATGGACAGAAAAACTAACTCTAACAAGATCTAACAGTGGAAAATACAGGTTGGAATGTGAACAGTTGCGACTCACCATATAGTGGAGATGCTAAGTCATGGATAGGGGAAAAAAAACTGTCAGAAAGCAAGCTTCTGGCCAAGAAGTCCTTCATCGGAAATAGACAAGAAACGTACACACACACTCACACAAATGAAATTCACACACAAATGACCACAGTTCCTGGTTGCTGAGGCCAGAGTGTGAGCAACAGCACATGATAGAAGAAGCAAGGGGGGAAGATAGCATGGTAGGGATGGGGGGGGGGGGGGGGGGGGGAGGGCAGTAAAGTACTGCTTGTGGGAGCTTACAGGGACAAAGTGGGCAGAAAGTAGGGCTGCTAGGTGCAGTCGGGAGGTTAGACGATGGGCATGTATGGGGAGAGGAGGGTGCAGTAACAGAAAAGGGGAGAAGTAAAAGGACTGTGGATGCATTGATGGAAGAGAGTGCTTTGTAGTACTGGAATGGGAACAGGGAGGGACTAGATGGGTATGGACAATGACTAATGAAGGTTGAGGCCAGGAGGATTGTGGGAATGTAGGGTATATTGCAGCAAGAATTCCCACCTGCTCAATTCAGAAAAACTGGTGTTGGTGGGAAGGATCCAGATGGCACAGGCTGTAAAGCAGTCACGGAAATGAAGAACATCATGTCGGGCAGTGTGCTCAGCAATTGAGTGGTCCAGCTGTATCTTGGCCACAGTTTATTGGTGGCCATTCATACAAACTGCTTGTTGGTTGTCATGCCCACGTAGAATGCTGCATGTGGTTGCAGCTTAGCTTGTAGATCACATAACTGGTTTCAGATAACCCTGCCATTGACTGGATACGTGATGCTTGTGATAAGACTGGTGTAGGTGGTGGTGGGAGGACGTATGGGACAGGTCTTGCATTTAGGTCTCTTACAGGAATATGAGCCATGAGACAAGGGGTTGGGAGCAAGGGTTGTGTAGGGATGGACGAGGATATTGTGTAGGTTCAGCGGACGGTGGAATACAACTGTAGAAAGGGTAATGGGTAGGACATTCCTCATTTCAGGGCACAACAAGAGGTATTCAAATCCCTGGTGGAGAATGTGATTCATTTGCTCCAGTCCCAGGTGGTACTGAGTCACAAGGGGAATGCTCCTCTGTGGCCAGACAGTGTTACTTTGGGAGGTGGTGGTTGAGTGAAAAGCTACAACACAGGAGATTTTTTTTTCTTTTGTACAAGGTTAGGAGGGCAATTAAATTCTGTGAAGGCCTCAGTGAAACCCTTGGCATATTTCAAAAGGTACCACACGTCACTATAGAAGTGATGGCGACAGGTGACTAGGCTGTATTGAAGGGACTTTTTGATATGAAACGGGTGGCAGCTGTCGAAGTGGAGGTATTGTTGGTGGTCTGATACAGACGGAGGTACTTATGTAACTATCTTTGAGATAGCTTGTTGGGCTGAGAAGGACCAGGTGAAGACAATGGGGGAGAAAGTGTTGAGGTTATGGAGGAAAGTGAGTAGGGCGTCTTCATCCTTGATCCAGATCACAAAGATTTCATCAATGAATTCAAAGCAGGTGAGAGGTTAGGGGATTCTGGGCGTTTAGGAAGGATTCCTCTACATGGCTCATAAATAGGTTGGCATAGGAAGGTACCATGCTGCTGCATGGTACGTTGAATTTTTGACCTGTTTCATGCAATGTCTACACACTGTATGACCCTGGTACACACAACAAGGTTCCTGTTTTTTTTTGTTCACGACAACGCTCGTCCACACACAGACAATATTGTCAAACAGTTCCAGGCAAAAAAGGGGGTTGTGCAACCCGAATATCCACCATATTCTTCGGATCTCAATCCTCCAGACTTCTTTCCATTCGCTCGACTCAAACTCTGTTTGAAAGGAAAGAGATTTGACGATATTCCTGACATCGAACAAAATGTGGCGCAGCTTTTGAACACCATCCAACAGAAAAGCTTTGTGCACAGTTTCCAGGACATGTGTTGCAGAGCTCAGCAGTGCATAGTTACGGGATGTGACTATTTCGAAGGACAGTAAGGTGACTACAGTTCATAGTTCATCTACATTACTGTTACAGGACTATTCACTGAACTTTATTGTAAAAGGTTGAATATCACCAAAACTGGTGCTCAATAAAATATCAATTTGGAAATTTAGTCGGCTGTAAGGTGTTTTGATTCGACATTCATTTCTGAATTTGTTTGATGTTTGTTGTCATGCCTACTAGACAAGGACACCAGACAGTGGAACAATATTGTATAATTGGTCGCACTTGTGTCTTATATGTTATTTCCTTCAATGATGTGCTACACTTCCTCAGAAATCATCCACCAGACCTAGTGCTTTCATTCTCTTCCAATACTTATTTTATGTGCTTATCCCATTTCATTTTGGTTACGAGTATTGCTGCTAAACATTTATATAATTTCACATGTTCACCACTCAACTTGTAATCAGATTCTTTCTCTTTGTTATAGGAATCATACTGCATTTATCCATTTAAAGAGATCTGCAATTGATTACAGAAAGTGGAAATTTTGTCCAAGTCAGTTGTAACTATGTACTACATGAGACCAGTCCAAAGTAACCCAAATATGGCTTCATTCATGGAGCACTCAACTATAATGGAAAACAGAGTCCTGTGAATCTTGGAAATAAGAAGACACAGTATACTGATGTGAAAGGCACCCTGGAAAGGCACAGAAGAAGGGCCAGTAAGCACAGCTCTGTGCATATGTACGCATGAGTCGCTGGTAGATGGTGCGATGGAGACCTTGCCAATCACTTGCCTCCTACAGGAGGCCTCCAGCAGCTGGCTTGCGCTGATACAGTCGGTGGCTGCTTCAAACGTACACGTGCGATGACACCACATTTAGTACACACGTGCCAGTTGCAGGATATAACACACCTCTCCCTCATTTGAAGTGGACACCCAGGTGACAGAAGAGACAACAGTGGCCTGAAGAGAGACACGTCTTTGAGTCCAGAGTGGTAGCAGCCACTGCTGACAGAGGGAGCAGCGCAATGTGCCGCGCGGGCTCCGAAGCGTGGGGCTGGAACATTTGGGGACGCGGGCTTGCCTAACGGCAATGGATGATGTTAGCTTCAGAGAGGAGGGTGGCAGTGCGGTCTCAAGGTCGGCATCAGCAGGCAGGTCCCAGCATGGACAAGTCAGAGCTGAATCCATTGTGACAATGGCTGATGTGATGGTTCTGGTGGAGGCGGCCTGACCGGAACTCCAGGCTGCAACAACAGACATGAGGCCAGGGATGGAACTCAAGGGTGTTTCAAATGGAGGAGGCAGCCAATGGGATGTGGATGCCTCCACAGCAGGCGATGATGGGCTCGAGACACAAAGCAGTGGGACGAACTGCAGTGACAGGGGATGCACCAACAAACCTGTAGCTTCTGGTGGCAAGTGGAGACACAGCGGGTCAAGGTAGCATGCTGCCAGCTGCTGGCCAACTGGTCAAGATAGTGCACCACCAGCCCATCAGCCATATACACATCACACAGATAGTGTTACTGGTGGCAGGCAACAGTAGCCAGAATCCACTTGGGCCAGCAACCAACCCCTAGCACCCTCACCTGTGATTTCATCATGAAGCAGCCAGATGAGCCTGACCACAGCAGGTGCAGCATAGGCCAGAGAAGGTGGAGGAATATGCGTGGCTGCTGGCTGTGAAGCAACTCACCCGGGTTCCACTCTTCTGTAGGCGTGAAGTGATAGGTGCTCTGAAAATGGAGAAGGGTGTCGTCAGTGAAGAATCCACAACAAACTTTTTCATTTGGGACTTGAACATACACACTACTCATTCCATCTCGCCATTCAACTGAGAATGGAATGGAGAGGCTGTAACATGACAAATGCTGTGAGGGGAAGTAAACAATTGAAAGGTGTCAGAAATAAACCGAGGCACATTATCGGAAACTAAGTACAAGGCAACCCTGCAGAAGAAAAAACCCTCCAAAATGTACGAATTGTGACCTCAGCTGATGTTGATGCGTACTGAGAATGTAAGGAAAACTCATCCTGAACCAGAGCCAACAGGAATTCAAGAAGGGACCAGCAAAGTCTACAGGAATGCTTTCCCATGGCTGGTGTGGAATGGGACAGGGAAACAAAGGTGCCCTGGGAGCCACTTGTTGCTGGGCACAATGCTCACAAGCCATGACAAAATGGACAATGCTGCCATCAATCAATGAGCAAAAAAACATGCCTCATAACTAACAGTTTAGTTCATGAAATGCCGAGGCACAGAACTTCACGGTGTACTGCAGTGAGGGAAGTCTTCCGTGGACAACAGCAAATGACTATCAAAATCAAAGAGGCGATACTGTAAGGAAAAATAGTTGTGCACAGGGTCATAAACCCAACCTGGTGGTTTATCAGCATTTCTGAACAAACCAATCCACCTGGCAGAGAACTGGGTTGGCGGCAATGACAGTTGTTATGCATGAGGTCGTAATTGGGAAGTCCTCAACTGCAGCTGACGTTTCTGTCTCAGGATGGAACCAAAGCAATTCTTCACAATAAAAGTCAGGATCAGGACCCACAAGACGACGGGACTAGGTATCCACATTAGCATGTTTAGACATGGGTTGAAAATAGGTCTCATACCTTTAGAGAGACAAGAACTTTGCCCAGCTTTGGAAGCGATGTGCTGCCTTGTCAGGCAAAGAAGTGTGAGGGTTAAAAAAAAGAAACCAAATGTTTATGGTCAATAACAAGGTGAAACTTGGAGCCATACAAAAATATGTGAAATTTCTTGAGAGCATAGACAATGGCAACAGCCTCGTTTCCACTTGATAGTAATGATGCTAGGCCGAAGTGAGAGATTTAGATGTAAAACCAGCACCTCATTCAGGGCCATCGGCATACTGGTGCATGAGCACCACACCAAGGCAGTACTGTGAAGTGTTAGTTGCCAAAACTATATGCTGGTCTGGAAAGAACATAGCCAAAAAAGAGGCCAAGAGTAGTTTGGATCTGAACATTTGAATATGGGTTCCAGCAAAAAGGTAAATTTTTACATAACAAGGCATGAAACAGGTGGGGCAAGGTGACTGCCCCTGGCAGGATATTATTGTAATAGGCTATCTTACCTAGGAAGGCCTGAAGCTTCTTCATGGATAAGGGGTGAAGCACAGACATCACACCTGAAATGTGGTTCAGTAGAGAGCAAACCCTATCCCATGAGACCTCTAGCCCCAAATAAACAATAGAAGGCTGAAGGAAACTGAGATTTCTCAAGGTTACATCATTAGTCCGTGAACTGTAAGACAAACAGAGTGCACAAATTTTGCAAGTGATTGGCCTTGGAGGAGCCCATGCCAATAATATTATCCAGGTAATTAATGCAATCTGGCATAGTCAATTGCTCTAAAAATTGTTGGAAAACAGCAGGTCACTAGCCACACCAAAAGGAAGGTGCAAATACTGATAGAAACCAAAGGCAGTATTCAAAACCAGAACCCACCAAAATTCTTCATCCACGGAACCTGCAGATATACTTCAGACATATCAATTTTGGACAAGTACTGACCACGCGATAATTTTGCCAACACCTCCTCTCTCTGTGGGAGAGGACACATACCCCTGACGAACTACGCATTGAGAGTAGTACTGAAGTTGCCACAAAGATGAAGTTTCCCTCATGGTTTCTGAACTACAGCCAGTGGAGAGGACCATTTACTAGCCACAAGGGTGTACATGACGAAAACAGTGTTTCCAAATGAGAAGACAGTACCTGACCAGACATGTGGTGACCTGTGTCAGTGATAGAAAATACAAATGAATGAAAGGCATCCATCTGGAACAAGTTCTCAATACCGGCATCAGTAACCACCAAAAGTAGAATGGAGCAAACCACTGACTTGTAAGAGGCAAATGACGTAAACTGTCGCAACAGTGCTATGTTCTGCTTGCTATAATTGACCAGCTTCTGTGTGACTAGTGTCAGTGGTGGAGAGCCTAAACTCACATAGGTTTGAGAATTCAGTAACCTTACTTGAGCACCTGTGTCAACCTGTAGCTGGATCATTTGACAAAAAAACCTTAACCCAATTAACAACTTGGGAGAAGTCAAAAGGATTGGAGTCACATACTTTATGTCCAAGCCCATATCCTGAGCAAACATCAGTAAAGAACACACGGAGGCTATTTGGCCTTTCTTCCAGTGAGCCCAGCACTTAGGGCACATCAAACATTCCTGATGGACAAAACAGATAGGACAAGACGGAAACAGAGAACGATGATACTGGTGCTATGGTAGTTGTATTTGCAGCTGCTTTGCCCAACCTTCTTCAGCTCAGTGGTGGGCCTATGTGTTCACTGCTGCCACTGCCATGCCACCTCCTCATGCAAGCTATCGGTCATCCTAGTGGCTGCATTGGGTGACCCTACTGCCACATCACTGCATACTTCAGTTTGGTTACTCACTGCCTGAGAAACTTCAAAAGATTATGCTAGTTGCAAAACTTCAGCCAATGGGAAGCTTTCACAGAGTAAAGCCTTCCGGTGCACTTCCTTGTCCAGAGCTAAGCAGGTAATTGCATGGCACACCACAGAGTCTTCATAAGAGCCATCGCGGGCATCAGCAACAAATTGTCAAACAAACCTGCACTAACGTGTCCCACTTTAACAATACTTTAGAATGGGTTGCTTGAGTGATTTTTAAGCCATCTCCTTTGTAGACTGATTGCAGTTCTCCAGGATACTGCTAACAAACCAGAGCCCATCACCTGTTTTACCCACAACTGAATCCATGTGATCATTCCATTTCATATTCCTAAAAAGTGTTACACCCAGGTATTTGCGTGTTATTACCGTCTACAGCGCATGTGCGCCTGGTATATCCCGTGTGTATGCACGCATGGGGTGCTGGTGCATAAGTGTACGGTTTATGCGCATCATGTAATAGGGGCTTTATGCACCCAGCAGTAGAAGTCCAACCTCCAGTGATTAGTTCAGGGCATCAGGTCACCGTGCTGTCATTTGGCCATCTTCAACGAGGCAGCAGCAGATGTTGCAAACTGGCTTGCTACAGGCTCCATTACACAAGATATCCATGGGGACCAGATGAAGCAGTAATGGGGCCTCAGTAAGCACTGCCACTGATAAGGACAGCACTACAAGACAACATACTGGGAGACGCCATGGCATTTGAATGGTTGTAAATAATAAACAATAGAGGGCATTTATATCTACAGGCTGTCTTCTTCGCTGCGCCCACATCCATCTCTGGTACAGAATCACAGGGCCATTTGAAGCCATCCCAACAGCCTGTCACAGAGGACATCATACCTGGGATTGGTGTTGTACGGCTTTCAAGAAGAAGAAAGAAGTTGTTTAGGACTGCCTGCTGGATAGTCACTTC
Organism: Schistocerca gregaria; assembly: GCF_023897955.1. NCBI lineage: Eukaryota > Metazoa > Arthropoda > Insecta > Orthoptera > Acrididae > Schistocerca > Schistocerca gregaria. The sequence goes on from NC_064923.1 coordinate 497,736,678, forward strand.
CAGCAGAGTCTTCAGTTGCGGAATATGCCTCCTGAATACACACTGAAAGTGGTCTAAGAGCCGAGTGGACTCAAGAATGCAGTATGCAGTTATTGAGGGAAATACTAAAATAACAAAATGGGCAGAAACACTTCTTCCCTAGCCTGAAAGAGGGGTTATGATATTCTTCCTTCCTGTGTCAGGGCATTGCCTTGTTTCTATATTTGGCTGAAAGTGGGAAGAAGGATATTTTATGTCCTTATTAGGTGCTGCAACATGGCATAATGTATTTTTATATGACATGGTGCTTTGTTACGAGGCGTATACTATGCTGAATCCACCTCTGATATCAAGAGGGGGCAGTTATAACAGGGTGTACATGCCCTGGGACAACTGGGAAATCTGGTAAAATCCTGGGAATGGTTTCATCCGGGAGAAAATTCGGAAAAACCTGGAAATTTTTCAGAATTCTGGGAATTTTTCATTGCTTTAGTTATCAGTCAAATTTTTGTAATTTGACAGGTAAGAACTGACACTCTAACAAAGAATGTTACTGTATCCTGCTACTGAAGAATAATACTGCAGAAATAAAACATAAATGAGAGAAAAAAAAACTTTAGTTGCAAAGTGAATGCGCCATTTACAACAACAGAACGCCATGCATGCACAAGCATCTGCAAACAGCAAAAATATGTCAAAGGGCTTAGGACGGAGACTTTGCAATACTTTGTAACAATAAACTGCTTTCTATGAGCATGATGTCACAGCTGCTAACATTAGGTTCATTTGAGCAGTTGGCAGTGGGCTCATGTGTATGCACAGTTGATTCGCGTACAAGCAGTACCTTCTCCAACTTCCGGTTACTTGAAGTGTGGCTGTTAGCTGTATCAGCAAGCAACCAGATGCTAACCAGAAAATTTTTTCTGGCGCACCCTAGCTCCCAGATTTTGACACGTGCAGAGTTGTAGTGGGGAGGGGGTTAGTCTTCACGTGACCCATGTTTATGTAAAGTGATTTTGCTGTTTCCTCTTCATTTACAGCCCCCACGTCAAACTGGATTTATGTGGCTGGGAGCTATCAACTGAATTAAAATACATTCACATAATTATGGAAAGCAAAAATATATTACTAGTTTCAGTTTTCTGATTTTATTTTATTTCCACTTTTTTGGCAGTCAATCATTAATTGCCTTGCGGAACAATAAAGTTATTTTTGTTGGTTTGCTAAAGAAATTTGGCTTTATTAATCTTTTCTGCTGAGGCAATCAATTTATTTGAAACGAAGTGTTTCATTCCACATTACTGGCTAGTTCTGATTGTTCACTGAATTTCAAGGGCATCTTTTCATCTTCTGCCATGTGCGGCATTATTTTATAATAGAGAACCAAACATGAGATAGTACAGTACTTTACATCACAAAAACCACACTGAAAAGCTTATATTAAGTGGGGCCAACTTCATTGTGAATCTGGACAAACCAGTGTGCACTTCAAGCCAAATCATGCATTTTAGTGTGGTTTATGAAATTCCAATGCTCTTGGAGTATCCTCTGATGACCTGTTTCTTTTATGGCACAATGCAAGATCCCTTAATGCTTTACACATACTAACATGCAGGCTTCGTACATCACTACAGATGCGCACGTGCAATAAAGCCTGTTTTCTGGCACTCTCTGGCAACTGCTAAAACAACCCTATTTCTAACAGTCTAAGGAAAGTATTGTGAATGGTGGTTTGAAAAGTGTACTTTCAAAGTAAATTTCCTCTTACACAAGATGAAGTATGTTATGTGTGAGAATGTGAGATGAATTTCTTAAATCGCAGATCATTTGAAGCTCGTTTAAAACTGAACACTTTGGGGACCAGTAACTTAGAAGAATTTCGAGCTCAGACGACTGGACATTTACATCACTATTTTTTAAATTTACTGGCACATCTGAGTGATGTATGTTCAAAGTGTAACACACACAAAAAAGACCAATATTACAGCCAAAAGCTTAGCTTCTCTTGTAGCTTATTAATCATCGAGACCAATATTATACCATATGTGAAGGCTTAGCTTTTCTTCTAGCTACACTATGTATATTCATGTATATCACAAACTTTTCCTGTTTGTGTGTTCGCACTACTTAACGGTCATCTTGCTATTGGCTGACTACAACACGTGTCCTATGCTCTGAATATCTGCTCTCATCGGCTGGTGAGATCACGTGGCATGAGATATGATTGGCTTACAAAAGGGCATCACAATCTCAACTTCAAGGCTCTGGAAACTAATGTGCTGTGTTTTGTGGAATTCGAATTTATACTTTCGTAATGTGAAAATATCGAGCGCATATGCTGCACATCAAAGGTCTTTCCAAAACTTCTCTCCTTTTTTTTCCATCAAAGGTCTTTCCAAAACCTCTCTTCTTTTTTTTCCCTCCCTTGAAGTACCTGGAAGCTCCACACCAGTGTATAAAACGTTAACCATTCAAAGGATTGATAAGTTTTACAGTTAAGAGGGCAAATCTATGGGAAACCTACTGTCACTTAGAATGGAAAAAGTGTATTTTTGCCCTGTAAAAAGTATATTGTTTAAGTGGGATATTCGGAAAAAAAATCAGGGGATTTTGTTCCTGTATACACCCTGTATAAGGGTCTTCACAGCTAGAACAAAAAACACAGCTGCACTTCACCTCAATGGCCCTCACTGCTGGTAGGCTGGATCTTGGCATTTGGACGGGGTTACATTATCACAAGGTTGCCCCACTGTCTGTTTCATGTCTGGTCCTTACACGAAAAGTATGTTGGCAGCAGTAGAACTGTTATGCAGAATGTTTCAAATCCTGGTTCTCTAAATTATCTCAGTATTGTTCATTGAAAAGAATGTCACCTTCCTTCCAAGGATCCCCATTTGAGTTCCTGGAGAATCTCCATGGTAATTGTTGATCAAACCTACCAGTAACAAATCTAACAGTATGCATCTGAATTGCTTCAATGTCTTCCTTCAATCTGAACTGGTAGGGCTTCCAAACTCTCAAGCAGTACTCAATAATGTGTTACACTAGTGTCCTATATGCTGTCTGCTTTACAGATGAACCTCACTTCCATAAAATTCTGCCAATAAACCAATGTTGACCATTCTCCTTCCCTATCAGTTCTCACATGCTCATTCCATTTCATATTGCTTTGCAATGTTACACAAAGATACTCAAAAGATGTGGTTGTGTCACGGAGGGCACTACTAATGGTGTATGCAAACATTACAGGTTTGTTTTTCCTACTCGTCTACATTAACTCACTTTTTTTCTACTATTATAGCAAGCTGCCATTCATCACACCAACTAAAAATTTTATATATATCAACTTATCAACTTGTACCCCACTACAGTCACTCAACAGGGACACCTTTCCCTATACCATAGCACCATCAGGAAACAGCCAGAGATCACTGCTCATTCTGCCCATCAGACCATTTATGTATGTAGAGAATAAGAGCGGCCCTATAACGGTTCTCTGGCATTCTCCCGATGATACCCCTGTCTCTGATGAACACTCACCATGAAGAATAATGTACTGGGTTCTAGTACTTAAGAAGTCTTCAAGTCACTCATATATCAGGGAACATATTCTGTATGCTAGTATCTTTGTCAACACTCTGCAGTTGGACACCATGACACTTTTTGGAAAGCTAGGAATACGGAATCTGCCTGTTGCCCTTCATCCATGGAGAAAAGGGCAAGTTGAGTTTTGAACGAGCAATGCTTTCGAAATCTGTGATGATTTGTGGGCAAAAACTTTTCTGTCTCAAGGAAATTTATTATATTAAAACAAAGAATATGTTCAAGAATTTTGCAGCAAACCAATGTTAAGGATATTGGTCTGTAATTTTGCCAGTCCATTCTTTCACCCATTTTGTATACAGGAGTCACCTGTGCTCTTTTCCAGTAACTTGTGACTTTGCATTGAGCGAGAGATTTATGATAAATGCAAGTTAAGTAAGGGCCCATAGAATTCTCTTTGTAAAACTGAATTGGGATAAGACTGTACCTGGTGTCTTATTTGTTTTCAGCTCTTTTCTATGCTAGGGATGCCTATTGCAATGTCCTCCAGAGAGGAGGCTGTGTGATGGTCAAATAATGGTATGTTTGTATGATCCTCCTATGTGAACAATTTCTTAAAAGCAAAATGTAAACCTTCGGCTTTCCTTTTGCAATCTTCTATTGCCGCACAAGACTGATCAACAAGTGAAGCCTTCAAACTGCTTAGTGATTTTACATAGGACCAGAATATTCTCAGGTTCTCAGCAATATCTTTTGCGAAGATATGATGATCGTAGTTGTTATATGCTTCACACATTGATCGTTTTACAGATGCACGAATCTCTACTAATTCTGCCTGTTGTCATTTGTGGGTTCTCTTTTAAACTGAGAGTAAAACAGTCTTCAAGTCCTCAGTAATTTCCAAATTTTATTATTAAAGCATAGTGGCTCTTTCCCAACCTTAATCCACTTACTTGGCACATACTTCTCCACAGTGCAATTTACAATCTGTTTAAACTTTGACTATAATTCCTCTATGTCCATCATAATAGAACGAGATGATGTCCTTCATTGACTGTGTGGGATGTCAGCAAATGCATATCTGCTCTTTCTAGCAAATATATGCTCTCTTAGCCTTCTTGATTGATTTATTAACTTTTAGTAACTGTCACCACTATTATCCGAACATCGTTACTAATCCCAGTCTTTACGTATACTGACACCATTGATAAGATCAAGCCTGTTTGTAGCTACATGGTGCAAAGTATTTCCATTGCATCTGGAGTTCCGAACTAGCTGATCAAGACAGTTTTCAGAAAACATGTTCAAGCACAACCAAAAGATTGGCTTGTCTGTACCCTCTGCAATGAATCCATAGATGTGCCAGTCTAGACTCATTAGGTTAAAGTAGTCTTCAACTAATACTGCAAGATCAGGGCACTTCTACACTACTAAGTGTAAACTATCTTTGAATGACGAAAACTGTCACAGTTGATAAAAACCCATCCAACAATTAACTTGATTTCACCTAAAATTGTTACACATGTCTAGATAACTTCAAAGTCACTCAAATTCGACCTCAAAAAAGGACAATATTTTTGTCATCTTTCTGATACACATTCTATGACTCACTAAATATTTCAGAGCTTTTTACTTCAAATTTCATCCAGTTCTTGGTTCCTTGAATAATTTGAGCACATCAAAATTCATGAAAATGTATTTGTATTCGGTTGTTTATTATAAGTTGCAATGTTGACTCTCACTATGAGGAATTAATCATTATAGTTGACATCCATGTGGCATCATTTCTGCAACACCTGTTCTCTTAGAGTTCAATGTTGTTTGCACAACTGTTTTTATTTGTTTATTGCTTAACAATGCTTCCAATTATGTTTGTTTTATTCCTGGACCATTTTTGACACAATATGCATGTTTTGCCTTTCAATTATAAACAAGAAGATATTAAAAACTTGGGGGAAAGGAGTTTTTGTTCTTGGTTACTTTCGCCTCTGAACTGGGTACAGTTTCCTTTTCCTGGCACAAGATATTATAATCCAATGTGTTATCAATTCCTCATCCCTGCTTCTCTTTGATTACTCCAATAGAAGAGTCCTGGTAGATTTTACAATACTGGTATCAGTTAAGTTCTGCAGTCTGCCTGGGAACATGTTCTGGTCTGCTGTTATCAAACGTTCACATATGCAGGGGCAGCTGCAGGTTTTGAAACTTTCACCAGTTGCCAGTGTCTAACTCCCTGTACTAATTTTAGGCATCTGTGTGTCTGTTTCTTCACCATCACTACAAATGACATCGCAAAGATAAGTTTTTTGTTTCACCATATGGCAGGTGAACCTTGCTTTAACATATTCTTAGAGCTTGCACTTGTTAAATGGTATTATAAATGACCGTGCTTTTTACAGCTCACTGTTAAACTTCATCATGTTACATTCTAAGACAACGAAAATGATGCATTACGTAGGAATTATCCCAACAAGATGGAAATCAATAGATGTGATGTACATGTGCAGACAAAAAAATGATTACAATTTCAGAAAAATTGCATGATTTTTTTACGAGAAAGAGGTTCACAAATTGAGCAAATCAGTAATGCACTGGTCCACCTCCAACCCTTGTGCAAGCAGTTACTCAGCTTGCCATTGATTGATGGAGTAGTTAGATGTCCTCCTTAGGGATACTGTACCAAATTCTGTCCAAATGGCCCATCAGATTGTCAGCATCCTGAGCTGGTTGGAGGGTCCTGCTCATAATGCTCCAAACATTCTCAACTGGGGAGAGATCTGCCAACCTTGATGACCAATGTAGGGTTTGGCATGCATGAAGACAAGCAGTAGAAACTCTCAACATATGTGGGTGGACATTATCTAGCTGAAAAGTAAGCCCAGGATGCTTGTCATGAAAGGCAACAAAAAGGGGCTTAGAATATTATTGACATACCACTGTGCTGTATGGGTCACATGGTTGGCAACCAGAGGGATACTGTGCTATGAAAAGAACAGGCACCTCAGACTGCCACTCCTGGTTGTCAGCCTGCATGGCGCGTAACAGTCATGTTGATATGCCAATCTTATTTGAGGAATCTTCACATACATCTTCACTGGCCATTGGTGCTCAATGCAAAGTGAAACTCATCACTGAAGACAATTGCATTCCACCCAATGAGATTATTAGCTGAAGACATGTCTCGAGATGCCCTGGATAGTTGCACAACACCAACCTGACTGTCACCCATCATGTGGTCTGACAAACAGAATGATGGCTTGGGGTGCAATTTATTTTTGCGGCAGCACCCCTTTGGTTGTCATCCGTGGCGACCTTACAGCACAGCAGTACATCGATGATAGTCTATGTCCCATTTTGTTGCCCTTCGTAGCAAGCCATACTGAGTTCACATTTCTGCAAGATAATGCCCACACACATGGTGAGAGTTACTACTGATAAGCCAAACAACTGCTGGTATAAGGGACAGAGGTGGCCCAACACATTGTTGGCTTCCTGTTTGTTAAGTTTTCCCTACAATAAATCAATTTTTTACCTTGGAGTGTGTTTCTGATGTTTGTGAGTACTACTGTCTGCTGCTGAGAAGACTATACTGACAGAAATATGGCAGCAGGTGACGTATTCTAGAGCAGAATAGTATCCATGATTCTAAAAAATTTTTCATGAATGCAACTACATCAACAAATACATACTTCTTCAAGCAACCTCTTTAATAAACTGATACCTCCAGGATACTATTGGCCAAATCCTCCATTTGCATATATGTGTTATCTGGCTGCTGTATCAATAGTTTATTAATACTATGTATGCAACTACTAAAATGTGTATTTTCCATCACAATGCATGTATTGTTCTACCCAACTGAAACAACATCAAGTAGGGTTTTCTTGGCTGTTTGTTGCTTAAAGCAAGGGCATTATGTCTGCACACAAGTGTCACTAGTGTAGTAACCAAAACCAACTGCGGGAACATCTAGGGCTGCGGATCGGAGCCGCCAGGTGGGGAAGCTGCCGGTGGTGGAGCACGCACCACCGGGTAAACACAAGGACGAGTCGGACGACAGATCAACGACAACCGACAACGACCGACTATGAACGACACAACAAGGAAGAGATAAACAATGGAGGCTTGTAGAAACCACAACACCAAACACCAACAGTAAATCCACTCGGAACCAGAGCCAGGCAAATGTCAACAATGAGCAACGACCAGAACGCAGTACTGCTGAGATAGAGACGCAATCCAGAGCGGGTACCAGACTGACTGGACTAGGTCAGAGCGGGTCCCTATATACGAAACTGGAGGGAGCAGCCATTGGCCGTGGTCTGCACGTGGTGTATCGGTGGCACCCTCGCTGCCCGAGAGCCGCTGCGCGGAAGAGCCGCCACGGATGCGGAGCCCTCTGTGGGTTGGCCACGTCCGTTTGTTCTGGCGCGTGTTCGACTTCTGCGGCAGGAGGTACTAGAACTAGAATTTCCCTCTTTGGCAGAGGTGGTGTGTGTAAAAAAGTAAAAGGAAATGGGAAATTATAAATGGCAAACAATGGAACACAAGAAAGCTGACGACGACATCTTCTGGTAAGGCAATATATTTTGGTCAGCCAATAACATTGACCATGGCCATCTATCAGGCAGAAAAAAAGCAAAGAGGCAGGCAGTTTCTCCACTCCCTGCCTCAGCCTTCACAGCATCCTTCTGTGCTATCTACTATACAGGCTCTCATTCTTTCTCAAGTTGAACACTTTCCATATTAAAGGTATCTCCATACAACCCAGTCCTTTTACTGAAGTTATGGTTGTAAACAGTTGTGTTATAATGGTACCTCCAAGTGTTCAGTTTGTAACATGACAGGCTGTAAAACACTCTTATGAATTGTTCAGTGCTGGGACTGGTGCATATCCCAATACACAGGTTGTGGTTACAACTAAAATGTTTCGTAAATTGCTGTTAACGTTGCCATACATAATTTCACTAGAAATTGAGTTTATAATTGTGTTTACACTTAAAAAGGCTGTCTGCTGGATTTACAAAGCTTCAAAGAAATTCGAGAAACTTGATTTTACATATGAGAATGCAGGCTTTCTCGGTGAATCTTGAAGATAAATTCTTCTCGGGTTGACAGCCGAGTCAATGCGTTGTTCTCCAGCAACGTTTCAGCAAGTTTCTTACTTGCCATCTTCAGGCGAAGTGTCGGGTTCACGTCTCGTCCGGGTCTTTATAGCCGCTGGACCACGGGCATCTCTGCATCCTTGGCGCGGGTCGGGCCAATCAGGCGCGAGCGGAATTGGCGCGGCGGCGCGTGGTGGGGGGGAGCCGCGGGCGCCGGGTCCTGGCGTCTCGTCTCGGTGCGGCCTGTTTATTCCATATGCCGCCAATGACTTACCTCCATCGGAGCGCTCTCGTCTCATTCTTCATAATGTTGTATTCCACGCGCTGCTGAGTTGGAAGCCACTGTCCCGATTGACCAGGTTGTCACTAACCCGTATCTCCACTGCCTCTTTAATAACTGAGTCCCAGAAACCTTTCGCTCTACACAGTCTCTTGGTTTCTTCAAACTGAAACGTGTGTTCTTCACTGTGGCTGTGCTCCGCTACCGCGGATTTTTCTTTTTGTCCGAGGCGGATGCTTCTCACATGTTCAGAGATGCGTTGCCTTTTGCAACGCTGCGTCTGCCCAATATATTGTTTCCCACATTCACAGGAAATACTGTAGACACCCGGAGTTTTTAGACCCAAGTTGTCCTTCATTGAGCCCAGCATATTTCTGATTTTTGTTGGAGGATGGAAGATGGTTTTTATCTTGTTTTTCTCCAGTATCCTGGCAATCTTGGCCGTGGGTGGTCCTGTGTACGGGAGGAACGCCAGACTTTTGTTGTTCTCATCTTCCTGAAGGTTCTTCTCCTTCTTCTTCTTGCTCATATGGAGAGCGCGTCTAATCTGCGTATCAGAGTATCCATTCATCTGGAAGGTTTTCTTCAGGTGCTGAATCTCAGCAGATAAACTGTCCTTGTCGCATATGTCATGAGCTCTGTGGACCAGGGTAGTGAGCATGGATTTCCGTTGTGCTGGGTGATGTCAGCTGTTGGCGTTGAGGTACAGGTCTGTGTGCGTTTTCTTTCGGTAGACCGAGTGTCCCAGTGTGCCGTCCGTTTTCTTCTTTATAAGGATATCGAGGAAGGGTAGGCACCCATTTTCTTCCATTTCCATTGTGAACCTGATGTTCTCGTGTATGCTCTTCAGATGGTTCAGAAATTCCGTTAGTGTGTCTTCGCCATGCGGCCAGACCGCGAAAGTATCGTCCACGTACCGATAAAAGACCTTGGGTTTAAGGCGTGCTGTTTCCAAGGCGATATCCTCGAAGTATTCCATGTACAGATTAGCGATACATGGTGCCAGTGGGGATCCCATAGCGACTCCATCCACCTGTTGGTAAAACCTGCCGCCACACTGGAAATATGTGGTCGTGAGTGCATAGCGGAATAATTCCACTGTGTCTTCATCGAAATGATTTTCCAGTAGTTTCAGGGAGTCCTCTAGCGGTACCCTTGTGAAAAGGGATATAGCGTCAAAGCTGACCATAATATCATTTTTGTCAAGACGCCACTCCTTGAGTGTCTTAACAAACTCCGTAGAATTCTTGATGTGGTGGGGACATTTACCCACGAGAGGCTTAAGCAGTAGCGCCAGGTGTTTGGCTATACCATACCTATGGTTTCTTAGTTTGCCAAAATTAATATATTTGATAAAGACTTATGCAAATATTATGAAAAGGATTGATTGTCACTCACCATATAGTAGAGATGAGTTGCAGGCAGTCACTACAAAAAGACTGCTAAGCAAGTAAGCTTTCCGCCAAAAGGCCTTCTTTTGAATTAGACAACACAGACACACACTCTTTCACGCAAACCTAACTCACACACAAACATCATTCTTACATTCTGGATTTTCAATTTTTTGGTAAAGACCTATAATATAGAATGAAGATTGATCAAAATTTGATGTACCTTATTTAGTTAGAGTCCATACCTGACACTCCACGTGCTTGGAGAACCTAAAATTAATCTGAACTGCAGATAAGCAAGATTTTTAACAATCACTCTAGCCATAACAAAGGACGTAAAGATGAGTAACATTCTCCTATAAATTACACCAGTGTTTTGTAAGATCGTCTGTGAATCATTTATCAGTCAAACTAAAAGATCAGTTTTCACCCTCAATATTTAATACCATTTTGTAGCAGTATGTTACAAGTTGAGCTGCTGCTCCCATTTTCTGCACAATTTTTCAATGAACAACCTAGTCATCTTTTTTAGGTGCTGTAAGTTGTGCTCTTATGTGTACAGCTTGCAGCAAATGAAGAAGACAGTAGGGTTGGTCACTGAAATACTGTGCACAAAGTCGAAATAACAACTCAGCTGAACACTGAGAAACATACTATTAAATCTTCTTTCTTCTGTAGAATCTAAATACAGTCTTACTTCTGTTATGTATTTTGTCATAATATTTTGCTCCAAGTTTAGGTTGAGCATCCTCAGGTGGACTAATCTCACGAGTTCTCTTGTTGGGTTGTACATGTTTACTAACTACAGACCTTCCTATGGCACTAGCAATTTTTCACTTTGGAACTGTAGGCTCCTTAGAAGTCCCACAAGATGCTACGGAAATAAATGATGATCCAGACAGAGTTCCACTCACCTAGACAAAACTTACACAACATTTCAACTCAACAGCCAATCATCCTGCATCATGCAGTTTTGAAATTGTAGGCTCCTTATGAATCCCACAAGATGGTAGGAAAATAAATGTTGATCCAGACAAAGCTCCACTTACCTAGACAAGACTTACACAATGTTTCAACTTAACAGCCATCCGCCTTATAATTATGCAGCACAGCACAAGATTAGCCCTTGGTTTCAATAGAAAAGCCAAGGTCCTCATTCCCTATGACATATGACACACAATGCGCCACCATGATGCTTAGTAGTGGTTGCTGAAGCATGCAGAGAGTTTACAGTATTGGAGGCATTGACCAATCCTAGCTATAAGTCCAGATTTACCATGACAACATCCATGCATTATTCACTGAACCCACAAGGGAAATTATGCCACAGAGTGATGCTGATGGGCATGGAACCTAAAAAGAGTTGGAACTGCATTATCTCATACCAATTGCCTGATCGGAAAGGAGAGGGTATAACTATGTCATAAAGGTTATTTTGTTGTTTATGTGAAAAGATTAACATTGTATAAATTTTTATGGGTACACTAACACCCAATAAGTCTTATTTTTGAAATTTTGATGGTAGTCTGTACAAAAATATCCATATATTACAGATAAGTCCTGGGATGAAGATGCTACTTTTGTGAAGTATTTATCAGACCTGCATTAGATGATGTCAAGAATTTTGGCTATTTCTGTTTGCATGTATAAGCACACATTTGAAAGGCATTAAGAGGCAATAGTTTTGCTGGACACAAGAATTTGTTTGGAATACTTTAAGTATTTTTAATATAGTAATCAGTGACTAGTGACTACAATCATTACCTGTTTTCTATATTTTATTATCTTTACTTGTTACGTAGTGGCTTTGCCTCAGTACTCCTATACAAAATCAACAAAAGCAAAAAAAATTATGTGAGACATTTATGATTTATTCATTGATATTGTAGAATTACATTTTTACACAAGGAAAACATAATTATGCAAATAAAGAATTTATAATGAAGCAATTTTATGTTAAATTATATTTGGATTCTAAGAGTGGAACTTAGGTAAGACAAATTTTGAATCAATAGTTATTTAGTAAGACAAATGAATAAATGTAAAGCTTAGCTCAATACATCTATACAACAATCAAGCATCCAGCATTTTTGCAAAAAATACCACCATCTTCAGGCATGTGCTCTGAGTATAATTTGGTAAAAAGATTATTTAGAACAACATTGACACAAAATTTCAGACAGGTTTGACATTTTATGATTTCCACAAATATCATGTCACATATTATCAACAGTCAGCACAAATTTCCTTCTATGACGCAATCAAGCTTTTAAATGTGTGAAACAAAGTTGTTACAATGCAATAATAATGTTCTAAAAAAGGGAATAGTATGTTGAAATGAGTATGGTAGAGATAAGAAAAAAACAGATAATCATTCTATCTGCATGTTTTGTGAAACTTCAGACAGCCATTCAAGAATACTTGAAGGAGTCAAAGAATTTATGTAATGTGCAAGTGCACTTTGTGGCACAGAACACACTAAACAATACAACAATGCTGTGTAATTAATAAGGTCCTGCAAATCTTCTAATGTCACATTATCATTCATAGTTTTGGGCAGTTCTTCTGTGAATAAATTCTTCATATCTTGTCTCAGAAAATGTAACTCTGATCTGGTGGCACCTGGAACAGACTTTTTCCATTTACAAAGCTGGTCCCTCAATACTCTTGGTTTATCTTGATGTCCCTCTTGAAAGCCCGTACAAGATGCTTGAGAAATGAACTCTTGTCTAATTACTGATGTTAAATGATCATTTGATTTTACTGTTAGAACCTTGTCTTTATAATCTGATGATTTTTCTGTATGAAGTACAGGTGTAATGCTTTCTTGTTCATTTTCATCTTCATTTTCTGCTATGATTAGGTCACCACTGTCCCCAGAAACAGTGCTGCTGTTACTACTATTTAAAATATTTTCCACTTCTTTTCCATAATGAACTCTTTGGTCCCTGACACGTCTGACTTCATTGTTAATCTTGGTTTTTTCTTCAGTACTGAGGAGTTTTGAGATACCTGTTTCATGAGAGCTAACATGTACCTGCTCTTCTAACTGAAAAAATCCTGTCAATGGCTTTGTGTAACATGGAGATAATACTTCTTTTCCCCAAATCAGATCATTAGTGGAACAGTTATCATGCTTGCACTTACTTCCACAAACTTCAGAATATTTTTTGGAAGAAATAAAGTTTTTTAAACATTTGTTAGATGAATATGCACTCTCAGAGGTTGTTTTCTGGTTACATACCATGACACAGAAAGCCAACACAGCATGGAGAGCATGATGAGCAACTTCCTGGAGATGTTTTCTGTCCTGTGAATCTTGGTAGACAGGTCGTTCATGCATCCCTTCAGCTGGCCATTCTCTCCATTCCCACAATTTTTCAGGAGACGGTGGTGCAAACTCACTTGCCTCTGTACACCGAGATCTTGTCCGCACCTGTTTGCAGTGATATCAGAAACTCTGATAAGCATGCAGCATAAAACTAGGCAAGCAAAATATTTAGAGCCAGGCAAGCAATAAAAATAAATTCCTCCCTTTTCCATATTTTGTGGCACTGTATAAGCCAAAGTAACTCTGTGATACAATGCTCTATATATAAACTGCAGAAGACTTAAAATAAGACACACAGAGAAGTAACTACCCAAGAAGAAAAATAAATATTATATTATAGGTACTGGGGGAAGGATCTAAACTACCATCAGAACTTCAAAATCTATGGTTTACTGCACCCAGCTTCCAATTTTCTGTTGAGAGTGTAATGAAAGTGGAACCTGCACAATAGTGCACATCTTCCTCTGCAAATAATTCTTTGACTGATATTCAATGATTGAGTGGCATTGTTGTTCACAAATCTCATAGGGACTATGAGTACTGGGATGATCATGCTCTTTCTTTCTTCACAGTGCTGTGTAAATTGTGTATGCTAATGTGCTTACTAGTTGTCCTGCTCAGACCATGCTTAGATACTTCTATGCATGACAGGGTTATTCTTCAAGTGTATTTTTTTTTTTTTTTTTTTTTTTTTTTTTTTTTTTTTTTTTTTTTTTTTGAATCTGCTGCAAGGGACTGGGACTTTCTCAGTAATCTCTTTCCCCTGCTTGCGATCTACCCTACAATAATGTCACTGTTAAAGGGTTCACAATACGTTCAGTGCAATGGCTCTTCTTAAGCAACCATCACAATGTATTATTAAGTTTATGATAGTGTCAGTACAAAAATTATGAAGTCTTCACAAAACTTTTTAATTTTTTTATGTCATATTGATCATTTTATTGAAACCATCACTGTGCAAAATTAACAATGACTAGTTTGTAGTAAGACAATGCCACTCACATTTCTACTTTTTCAGTCTGGGAACAACTTGTCTCTTAAATGTGTACAACTGTCTGAAAAATTGAATATGACACTTGGTGAAATGAAAAACAATGTTTATTCTCCAACGTGGTGAAGCCACTGATGTCTAAATGTCAATATAGATATCATTGTCACACAACAACTTTATTTTTTTATTTAAAAGTATTTTACAGTTCTTGAGTGTACACTACACGAAGAAGATGTCTTGGAATTGCTCCTTGCGGCAATCCTTAGGTCAGCACTTGGGGACCAATTAATTCATTTTTGTATTTCATGCACAGTTTTCCACCCAATAATAATTTCTGGAAGCCAAAGAAAAGTGGGAAAGCAGGCCCCAGAAATTAATTGTTGTAATAGTATAGGCAGTACTGTGTTGTAAACTCTGCTGCAACTGACAAAAAATGCTGACAAATATTGTTACTTCCAACACATAATCTGAATTTCCATTGATAAAGTGTACCTTTGCCCTATCAGAAACCATATTGGGATTTGGGTACGAACCTCTGCGAGTTAAACCTTTTCTTTATCCTATGGTCAAGACTTTCACCAGTGCAAGATGAAAATATGCAGGGGTTGGTACAGCTTTGCCTCTTGTGAATTAGGCTTTTAGCAATGGGAATTATAATTGCTGTGCACCAACCAGAAATGATGTCCTCTTTCATCCAAGGAGATTTATATACTTTGAGTAGTAGTTCTCATGAACTGGTAGGCATATTACTAAGCATCATACAGTATAGGTTATTCAGATGTGGCAATACACCTGAAGCTTCTTAATTGTTTTTCAAATTTCTAACACAAAAAGGCCAGCACAAAAAGCTGGTCATATATACTGATTGCTGCTAAATTTAAAGAAGTATCAGGTCTACAGTGCTCCTTCTGCCATTTTGCAATAGATGGCAGTAGCAGCAAATGGTGTTCCAGGTGATGTGTTAAAAGTGTCATACAATTAGCTTAGGAATTTGTAAACATAACACCATCAAAATATCAGTCAATTAGTGATTGCATCATGAACTCATTCTCAACTAAATACAGCAACTTACAAGCCCAATTCTCATCATTTCCACGAAGTTTCAGTTTCGTGCTTTAATGTGAAGAATTCTATGGCTGAGGCTCATAAAAAGCTAGGTAAGTCCTATGGTGAGCCACCTATTAGTGAAAGAATAGGCAGAGACTTGTTTCAATACTCCAAGAACAGTGATTTTGATGTCAAAGACTGGCACAGTGGTGGAAGAGAGAAGGTTTTTAAAGTTATGGAAACCAACTGAAGCAATCATGGGAGATCATTATCAAAAATCAGTTGTTGAGATTGAACTGAGCACTGAAAGAGAAATGGCCACAATACATAGACATGAAATGGTGTTTTTGGAGCTTGACATTGCTTAACCTCACTTCACAAAAGCTGTACAATCTTGGAAGTGCTGAAATGGGAAATCCTACCCCACCCTCCATATTCTCCAGACATTGCTCCTTCTGATTACCACTTTTTTCAATCAATGGCACACAGCCTGCTGACCAGCAATTCCGGTCATATTAACAAGTGTAAAATTGGACCGATACATGGATCTCCTAGAAAGACACCTAGTTCTTCCACTGTGGAATCATATGCTGCCCAAAAGATGGGGGAAAGTAGTAGTCAGTGATGGCTAATACACTGAATCATAAATTTTTTGTCAGTCTTTCACAATGAAGCCTCAAACTTTGAGAAAAAATGGTGGAAGCAAAGTTATAGACCTAACACATATTTATGGGATGGGGTACCTTTTGCACCAGAATATTGCACTACAGTGTGAGTCTAGATAAGGATATATATCTACACAGAAATTATTTTTACTTTTAGTACTGTGGTTATGAATTGCATGGTTCATCCTAAATTTAGTCTCATGATTAACCACAAATATACTTAGGGAACACATGTATTGGCCCATAACAGTAAGAAATCTGAAGTCCATGAAGAGGCTTCTGCAAGATGTTCAGTTAAAAACTTTAAACATTTCTGGACAGTAAATTACTGCCTGAACTTAGTTGCATTGCCTTAGAAGATTATGTCATAGGATAGAACTGCGTGAAAATATGAGAAGTATGACAGTAATACCAACTGTAAGCCAACTCAATGAGAGAGTTTTCTTCATGCAAATCAAGAAAAACTGATTTTTATAGTCAACTTGTTCACATGCTGCTGCTACATCAGTTTGTTATCTATCTTGATGCCTTGGAATTTAACATACGGAGTTTCATCAAGTGTATGACCATTGATCTCTGCCTTTGTTATGTGTAAATCATTTTATTTGATGTTAAATGTGCTTGGGAATTGGTACCATATCATTTATTGCAGAATC
This sequence comes from Schistocerca gregaria, assembly GCF_023897955.1. Lineage (NCBI taxonomy): Eukaryota > Metazoa > Arthropoda > Insecta > Orthoptera > Acrididae > Schistocerca > Schistocerca gregaria. The sequence continues at coordinate 497,753,666 of NC_064923.1, forward strand.
TTCTGTTCCAACATTTCAGCCTTCTTGGTGAAGCCTTCTTCCAGGAACTGATGGCACTGCACTGACAATTTTTTTCGAATTTATCACCATAGATGTTAATCCTCCTCTTGGGCACCAAAATGTCCAATGAATGTATCATGCGGATATTGCAGCTAACACCATACATGTTAAAGACTGAATAATGAACTAAGTCACTGTGATTCATGGAAGTATTTACTGGTTTACTAGTGGCTGGAGGGGAAGGCAAGAGTTGTTTGTGTTTGTGTTTGTTTGCATACATTAGAAATGTACCTGTAGAGCCAAGACTAGGCAGCCACGCCACAAACAGTTTAAAGCTGTTGTTGCAGTTAAAATTGCTTATACTTTAAGCAATCTTGTCTGCCTCCTGACCTTGATCCCCTGTAGAGAAATAAAATTTAGCAATTCTACAGCCTGACCACATTTTTCACTATGTTCAGCTACAGCTGACTTGTTGTGTTGCTTGAGGCTTACATATTGTTTGTGTTGCAGCCATCCACAGCAGAGACTCATGCCTGATGCCATGTGTCCACCATGCCGGCAAGGAAACATTAATTACTACACACACAATAGTCAACCTATTAACATTTTCACCTGAAAGACCTGTCTTCTCTATGTATACTTTATTACATTTGAAGCTAATTTTGTACAGTGCAAACATATCCATATTCTGTAAAGCACTGTGAAGCACATGGAACATGGTACATCCCACTGCGTCATGCATTATAGTTTCTACTCATGCCATTCCCATGTGGAGTGCAGGAAGAATCAGTGCTTAAATGCCTTTGTGCATGTTGCACTTAGTCTAATCTTGAAACTTCCTGACAGATTAAAACTGTGTGCCGGACCGAGACTCAAACTTGGGACCTTTGCCCTTCGCGGGCAAGTGCTCTACCATCTGAGCTACGCAAGCACGACTTACGCCCCATCCTCACAGCTTTACTTTTGCCAGTACCTCGTCTCCTACCTTTTAAACTTCACAGAAGCTCTCCTGTGAAACTGGCAGAACTAGCACTCTTGGAAGAAAGGATATTGTGGAGACATGGCTTAGCCACAGCCTGGGGGACGTTTCCATAATCTCATTCTAGTCTAATCTTGTCTTCTTAGTCCCTATAGGAGTGATACATAAGAGGCTGTAGTACTTTACTGTTTCCTCACTAAATATTGGGTCTTGAAACTTTGTAAGTAGGCATTTGCTAAACAGTTTAAGTCTACCTTCAAGTGTCTGCTTCTTCATGTTTTTCATCATTTCCATGGCATTTTCCCATTTGTCAAACAAACATGAGGCTATTCATGCTATCCTTTGTATCAGTATGATATCCTATTTGAGCCCTATGTAGTACAGATCTCTTGCATTCTAGCAATATTCTACAATGGGTCACACAAGTGTTTTGTAAGTGTTCTTCTTTGTAGACTGCATTATCCCAGTATGCTAGGTACAAACCTATAACAGAGCCTGCATTGCCATTATATTTCATTTTTCCACAAACTGTTACACCCGGAAATTTGTATGAGCAGGCTGATTCCAATGGTGACTCATTGTTACTGTAGGTATAGCAAACTATAACTATGAACTAAAGCCTGCCACTTGATTAATGTATCATTGAGCCTGTGTGATCATTGTATTTCACATCTGTGCAGCTTTTTTGTAGATATTACTTCAGTAACTGCATTGTCTGAAAAAAGTCTCAGATAATCACATGTACAAACAATGTACGAAGCTGATTCTTGGACCAATAAATAAATAAACAACATGAACACAGTTCCCTGGGACCCACCTGAAGCTACTTCTACATCTGTTGATGACTCCATACTAGATAATATGCTGTGTCCATCCTACCACGAAATTCTCAATCCAGTCACTAATTTAATTTGATAACCTATATAATCATAATTTTAATAAGACTTTAGCAGTTATGTTCAGTCTCTCATTGATCTTAAATTATCTTTTATTTGATGTTGCTGAAAAAAAAAATTGACTTGTTTAATCCTTTATGTTGGAGGATTTTCCTGCTGTGAAGTTCCCTTTTCCCCTTTCTGTAAGGCAGAAACACTTCTGATGTTTACTCCTCTTTCCTTTTCTTGTCTGCTTCAGATCTCTTGGTACTGAGTTCATATCATAGGTATTTGTTGCAAATGTTTTCCCCAGATAATTTACACAGTCAATGTCTCTCTTTCTGCCAGAATGCTGAATACTGCAGATTTTTGTTCAGGGTAGTGGTGGGAACCTATGCGCATGTCTCTCTCAGTATTTGTGAGTTTTCTATGTAGGCTGTGTCCTAATTTTCTGTAGACTAGGACATCAAGGAACAGGATATGGCAACCATCCTGACTTTCAGTATGTTACTCACTTTTTTAGTCAGGATGCTGTTGAGATACCTTAAAAATGGCAATACATTCTTCAACTTGTCAGAAGGAGATGAGAAGTCCAAGAATAGTTATGTAAACAGTGCACAATAGTAAAAATAGTAAGAGCTAATAACTGTTTATTTACAAAAAGAATGAGCTCACTAAAAAGTTCTAATTTCACATTTTTCAGTAAACAGTACTTTTTATGATGGCTCATTAACCAAATAATAAATAGCATTTAAAGTTTTGCCACTCCCAGAAATGCTTTTATCATTTGAGCCTTTAGGCTTATTTATTTCCCATGGTTGATGCTATACTTTCGTTGCCTTACTTTTTCTGAATCAGATAATATATCTACTATCCAAATAAGCTGCTAATTAAGATGTGATTTCTTAGATTATTCACTAATTAAGAATTAAACCCTCTAAACCACCTCATAGGTGTAGAGTGTATCAATCAAATTGTACCTTGAACTTAAATACTTTTCTAATTCTCTATCTTAAGTGTAAAGAGTTCACACCTAGCCACCTATCAATTAACATCTGAGTTTAAAAATCCATGGACAGCATTCAGTATGGGCACATCATGTAGAAACATGTGTAAAAGTCTGTACTTGTAAAACGCTACGACAGCATATTATGTATAAAGAGTAAGTGCTCAGCTACCAACCAGTTAACTGCTTAATGAAAGAGTCTATGGACAGAGTTCATTTTTGAGCAACATCTCCTTCTCAATCGTCTCAAAAGTTCAGGATTTGTTATGAACATGTGAATATTTGTGTATAATAACATCTCATGTTGTTGTGTCTTTTTTTCTGGTGAATTTTGTGAGACAGCAATCCTGTGTCTAACCACTAGATCATGAGTATCTATGAGTGAAGCCATGTATACAATTTTATTCTGAACTCAGCATGACAACCAGTCAGTATTGTATGAAAGTATGGTGAAGATCCTGCCACTGTTGGAAGTTAGTATATAGGGTCACTACCTTGGCAGACTAGTGTCCTCATCATCTTCAGGGAAATTGGACTGATCAGATCACACGAGAATTAGTATATAAATTTTTGTGTACAAACTGTTAATCAAATGATGAAATGGTGGTCATTGCTCAGGTGCAATTTAAACAGAATAAATGTGCAAACCAATGAATCTTAAATCAATGGTTTTGTGTCCCTTATTGCTCTATTTAGTTAAAAGCCCAAATGATTTCCAGCAAGAGACTATGAGTTTCAGGTATGGCCATACTGTCTGCAACCATGTTAATTCACTTAGATACAGTGCCTGTTGTGTGAGGTCAAGTTCCTACTTTGGTACTACAGAATTAACTAAAGATGTTAGGATTGCTAGAACTTAAAACAGTAGTGAGTTATTTATTGGCAGTAACATCAAGATTAAAAAAAGATTAAAAACTTTAAGAGTAATTAGAAAAAAAGACAGAGGGCAGTTTATAAATGAAATCTGGTATGTATCAGCAGCAATGAAATATGTAAGAACAATGGACTAACAGAAAAGATAAGGTTAAGTTCAATAAAATGCAGATGACTAGCTGTCAAACAGTGTAATGTAAGTGCCAAGTTAGGAATCAGCAAATGAGAAATTCGAAAGTTGCCACTATATTGGATGGGCAGTGGCCAAAAGAAAATCCCAGAATTTGGATGTACATAATTCCATGAGGAATCAGCTCAAAATCCAGATATAAACATTGCAGCTAGAAGTGGGAACACACAATGATTGGCAAGCAGGCAACAATTACTGACAATGGCAGCAACCAAGAATGAAGTTATCAAGTACTGTTTACTATCTTGTCAAAATGACTGACAAATAAGTTAAAGACAGTGTGCCTGACATTGATGAATAAGGAATAGCAATCAGTGAGGAAAATGTTCTATTTATGAGTGAGTTCAAGGATTGGGAGCAAAGACTCCCAGAAGAATTAACTTTTTATGATGAAAAGTGGAATGGAGAGTTTCTTGAAAGGAGGGTATAAGATGAACATAAACAAAAGCAAAACGAGGATTATGGAATGTAGTCGAATTAAGTCGGGTGATGCTGAGGGAATTAGATTAGGAAATGAGACACTTAAAGTAGTAAAGGAGTTTTGCTATTTGGGTAGCAAAATAACTGATGATGGTCGAAGTAGAGAGGATATAAAAGGTAGACTGGCAATGGCAAGGAAAGCGTTTCTGAAGAAGAAAAATCTGTTAACATCGAGTATAGTTTTAAATGTCAGGAAGTTGTTTCTGAAAGTATTTGTATGGAGTGTAGTCATGTATGGAAGTGAAACATGGACGATAAATAGTTTGGACAAGAAGAGAATAGAAGCTTTCGAAATGTGGTGCTACAGAAGAATGCTGAAGATTAGATGGGTAGATCACAGAACTAATGAGGAAGTATTGAATAGGATTGGGGAGAAGAGGAGCTTGTGGCACAGCTTGACCAGAAGAAGGGATCGGTTGGTAGGGCATGTTCTGAGGCATCGAGGGATCACCAATTTAGCATTGGAGGTCAGTGTGGAGGGTAAAAATCGTAGATGGAGACCAGGAGATGAATACACTATGCAGATTCAGAAGGATGTAGGCTGCAGTAGGTACTGGGAGATGAAGAGGCTTGCACAGGATAGAGCAGCATGGAGAGCTGCATCAAACCAGTCTCAGGACTGAAGACCACAACAACAAAAACATGATGAAAAGTCAAGAGCTTCATCTACTGAGTATTGTGGTATTAAAGGAGAGGAAAGTGGAGTAGGAGTCAATAGTTATGTGGAGTTAGCATCATAAGTTGAGTCAGGAGCTTTGTTTAGAAAAGGAAATATTGAATATTATTAATATTAATCAGGGTGTAATGAAATGAATGAAGAAAATTAAATAGACAATTGTTTGCTGAACTAAAATCAAAAACTATTCAATAGTATGAGGGGTAACCTTCAATTGAGGGAGTAAGTGAAAGTCCCCTGGAGCAAGGTCCAGGCTGTAGGGAGTGATCAATGACATCTCAGGAAAACTGTTTCAACAGCAGGGTGGTCTCCTTGTCTGTACAAGGTCGCACATTGTCATGAAGGAAGATGATGCCCTCATTGAGAAGTCCTGGCTATTTCTTACTAAATGCTTACTGCTCATGTCAAGGTCTCGCAGTATCACTCTGCAGTCACTGAGTTCTCTCTTTCCTAAAATTTGACGCATATGACATTCGCGCTGACCCAAAACATTGTGGCCATCACCTTCCCGGCAGGTGACGTCACTCTAAACTGCTTTGTCTTTGGAGGGTGGAGGGGGGGGGGGCAGAGGGGGAAGATGTAGCCATGGACCCATGTTTTGCCACCCATGACAGTGTGATGCTGAAAACTGTTCCCTTCCAAAAGTTGCAGACTTGCCCCCATGTGCTTCTCCTTTTATTGGCTGGGCAGATTTCATGGAACCCATCAGCAATAAACTTTCCATTGCTGCAGAATATTGTGAATATTGTTACGAATGTTTCTGAATGACATTCCCATTTCTATCATATGCCATAACATGACCCTACTGTTGTCCTGGATCCTCCATGCAAGATGTGTTCAAATCTGTTGAAGCCCTGCTGCGTCAACCACTGCGATCCATGTCAGTGATATTTTTTTGGCAACCACAAACTTTCAACACCATTGTGCGATGTGCTGATGAGACATTACAGTCTCTCCATAAACCTCAACCAAACACCAGTGAATTTCAGCCGTGATTACATGTTTCACCCACAGAAGTCGATTTCTTGATTAGAATAGTTTTCCAAATGAGTCAACATTTGTGTTTACCTACAACTAGTGCTGTGGTGGCAGGTGGATGACACTGCACAGTTACCAACTGCACGTATCAGAATTACTGCGCACTACTAATTTCTATATAACAGACAAAACTCAAGGAATATTGGTCTTGTATCTTCAGTTTCTGATCACTTCTCATAACTGCAACCTCAAAAGTGAAATTAAAAGGGACACGGGTAGTTTAGATTAAAAAATGGACAAAAACTGTAATGAACTGAATGAGAAATTGGATCAAACTAAGAATGACTTTAAGAAGGAAAGCAGAAGTGATATTATTAATTTAAATTCAAATTTGAACAAATAGATAGATTCAATAAAAGTAAGGTTTAAAAATAAATTAGGAAATGTAAGAGAAAATTTGGAATTAAAATTGAATGCTTTTGATACTGGCATGTTGTCCAGTGAAAAAAAAAAGAAAACCAGTTAATAAGTGGGTAAAGTAGCTTTTGATGATTCTTGTCAGGCAGAATTAACTGAAGTAGCACAAACTTGTTTTGACAACAGTGGTAGCAAAGTGATTTATGACACAAAGCAAAAAGACAGTCTTGATGTAAAGTACATAGGAGTAATTCAGGATATTGTTGATGCAAATAGTGATGTACTGAACAATGTTGAAACACAGAATGTATGGGTATTAAATTAAATTGTTGACAAAGCTGGTACCGAGACAGGTTGTCGAGTTGAAGAAGTAAGTAAAACTTGTGTAATTAATAGTAATGTAAATAATTTGCATTTAATTAACTCTAGCAAGTGTGATTTTCAGATGACATGAGTGTTATGAATGATGAACAAAGTTAATGAGCTTGTAGAAGAGGAATGTAAGAATTCTGTAATTGTCAGCGAGGTAAATGGAATGCAAATAGTTGAAACTACTGTAAATAAAATGGAAACAATGTGTGTGTGTGTGTGTGTGTGTGTGTGTGTGGGCAAGTAAAGAAAAGTTTGGAAAGGTAAACGTTGCTAATGTAAACAAGACTGTTGTCAGTTTACCAGTATTAAATTTATCTAAGATTTTTGAAAGTGACAACGAAGTAAACAGTTTGCAGAAAGTAGCATTCAATACATATGCAATATTTAAGGGAATTGCATTTGTATAATGTGGAATGTTCATCAGTTTTGTTGAGTGGAAGGCCATATTTTCAATAGGTTTGAATGATAAAAGTAGGATTTTGCTCATTGCTGTAAGACTATGTGGGGGAACATTGAGTCAGAGAAATTGTGAACCTGTGTATTGTTCATGCAAACAAAGTTGACACTCGGCGCAGTGGCTGATGGGATCGACTGTAAATGGGAAATGTCTTTATGGTCACTCCCATCAACCACTGCGCTGAGTGTCAACCTTGTTTGCACGTGTCATACAGGTATCGAGTTCGCTGCACTTCAGTGAACATGTTACTTGGAGAGTACTGCCTCTCCCCCCCCCCCCCCCCCCCCCCCCAGCTGGCGATTCCATATTTTGTTTCTCGGGTCACTTCCTTCTGCAACTGTGCCATCAATAGATTGTGGGTGAAATAGAATCATCTTCTGCCATGTCCCACTCCTACACAATAAAAAATGTTTATTTCAGTAATGGAATTTTTGTATGTTGACAAATATTAAATTTTTGCAATGGGATGCAAGCCAATGATATGTCAATTGAAATTTTGACAAAATATACCTTGTTTTATATTTGGTTTCTTGTTTTGCATTTGGTTTTAGTAGTAATGGAAATTTTGATGAAAAATAACAATTTTAATTCAGCTAAAAGTTATGAAGAAACTGAGGTAAGCCAAAAATGTAAATTTTCTGGTAACTCTTACGATTTCCAGGTTTAATGAAAAAATAAGCATAATTGTCTATTATATTAAAGCGCCTTTCCAGTGAAAATGTCACAGCGTTGCCCTTCTGTCTAAAGTAAACAACATTGAGACATAATAAGTAATGTTGCTATAGTAAGTTTATCGATACAAAGATTTGTCAGTGTATAATCCTCCATGCTTGAGTAAAAAAAACTATTCTGCTTAAAATGAAATAATATTTGGATTAATTAATGATTTGTCTATATGTAGAGGAAGCTGAGGTTTTCTCAAAAATAGTGTTGTTAGTGTTAGTATCATTTCTTAGAATCGTTTTTTAATAAGACAGAACAGGGATTTATTGTATGATAATTTAGTAATTAACTGAAATAATGGAGTAAGGAATCAATGAAATTTATGATGTATATGAAGCAACCAAGTAACAATAAAATATACGCAATGAAGATGTTCATGAAATAATAATGAAACATGTGGAAGGTATTATGTGAAGGAGTGACAATTAGGGGACCCTGCCTTTACAGTAGTTTAATTTAGTGAATGCACTTCTTCAATTAACAAACTTGTAATGAAAGAATTTAATGCGATAACAGATATGTATAAACAATGAAATATACTTGTATACAAGAGATTATGTTTTTTCTTTGATAAAACATCTGTATCATACACTGAAGTGCTGAAGAAACTGATATAGGCAGGAGTATTCAAATACAGAGATATGTAAACAGGCAGAATATGGCACTGCTGTCAGCAACACCTATATAAGACAAGTGTCTCGTGCAATTGTTAGATCAGTTACTGCTGCTACAATGACAGGTTATCAAGATTAAAGGGAGTTTGAACATGGTGTTACCGTCAGCACAAGAACAATGGCACACAGCATCTCCGAGGTAGCAATGAAGTGGGTATTTTCACATACGAACATTTCAACGAGTGCACCATTAATATTAGGAATCCAGTAAAACATCAAATCTCTGAGATCGCTTGGGCTGGAAAAAGATCCTGCAAGAGTGGGACCAACAATGACTGAAGAGAATCATTCAACGTGAATGTCCCACCCTTCTGCAAATTGTTGCAGATTCTGATGCAGGACCAACAACAAGTGTCAGTGTGCAAACCATTCAACGAAACATGATCGTTATGGGCTTTTGGAGCCGAAGGCCCACTCGTGTACCCTTGATGGCTGCACGACACAAAGCTTTACGTCTTGCCTGGGCCCATCAACACCAACATTGGACTGTTGATTACTGGTAACACATTGCCTGGTCAGATGAATCTCATTTCAAATTGTATCGAGCAGCTGGATGTGTATAGGTATGGAGAAAACCTCAACATCATGAATCCATGGATCCCGCATGTCAGCAGGGTACTGTTCAGATTGGTGAAGGCTCTGTAATGGTGTGGGGCTTGTGCAGTTGGAGTGATATGGGACCCATGATATGTCTAGATATGACTCTGACAGGTGACACATATTAAGCATCCTGTCTGATCACATGCATCCATTCATGTCTATTGTGCATTCCGACAGACTTCGGCAATTTTGCAGGACAATGTGACACCCCACACATCCAGATTTGCTACAGAGTGGCTCCAGGAACACTCTTCTGAGTTTAAACGCTTCTGTTCACCTCAAAACTCCCCAGACATGAACATTATTGAGCATATCTGAGATGCCTTGCAATGTGCTGTTCAGAAGAAATCTCCACCCCGTCGTACTCTTACAGATCTACGGACAGCCATTCAGGATTCATGGTGTCAATTCCCTCCAGTACTACTTCAGACATTAGTCGAGTCCATGCCATGTTGTGTTGCGGCATTTCTGCGTACTCGCGGGGGTCCTACATGATATTAGGCAGATATACCAGTTTCTTTGGCTGCTCAGTGTATGAAGCAATATTCAAATAGCGTATATGAAAATTTTGGTTCTGTAGTTAATAACAAGTTTAATAACTTGTCAGGAAAATAATGGTTATCTAAAACTGCTGAACTGAAATCCTAATTTGACTAACAACTCAACACATAAATAATGCCGCAAAATTTATTTTCACAACTTTAATGTGTGTACCTTCTATGTGAAACAAACCTGACACTCAAGGTTTTATGTTCATGATATCATGAAGTGGTGCTCTATGAAAAAGATGTTGGTGATAATCAGTTGAAACAAATGGAAATACCTGACATGAAGAGACCAGACTCTTTAGTGTTGGACTAATTAAAGGTTGAGAAAATTAAGTAATCTGCTTTAAATTTAAAATAATTTTAATATTACAGGACAGATTCCATCTACTTAATCTAGTTAATATTACTGGTCTATGGTACTTTGATATGCATATGTTATGAATATTTTCAACCAATACAAAAAACAATCACATCTTATGCCACTTATGATAAAACAGTATTGTAATTTACTAATGTAAAAGATATTGATCATTTTTTGCGCATATGAGCTTCAAAAGCTAGAGGAATGGAATCAAGGAAATTGATAAAAAGTACAAGTGCCAATGAGGCGTCAAATTAGGACAAGACTTGTATGTTTCCCAGGACTCAAAAGGCAGTGAATGAACATTTCTGTAAAGTGACTTTTTTGCCTTCAATGCTCCAAACCAAAAAAGACCATAATGAATGGCACTGGTTGTTCTGTAATCAGAAATTTCTTTGAAAGTCTTAAAGAACTTGTTTAAATATGTGTATAAAAATAATTCATTCAAGAAAGTGTAAAAGCATTCAAAGGGACTTTTGTTTCAGAAATACACAAAATTGTATTGGTTATAGTCTGTATTTCCGTAATGCAGAGCAATGACCAGTTTCCTGTTCTACCGGAGCCAAGGTAGCCTCTGAGGGCCAGCAACCCATATACCACCACAGAGGATGAGATTGTCTATGCCCAAGGCATACCCAAAAGCACCATGGTAAACACCGGCTATTTACATACAAGATAATGGAAACAGACATGCCAAGCACTACTTCCTGCAGGGGCTAGAACCAGGCCCGAAGTTCTGTTCACACCAGATGCCGACCACGTGTACTGTGACCGCTGAAGATTTCATCTTCCTCTTGGAATTGGACTGTTATTTTGTGTGAGTTACCACGAACCTCTGTGGAAAATTAGAAGTGAACTTTTGTTTGCCTAAATTACAAGACTTTTTTCGTTATTGTTACCTTCCGTTCATATGTTCAGTCATCAACCTTGTGAACTTACATCAATAAAAGTTGTGTTTGTGAAAAATTGTGAATTGTCAGTCACAACACAAGTGGCAACAAGTTGGTGCCTGTGTGTATCTTCCTCACGGCAGAAGTTGTCCTTCAGTAGCTGGTCCAAAGTGTGCATGACTTACTACAAGGTTTTCAACAGTTTTGCAAAAAGTCTCAGGACACACAGGAACTTTTATTTATGAAACTCTTGCAAAACCACCTGGTTCCACCGCCCCCACTGTTTCCAGCTTTCGATGAAGATGCTCAAGACTGGGAAACATTCGAGAAGCAGCTCCAGCAGCATTTTCAAATCCACCAGGTTGTCCAGGAGACTGCTCATTGTTCCTATTTTTTGTCCTGGAACTAGTCCAAAGTGTAAGTTCTCTTGACGAAACTCCAACCTCGACCTCCAGTTTCTTTGACTTTCTCCCAGATTTGTGAGGTTCTCACACATTACTACCGACGACAGTTCCATGTGTTGGCTGCCCGTGTCGAATTTTACCAGCTTAGCAAGAAGGCTGGCCAATCCTATCGCCAGTGGGCAGCAGAGCTGCAAGGTCTCAGCCACAAATGTCACTTCAACACACGAGTCTCCAAAGAATCCTACGCGGACGAGATGGTCCGTGACCACCTCATCCAGGCCACCCTTGACGTGGCTTTCCAGCACGACGCCCTCAGACTCAACGCTCCTACTCCTCTGCGATGTCAACGTCTCGGAGCCCGTCGCATCACTGGTGGAGGTCAAAGACGTTGCCACTGTCTGTTCCGATGACCGGTGCAGGCCATCCTGTTCTGCTCAGTGTCGACAGGGCAGCCACCCTGCCCAGGAATTTGTACCCTCAGACAGCTCTGTGGGTCCGGTGCAGACTGTCAGTGCACGGAGGCCCCCGCACCCTCACCAGCGCCGCCAGCCCCTCCAACTGCTGTCCTATCCGGGATGCTTTAAGAAGCATGCATGGGAAGATTGCCCTGACAGGTCGGCGTATTGTGCAGTGCTTACCCGTAATGGACATGTCATCTCAGTCTGCCAATCTCAGCAGCCCACTGCTCATACAGCCAATGAACATCGGGGGCCTATACCCATGGATGTCAACCAGGAGCAGTCTTCAGGATCTTCCAAGCTGCTCACTGATCAACTACTCCTCTTACGCGAAGACAGGAGCACGTTCCCTGACGCCCATGCCTCGGTGCCTGCTTACTTATAATAAGCAAGTGATCACCCCCTTGTGTCAGTTCACGGCTTGTGTCATGTATAAATCGGTTTGCTGGGAAGTTACCTTCCTTGAGGTCAACAATGTGGCCACGGAAGATCTCTTTGGGTTGGATGCCTTCTGGACCTTTGGCTTCGCCATAGATGAGAATGTTCACCTGGTGTCTTCTCAAGTTCCGTTCTCAGCAGTTGATACCATGTGCATGGAATTCCGGGATATTTTCTTGGCAGGCGTCAGCTGTGTTCAAGATTTTCATGCTTCACTCCAGCTGAAACCGTCTGCCCGCCCGAAGTACTTCTGGGTCCAGCAGGTTTGCCACGCACTCCAGCAGTCTCTTCAACAAGAAATGGACCATCTCACAATGAAGGGAGTAATCACTCCGGTCCATTACAGTTCATGGGCGACATCATTGTTCATTCTCAAGAGACCAGATGGGCATCTTCGAGTTTGTGGCGACTTCAAGGTTATGTTTAAACCTCAACAACAGGTTGAAGACTATCCCCTCCCACATCCCGAGGACCTGTTCTCCAAGCTCGCAGGGGGACAATTTTTTTCAAAGATCGATCTTACCAAGGCCTACCTCCAAATGCCCTTAGATGAGCCTTCTACTCACTTGGCCGTCATCAACACCCAGTTTGGGCTCTTCCGGTTGAACTGCCTCATGTATGGCATCGCTAGTGCATCGGCCATCTTTCAGCGTTACTTAGAACAGCTCTTGTGGGATGTGCCCGGTTGTATACACTACCTCAACAACATCATAGTCAGTGGCTGTACCACGGATGAACATCTCAGTCATCTGTGACAATTGTTCCTGTGCCTGCAGACTGCGGGCCTCAAATGCAACCTTGCTAAATGCTCCTTTTTTTCAACCTGCTATCTCCTACACAGGTCACATCATTTCCCGCGATGGCATATCACCTACCTCCTCCCACATCACCACTATAAAGGCCCTTCCTCGTCTGCGCAGTGTCCACCAACTGCAGTCTTTCCTGGGTAAAATTGCTTACTATTGAAAGTTCATTCCCTCCGCCGCCCACATTGCAGTGCCCCTCCATCACTTATGCAGAAGGAACATGCCTTTTCATTGGTCCCCAGCTTGTGATTCGGCGTTCCAAAACTTAATGCAGAGGTGGCACTCCTGCGGAGTGTCTCATGCCGTATAATCCCTCTCTTCCTCTCCTCTACAGACGCCTCAGACTATGGTGTTGGAGCTGTCCTTTCGCACCATCTACCCGGTGGATCAGAATGTCTGGTGGCGTACATATCTAAATCCCTTACAGAGGCCCAATGCAAATATTCTTAAAGTGAGGAAGCCCTAACCATCGTATTTGACTGTGCCAAATTCCTCCTGTACCTTTACAATGCGTCTTTTCGCTTAATCACTGACCATAAGCCCCACGTGGCCTTATTTTCTCCGTCAGTTCAGTTACCCACAAAGACTTCCCACCGCCTGCAGCAATGGGCCCTATTCCTTTCATGTTTTATGTACACCATCCACTTCCAGCCCACCTCCAAGCATGTCAATGCTGATGCTTTGTCTCGGCTCCCCTCCGGCCAGGATTCGGCATTCAATTTGTCGGACCTCCTAATTTTCAGGTCGATGACAACATACAGGATGTGTTAGCTGCATTCCCAGTCACAGCTGAGTGGGTGGCTGCAGTGACAGCCACCAATCCACTCCTCCAACTGATGCGCCACTATATTCTTTGCGGCTAGTCGATGCATACTTCACATCGCACCCAGGCTGACCTCCGATTATTCTTCTCCATCCGCCATCAACTGGTGGCCGCCAACGGGGTGCTTCTCCATGCGTAAAATGACGCCACTCCACGAGTCATCGTACCAACTTCCCTGCGGTCTCGGATTCTCCACGTCTTACATCAAGGTCACTGGGGAATTGCCTGGACGAAAACCCTCGCACATCATCATGTCTTCTGGGTAGGCATGACGGCGGACTTGGAGCGCATGGTTTGGATGGTTTGGTGTTGTCAGCAGTGTACCCCATCCCTTCCCACACCACGCCGGTCCTTCCAATTCCAGCTGGCCACTTCCCTCCCATGGGAACTCATCCACGTGGACTTTGCGGGACCCTTCCATTGGTGCTTACTGGTTACTCGTCACGGATGTTTACTTCCACTTCCCTTTCATTATCTGATGCTCCTCTATCACCACAGAGAATACCATCATGGCCCTGTCAAAAATATTTTCCATTGAAGACCTTCCCGTCACCTTGGTATCAGACAATGGCCCGCAATTTCGCAGTCAAGAGTTCGCCAAATTCTGTCATGATGACATCCACCACATCTTTACCCCCCCTTTCCATTCCCAATCCAATGGAGACACAGAGTGCCTTGTTCGCACTTTTAAAACTCAGATGAAGAAGGACAGGGAGGACTGTTCCCCGGAAGAAGCTCTTACGTTATTTCTCAGTATCTACAGGGCCACGCCAGTGGGTGACAAGAGTCCAGCTGAACTGCTCCATGGTCGCCAGCCTTGGACCCTACTCCATCTCCTCCTGCTGCAGATCGGATCTTGCGTCCTGCCAGGTGCTTCCCAATATTCATGTGGTTCCAAGACGTGGGCTCGCGGTTTCGGGCACCGGCCCAGCTTGCTTCCGGGGGACATCACCCGGCCCTGTGGTTGACAACTGTTCGACGTATGCCTGGATGACAAGGTGGTTTCGCATCACTGCAACCAACTGCGTCCTCATTTCCTCAAGCAGCTGCAAATACCGGCTCCTCTCTCTCTTTCTGAAAACATCATGCTGAGAGGAAATGAAAATAAAACTTTTCCCAATATGTGACTGGGTTGTGTTGTTTTGTAGGCAAACATTTCAGTCACAGTTGCACTTAGCCAAACTAGTAGCCTAGAAAACACTTCACTCTATGCAGTCACATACTAGACAACTTTTATTGACAGTTCCTCCCAACAAGATATATTCTGGTCAGTGCGGTTGTGTGTTTAGCACTGTAACAGATGATATTTTTTGCAACTCTAAAACCACCAGACTGGCTTCATCTTTTTGGACAGGAATCCCAGGCCCCAGCAGCACAAGGAGGAGGTAGTTTAGACATTTGAGATTTCGTGAAATAATGGTATTGCCAATTCCCCTCGTGATCAAGGCATATTTCCTGAAGACTGAATTGTGCAGTAGTAACACTCACTTATAAAGTGAAGATAAGAAAGTGATTTTTAAATGTAGACCTATTTTCTTCCTCCTTGTGTTATCTAATTTTCTTTTTTGTAGTTGCAACCAAGAACATATTATTTAACCACATTTCTGACAATAAACTTTTAACAGAAGCTCGGTTTCCTTTTCATAAAGCAATATATGACCTAAGAAATTAGAAAGTTACCCTTTTAGCATTTTATGTGATCTCAACACCTTCACTTGTACAGATGATAAAATTTTTACTAGCAAAACTAGAATTGTATAGGATTAAAGCCATTCACCTAGCATGAAAGAAATCATATCTTAATATTAGAAAGCTGAGGGTCACCTAACAAATATTTTTGTAGTTGTAATTTTCAATCCAAAGGCTGGTTTGATGCACTTCACTATGTTAATCTATCCTGTGCAAGACTCTCCATCTTAGTATAACCACTTCAACCTATATACAGCTGAATGTGCTTCTTTTAATCGACTCTAAGTCTCCCTCTACAATTTTTAACCCTTACAGTTCCCTACAATACTACACTGATAATGCATTGATGATTCAGGATGTGTCCTACTACCATGTCTCTTCTTCTAGTCAAGTCATATCATATCATAATACTCTGTTGTCCCCAATTCTTTAGTGAACTTCTTCATTAGTTATATGATATACTTATCTAATTTCAGGATTCTTTTGAAACATCACTTTTCAAAAGCTTTGCTTTTCTCTTATCTGTATTGCTTCTCATTGATATTTCACTTACGTAGAATGCTATATTCCAAACGTGTTTTCAGAAAAGACTTTCTGATGCATGATTTATGTTTGACATTAACTAATATCTCTTCCACTGAAGTGCTTTACTTGCTCCAATCATTGTTAATACTCAGTTAATACTCAGCAAAAATCAAACCTACATTTGGAACGGACTTCCTTAACTCCTGTGCAGAAATATGTGCAGTATACTGCTGCATCCATTTTCAATAAGCTACCACTCGAATTCAAAAATCTTAGCAGCAATCCATGTGCTTTCAAATCAAAGCTGAAGAGTTTCCCCATGGGTCACTCCTTCTATCCTGCCAAGGAGTTCCTTGAAAAATTAAGATGACTCTTGTTGCATTGTTGATTGCATTTACTTAAACTTATGGACTGACTTTTTTCAAGTTCATAAACTTTTTTTCTGTTATTACTTTCATGTTGTAATTTCATGTACTGACACATTCCAAGTCCTTTGCTCCTCAATTTGGTCCTATGGAACATGACTTGTAAATAAATGAAGAAAATGTAACCAAAACTTTAAAGAAATCCTCAACTCACCAATAGCAGTACTATTAAGGATAGATTGCTGCACAGCTTCACCATACACAAGAGATGTCAAATCACAGACAGGCACAGCTGAAGATCGCAGAAAGTGAGCTTTCCTCCAAAAGGCTTCCTTCCAAAGTAGACAACACACACACATTCAGGCAAGCACAAAACACACACACACACACACACACACACACACACACACACACACACACACACGTGACCACTGCCACTGGCCACCAATGCCAGCATCAGTGGCCAGAGACAGTGGTCATACGTATGTGCATCGTGCACGCGCTTGTGTGTGTAAGGCCTTCTGGCTGAAAGCTCACATGTTTACAGTCTTTTTGTGTGCCTGTCTGTGACTCAAAATCTCATCTATACAGTGAGTAGCAATCTATGCTTTCCATAACATAGGCTGGATTTTCCGTTGTTCAACTCACTAATCCATTTGTTTCCCAAATGTACTGTCATAATTTATGGAGACTTTAATCATCCAAAATGCAATGGGGATAATTACAGTCTTGTAAATGGTGGTTGTCATAGGACACATTGAGAAATAATATTAAATGCTTTCTATTAAAACTTCATGGAACAAATAGTTTGGATGTGCACTCACAATGGAAAAATGTCAAAGGGGACAAACAAACAGGAGCTCGTTGAGGATATTCCCAATGAAACTTCTATCAGTGACCATGAAGCTGTTGCAACAACGATTACTAAATTAGAACACACAATTAATACAAATACATGTTCATTAAAATAGACAAAAAAGCAGTCATGTCATATCTCCAAGGTGATTTTGAAACATTTTACACTGAACAGGAACATGTAGAAGGGCTGTGGTCAAGTTTGTAAGAATAACTGATGAAGTACTGGATAGATATGAACCTTGTTAAACAGTTCATGGCACCCTCCTTGCTATACAGTCTCTGTAATGAAATCCCTGCAGAACTACTGCATAACAGGTTAATAAACACAAAGCACAGGAAATAACAACACTGTGGAAAGGATAGATTATTACTCACCACACAGAGGACACATTGAGTAACAGACAGACATTATGAAATAAAACTGTTAAAATATTAAAACTTTTGGAAAGTCCTTATTCTATAGCAGAAAACACATACTCATTCACACACACACACACACACACACACAGCCACTGTCTCAGAGCGAGAGTGCAACTGTGACTGTGTCCGACAGAACAATAATCTGCTGATATGGGGGGGGGGGGGGGGGGAGTAAAGAGAAGGCATGATGTGTGGAGGGGAAGGGATAGCAGCGTACAGGTCAGGCAAGATACTATTGCTGCCTGGTGGAGCATGCAGGCACTTGAGGAGGACAGGACAGGGCTGTTAGGTGCAGCGTTGGAAAGTTGTGAGGTGTGGTGAGTGGGAGAAAGGTGGGGGAGGGCTAGGGAAAAGGGAAAGGAGAGAAGAAGAGAAGGGCAAAGGACTTGTAGGCGTGTTGGTGGGATAGAAGACTTGGAATAATCAAGTGGTAGCAGGGAAGGAGATAGGTAGGTGGGAGAAGATTTAGGCCAGGGGGATACAAGCGCAAAAGGAATGTTGTGGGAAAAGTTCCCACATGTGTAATTCATAAAATCTGGAGTCATTACGAAAACTTCAGATGGCAAGGATTATGAAGCTGTATTTAAAGTGAAGCTCATCACATTGGGTGGAATGTTCAGCAACTAGGTAGTCCAGCTGCCTTTTGGAAACATTTATTTATTTCAAAAACAGTACAGACTAATCTACTGCCTTGAAATGTAATGTGAATTGGATGTTTCTAAATCTAACATAAAAGACTTATTATTATTACAACCTTATTGGTATACAGTTGTCAATGCTTTTATTATCAATAATATAAAGAGCATAATACAGGATGATTCAAAAAGAATACCACAACTTTAGGAATTTAAAACTCTGCAACGACAAAAGGCAGAGCTAAGCACTATCTGTCGGCAAATTAAGGGAGCTATAAAGTTTCATTTAGTTGTACATTTGTTCGCTTGAGGCGCTGTTGACTAGGCGTCAGCGTCAGTTGATGCTAAGATGGCGACCGCTCAACAGAAAGCTTTTTGTGTTATTGAGTACGGCAGAAGTGAATCATCGACAGTTGTTCAGCGTGCATTTCAAACGAAGTATGGTGTTAAACCTCCTGATAGGTGGTGTATTAAATGTTGGTATCAACAGTTTACAGAGAATGGGTGTTTGTGCAAAGGGAAAAGTTCTGGACGGCCGAGAACGAGTGATGAAAATGTAGCACGCATCCAGAAAGCATTTGTTCGCAGCCCAGGAAAATCAACTCGCAGAGCTAGCAGAGAGCTGCAAATTCCACAATCAACTGTATGGAGAGTCCTACGAAAAAGGTTAGTTATGAAACCTTATCGTCTGAAATTGGTTCAAGCACTGTCTGCAGCTGATAAGATTAAAAGAATCGATTTCTGTGATTTTATCCTTGCTCAAACGGAAACAGATGAATCTTTCGTTTCAAAGATTGTGTTTAGTGATGAAGCAACTTTCCACACTAACGGGAAAGTCAACCGTCACAATGTCTGTATATGGGGCACTGAGAATCCGTGGGCAACAACTCAGTATGAACGTGGCTCGCCTAAGGTGAACGTTTTCTGTGCCATTTCAGCCAATAACGTTTTTGGTCCCTTTTTCTTCGAAGGTGCTACTGTAACTGGACTACAGTATCTGTAGATGTTAGAGAATTGGCTGTTCCCTCAGCTTGAACAAGAAGCACAACAATTCATATTTCAGCAGGATGTGGCGCCACCACATTGGCACTTATCTGTCCGTAACTACGTGAACGTCAACTACCCGAGGCGATGGATCGGCCGCCAGGCAGCCCGTGACAGAGCACTTCATCACTGGCCTCCATGAAGCCCTGATCTTACCCCCTGCGATTTTTTCTTATGGGGGTATGTTAAGGATATGGTGTTTCGGCCACCTCTCCCAGCCACCATTGATGATTTGAAACGAGAAATAACAGCAGCTATCCAAACTGTTACACCTGATATGCTACAGAGAGTGTGGAACGAGTTGGAGTATCGGGATGATATTGCTCGAGTGTCTGGAGGGGCCATATTGAACATCTCTGAACTTGTTTTTGAGTGACAAAAAACCTTTTTAAATACTCTTTGTAATGATGTATAACGGAAGGTTATATTATGTTTCTTTCATTAAATACACATTTTTAAAGTTGTAGTATTCTTTTTGAATCACCCTGTATATAAAAATTCCCCTTAGATTCAGAGAATTGAATTCTTAACAACTGTTAAAGTAGTTCCCAAGAGTTTTATCTGCCTAATTGATGAGAATATAGTTTATATAATGCAAATGTCAAAGAAAAAATATAATATAATAAGTGTGGTGATAATAAGTTGCAATATGCAGAAGGAGGTGATATATTATATTTGGATGTGTAATAGATCTAAGTAGCTTGTTGGTTGGTAACAGCTTATTTCTACCTATTTCAGGCAAGAAGGTCTCGGCAGAACCTCGAGCTATTCTCATCTGAAATAGTTTGTGTTTATCTATATTTATTGTGTCTGTGTGCCTTGATACATTATTTTGAGTGCTTCATGTCAGGACACTACATGTTACTCAGTAGTTGTTTGTTTGTCTTATTGTTGGTAGTTGTCCTATATTCTATGCGATACCTTAATCAAACAATGGAAAATCCACTGTGGAATGTAACAGTATTACAAAAAGGAAAGGTGCTATTCAACATATAGTGGAGATGTTGAGTTGCAGATAGGCACAACGAAAAGATTGTCACAGTATACGCTTTCGCCCAACAAGGCCTTTGTCGAAAACAGAACCCCCTCCCCCCCCCAACCCTACACACACACACACACACACACACACACGTGTACTCAAACACAACTCACACACACAACTGCGGCCTCTGGCAGCTGAAGCGACACTACGAGCAACAGCAGCAGTGCATGATGGGAGTGGCAACTAGATGGGGGTAAGGTTGAGGCTGGGGAGGGGGGGGGGGGGAATAGCAGGATAGAGATGGGGAACACTGAAGTTCTGCTGTGGAGCGCACAAGGACAAGATGGAGAGGGGGTAGGGCAGCTAGGTACAGTCGAGAGGTTAGACGGAGGGCAGGGGAGAGGTGGGGGGGAGGGGGGAGGGCAGGGGAAAGGTGGGGGGAGGGGGGAGGGCAGGGGAGAGGGGGGGGGGAGGGGGGAAGGCAGGGGGGTAACAGAAAAGGACAGAAGTAAGAAGACTGGGTGTGTTGGTGGAATGAGGGCTGTGCAATGCTGGAATAGAAACAAGGAAGGGCTCGATGTGTGAGAAAAATGACTGTGTTGTTGTTGTCTTCAGTCCTGAGACAGGTTTGATGCAGCTCTCCTTGGTACTCTATCCTGTGCAAGCTTCTTCATCTCCCAGTACCTACTACAACCTACATCCTTCTGAATCTGCTTAGTGTATTCATCTCTTGGTCCCCCTCTACGATTTTTACCCTCCACACTGCCCTCCAGTACTAAATTGGTGATCCCCTGATGCCTCAGAACATGTCCTACCAATCGATCCCTTCTTCTAGTCAAGCTGTGCCACAAGCTCCTCTTCTCCCCAATCCTATTCAATACTTCCTCATTAGTTATGTGATCTACCCATCTAATCTTCAGCATTCTTCTGTAGCACCACATTTCGAAAGCTTCTATTCTCTTCTTGTCCAAACTATTTATCGTCCATGTTTCACATCCATACATGGCTACACTCCATACAAATACTTTCAGAAATGACTTCCTGACACTTAAATCTATACTCGATGTTAACAAATTTCTCTTCTTCAGAAACGCTTTCCTTGCCATTGCCAGTCTACATTTTATATCCTCTCCACTTCTACCATCATCAGTTATTTTGCTCCCCAAATAGCAAAACTCCTTTACTACTTTAAGTGTCTCGTTTCCTAATCTAATTCCCTCAGCATAACCCAACTTAATTCGACTACATTCCATTATCCTCGTTTTGCTTTTGTTGATGTTCATCTTATATCCTCCTTTCAAGACCCTATCCATTCCGTTCAACTGCTCTTCCAAGTCCTTTGCTGTCTCTGACAGAATAACAATGTCATCGGCGAACCTCAAAGTTTTTATTTCTTCTCCATAGATTTTAATACCGACTCCGATTTTTTCTTTTGTTTCCTTCACTGCTTGCTCAATATACAGATTGAATAACATCGGGGAGAGGCTACAACCCTGTCTCACTCCCTTCCCGAGCACTGCTTCCCTTTCATGGCCCTCAACTCATATAACTGGCATCTGGTTTCTGTACAAATTGTAAATAGTTTTTCGCTCCCTGTATTTTACCCCTGCCACCTTCAGAATTTGAAAGAGAGTATTCCAGTCAACATTGTCAAAAGCTTTCTCTAAGTCTACAAATGCTAGAAATGTAGGTTTGCCCTTCCTTAATCTAGCTTCTAAGATAAGTCGTAGGGTCAGTATTGCCTCACGTGTTCCAACATTTCTAGGGAATCCAAACCGATCTTCCCCGAGGTTGGCTTCTACTAGTTTTTCTATTCGTCTGTAAAGAATTCACATTAGTATTTTGCAGCTGTGACTTATTAAACTGATAGTTCGGTAATTTTCACATCTGTTAACACCTGCTTTCTTTGGGATTGGAATTATTATATTCTTCTTGAAGTCTGAGGGTATTTCGCCTGTTTCATACATCTTGCTCACCAGATGGTGGAGTTTTGTCAGGACTGGCTCTCCCAAGGCCGTCAGTAGTTCCAATGGAATGTTGTCTACTCCGGGGGGGCCTTGTTTCGACTCAGGTGTTTCAGTGCTCTGTCAAACTCTTCACGCAGTATCATATCTCCCATTTCATCTTCATCTACATCCTCTTCCATTTCCATAACATTGTCCTCAAGTACATCGCCCTTGTATAGACCCTCTATATACTCCTTCCACCTTTATGCTTTCCCTTCTTTGGTTAAAACTGGGTTTCCATCTGAGCTCTTGATGTTCATACAAGTGGTTCTCTTATCTCCAAAGGTCTCTCTAATTTTCCTGTAGGCAGTATCTATCTTACCCCTAGTGAGATAAGCCTCTACATCCTTACATTTGTCCTCTAGCCATCCCTGCTTAGCCATTTTGCACTTCCTGTGTAATGTTGGAATAGAAACAAGGAAGGGCTTGATGGGTGAGAAAAATGACTAACAAAGGTTAAGGCCAGAAGGGTTACAGGAACGTAGTATATACTGCAGGGAGAGTTCCCACCTGTGCAGTTCAGAAAAGCTGGTGTTGATGGGAAGGATCCATGAGGCACAGGCTGTGAAGCAGTAATTGAAATGAAGGATGTTGAGTTAGGCAGTGTGCTCAGCTACATGGTGGTCCACTTGTTTCTCAGTCATAGTTTGTCGGTGGCCATTCGTGTGGACAGACAGCTTGTTGGTTGTCATGCCTACATAGAATGCAGCACAGGGGTTGCAGCTTAGCTTGTAGATCATATCACTTGTTTGACAGGTAGCCCTGCCTTTAATAGGTGGTGGTGGGAGAAGGTATGGGACATTTCTTGCAACTCGGTCTATGACAAGGATGCAGAATACCACTGTAGGAGGGATGGGAAGGATAGTGGACATTTCTCATTTCAGGGCATGACAAGTGATAGTCAAAACCCTGACGGAAAATATAATTTAGTTGCTCCAATCTTGGGTGGTACTGAGATACAAGGGGAACACTCCTCTGTGGCCGTACAGTGAGACTTTGGGAGGTTGTGGGAGACTGGAAAGACAAGGCACGAGAGATTTGTTCCAGGTTGAGAGGATAAGTACGGTCTGTGAAGGCTTCAATGAGAACCTTGGTATATTTCGAGAGGAACCACATGTCACTGCAGGTGTGACAAATACGGGTGGCTGTACGGAAGTGACTTCTTGGTATGGAACAGGTGGTATCTGTCCAAGTGGAGGTATTGTGTGTAGTTGATAGGTTTGATATGGACAGAGGTACTGATGTAGCCATCTTTGAGGTGGGGGTCAACATCTATGTGATACCTTAGATACATACACCTGGAATTATACAGATAAAACACTGAGTGAGCATGAATTTTAGCTTTACATGAGAAATACACTTATGGTTGTAAATTTGTTAATAGAAATAGAATGTAGATCATTGCTACCTGAATGCAGTAGTCCTTAAATAACTTAATATGTTACAGTTTTAGTTTTATACATACTTTGTACAGAAAATATATTTGATACATAAAATTCATTGATTATAGTTTTATATAAAGAAGAGAATGTACATCTGTCTACACATAATAAAATGAATAATACATTACTGCTCGTGTGCAGCATTCTTTAAACAATGTGCAACATGTTGTTGGGGAGGAAAAGAAAAGTTCTTCAACCCTTCTCCACGCAAGCGATGGCATCTTATTACTGGTGTCTTAGTATGTGGTGTCAAAATTTGTTTGTTTCATTACTGTTATTGCCTGTTGTGTCGTTTGTGACTGCGTTAGGGCATGCAGTGTCATGTGATGTTGGTTTGGGTCCCTTATGTGTTCATCTCTTCTCGATCATGTTCGCTTAATGTGTTGGTTCCTTCCTCGGTTTCGAAATCTGCTGTCATGCTTGCGTCCTCCCATGTGGTTTGTTGTGTTGTTTGTAATTGTCTATGGCTCCTCCTGTATGGGTTTTGGCACTTGTATTCTTCATACAGTGTGTTCGATGCAATATTGGCTATTGTGTTCTAATCATCAGATTACATATTATTCTGGTGCTGTCACTATCATTCTGTATAGGTCTCACATGTGCTAAGCTGTTGCATAGTAGTGTGACATGTTCTGGTGTCCCAGTTTCTCCACAAATGCACATTTCATTGTTAGTTAGTCCCATTCGGTTTAAATGTGCCAGACCAGGTAAAGCCTGTGGCCTGTCAGGAAACGGACCATCCCCCGGCTTGGGTCAACACATTTTAGTTGTAATCTTTTAAGTATGTCAGGAAAGAAAGAGTGTACTCCGCAACCCTTTTTGGATGCGTCCCACTCTCTCTGCCATGTTTGAAACAACCATTGTTTCATTTTTGTCTTGTTTGTAATGTTTGTTCCTGTAATTTCAGTGACTTTATTGAGCCTGTCCTTCTTAAGCCAGTGAAGTGCAACTCTACAATGCATTGTTATGTCTATAGGGTAGGTCCCCCACATAACGCAAAGTGCCTCTAGTGATATGATGTAGAAGGCTCCGCTCACTCTCAGGAGTACAATACATTGACCTCATCTTGCAGTTGGCTTGTTCATGTGTATGATCAGTCTGTGACCCCAAGCACTTGTAGTAAAGCATGTGATGGATTCAAAAATCACAGTGTGGTAAGTCCTTATTGCATTAATAGGTAATTTGTACTGGATTGTGTTAAGTTTTGCTAGTTTGTGGATAATTTTTTAGCTCTTCCAGGAGCTCCTTGACAGAATAGAAGGAGTGAGCCATGAGGAAACTCTTCAGTTTAGACTTAAAAGTGTTTGGGCTACTGCTAAGATTTTTGAGTTCTTGTGGTAGCTTATTGAAAACGGATGCAGCAGAATACTGCACTCCTTTCTGCACAAGAGTCAAGGAAGTGCATTCCACATGCAGATTTGATTTCTGCCTAGTATTAACTGAGTAAAGACTGCTAACTCTTGGGAATAAGCTAATATTGCTAACAACAAACGACATTAAAGAAAATATATACTGTGAGGGCAATGTCAAAATTCCTAGACTATTGAATAGGGGTCGACAAGAGGTTTTCGAACTTACACCACACATAGTTCGAACAGCCCGTTTTTGAGCCAAAAATACCCTTTTTGAATCAGAAGAATTACCCCAAAAAATAATACCATATGACATAAGCGTATGGAAATATGCAAAATAGACTACTTTTCGTGTTGAAATGTCACTTATTTCAGACACTGTTCTAATGGTAAATAAAGCGGCATTTAGTTTCTGAACAAGATCCTGAACATGGGCTTTCCACAACAGCTTACTATCTATCTGAACGCTTAGGAACTTGAACTGTTCCGTCTCGTTTATAATATGCCCATTCTGTCTGAGTAAAATATCAATTCTTGTTGAATTGTGAGTCAGAAACTGTAAAAACTGAGTCTTACTGTGATTTAGCATCAAATTATTTTCCACGAGCCAAGAACTTATTTCATGAACTACGTTATTTGATAATGTTTCAATATTACATACAAGATCCTTCACTACCAAGCTGGTGTCATCAGCACCTGTAATACTAGAAGGCATATCATTTATATAGATAAGAAACAACAGTGGCCCCAGCACCGACCCTTGGGGAACGGCCCACTTAACAGTGGCCCATTGGGACTGAACATCACTACCACTCTCAATATTGCGGAGAATTACCATCTCTTTCTGTTCTTAAAGTAAGAGGCGAACCAATTGTAAGCTACCCCCCTTACTCCATAATGGTCCAACTTCTGCAGTAATATTTTGTGGTCAACACAGTCAAAAGCCTTTGTTAAATCAAAGAAAACACCTAATGTTCACAACCTTTTATTTAATCCGTCCAAAACTTCACAGAGAAAAGAGACTATAGCATTTTCAGTTGTTAAGATATTTCTAAAACCAAACTGTACATTTGACAGAATATTACGTGAATTTAAATGCTCCAGTAACCTTGTATATACAACCCTCTCAATAACTTTAGCAAACACCGATGGCATAGAAATAGGTCTATAATTGTCAACATTATCCCTGTCTCCTTTTATAATGTGGCTTCATTACCGAGTACTTTAATCGGTCAGGAAACCGATCACTCCTAAAGGAAAAGTTACAGATATGGCTAAGTACTGGGCTAACATACATGGAACAATACTTCAGTGTTCTGCTAGATACCCCATCATACCCATGAGAGTTCTTAGTCTTTAGTGATTTAATTATTAACTCAATCTCCCTCTTGTCAGTATCATGGAGGAGCATTTCAAGTAACAGTCTCTGAACACTTTTTTCTACGAGCGCTATACGATTCCCTGTTGGGACTGGGTTTCTATTTAGTTCATCTGCTATATTCAGAAAGTGATTATTAAATACTGTACATATATGCGACTTATCAGTAACACGGACATTCCCACTACACACTGATTCTATATCCTCGGCCTGTCTCTGCAGACCAGCCACTTTCTTTATGAGTGACCATATGGTTTTAATTTTATCCTGAGACTTAGCTATTCTGTCTGCATACCACATACTTTTTGCCTTCCTAATAACTTTTTTAAGCACCTTACAATATTGTTTGTAACGGGCTGCTGCATTTAGATTGTGACTGTTTCTAATGTTTTGATATAAATCATCTGAGTACTGAGCATATATAGACGACGTGAGCTGTACATCCTGTCATCTCTTATTTCTGCTGTGGCAATGTGTTCAGAGCAAAACTGGATGATCTGTGTTACTATGAGGTTTTTCTTAACTACTACTATCACAGTTTTTGTGTTTAGTGTCCCTGCTATAGAGAAATAGTGTAAGGGGAGCCCTGAAATCTTCCTGCCTCACAGAAAGGGTTCCTGAACGCAGGCATATTAATCACTAAAAACTGTTTCATCCCCTCATCTACAGGCAATTGAAAGCAGGTGTCGGTCAGACCTGTCTTTGAAAAATAATGGCTCCTGGCAAGTTTGCCAGCAATTCTTCTGGCTGGGGAAGTGGATACAAATCAAAATTTGTTTGAGCATTAACAGTAGACTTACAATCACCACAAATGTGAAGTGACCCATTAGGTTTCTTAACTATAGCCATGGGTGTAGCCCACTGTCTAGGTGATACTGGGGATACACCACCTCCCACTTTGCAATCTATCTAGTTTTCCTTTAACTGGCTTGCAAATGACAAAAGATACTGGAAAAGCTCTACAAAACATAGACCCTGCTGACTGCTTTGAGGATACAAGGGCCTAGAATCCTGTTGCACAACCGAATGACGGTTCAAACAGTCGCTTAAACTGTGCACAAAACATGTCAAGCTCTGTGAATGGGATTACTGTTGAAACTAAACTAACCTGGTCTTGAATTTGAAAACCAAAATTGACAAAAGTGCTTAAGCAAAAATTTTAGTTGTCATCCAAGAAGTAACTACTAGTAATGTTACTTGCCAAGCTACATTCTTATATTCAGTGTGGACTACAATCTGACCACTACATGTCACCACTATGCATTGAGGAGACTTCAGCTGCGGGGAGCCAATGCACAAGTATGTGTCCTCTTTGATCAGAAATATGGCTGCACCTGTGTCCAACTGGATATCTGCCAACATCCTATTAATGTTCAGTTGCAACATGAGACACTACGTCCCACCTGCTGCTGCCACAAGTGCCAGCAAGATGGGATGTAGTATGCTAACAGCCGATGTCGATGCATGCTGGCCGAGGCAGATACTAGCAAGGTGATCCAGTTTGCAGCACACAAAACAGATGACATCATAGAAAGGGCAGTGACACCGCTGATGTTGTGGACCAGAATCTGGACATGATTTGATGACACAAACATTTTTGGGGTCTTTCAACAACAGAAGGGGGGAAGGGGGGGGGGGATATTGCATGAGCCTCTGCTCGTTTTGCGCCACATGGACGGTGAATCGAGTGCTTTAGTTTGTGAATGTCTACTGACAATGAGGGTGGGGAATCACTATCTCCTGCATTAACTACTGAATCCCATGATGCCTGACCACTGGATGAATGGGTGTTCAGTAAATCAGATGATGATATTGGCTGGTGGTCATCAGTTGATTGTAGAGCACAATGGCAAATAATACTACTAAGAATGTTGACACCTGAAGAATCGTGAAACATAGCTTGTGCTGACACGGTTACTTCTTGAGCTTTGGCAGTTTTTAAGACATCACTCAGGGTGAGATCTGATGCCTCTAAACCTTTTGCACTAATTTCTTGATATTATCATCATAGATTCTGTATACAATGTACCACACTTTTACTGGAAAGATGACATTTGTGGGTCATGCCTTGTAAATCCGCAGCCAATACTGTGTAGAACTGCTGACATTGCTTCACACACTGATTAAACTTGAGTCTAACTGCAACAATATGACTTTGGTGACCGTAATAGTAGCTCAGCAAACAGAAAAAGTCAAACTACAAGGGTCAGAGAGTGGGTGTAATTTTTGCACCACTTCTTACAGTTTGCAACTACAGGACAGTAAGAGCACACATTGACATTCGAGGTCAGCTACTTGACTTGCCTTGCAGTGAAGAACAAAATAAACCTCCCAACTATTGTTTGCATCACTGAAGCAAGCAAACAGCGGAAGGGAGACAAGGAAATGGCAGATTCCAACTGTTGTCGGTGTTGCAGCAGTTGTAACAGCAAGGTCTGCTGCTGCCACAACTTCAGAAAACTCAGGATCCATGTTTCACAGGAACAACTGCACAGTGAGAAACTTCTCATCACTTTTCTTCCTACTCTGCATAGGTAAAACACAGTTTATAATCACCAGAACTGGTGGTAACACAGAGACCAGTGAATGAACAGGTGGTTCTGTGGTCAACAACTGCAGAATTCACAAAGTGAACTGATATCCAAAATAAGTCCCGAGTGTAGCAAAGTATATAACAGCCCAGGGACCAATCCAAACTACAAATGCAAATTAGTTAAGGTCAAGACCATACTATTCAATGGCGCATAATTAAAGGCTTCAGAGACTTGCAAGAGACTAACTGGGGTGAGCCAAGCCGTGGTGCCTAGCAGCATACACACATCAGGGGTAGCGCCACCTGACATGTTTGATGCAACTGCGGCCCCCGGTGCAGGCGCAAACTGAGACCGTCACATGCAGCCTGAGAAACTATGATGTGTTCTCCCTATCATTACTTCGACTAGGCAGGGAATCTAAATCACCATCAAATACTAAAGTTTCCACTGATCCCTTCTAAATGCTGCCTAAAGTTCATAAACTTAACACCCAAGACACCCCATTGTGGCTGGTTGCTTTGGCACCACAGAAAGAATCTCTGCTCTCGTGGATCAACACCTTCAGCCTATTACCTGTAACCTACCCTCCTATATAAAAGACAAAAACCATTTTCTCCACCAATTTTTCATAGCTCTCGTTCATTTATCACACACCACCCTGTTTTTCACTATCAGTACTACCACCCTCTACATTAACATCTCCACTGCTCGTGGCCTTGCTGCAATTGAGCACCTCCTCCCTGGTCAGGATGACCAGCTATATCCTCATCGGCAATTACTCAACTTTGGTGGCATCGTCTACAAATAAATCCATGGTACAGCAGTGGGCACCCACATGGCACTGTCCTATGCCAACCTATTCATGGGCCATGTAGAGAAATCCTTCCCAGCTGCCCAGAATCCCAAAACCATCATCTGGTTCAGATTCATTGACAATACCTCCATGAGCTGTACTGAGGGTGAAGACAACCTATTCATATTCCTCCAGAACCTCAATACCTTCTCCCTCATCCACTTCACTTTGTCTTCCTCAACCAACAAGCCACATTCCTCAATGCTTACCAACTCAAGGATGGTTACATCAGTACCTCCATCCACACAGAAACTACAACCACCAACAACACCCCCAGTTCCACACCTGCCACCTGTTCCATACCAAAATGTCCCCTGCACAGAGCCAGATCACCCATGGTCATCACAACCAGTGTGACAGGCAGTCCCTCTCCAAGTACGCCTTCACAGATCGAAGTTACCTTCTCAACCTGGTCCAGAAACAGAACTCACTTGTCTTGCCTCTCCAGTGACCAACCACATCCTACATACCCACTGGCTACAAAGGAGCAATCTGCTCATGACTCAGTAGCACCCAGGGTTAGAGCAACTGAATCATATTTTCAACCAGGTTTTTGGATACCTGTTGCCGTTCTATAAAATGAGGAATACAGTTCCCACTATCCTCCCCACCCCTTTTGTCGTGGTATTCCACAACCCACCAAATCTATACAGTATCCTTGTCCATCCCTTCTTCATCATCGTTCCCAATGCCTTGTCTCATGACTCATATCCCTGTAATAGACCAAGATGAAAGACCTGTCCCATATGATGGCTGTTCAAAAAGTAAGGTGGCTATTCAAATTTCATGGGCAATGTACATTTAATTATTGATTTTTTTATGTTGGTACACATACCCAGAACATATGTTCAAAGTTCAAGTGTACAGCCTACTTAATTTGTTTTTTCACAGATAGGAAGGTTGGACAGGTTTTAGCGTGCTCAGTCATTTTCGATTATTATAAAAAATGGAGCAAAGAATTTGCATCAAATTTTGTATGAAAAATGGAATCAAGTGCACTAAAACACTTGAAATGTTGTCAGGGGCATATGGTGAGTCTGCCCTAAGTACAAAAAATGTTTACAAGTGGTACAAGCTCTTCCAAGATGGCCAAGAAGACGCCAATGATGAACCTCGCTCTGGGTGCCCCAGCACATCAACAACAGATGATAATGTTGAAGCTGTGAAGAAAATTGTTTTGGAAAACCGTGAAATTACCGTAAGAGAAGTTGCTGAGGATTTTGGCATATCGATCGACTCGTGTCACGCAATTTTTTCGGATGATTTGGGTCTGAGACTTGTGTCAGCGAAGTTTGTTCCAAAACTTCTCAATTTTGATCAAAAGAACCAACGCATGAGCGTTGCTCAGGAGCTCTTGAATGACATCAATGATGGTCCTGATTTGCTCAAAAGGGCCATAACTGGTGATGATACATGGGTTTATGGTTATGACATCAAAACCCAAAGTCCAATCATCCCAATGGAAACATCTCGGACAGCCAAGACAGAAAAAAGGCACGCCAAGTTGGATCAAATGTCACAGTTTTGCTCGCTGTTTGTTTCAATTACTGTGGTATAGTGCATCATAAATTTTTGCCGCAAGGTCGTACGGTCAATAAGGAGTATTACCTTGACACTCAGCACTGTTTGCGAGAAGCAATATGGAAGAAAGAGAGAAAAAAAAAAAAAAAAAAAAACTCCAGAGTTGTGGAAAAACATTTCATGGCTTTTGCATCATGAAAATGCACCTGTTCATTCATCGTTGCTCGAGAGAGATTTTTTGGCCCAAGACAACATGACAATCGTGCCTCAGCCACCATATACAATAGACTTGGCCCCCTGCGACTTTTTCCTGTTCCCAAAACTGAAGGGACCTACAAAAGGACGAAGATTTTCACTGATTGAGGAAATAAAAGCTGTATTGCTGGAAGTACTCAAGGCTGTACCAAAAAGTGCTTATTAGAAGTGCTTCAAGGACTGGAAGAAGCGTTGGCACAAGTGTATTGTATCTGAGAGGGATTACTTTGAAGGGGACAACATGAATATTGATTAATAAATAAATATTTTTTCATAAAAACATAAAGTGACCTTAATTTTTGAAGACACTTCGTACATCCTGCCACTGCTACTCACTCAAGTCCTGTTACAGGCATCTCCTATCTCATTACAGGCAGGGCCAACTGTTAAAGCAGCCCATATGAACTGCCAACTGAGCTGCAACCATGAGCTGGTTTGTATGTGGGCATGACAACTAACAAACTGTCTGTCCACATGAATGGCCATCAACAAACAATTGCCAAGAGGCACCCAGTTGCGGAACATGCCACACAGTGCAGTGAGCTTCAGTTTAATGACAGTTTCATATCCTGCGCATCTGGATTCTTCGTACCAACACAAGTTCATGTGAATTGCACAGGTGGGAACTCTCACTACAATGTGGCTTTCATTCTCATAACTTCCCCGGGCTTAAACCTTCACTAGTTCCCATCTCCCACTTACCTATCCCCTTCCATGCTCCCACTCCAGTACTACAGACATCATCTATCCTGCCAAAGCACCTCCTTTCCCCCATCTCTACTTCTGTCCTCTCTCTTTTCCCCCCTCAACCCCCCTCATCCCACAGAAGAGCCTCCCAGTGTTGCATTTAAGGCCTGTCCTTTCCCCAGCAAGACCCTGCACACTCTAATAGGCTGCACTAGTATCTTCCCTCACAGGTACCCTACTATCCCTCTCCCTTCCCAGAATTTAGGATTTGACATCGGTATTGTGGAGATTAGGAGGGCGACTAAAAGCTATTGTAGGTGTGGTGAGCAAAATGTTGGACAGAATGGACCTCATTTCAGGGCACGGTATTAAGAATCATAGTCTTGTTGAAGTAACTGATTAATGCAGTCAAGACCAGGATAATAATGAGTGACAAGAGGTGTACTCCTAAGTTTTTTAAAGGGATCAACAATACCAGAATTGGATGACATGGCCAGGGAAACCTGCCTTTAAACTAGGCTGGTGGGATAATTAAGCCCAGTGGAGGCTGCACTGAGAATGGTGGTGCACTGCTGCAACTGAATAAATGTGTTTGCCTCAAGTGCCAGAGCTGTATAGGAGGGAAAATTTTCCAAGAAAAGATTCCATCTGTCAAAACGTAAGTACTATTGTTTGTTAGTAGGTTTAATGTGAACAGAAGTGTGTAGCTGACCCTCGTTGAGGATGAGGTAACCATCAAGGGAAGCGGAAAGGGATTCAGAATAGGACAATATGAAATTTAATTGGGAGAATGTATTTGGAAATTCCAAAAATTTTAGGTCAGCCTCACCATGAGTCCATATGGTAAAGATGTTATCAATAAATATAAACCAAACCAGGGGCTTTTTCAGAGCTTATAAATCCCTGGAAAGACCTCTCCAAGCAACTGAAATGAAGTCGATTCTGTCCGAGATTTTGCCCAACACACTTAAAATAGCATTTAGTCACCCCACAGTAGCTTTGTCAGATCCTCTGCTCCTTCAGCACCCATTTCCCTACCCTGTGGCTCCTACCCCTGTGACCATCCCCACACTACTACCACCACCTATGCCAGCCTTGTAGCTGGCAAAATATACAGTATCAAAGGGAGAGCTACAAGTGAAACAACAAATGTCATGTATCAGCTGTTATGTAAACACTGTTTGGCTTTTTACAGTGACATCACTATCACCAAGTTATCTGTTAGGATAAATGGGCATAGGTAGAATGTAGAGATATGAAGTTGATGATTGCATAGGCTCGGTTTTGGGTAAAGCAGGTGGTAGTCTACAGTCTATTGATAGAATACTGTGGGAATGCAATCAGTCTACAAGGGAAATTGCTTCCAAATCACTTGTGTGTCCCATTATGGAATATTGTTCAAGTGTGTGGGATCTGTACCAAATAAGACAAACAGAGGATATTGAACATAAACAGAGAATGGTCCCCAGTTTGCTTCACCCATGTGAGAGTGTCACAGAAATACTGAAGAAACTGAACTGGCAGACTCCTGAATATAGACATAAACTATTCCGAGAAAGTCTACTAACAAAGTTTCAAAAAACAGTTTTAAACGAGTCTAGGAACATACTACAATCCCTGATGCATTGCTCAGTTAGGGATCATGAGGGCAAGGTTAGAATAATTATATCACACACAGAGACATTTAAACAATTACAGTGCATGCAAAGAGATTTAAACAACCATTCTAGCCCATGCTCTAAACATAAAATAGCAAGTATCCTCTGAAAGCTCTTTAAAGAGGTTTGTAGAGTACAAATGTAGAAGTAGGTATATTCTAGCAACACAAAATATCCTGTTGCAGAACATGATCTACAACACAACAGTTGTGGCCTTGGTACCTGTTTCACCATACCTGCCATTTGGATTCTTCCCCAGACACCAGTTTCTCAGGTGGCTGCCATTACAACATGTTCTTTGTTCTCACCACCCACTTGACTTCAATTTATGTCAATTTTTTTCGTCTCAGTATTCCTTTCTACACTCCCTTTTAGATTGCATAACGCCTATCTTTCACCATTAAGCCTTCAGATTTTCAAATCTCGTCCAGTGTGGTTCCCAACAATCAGTCTTTCCTTCCCATTCTGTCTGGTAGGTTTTCCCTCGCCCAGGCTTTGGGCAACCTTTCCAAACTTCTATACCCTTATATGGGCATTCTCTATCTATTGCTTGGTGAGTAGGCTTTTTATCTATCCAGTTACATTACGTTTTCAAAAATTGATTATTTTCGTTGAACACATACACACACACACACACACACACAAACAAAAATCATACATGCATAAGTCACACACACCTGGCCACTGTCATCACGAGGCAGCGTAGCCTAAATGCAGTGAGCAGCGATCTTGGCAGTGGGGTACAGAAGACATGGGGTGAGATCGGTCGGGATAGCAGGACAGGGGTGGGAAAATGCTGTAGTGCTGCCTGAGGGAATGTGCAGGCACATAGAAGGGATACGATTGTGGGCTTTTAGGTGCAGTACTGAGAGGTTGTGTGCTTGATGGGAAAAATGGGATTGAGCATGTGCAGATGTGCTGGGGAAATGGGGTGGGGGGGGGGGGGGGGGGGGGAGAGGCATGTCAGGGGTTTGTGAAGCTGCATTGGGAGCAGGGAAGGAAGACTTTGTTCAATAGCTTAGTCTACTTTTAAACGTGCCTACCTGCCACTCAATCATTACTCTATGCAGTGACTAGCAGTCTATTCCATTTCACTGCTGTTATTGCATGCTGGATTTTACATTGTTAAAAAGTTAGCAGTATATTCACATAGTTGAATGCACAATAATAATAGCTTAACTAGAGTTACATACTATAAATGGTAAAGAATTAGCATTTCTTCTGTGAGATGCTAATTGTAGCAGTTTTTAGTGTCTGCAGAATATGACCTTTGACACACAATCCTACTGATATATCATTAATGACAGTCAGATGTTAGAGTGGACTAAAATAGAAGTTTTTAATATCTGCTAGTCAATTGGCATGATCTGCTCACTACCATCAATCTTTCCTCCATTATTTTCTAATAATTTGTCATCTCTCCACTTTTATGACATACTAAAACTGTACTATTTAAATGAGATGTGTATTAGGAATATTTCTAGCAAGAAATAACCTTCATTCGATTTCTGAAAAAGAAATTTCTGGTTAACACACCTTAAAAGTGTGTAACCCTAATTTGCTAACATGGGAGTGCGAACAATAAAGCAAAATGATAACAGAGCTCTGCGAACTTACCAAGGCAAAAATTTGTTCTTTAGCTACTAATAGCAAAAAAGAATGAAGCTAAGATGACAAAAGGCAAATATATCTATAAGACTTTGCTTAGTAGAACAAAAGAAAAAAAGAAGCTGGTTGATTTTGTAGACAGACAATAACATAACACCAGAAACAAGATAACTGTATGGTTAGTGAATAGTTGCAACGAGCAAAAATCTGCTAGTCTTGTATGGAAACAAAAAACAACTAGTGGCTCCATATGTGAATGGAACGGGGAAAAAAAAACCTGATAACTGCACAATGGGGTGTACAGACCTGAAAACAAACACAGCAAGTAAAAACAACTTAATGGCATAGAGAGCAAAAGGTACAAGGGAAATAAAGAGAAGTGGAAGTGTCCAGAAACAAAACAATGTTTTGAAAAAAAAAGTGAAGTTTGTGTTAACAGGTAATGGAAGATACTTAAAAATTAAATTGGAGTAAGACGAATCTGGAATGCAGTATGTAACAGAAAATATAACTCAGGTAGAATGCTCTGAGATGTGCGTGCTGTAATTTCATATCTTTGAATATGCCTTTGTGAGATGATGGTTGCTTTCAGAAGTGATAACAGGTCCATGGTTGTGGGCATTTTCGTTCTCAAACAGTTCACCGTTGGTCACACGAAATTCAGTCTACAGAAAGTTATCCAATGTAAGCTGCAACTAGTATCCGACAGTTATGAGTAATTCGAACGTAGACACACTTTCAAACGGACACTAATTGGGAAAATGGACGTGTGTCGGTAACGGATTACCCACTGCAAGCTTGTCGATATAGCAATAAGCAATATGACCTACATGTTGAAAAGCCTTTGGTTAGTAAATTAAATTATTTCTCAATGTCATTACTGGTTCAAATGCGAAGATTACCTTATTCAGCGCGTGTTCTTCATTGTTATCAGCTGTTCTCTCATTAATTTGTTTGTTGCAAGGGAGTTGCGCTCTGGCATCCTTATTTTCCGCTAAAAGTTTGTTCTGGTTGCTGCTATCAATATGCGTATGGATTTCTTTCGTACATTTAAGAATTTTCTTTTTCTTTGGAGCAAATTTATGAGCTGGTATATACGAGAAATCGTATTTCGACTCCAGTCTTCTCTTTCTATTGTTCAGCTGCTTTGCTAGCCGCTTGGGATTTCTTCTAAGTTGCTCCTGCCCAGGCTGGGCTGGAAAGATACTATCATTAGGCCGGATGTTCTCAGATCCATTGTTTAATCCGCGCTCTTTTGATATCGTAGGCTGTAAGTTAATTGAATCTATTCTCGTCTGTAGTTTATGTCCACACATTTTATGTAAGGGCGTCTTTTCAACAACCTTGATTATAACACAGTCATCGTCACCACAAACATCAACGTTTCGGTTCTCATCTGTATCGTTGTCATTTACCTTAAATGACGGGCTACTAATTTCATTATTACAGTCAGCTGAAGTGGAACTCATGTTGCAGTTGTTGAGTGGTATGAAACTAAGTTATGTTCATCTTTTGTCTGTTACGTGTGCGTTGTCGAGACTATTATTTTACGTTAAATAACAATGCGTTTGCGTGAAGCCTTACTCTAATACAAGAAAACAGTTTTTGTTTTAATTTGTTTAAGCCACTGTTTTCACTCGCACGAGTACCTATACCTTCAAATTTACGCGCCGCAGAGCATTTAAACTGAAAATGTGCTAATGTACCAATATGGTACGTAAAGTGGAAATGTAGCAAATAACTCGATAAGTGTAAAATAAAGTTATTGCAAGCAGTACACACTAATTTAGTTCTGTGCGTGAATGTAGACATCTTAATTTAACCGTAAGAATAGGTTTTCAAATGTGGACTCTTTCCTGTTTTCTTTTTCTATTACAATTAAAATGCTGCGAATGCCGCGCAACCACTTGATAAGTGAATAAAACGCAGCTCAACATATGTAAACACGATACGTTTCATAATAAGGATGAGATTTAATCTAAGATCGATTCACAACCATCTTCACCGAATACACGTTCGAGATAATCATTGTGAATGTGATAGGACGACAGTAGGGGTTTTCAGTCACATTTTTTTAAATGTAAACTGCTTGCGAATCAGCAAATCGATTTCATATAACTAACACGATTTCGTCAACCATTACCAAGTACTACACTGTACCAACTCTTCTTCATCAAAATAATATCACAGTTTTAAAACTAACTATGAAATTAACTGATAAACTCAACCTGTAAATCTTCAAAACACTGAGAGATGGCTGTATGGGCTTCAGGCCAAATATCACAATAAATAACAGACACTTAATGGATGACAGAGAACTATGAAGCAACAACTGTTTCTGCGCGACATATAAAAGTTTATTAGTGTTGCTCGATGAATTTATATATCTTTTCGCCATTTTAAGTATTTGCGTGCAACAGGCGTCATATGGATAATTAAAAAACATTTGCCATGATACCGATGTTAGTTAAACTTGCCTACTGTTTTATTGTGCTATTTACTGAAATAAACACGATCGAATGGAATACGATAAGAAGTGCTTATACAAAGGTGCACAGGTAGGGGCGTAAGTATAGAACTGCGCATTTGTGATGACACACACAAAAATGACAGACATGTGATTAAGATCGAGTGATTTAATGGGACAGTCGAGGCGGGCAAAGTGCCTCTGTATTTTTGTCAGACAATAAAACTTAGCCCCCGTTGTGTATGCGTGGAGCCCTGTGAAAAAACTATTATTGCCTTGGAAGACCGGTCTGTTCACAGCCTACTCATCATGAAGATGCAGAAGGAAAAGCAATATTTGGCCGCCAATAATGTTGAAATGAAGATCCCTGTTCATGCTCACAATAACCTGAATGAGTGGCCCACGTCATGATATGGAAACCACCCCCAAAACATTGTAGAACCAGTTCCTAACTGAAGTACACCTTCCAGATACCTACAGTGGGTTAAATGCCTCATTGGACCATCGATCCATTAGATTCCCTGCATCAATTGAAAAGAGGGAAAATCACTACTCACTAGTTCATATTACAAACCTCCAGTCTGTTATTGTTCAGTTTCAGTGTTGTTTGCCCAAATGAAGATGTAGGCCTACAGCTCAGTTATCCACCGCTGTGAACAATGGCCCTTTTCTGTGATCAATGGCCCTTTGCGAGGAACCTGACCCCAAGCGCCCATAGCGTGCAGTTCCCTTCGTAATGTTCATTCTGAAACTGACTGATGTGGATCTGCAGTCACTGAAAGTAACAATTTCTGTCTGGTGAACCCAACTGTCATTGACAGGATATAACACATGTCTCCTGTCCCTGTTGGTGAGGACCTTCTTATGGCCACGTACATTGGTGCAAGTTGTACACCATTCTTTGTGGACATGTTGGATAGACCATATTGATACACCAACAAAACAGGCAGCTTCATGGTCATGGAAAACATCCAAACTTGATATTTCCCCTTTATCATTATATCATGCCCATCTTACTGCTCAAATTCTATACAACTTAGAGAAACTTAATTTAATGGCGCTTCCAAAAACTTACACATGGCTTCACTGCCATGACCTGTCCCAGCAGTGGAAGGTCACTGACCTCCTGATACCATTTTTACACCACCCACAGTGATTGAAAGCAAAGTGTGTGCTCTGCAAGGATTGATTAATTTTGCCTCAAGAACATGTAACAGAACGCTATCCAGCTGCCAGTATTGAATGGAGAGGAGCCTCAAAGTGGAGTAAAAGTAGAAAATTATACAACAGGATCAGGTAGACTAGGGACATATTTGGAAGAAGAAAGAACTCCAGATGTGGTAGTCATGCCGTAGGTGCAGCACTGAGTGGGGACCAAGACAGTTCTAGGAACTCACTGAGTGGGGACCAAGACAGTTCTAGGAACTCACTGAGTGGGGACTAAGATAAGTTTAGCATAGCAACTCATGTCCAGAAACATACTGTTTTCCCACTAGACGCAAAATACCACAACAAATGTTGCCGTCTGATTCCTGCTGCTTTTTGTCTAGATCCAGCTACAAGCACAGCTTTATCTGACAACCACCAATGTCAACACAGATACCATACCTCCTTGCCATTTTCTAGTACACACAATCATGAATCCCTGGTCCTCCAGCATCCATCGCAGCCATGACCCCAGTCAGTAGGTCTTCCTCAGAACCCACAGAGGTTTTGTAAATCGAGGATTTCATGTGACTCCACAAGTAGTATTCTAGTGGATTCAAGTTGAGAGAATGTGCAAACCATGCAATTGGGCCACCATGACGTATCCACTGTTGCCCAAATTGTTGGTCCAGATGATGTTAGACTGCACTTGAAAAATGAGGTGTTGCACCATCATGCTGGAGCCATGTGTTTTGACACACTTGTAGTGACACATCTTCCAAGAGCCCATGTAGTATGTTGTCAAGGAATCACAAGTACATGGCACCCATGAGATATGGTGGAAGAAGGCATGGCCCAGTCACATGTCCATCCATGAACTCTGCCCATATGTTCAAACTGTATCATTCCTGAAATCCATTGGGAGTGTGTAGCATGTGTGTTGTCATCAGTCAACATAGGGGAACACCGTCCCTGGTGATCTTTGCTTCATCCGTGAAAATGATCCCCAATGGGAAGTAGGGCTCACCAACATAATGGTGCAAGAATGACCTGCAGAATTGGCTCGTGAAGCAAAATACAGCTGCTGCATTGACTGTACCTTCTGAAGGTAGTATGAGCGAAGCTGCTGCTAATGCAGAACACACCAGATAGTTTGGCGATCCATGTTCTTTCTACCTGCTACATATCTGATACTCGTTGCATCCTCTTCCACTACATGGAGTATAGCCTCTTCAGATTCGGATCTGCAGCAACACTGTAGAGCAACAGTTGACCCTGCTGTGTGTGAATAGACCTGGTCTCCGAGTCCCACTAGCATGTCATAGCATGAGAGGGAGTGTGAAGGTGTCTGCCGATGTGGAAAATGCACCGCATATAACTGACTAGCAGTCCTCCCATTGCACCAAGCATCACCATATGATAACATCAAGAGGTCTTACTTATTCCATAGTTCACCATCGTCAACACCACACTAAAATGAGATATTCTTACACCTTGCATTCTGTACTGTAACGAATGCTTACTACTTACAGCAGCACAGTATGAACAAAAACCACAAGCATGTACAGAGGTATCCCAAACCTTTCTGGGCGGATACAGTAGTATAGTATGAAGAAAGACCACAAAAACAACAGCATGTACAAGCCTTTCTGGACAGATCACAAACTCAACTGAACGGCATTTAAACAAACTCAAAATGGGCATAAGACATTATGTGATCTGTGAGTAATGTATGTAATACCCTGGTCAGTGGGTCAAAAAAACAGGAGGTGTGAATGTGTGTTGTGGTATTTTGCATGTTGCAGGAAAACGGTATGTTTCCAGACACGAGTTCCTATGCTAAACTTAACTGTCTCCACTATAAGTCCTTAATGCCTGTCAAGGGAATTTAGTTACATTCTGTATGTCAGAGTATCATCTTACCAGCTTTTGAAGTTGAGTGCAGAGTTCATTCATATGATATGAGTTTATATTTGATGATGAACTACAGTTCCAAATATTTAAATTTATTTTTGAAACTCACCTCAATGTAATAGGTATAAATGTACTACATAAAGCAACATATGAAAGGATGTGCTAGAAAGGAACTCAAACCCGGATTTCCCACTTCGCAGTCACCTGACTGCTTAGTGATCCGAGCATTCTTCCGAGATTGACCCTAACTTCCACACGTCACACACGTATCTACTTCTTCTCGTAGATTATTAATTTATTTTCCCCACACTCACACATCTTGTGATTCCCATGCAGGTTTTTAGAACCTAAAATTACACACAAATTTGTGCCAGACGGGGACTTGAACTTGGATTTCCCATTTATCGCAAGTGGTCATCTGTACCTATTACAATAAAGTTGAGTTTCAAGAATGAATTCGGGTATTTGAAACAGTAGTTTGTCATCTCTGCACATGCCTGTGTTTAATGTGTAACTGCCAGAAGTTTCATTATTGTATGTCTGTTAGTTATTGTTTGTTGATTGGGTGGTTTGGTGGAGGGGACCAAACAGTGAGGTCATCGATCCCATCAGATTAGGGAAAGATGGGGAAGGAAATCAGCCATGCCCTTTCAAAGGAATCATCCTGGCATTTGCCTGAAGCAACTTAGAGAAATCACGGAAAACCTAAATCAGGATGGCCAGACACGGGTTTGAACTGTCATCATCCTGAATGCAAGTCCAGTGAGCTAACCACTGCGCCACCTCACTCAGTCTAGTTATTGATCAACGCTATATTGAGTGGAACATTGTATGGCACAGTTTGTGAATTTCAATATGGCAGAGTTAGAGGAGCAAAACACCTACATTAAAATGTAGTGTGATATTTGAGAAAACCTTCACAGAGACACACCAAATGATGAATACTTAAGCCACTGGTTCATATAGACGGAAGTTAAAGATGACCCTCTTTCAGGATGCCTTTCAACGTTTACTGAAGATACCCATGTCAGGAACATTAACAAAATTGTGCGTGCCAATTGGAGACTGACTGTCCAAGAGAATGCAGAAGAATGCAATATTTCAATTGGATCATGTCATGAAATCCTGACACAGCACCTTGGAATGCATTGTGTTGCCTTGATGTTCATACCACGGCTCACGAGTCAAGACCAGGAAAATCTTCATCTCACAATCTGTGAAGAGATTTGGATCGCGCAACTGAGAACGAGATGTTCCTTTAGAGAATCCTAACTGGTGATGAGACATGAGTCTATGGTTATGATGTTGAGACCCAGGTTCAATCTTCACAGTGGGTTGGTAAAGATTCCCCAATGCCAAAAAAATTGCCTCAGGTTAGGTCAAATGTCAAAGCCTTGCTGATAGTTTTCTTTCACTTTGAAGGATTAGCTCATTATGAATTCATGCTACAGGAACAATTGATGGTACTATCATGTTATATTGCAATGCCTGCAATAAAATGTGAGAAGGAAACGGCCTGAGATGTGGCAAGACAGTTCATGGCTCTTGCATCACAACAACACACCTGCACATTAATTCCTGGTGGTGCATGACTATTGCACAAAAAACAAAATCACGTTTCCGCCTCATCCTCAATACTCTCCGGACCTGGCCCCTCCAGACTTTAATTTATTTCCGGAGTTGAAAACCCAAGTGAAAGGATGAAGATTTGCGGTGATATACAAAATGAAAGAAAATTCGCAGATGATGCTTCGTGCAATCCAGCAATAGGCATACCAGACTGCTTCTGGTGTTGGGAGCGGTATATCAATTGTGGACGTGAGTATTTTAAAGGAGATCATGCACAATAAGTAAAAGGTAAGTGTGAAAAAAAAAAAAAAAAAATTGTGAAAAAGATCCAGTATTTTTTTAACATACCTTGTGTAAATGCAGATCAAGTAAAGACAGATCTGACAATGATAATCCACGACTTCTCATTGTCTCGATTCCGATAACCTGCATGGGTATTGTGAGATGTGTGATTGTGGGTAAATGAATTAATAATATATGAGAAGAAATAGATAGTTGTGTGACATTGATTTTGGGTTATTCCGGGAAGTGTGCTCGGCAAGGCACCTGATTGCGATAAGTGGGAAATTCGGGTTTGAGTCCTGGTCCAGTACAAATTTTAATATATGTCACTTTAAGTATTACATCTATATCTATTACCATTGAATGAATTTC
Organism: Schistocerca gregaria; assembly: GCF_023897955.1. Lineage (NCBI taxonomy): Eukaryota > Metazoa > Arthropoda > Insecta > Orthoptera > Acrididae > Schistocerca > Schistocerca gregaria. Next base: position 497,797,256 of record NC_064923.1, read on the forward strand.
AAGAATAAATTTCAGTATGATAGAGATCTTAGGGCCTTAAAAGACAAGTTTCACTAAACATGATCAGGTGGTAATTGTGGATAAGACAGCAAATTGCTTGAACAGAGACAGTCCATATGACATGGATGGTAACCCGAACAAGATAGCTCTCCTTCTTAACTGAGGGAATGAATGTGCACCTTTTCAAGCTGTTCAGGCTTCACGATTGGCCTTTCTTTAGCAATGCCCTACACGGAATTACTGTGTAGCTTGAAATGATACTGATGATTGCCAGTCAGGTGCACCTTGGACTGGTGCTGGTGGTACTGTCGAGAGATGAGGTTTTGCTATCCATAACATCTGATGTTGTCTTCAAAAATGCAAACATATTAATTTATCAATAGTTTCTCTTTATAGGACATCCAAAACCATAGTGTATATCATTTGTGATTGATAACATCCACTACAGTTGTAAAAATTTTATTTTTCAATAGGAGGAGAGCACTACCAGGTTTCAGCACAGTGATCCCATTTTCAGATGCATCTGAAAAAATACAAGTAAAACATAATGGCTGTACATATTATCAAACTCTAAACAGCCAACAAAACATGTAGTAATATTCTAAAGACGAAATTACATGTACATACAGAATGTCCATTGGAGTCAACTAATGGAGTTTAATAGCGTGGTTCTCTGGTAAATGGTGTGTAAGCAGAAAATCCATTTCATATATTCATAGGCAGGATGAAAAATCTCTCTAAGAACAGGGCCTACATAAATGGCAATGGTGCTATGTCTAGAAGTTTTAGATATGATTATAATGTCAATAAGAAATTTGAGCTTAGCCATGAGATGGCATGCTTGGTGCACTTGCATATGTGTCAGTAACATGGTCTGTCACCTGACACTTTAACATTGGTGTATGGTTGGTACGATACCAGATGGGCGTGTATGAAGTACAGGTAAGACAGAATCTATACTTCAGGGGACATCGTGTGCATATGACATCTATAGGTTCAGTGTCTACGTGTTGTATCTCTTTCCGGTTCCAGTGTGCTGGTGTGTCCAGTGATTTCGCTTTAAATGGAAGCATGTTATTGTCACCCTTAAGCTTTGATCTTTCTGACTCTGAATTGTGATTTATGGGTGTGGGGACATTAAAAGTTTTTTGATTTTATTTGAGGTGGTTGCACTCTTTTATACAGTGCGTCCCAGGAGTAATGGTCAATATTCAGAGATATGACAGGAATGATCATTAGAAGCAAACATGTCTAGTAAGTATGGGCTCTAAAAAACTTACCTTAAAAGCTATGAGCACTGTTCATCTTTATTACTGTGAAACAAATCTCTTCAACTACAAGCTCTTTGCTTTCCGTATTTTGGGAGGAGTTAGTACAGAACAAAACACGAAAAAAATTGCCTAGTAAACGTGGGCTCTAAAACGCATACCTTAAGAGCTATGAGCACTTGTTCAGCAGAAGCTATGTCTTTCACAGTAACGAAGATGAACAAGTGCTCAGAGCTCTTAAGGTATGCAGTTTAGAGCTCATGTTTACTGGACATTTTTTATTGCTTTGGCCCATAATATTGCCTCACAAAACATGGAAAGCAAAGAGCCTGCAGTAGAACAGATGTGTTACACAGTACTGAAGTGTTCATAACTCTTAAGTTATGCAATTTAGAGCCCGTGTTTACTATATGTTTTTTGCTTCGAATGATCGTTCTGTCATAATCCTGAATATTGACCATTTTTCCTGGGACACCCTGTTTTTAGGGATATAATGTGTCTCATGTAGGCCCTCTTCTATGAGTGGTTTTCCATCTGGTGTAGGAATATATCATCATAATCATCATCATCATCATCATCATCATTTAAGACTGATTATGCCTTTCAGCGTTCAGTCTGGAGCATAGTCCCCCTTATAAAATTCCTCCATGATCCCCTACTCCGTGCTAACATTGGTGCCTCTTCTGATGTTAAGCCTATTACTTCAAAATCATTCTTAACCGAATCCAGGTACCTTCTCCTTGGTCTGCCCCGACTCCTCCTACCCTCTACTGCTGAACCCATGAGTCTCTTGGGTAATCTTGCTTCTCCCATGCGTGTAACATGACCCCACCATCTAAGCCTGTTCGCCCTGACTGCTACATCTATAGAGTTCATTCCCAGTTTTTCTTTGATTTCCTCATTGTGGACACCCTCCTGCCATTGGTCCCATCTACTAGTACCTGCAATCATCCTAGCTACTTCCATTTCCGTAACCTCAACCTTACTGATAAGGTACACTGAATCCACCCAGCTTTCGCTCCCATACAACAAAGTTGGTCGAAAGACTGAATGGTGCACAGATAACTTAGTCTTGATACTGACTTACTTCTTGCAGAAGAGAGTAGCTGTGCACTCACTGCATTAGCTTTGCTACACCTTGCTTCCAGTTCTTTCACTATGTTTCCATCATGAGAGAATATGCATCCTAAGTACTTGAAACTGTCCACCTGTTCTAACTTTGTTCCTCCTATTTGGCACTCAATCCCTTTATATAATAATAATAATAATAATAATAATAATAATAATAATAATAATAATATTTATTCAACATCGAATAATCAAATACAATCCCTAGAAATAATACAGTTTCAGGACATCATATAGATTATTCTTCTGAATACGTCAGTTTATAAATTTAAAAACTAATGGTTTGTTTGTATTAATAAATTTTACATTTGATGCATTTTACATTTGGTAGTATACAATCACAATATTACAAATAATGTTGTTATCAACATCGTATTAGTTGTAAGTTACTTTAAACTATGAGCTTGACATACTTATGAAGCACTTTTCATATAGATATAGTACTCATCTAAGGAATAAAAAGGGTTTTCAATTAGAATTTTTTTAGCTGATCTTTTAATTTGTTACTAGGAAGGGTTGTGAAACTTTTTGGTAGGGCATTAGCTAGCTTCAGCCCAGCATAAAGTGCATTTTTTTCATATAAAGCTGTTCTGTGGCTATTTACATGGTATCTGAACTTTTGCCTTGTATCGTACTGGTGCAGGTCACAGTTGAAATTTGGATTTATTGTTTTAACGAGCAATATAACTTTCAATATGTATAAACCTATAATGGTAAGCACTCCTAATTTTGGGAACAGATTTCGACATGATTCTCTGGGTTTGGCACCACAAATAATTCTGATAACTTTTTTCTGTAGTATTAATAATGTGCTTAGGTTGGCTTGAGTTGTTGCACCCCATATTTCTACAGCATAGTTTAAATTTGATGAGAATAGTGCATGATAAGCAGTTTTTAGTACACCCATATCCTTACAATATTTGCTCATCATATTTATAGCAAATACATTCTTCGACAGCTTACAGGCTAAGGAATCGATATGCATGTCCCATTTGAGGCTGTCCTGGATTGTAATTCCCAAGAACTTTGTCCATTTTTCTTTTTTCACAATGTCATTTCCTATGGATAATTTCATACCAAATTCTATTTGTTTCCTTGTGTTAAATTCCATCATTGCAGTCTTTGAAGCACTTACATTTAGATGGCTTTCATTAAAATACTTCACTATTTCATTAGTTACACTGTTGCACAGCACCTCCAGACTGTCATAGTCTTCGTGTCTACACACAATTGATGTATCATCTGCATACAATATTTTTTTACAGTTAGGGGAACAATACTGTATGTCATTAACATAAATTAAGAAAAGAAGGGGTCCCAAGACAGAACCTTGAGGCACTCCATATTCGATATCAGTAATTTTAGATTTGAAAGACCCACTTTTTGTTTTAAGCAAGACAAATTGTTTTCTATTGCACATATAGGATTTTATTAGATCATAGCCAGTTCCTCTAATACCCAGGTTCCATAGCTTGTCAAGTAATATGGTGATGTTGACACAATCAAAAGCTTTTTCTAGATCGAGGAACACTCCAGTTACATACTCCTTATTCTCTATGGCAGTTATTATTTTGTCTATTAATTGTGCTGCGGCTACTGAAGTTGACTTGTTTTTCATAAAGCCATTCTGATTTTCAAATATTAAATTGTGTTGACTCAGGAATGTCATTAATCATGATAGTTCTTAAATTCTACCTTTAGTCTATTATTATTGTTATTATTTACCATTGCATATTGGAAAAGTCTAAGTTTCTCTCTTGCTGTTTTTACTTCATGATTTATCCAGTTATTTTTTTGTCTCTTTTTGCAGTCATTTACTGTAAAGGTCATTTCTGGGCATGAAATACTGAAGCAATAATAAAAATCTGATGCAAATTCACTGAAAGTAATGCTGTTTTTTTTTCACCCCATTGTAAGCTTTTCAGCAAACTGTTGAGATCTTTAACATTGTCATCATTGGTGATTCTTTTTGTTAGATATTGTTTCTCTTTTCTATTGACATGAGGATTTTCAGCTTCTATCAATACCTGTATTGCGTGGTGGTCAGAAATGGCAAGCTTCAGAACTGATGCACTGCATGTAAAGTGGGACATGTTAGTTATAATGTTGTCAATGCATGATTTGATACTATTGACCTCTCTAGTGGGCTCATTTATCAGAAATGTTAAGTTAAACTGTGCTAGTATTAGCATTAGTTTTTTAGAGATAGAGTCATTGGACAACAGGTCAATGTTTATATCTCCAGTTAGTATTATGTTAACCCAGTCATTTTTACTGCAGTGTTTACTGTCAATGTCAACAAGCAGGTCGTTAAGAACATCAAAGAAAATATCTAGGCTACCAGATGGAGGTCTATATAGGCCTATAATAATTAAGTTCTCTTTCCCCCACTTATAATTAATTGCTGCTAGTTCTATTATTCCCTCAATGCTGAAAGCACTTACATCTATTACACTATAATTACTACTGCTGGTAGCAAAGATAGCTACCCCACCACCACGTTTCTCTTTTCTACTGAAGGCAGAGCAAAAGATCATGGAGAGTGGCTTACATACACTGATTAGCTCATCTGTGTACCAGTGTTCACTTATAACTAAAACATCTGGGTTATCAATTGCTGCAATGGTATCCAACTCATTGTGCTTATTGCTAAGACTTTGAAAGTTCTGCTGAATTAATTTGAATGTGAGTTTGGATTGTTGAACACTTGATGGGGGTGTCACCCTACCAGGCTGATTGTTTTTAAGACTACAAGGGTTCCGCTGTATGATATTAGGGCTGAGTTTCTCCTGCTGGACCATACAGGGAGATTTAGAGCTACCAGGCTGTCCAGCAGGGCTTACAAGTTTCCCTGGCTTGTCAGCAGTAGCTGTTTGTGTGGTAGGTCCTGTTTGGGTGGGTTGTGCCATTCCATAGCAATGCACTTATTTACACTGCTTTGTGTATTGTTTCGTCTGATTTCATTAATAATTAATTTACTCACAAACTTTTTACCTCTCTTATTTATGTGCATACCATGAGTTGTGTGCAGGTTTCTTTCTAGTTTACTGATGTTTACCAAAGACACATTGCGAAATTTATTAAGCCTAACATTTGTCTTTTGCACTTCCAAGTTCACAATAGATTGGTCCATTAGATCATGTCTATGTGGAACGTTAACAACAATTACTTTCGTGCCAGTCAACTTACCGAGTGTTATTTTCATGTGCCTGATAGCGTCATTTGCTTGGTTTTTAGCCACATCATTTCTACCACCGATGATATCTCTTTCCCACTGACATTACTTTCGTTTTGGAGATGCTAATCTTCATACCATACATAGTCCTTACATTTCTGATCTAGCTCTGAAATATTAAATGCAAACTTTCAATCGAATCTGCCATCACAACAAAGTCATCCGCATATGCAAGACTGCTTATTTTGTGTTCACATATCTTAATCTCACCCAGCCAGTCTATTGTTTTCAACATAGGATCCGTAAATAATATGAACAACAGTGGAGGCAGGTTGCAGCCTTGTCTTACCCCTGAAACTACTCTGAACCATGAACTCAATTTACCGTCAACTCTACCGGCTGCCTGACTATCCATGTAAAGACCTTTAATTGTTTGCAAAAGTTTGCCTCCTATTCCACAATCTCATAGAACAGACAATAACTTCCTCCTAGGAGCCTGGTCATATGCCTTTTCTAGATCTATAAAGCACAGATACAATTCCCTGTTCCACTCATAACACTTCTCCATTATTTGCTGTAAGCTAAAGATCTGGTCCTGACAACATCTAAGAGGCCTAAACCCTCACTGATTCTCATCCAATTGGTCCTCAACTAATACTCGCACTTTCCTTTCAACAATACCTGAGAAGATTTTACCCACAACGCTGATCAAAGAGATACCTCTGTAGTTGTTACAATCTTTTCTGTTTCCATGTTTAAAGATTGGTGTGATTACTGCTTTTGTCCAGTCTGATGGAACCTGTCCTTGCTCCCAGGCCATTTCAGTTATCCTGTGTAGCCATTTAAGACCTGACATTCCACTGTATTTGATGAGTTCAGACTTAATTTCATCCACCCCAGCTGCTTTATTGCACTGCAATCTATTGACCATTTTCTCCACTTCCTTAAATGTGACCCTATTTCCATCATCATTCCTATCCCATTCTACCTCGAAATCTGAGACATTACTGATCGTGTTTTCACCTACATTGAGCAACTCTTCAAAATATTCCCTCCATCTGCCCAAGGCATCCACAGGATTCACCAGCAGTTTTCCTGACCTGTCCAAAATACTTGTCATTTCCATCTTACCTCCCTTTCAAAGACTGCTAATTACACTCCCAAGTGGTTTTCCAGCTGCTTGACCCAAAGTCTCCAACCTGTTTCCAAAGTCTTCCCAAGATTTCTTCTTGGATGCTGTAATTATCTGTTTGGCTTTGTTTCTTTCTTCAACATAACTTTCTCTGTCTACTTGAGTTCTAGTATGTAGCCATTTTTGATATGCCTCCTTTTTCCTTTTACAGGCTGGCTTGACTGTGTATTCCACCAAGCTGTTTGCTTCATCCTACCTTTACACACTACTGTTCCAAGACATTCTTTAGCCACTTCTAGTATTGTGTCCCTGTACCTTGTCCATTCCTTTTCCAATGACTGTAATTGACTACATTCAACTAACTGGTACCTTTCTGAGATCATTGTTATGTACTTGTGCCTGATTTCCTTATCCTGAAGTTTCTCCACTCTTATCCTCCTACATATGGACCTGACCTCCTGCACTTTCGGCCTCACAATTCCAATTTCGCTGCAGATTAAATAATGATCAGTGTCATCAAAGAATCCCCTGAATACACGTGTGTCCCTCACAGCCTTCCTGAATTCCTGATCTGTTATTATATAGTCAATGACAGATCTGGTTCCCCTGCCTTCCCAAGTATACCGGTGAATGTTCTTATGTTTAAAAAAGGAGTTTGTGATTACTAAGCCCATACTGGCACAGAAATCCAAGAGTTGTTTCCCGTTCCTGTTGGCCTCCATATCCTCTCCAAATTTACCCATAACCTTTTCATACCCTTCTGTTCGATTTCCATCCTGGCATTAAAATCACCCATGAGCAGAACAATGTCCTTGTCCTTTACTCTAACAACTACATCACTGAGTGCATCATAAAAACTATCTATCTTATCTTGATCTGCCCCTTCACAATGCGAATATGCTGACACAATCCTAATTTTCTTGCTAGACATTGTCAAATCTATTCACATCAGTCGTTCATTTACATACCTTATTGCAACTACGCTGGGTTCCATTTCTTTCCTGATGTAAAGCCCTACATCTCATTGTGCTATTCCTGCTTTGACTCCTGACAGGTAGACCTTGTATTCTCCCACTTCCTCTTCTTTCTCACCCCTTACCCGAATGTCACTAACAGCTAAAACATCCAGCCCTATCTTACCTGCAGCCTCTGCCAGCTCTACCTTCTTCCCAGAGTAGCCCCCATTGATATTAGTAGCCCCCCATGAACCATGGACCTTGCTGGGGAGGCTTGCGTGCCTTCTCAGCGATACAGATGGCCGTACCATAGGTGCAACCGCAACGGAGGGGTATCTGTGGAGAGGCCAGACAAACACGTGGTTCCTGAAGAGGGGCAGCAGTAGTTGCAGGGGCAACAGTCTGGATGATTGACTGATCTGGCCTTGCAACATTAACCAAAACGGCCTTGCTGTGCTGGTACTGCAAACGGCTGAAAGCAAGGGGAAACTACAGCCATAATTTTTCCCGAGGACATGCAGCTTTACTGTATGATTAAATGATGATGGTGTCCTCTTGGGTAAAATATTCCGTAGGTAAAATAGTCCGCCATTCGGATCTCCGGGCGGGGACTACTCAGGAAGACATCGTTATCAGGAGAAAGTATACTGTCGTTCTACGGATCAGAGCTTGGAATGTCAGATCCCTTAATCGGGCAGGTAGGATAGAAAATTTAAAAACGGAAATGGATAGGTTAAAGTTAGATATAGTGGGAATTAGTGAAGTTCGGTGGCAGGAGAAACAAGACTTTGGTCAGGTGAATACAGGGTTATAAATACAAAATCAAATAGGGGTAATGCAGGAGTAGGTTTAATAATGAATAAAAAAATAGGAGTGCGGGTAAGCTACTACAAACAGCATAATGAACGCATTATTGTGGCCAAGATAGACACAAAGCCCATGCCTACTACAGTAGTACAAGTTTATATGCCAACTAGCTCTGCAGATGACGAAGAAATTGATGAAATGTATGAGGAGATAAAAGAAATTATTCAGGTAGTGAAGGGAGACGAAAATTTAATAGTCATGGGTGACTGGAATTCGTCAGTAGGAAAAGGGAGAGAAGGAAACATAGTAGGTGATTATGGATTGGGGCTAAGAAATGAAAGAGGAAGCTGTCTGGTAGAATTTTGCACAGAGCATAACTTAATCATAGCTAACACTTGGTTCAAGAATCATAAAAGAAGGTTGTATACATGGAAGAATCCTGGACATACTAAAAGGTATCAGATAGATTATATAATGGTAAGACAGAGATTTAGGAACCAGGTTTTAAATTGTAAGACATTTCCAGGGGCAGATGTGGACTCTGACCACAATCTATTGGTTATGACCTGTAGATTAAAACTGAAGAAACTGCAAAAAGGTGGGAATTTAAGGACATGGGATCTGGATAAGCTGAAATATCCAGAGGTTGTACAGAGTTTCAAGGAGAGTATAAGGGAACAATTGACAGGAATGGGGGAAAGAAACACAGTAGAAGAAGAATGGGTAGCTCTGAGGGATGAAGTAGTGAAGGCAGCAGAGGATAAAGTAGGTAAAAAGACGAGGGCTGCTAGAAATGCATGGGTAACAGAAGAAATATTGAATTTAATTGATGAAAGGAGAAAATATAAAAATGCAGTAAATGAAGCAGGCAAAAAGAAATACAAACGTCTCAAAAATGAGATCGACAGGAAGTTCAAAATGGCTAAGCAGGGATGGCTAGAGGACAAATGTAAGGATGTAAAAGCGTATCTCACTAGGGGTAAGATAGCTACTGCCTACAGGAAAATTAAAGAGACCTTTGGAGAGAAGAGAACCACGTGTATGAATATCAAGAGCTCAGATGGCAACCCAGTTCTAAGCAAAGAAGGGAAGGCACAAAGGTGGAAGGAGTATATAGAAGGTTTATACAAGGGAGACATACTTGAGGTCAATATTATGGAAATGGAAGAGGATGTAGATGAAGACAAAATGGGAGATACGATACTGCGTGAAGAGTTTGACAGAGCACTGAAAGACCTGAGTCGAAACAAGGCCCCCGGAGTAGACAACATTCCATTAGAACTACTAACGGCCTTGGGAGAGCCAGTCATGACAAAACTCTACCATCTGGTGAGCAAGATGTATGAGACAGGCGAAATACCCTCAGACTTCAAGAAGAATATAATGATTCCAATCCCAAAGAAAGCAGGTGTTGACAGATGTGAAAATTACCGAACTATCAGTTTAATAAGTCACAGCTGCAAAATACTAACACAAATTCTTTACAGACGAATGGAAAAACTGGTAGATGCGGACCTCAGGGAAGAGCAGTTTGGATTCCGTGGAAACACTGGAACACGCGAGGCAATACTGACCTTACGACTTATCTTAGAAGAAAGATTAAGAAAAGGCAAACATATGTTTCTAGCATTTATAGACTTAGAGAAAGCTATTGACAATGTTGACTGGAATACTCTCTTTCAAATTCTAAAGGTGGCAGGGGTAAAATACAGGGAGCGAAAGGCTATTTACAATTTGTACAGAAACCAGATGGCAGTTATAAGAGTCGAGGGGCATGAAAGGGAAGCAATGGTTGGGAAAGGAGTGAGACAGGGTTGTAGCCTCTCCCCGATGTTATTCAATCATTATATTGAGCAAGCAGTAAAGGAAACAAAAGAAAAATTTGGAGTAGGTATTAAAATTCATGGAGAAGAAGTAAAAACTTTGAGGTTCGCCGATGACATTGTAATTCTGTCAGAGACGGCAAAGGACTTGGAAGAGCAGTTGAATGGAATGGACAGTGTCTTCAAAGGAAGATATAAGATGAACATCAACAAAAGCAAAACGAGGATAATGGAATGCAGTCAAATAAAATCGGGTGATGCTGAGGGAATTAGATTAGGAAATGAGACACTTAAAGTAGTACAGGAGTTTTGCTATTTAGGAAGTAAAATAACTGATGATAGTCGAAGTAGAGAGGATATAAAATGTAGACTGGCAATGGCAAGGAAAGTGTTTCTGAAGAAGAGAAATTTGTTAACATCGAATATAGATTTAAGTGTGAGGAAGTCTTTTCTGAAAGTATTTGTATGGAGTGTAGCCATGTATGGAAGTGAAACATAGACGATGACTAGTTTGGACAAGAAGAGATTAGAAGCTTTCGAAATGTGGTGCTGAACATAAGGTGGATAGATCACGTAACTAATGAGGAGGTATTGAATAGGATTGGGGATAAGAGAAGTTTGTGGCACAACTTGACTAGAAGAAGGGATCAGTTGGTAGGACATGTTTTGAGACATCAAGGGATCACAAATTTAGCATTGGAGGGCAGTGTGGAAGGTAAAAATCGTAGAGGGAGACCAAGAGATGAATACACTAAGCAGATTGAGAAGGATGTAGGTTGCAGTAGGTACTGGGAGATGAAGAAGCTTGCACAGGATAGAGTAGCATGGAGAGCTGCATCAAACCAGTCTCAGGACTGAAGACAAAGACAACAACAACAACAACAACAACAATCATCTCATTACCATTTGTTTGCCAAGTCATATCTTAGGAGTCCATGGTTTGTCAGTTAGAGGTGGGACTCCGTCACCTGCAAAGGTCCGAGGCATTTTGCTCTGATTGTTGCCAGCATCATATTTAAAGTACCAGGGAAGCAGGTTGCTAGCCTTATTTGCCCCGAGTCCCATTGAGTTTCACCCCTAATGGTTGAGGGACTAACCGCTGGATTTGGTAGTCTTTGCCGTATGAGCACAAAGGTGACCGCGACTCAGAATATGTCTGAGATGCCCAGCCTTATTCCAGAGTAACTGGTATCCCGACTGTCGGGACCAGTTACTTGGCCACTCATACGTTGCCCGTGGTTCATAAACTAGGACACGGCAGCAGGAACCCACACCATGAACCATAATATTGAATATATGAGATGGAATTTTTGTTTACATGCCATATACTAGATAATTACTGTATTAACCCCTGTTAGTTGACTTCTATGGACATTGTGTGTGTAGGTGGCATCTTGTTTAGAGTATTACTACAATTTCTTTTTTTGAGTGTGACAATATGTATAGTTGTCACATTTTAACTGTAATTTTCCAGATGCACCTCAAGACAGGGCTGTTGTGCTGACACATGGTTATGTTCTTCTTTTATTAAAAAATACAATTTATACAATAATATCTGAGGTAGTCAATCACGAATAAATCAATTCTTTGAGGATGGTTTTGACAAAAATGTGGAAAACACAGTGCCTACATACGATTAGTTTAAGAAGTTAAGTTAAGAAGTGAACTGGAAGTGGTGGCATATGCAGAACTGGATCTGGTGTTACTACAGAAAATTCCTACTGAAGGGGCTTAAAGGAGGATTGAAGCTTTCAGCCTGAGGTGTTACATCAGTTCCAGAATTTTGAAAGGAGTTATTAAAAATTGAAGACATACCATATGCTACGTTCATAAGGTTAGGAGATGGAAACAGCCCTAAGGAAGTGATAGCACTACTAAGTAAGTCTGTATGTGTTGAACATTAGGGCAAAGACAGCAAAACATCTTTCTAGATGCAACAAAATGGACAAGTGACATCATAAATTTAGGTCTCTGCACAGTGAATATGATTGAGCAGAATTGGGAATGTTATAAGGAAGAAGAGCAGATTAGATTAAGTTGGTATTTGTTCCATAGATCATGAATAAGACACTTTGTAATGATGTGGAACATGTCATGTTAATAAAATGTGTCTATACAAGATATTACGTTACACAAAATATTACACGACACTTTTTTTTTTTTGCGCTTGGGGAAATCACCCACTTACTATATCCAAAAATTCATCTAATGAGGAGAAGGAGTTGCCATTAAGAAATTCTTTTAATTTCCTTTTAAATGCTCTATGGCTATCTGTCAGACTTTTGATGCTATTAGGTTAGTGACCAAAGACTTTTGTGGCAGCATAATTTACCCCCTTCTGAGCCAAAGTTAGATTTAACCTTGAGTAGTGAAGAGCATCCTTTCTCCTTGTGTTGTAGTCATGTACACTGCTATTACTTTTGAATTCGTTCAGATTATTAATAACAGATTTCATAAGTGAATGTATATATATTGTGAGGCTACAGTAAGGTGTCCATTCGTCCTGTTTTTCCCAGTACAGTCCCGCTTTTTTACCAAAATGTCCCGCTGTCCCGAAAGTTTTTTTTGGGAATGCTCAAATGTCCCGTTTTTTTATGATTCCACTTGGCTAGAGTATTTTATGGTACGGGTTGTTTGAATTGCTATTAACTGTGCAATTATTTACACTAGGAAGTGTGTGGTGACTTTCAGCATACCCCAAATATGTATAAGTCCCATAGTGCTCAGAGCCATTTGAACCCAAACATGTACCGAACTGTCAAAAATCGGGAGTAATTTTAAACGCACTTTAGGTTACAAATAACAACGAAGATTCTTCTCATCTAAATCGATCCACTGAGTCCGTCCTTTCAGTCCAGAGATACTCTTCACCACTGATACTTGCTCTTAGGCTTTCGTCGCCACACTGTTAATGTTTAGCACTGTGCAATCACTGTTTCATTATGCCAAAATGAAAGTGTAATTTTAACAGCAATATAAAAAGCAAGTTTCCTTTTATCACTGGTAGTGGAGAAACTATAGAATGTACATTGTGCAGATCAAAATTTGGTATTGATCATGGTGGAAGGTCTGACATTGTGAATCACATTAAGACAAAGAAACATCACATGAGTGATTAAACAAAAAGAGCAAATAAATGCGTGAGTGACTACTATGTAAAATCAGTAACAGAAATGGATAGCCAGTTGGCAGCACAAGAAGCTATGTTTGCATACCACAGTGCAATGCATAACCATAGCTTTAAGTCAATGGTTTTTGGAGTACGAGGATGAATTGTCACATCTCCCCTGGCCACCACTGTAACCAGATCTCAATATTACTGACCTTTGTGGTCTACTTTGGAGAGGAGGGTGGGTGATCGTCATCCACCCCCATCATCGTTACCTAAACTTGCCACTATTTTGCAGGATCAGTGGTATAAGATTCCCTCAAAACATACAGGACACTAATTTATCCATTCCAAGACAATGGAAAGTTGTTTTGAATGCCAATGGTTTCAATATACCATATGGGCATGGAAATGGGTTGTGTTTGTGGTGTTTATGTATTTGTATCCACTATCAGTACTTCTCAAGAAAGTTGTGTCGTACAGTCCAAGATATTACCTCTGGATTAAATCAAGTGGAACTAATTGAATCTTACATAAACTATATCATTTCACCACTCAAAGAAACTCAATAAGAGCTTAGTATAGTTGGATCTCAGTTACTCAGGTTGTGCATTTGTATAAAAGATGATGGAATGATAATTTCAGAGATAAAAACTTTCTGCACAGAATACAATTGCAATTTAATCATAGCCTATGATCCGACGGACGAATGCTGTAAATTCTAGATCCCAGGAAAGAATGGAATACTGTTCTCTTCATCAATAAAAAGAAATTAATTGGGTCTGATAACTCACCAGATTAGATCAGTGTGGTAGAAAAAACGAAATGAGATGATCATCCCAGGTCAAGAAGTTAAACAGTTTTCCAGGTCAGTGCTTTCCTCCAAAGAAAATGCATAGATCATAGAGAGTTTCTTTGAACTGCTGAGTCTATTAGATGATTTTGTATTATATAACTGAAATGAAATGAAATGTCGTGTGACGAGGGCCTCTCGTCGAGTAGACCGTTCGCCTGGTGCAAGTCTTTTGATTTGACGCCACTTCGGCGACTTGCGCGTCGATGGGGATGAAATGATGATGATGATTAGGACAACACAACACCCAGTCCCTGAGTGGAGAAAATCTCCGACCCAGCCAGGAATCGAACCAGGGCCCTTTGGATTGACAGTCTGTCGCGCTTACCACTCAGCTACCGGGGCGGAAATTATATAACTGAAAATGGAGTAGTGACTCAGGAGCAAGTTGTAGTTTTCCACAAAAATGAAGGAGGTGTTCCATCATTGTGTATTCTTAGCACATCCAAAATTAATGAAATCAGAACATGTTTGCAACAGGGAGTTAATCTAGGAAGTACAGAGATTACCTGGCCAGAAGCCATATATCAACAAAAAATATCAGCCATAATATTTCTGAAGACAAATTATATTTCTTCTTCTTCTTCTTCTTCTTCTTCTTCTCCGTGAAACATTTCTGCTTATACGTTCTGAGCACTGGCAGATAAATCATAAACCTTGCTGAGATGAGGAAATGCACATGAGGCACTGACCATCCAATGCACAATAAAATGTTAATGCAAAGATCCACAACAGGCCTAGCAAGTCAATGGTAGCATATTATCATTGCTTGGAATACAAAAACCAGTCAAACCAAAATCAGATTACATACTAGGCATTAGTAACACCAGACTATGATCTCAAAAAAAGGTTACCATACTGGAAGCAAAATTAATGGGCCAATTAGCCCAACCAAAACCTGATGCAAAGTGAAGGTTTTGATGACACAGAGACTGAGGATACTTTTACCACTACTAAAAAGTGGTAATTAGAAATATAAAGAAGCAAGATAAGGAAGATCAAAACATTACATCAAGCTATGGTGAAGATTATGAGATAAAGATTGAATAACCAACAAAAGGGTAATGCTCTACAGATTGGGGTATGTAATGTCAGAAGTTTGAATGTGGTAGGGAAGCTAAAAATTCTGAAAGGGGAAATGCTAAGGTTCAATCTAGATTTAGTAGGGGTCAGTGAAGCCAAATGGAAAGAACACAAGGATTTCTGGTCAGACTTGTATAGGGTAATATCAACAGCAAAAGAAAATGATACACTGGGAGTAGGATTTGTTATGAATAGGGAGGTAGGGTAGGTAGTGAGTTACTGTGAACAGTTCAGTGATAGGGTTGTTCTCATCAGAATCAACAGAGAACACTGACAACGATAGTTCAGATATACATGTCGACATCGCAAGCAGCAGATGGAGAGATAGGGAAAGCATATGACGATACTGAAAAGATAATCCCGTATGTAAAGGGAGTTGAAAATCAAATAATCTAAAGGTGTTGGAATGTGGTTGTAGGGGGAAGGAGTAGAAGAATATGTTACAGGGAAATATGGGCTTGGCAGTAGGAATCAGAGAGGAGAAAGCCTGACTGAGTTCTGCAATAAATTTCAGCTAGTAATAGAATCACAAGAAGAAGAGGTATACTCGGAAATGGCCAGGAGATGTGGGAAGATTCCAGTTAGATTACATCTTGGTCAGACAGAGATTCTGAAATCAGATATTGGATTGTAAGGCAAACCCAGTAGCAAATATAGACTCAGATTACAATTTAGTAATGATGAAGAGTAGGCTGAAGTTTAAGAGACTAGTCAGGAAGAACCAATGTGCAAAGAAGTGGGATACGGAAGTACAAAGGAATGGAAGCTCTCTGAGGCTATAAATACTGTGATAATAAATAGCTCAATAAGCAATTCAGTTGAAGGTAAATAGTCATCTCTAAAAAGGGTAATTACAGAATTTGGAAAGAGAAACATAGGTATAAGGCAGATAATTGCAAAGAAACTTTGGATAACAGAAAAAATACTTCAATTCACTGACAAAAGAAGAAAGTACAAAAATGTTCAGGGAAGCTAAGGTGAAATGGCTGCATGAAAAATGTGAAGAAATTACTATCAGAAGGACTGACACAGCATACAGAAAAGTCAAAACAACTGTTGGTGAAATTCAAAACAAGTATGGTAACATTAAGAGCACTATAGGAATTTCACTGTCAATTGCAGAGGAGAGAGCAGATATGTGCAAAGAGTACAATGAAGCCCTCTATGAGAGAGATGACTTATCTGATGACATGATGGAAGAAGAAACAGGAGTTGACAGGGAAGGGATATGGGATCTGGTATTAGAATGAGAATGTAATAGACCTTTGGAGTACTTAAGATCAAATAAGGCAAAAGGGACAGATAACATTCAATCAGAACTCCTAAAATCATTGGTGGCGAAATGGCAACAAAATGATTATTCATGTTGGTGTGTAGAATGTACGAGACTGCTGATAAACCATCACACTTTCAGAAAAGCATCATCAGACAATTTCAGACATAGTAAGAGCCAAAGAATGGAAGACGTATTCCTAAATCAGGTTACTAGCTCATGCATCCAAGATGCTGACAAGAGTAATGTACAGAAGAATGGAAAAGAAAATAGAGGATCTGTTGGGGGATGATCAGTTGGGCTTCAGGAAAGGTAAAGGAACTACAGAGGCAGTTCTTATGATGTGGTTGACAATGGAAGCAAAACTGAAGAAAAAGCAAGACACTTTCACAGGATTCAACGACCTATAAAAAATGTTTGACAATGTCAAACAGTGCAAAATGTTTGAAGTTCTGAGAAAATTAGGGATAAGTTATAGGGAAAGATGGATAATATACATTATGTACAAGAACCAATAGGGAATATTAAGACCAGAAGATCAAGAATGAAGTGTATGGATTAATTGTTGTTATTGTGGTCTTCAGTACAGAGACTGGTTTGATGCAGCTCTCCATGTTACTCTATCCTGTGCAATCTTCTTCATCTCCCAGTGCCTACTGCAACCTACATCCTTCTGAGTCTGTTTAGTGTATTCATCTCTTTGTCTCCCTCTACGACTTTTACCCTCTGCGGTGCCCTCCAGTGATCCCTTGATGCCTCCAAATATCCCCTACCAACCGATCCCTTCCGCTAGTCAAGTTGTGTGCACAAATTTCTCTTCTCCCCAATTCTATTCAATACCTAATCATTAGTTACGTGATCTACAGATCTAATCTTCAGCATTCTTCTGTAGCACCACATTTCAAAAGCTTCTGTTCTCTTTTTGTCTATACTATTTGTCATCCATGTTTCACTTCCATACATGGCTACACTCCATACAAATACTTTCAGAAATGACTCCTGACACTTAAATGTATACTCTATGTTAACAAATTTTTCTTCTTCAGAAACGCTTTCCTTGCCATTGCCAGTCTACATTTTATATCCTCTCCACTTCTACCATCATCAGTTATTTTGCTCCCCAAATAGCAAAACTCATTTACTATTTTAAGTGTCTCATGTCCTAATCTAATACCCTCAGCATCACAGAATTTAATTAGACTATATTCCATTATCGTTGTTTTGCTTTTGTTGATGTTCATCCTTTCAAGACACTGTCCATTCCGTTCAACTGCTCTTCCAGGTCCTTTGCTGTCTCTGACAGAATTACAATGTCATCAGCGAACCTCAAAGTTTTTTATATCTTCTCCATGGATTTTAATACCTACTCTGAATTTTTCTTTTGTTTCCTTTACTGCTTGCTCAGTATACAGATCGAATAACGTCAGGGAGAGGCTACAACCCTATCTCACTCCCTTCCCGACCACTGCTTCCCTTTCATGCCCCTCAACTCATATAACTGGAATCTGTTTCTGTACAAATTGTAAATAGCTTTTTGTTCCCTGTATTTTACCTCTGCCACCTTTAGAATTTGGAAGAGAGTATTCCAGTCAACATTGTCAAAAGCTTTCTCTAAGTCTACAAATGCTAGAAACGTATGTTTGCCTTTTCTTAATCTTTCTTCTAAGATAAGTCATAGGGTCAGTATTGCCTCTCATGTTCCAATATTTCTATGGTATCCAAACTGATCTTCCCCGAGGTCAGGTTCAACCAGTTTTTCCATTCGTCTGTAAAGAATTCATGTTCGTATTTTGCAGCTGTGGCTTATTAAACTGATAGTTTGGTAATTTTCCCATCTGACAACACCTGCTTTCTTTGGGATTGGAATTATTATATACTTATCAAAGTCTGAGGGTATTTCGCCTGTCTCATAAATCTTGCTCACCAGATGGTAGAGTTTTGTCAGAGCTGGATCTCCCAAGGCTATCAGTAGTTCTAATAGAATGTTGTCTACTCCCGGAGCCTTGTTTCGACTTGGGCCTTTCAGTGCTCTGTCAAACTCTTCACGCAGTATATACTCCTTCCACCTTTCTGCTTTCCCTTCTTTGCTTAGAACCGGGTTTCCATCAGAGCTCTTGATATTCATACAAGTGGTTCTCTTTTCTCCAAAGGTCTCTTTAATTTTCCTGTAGGCAGTGTCTATCTTACCCCTAGTGATAGATGACTCTACACCCTTACATTTGTCCTCTAGCCATCCCTGCTTAGCCATTTTGCACTTCCTGTCGATTTTTGAGACATTTGTATTCCTTTTTGCCTGTTTCATTTACTGCACTTTTGTTTTTCTCCTTTCATCAATTAAATTCAGTATCTCTTCAGTTACCCAAGGATTTCTACTAGCTCTCGTCTTTTTACCTACTTGCTCCTCTGCTGCCTTCAATATTTCATCTCTCAAAGCTACCCATTCTTCTTCTACTGTATTTCTTTCCCCCATTCTTGTCAATCGTTCCCTAATGCTTTCTCTGTAACTCTCTACAACCTCTGGTTCTGTCAGGTTATCCAGATCCCATCTCCTTAAATCCCCAACTTTTTGCAGTTCCTTCAGTTTTAATCTACACTTCATAACCAATATATTGTGATCAGAGTCCACATCTTCCCTTGGAAATGTCTTACAATTTAAAACCTGGTTCCTAAATCTCTGTCTTACCATTATATTACCTATCTGAAACCTTTCAGTATCTCCAGGGTTCTTCCATGTATACTGCCTTCTTTTATAATTCTTGAACCAAGTGTTAGCTGTGATTAAGTTATGCTCTGTGCAAAATTCTACCAGGTGGCTTCCACTTTCATTCCTTACCCCCATTCTGTATTCAAGTACTACATTTCCTTCTCTTCCTTTTCCCACTTTCGAATTCGAGTCACCCATGACTATTAAATTTTCATCTCCCTTCACTATCTGAATAATTTCTTTTATCTCATCATACATTTCATCAATCTCTTCGTCATCTGCACAGCTTGTCGGCATATAAAATTGTACTACTGTGGTAGGTGTCGGTTTCATTTCTATCTTGGCCACAATAATGCATTCATTATGGTATTTGTAGTAGCTTACCCTCATTACTATTTTTTATTCATTATTAATCCTACTCCTGCATTACTCCAATTTGATTTTGTATTTATAACCCTGTATTCACCTGACCAGAAGTCTTGTTCCTCCTGCCACCGAACTTCACTAATTCCCACTATATCTATCTTCAACCTATCCATTTTAATTTTTCTAACCTACCTGCCCAATTAAGGGATCTGTGACATTCCACCCTCCGACCCATAGAACACCAGTTTTCTTTCTCCTGATAACAACGTCCTCCTGAGTAGTCCCCACCCGGAGATCTGAATGGGGGACTATTTTACCTCTGGAGTATTTTTCCCAAGAGGACGCCATCATCATTTAACCACACAGTAAAGCTACATCCCCTCGGGAAAAATTATGACTGTAGTTTCCCCTTGCTTTCAGTCGTTCGCAGTACCAGCACAGCAAGGCCATTTTGGTTTGTGTTACAAGGCCAGACCAGTCAATCATCCAGACTGTTGCCCCTGCAACTACTGAAAAGGCTGTCCCTCTTCAGAAACCACACGTTTGTGTGGCCTCTCAACAGATAACCCTCTGTTGTGGTTGAACCTACGGTACAGCTACCTGTATCTGTGTCGCTGAGGAGGTCCATGGTTCATGGGGGGACACGGATTAATAAGGGAGCAAAACAGGAATATATTCTTTCACCACTACAGTTTGATGTTTACATTGGAGAAACAGTAAAACAAAGGGTCAAGAGCCGGATTAAAATCCAAGGTGAAGGAATAGCATTGAGGAGATTCAATGATGGCGTAACTATCTACCATGAAAGTGAAGAAATACAGGATCTGTTGAATGGAATGAAGAGTCTAATGAGTACAGAATATGGAGTTAGAGTAAACCGAAGAAGATGAAAATAATGAGAAGTAGTAGAAACGAGAACAGCTAGAAACGTAACATCAGAATTGGACATCATGAAGTAGACAAAGCTAAGGAATTCTGGTACATAAGCAGCAAAATAACCCATGACAGGTGGAACAAGGAGTACATAAAAATCAGACTAACAGTGGCAAAAAGGGCATTCCTGGATAAGAAAAGTCTATTAGTATCAAAATAGGCTTTGATTTGAAGAAGAAACTTCTGAGAATGTACACTTGGAACACTGAATTGCATGCTATTGAAACAGAGACTATGGCACAACTGGGACAGAAGAGAATTGAAGCATTTGGGTTATGATGCTATAGACAAAAAAGTGAACTGATAAGGCGAGGAATGAGGTGGTTCTCCACAGTATCGGTGAAGAAAGGAATATATGAAAACTGAAAACAAGAAGGGACTGGATGACATGACATCTGTTAAAAATGTTAGGGAATAACTTCCTTGGTGCTAGGGGAGCTGTAGATGGTAAAAACTGTAGAGGGAGACAGAGAATGGAATACATCCAGCAAATAACTGATGATGTAAGTTGAAATTGCTAATCTGAGATGAAAAGGTTGGCAAAGGAGAAGAATTCATGTTGAGCTGCATCAAATCAGTCAGAAGACTGATTAAGAATAACTCGAAGATGACACAGGAATAGGAAATATTGCATCACAATACACATTGAAACAAAGAATACATTTCATATGTAATATAAAGGAAAGGCAACCACTTACTTACAGCTGGTTGATGTGTCGCATGTTGAAACACTCAGCAGACTGCGGTATTTACACTAGCTATCAAGCTCTTGCTCTTTCTCTAGCAGTATTACATAGATTCACATTAACACACATTCACACTGACACCCAAATGCTCACACCCACGGCCAAGGTGACACTAAATTACAGTTTGCTTCACAAGTCATTAACAAAAGATAGAGCATTTACATTGTGATGAGGGTATTATAAAATGATATCACAAGAGCCTTGGACAGTTTGGGTAGACCACACTTTATGGCATCTTCAGATGCCATATGGTGGGGTGGTCAACACAACACTGTCCCAGCCATTGTTGGGTTTCTTGAACTCAGAATTGCTACTAATCAGTTGAATAGCTTCTCAGTTGACCTCATAAGGCTGGCTGCAACCTGCTGCCAGTCCTCTTGCCAAGCAAAAATCCTTGGCAGTACCAGGAATCAAACTCGGGACCTCTGCAGACCAGTCAGCCATGCTGACCACTCAGCTGTGGAGGCGGATATAGAAATAGATCACTTTAATTATTTATCTGTAGGTCTATCAAACAATGGAAAATCCAGGATGGAATGCAACAATACAGAGCAAAGGAAAGTTGCTGCTCACCACGAGTCTCACTGAAGCCTTCACATAACTTAATTATCCTCCCAACCTTGTACAAAAACAAATCTCTCGTGCCTTATCTTTCCAGTCTCGCACCACCTCTGAAAGTCCCACTGTCTGGCCACAGAGGAGCATTCCCCTCATAACTCTGTACCACCCAGGACTGGAGCAGCTGAATTACATTATCTGCCAGGGTTTTGACAACCTCTTGTCATGCCCTGAAATGAGAAATGTCCTGCCCAATATCCTTCCCACACCTCCCACAATGGTATTCTGCTGTCCACCAAACCTACACAATATATTTGTCCACCATTACACAACCCCTGCTCCCATCCCTGTACCTCATGGCTCATAACCCTGTAATAGACCTAGATGCAAGACCTGTCCTATACATCCTCCCACCATCACATATGCTTTTCAATCCTTGAATGTAGGCATTCAAACAATTTTTAGAAATACTGTTTAATGAGATTTTTTAAAATTTTCTTTGGAGATTCTCAATATCTTGCTTTGTTACATGGGAGCTTGTTGGATACCTTTGCAGCAGAGTACACATAGCTCCATTCTGAACCCTAGACTTTGAGGCATAGTCTACCAGAAATTTGTTTTGGTATTTTGCTTTATGATTGGTTACATCACAGTGCAGTTGATTTCTATTGTCGGCATTTCCTGGAACTAGTGTCTACTGTTTGTGCCTGCCCAAATAAATCTAATACAACTGTATTTTGTTGTTTATTAGTATGTGCAACATTAGTTATCCATTGTGTAGGTACATGGTGAAGACCCCCAGATATGGTAAAGTTAAAATTTACTAAAAAATGAAACAGTGATAATGAGAGAATCAAAGACCGACTATAAGCATCAGTAAAGACATTAGTTATGAAAGCACAGTAAAGCATAAACAGATGACCGTGGAACATCATTCACTTTTTTGTACATGATTTTGTTTCACTCTCACAAGTAGAAGTTTTTGTTACGCTGTACTGCTTGGATTATGAGGGGCTACCAGTGTTTTGTATCATGTGCGTTTCTGAGTAAGAGAAGACTTAATAACAGTATTAAATATTTTTATTAAAGTGAAACAGAACCAAGTTATGAAGAATTCCTTCATGTTTTATATCATCTTGAGAGGCCCTGGTGTTCCCTGGAGTCAGCTGCCTGCATCTACAACTCGAATGGAGGAAATGAAGTCCACAGTCATATTTTCATAAAATTAACAGAAGGAGAAGCTTTCAGAAGACAAGAAATATAATTAAAATATATATAGTGATGGACACAGAAAAAGAAATGATGCGAGGTACAGTGAATGAGGTATAGCACAATCTCGTACACGCAGAACATTTCATAGTAATGCAATTGTACTAATATTCTCTTTTTACTGCAAGCAAAAGGACAGTTACCAATCTGTTCCTTTAATTTTTTCCTTTAATCATTTTCTTTATTATAATACACCATCCCTTATCTTTTCTTCTGTTTCATTTCACCCTGTTTTGTTTTAGGGATAATCAAGACTCAACTGTATTTTAGGAATATATTTGTTTAAGAAAGAGAGAAATTTTTCAATTTACGTTGTCTGCTTTATAAACTTAGTCACAGATATCTTCTGTCATTTACTGCCTTTAATTTATATGACAATGTTATAAATAAATTGCTAAATGATTAACAAAACATGGTGGTAGGTTATATTAATGCAGTGTAAGATGGACAGATGTACAGATGCTAAACAAAACATCCATGGTCCAGTTTCGAACGGACAAGGGATTGGTACAAATGCAGGAGGGTGGTCCAATCTAATGCTGAGGACACACAGAACATAGAGGGACCAGACATGGTGGTAGGTTATATTAATGCAGTGTAAGATGGACAGATGTACAGATGCTAAACAAAACATCCATGGTCCAGTTTCGAACGGACAAGGGATTGGTACAAATGCAGGAGGGTGGTCCAATCTAATGCTGAGGACACACAGAACATAGAGGGACCAGGTACGGTGGGCAACCAGGTAAGACACATGGGAGAACCAAGAAAGTTTCGTATCGAGCCCCAGGAATTTCATAGTTTCAACAATCAGATGAGCAGCATGCCCAAGGTGTAAAGAAGACAGTGGAAGAAACCCAGTGCGCTGCCAGTAATTCACACAAACAGTTTTGTCAGTGGAAAAACGAAAGCCATTTTGCTCCATGAGTAAATACGATTGAGACAATGCTGAAGATGCCACTCAAGGAGGCAAGTCTGTGGAGAACTGCAATAGAAGGCAAAATTATCAACAAAAAAGGAGCCAGAGATGCCCAGTGGGAGACAGCATATAATAGGGTTAATGGCGAATGCAAAGAGGACAGTGCTCAGGACGGAATCCTGAGGCACACAGGTTTCCTGGATAAAGAAGTCCGACAAGATAGAACCCTCACTTACCTCAGAAAGTCTTGTCTTTTATAAATTCTTGAAGGAAATGAGGCAGATAGCCTCGGAAGGCCCATGTGTAGAGTGTTCGGAGAACACCAGTCCTCCAGCAGGTGTCATAGGCTTTTTCCAAATAAAGACACATGGCCACATTCTGGTATTCCTGTAGAAAACCATTCATGATGTGTTGTCAAAGTGACGAGATGGTCAACTGCAGAACGGTGCGCTCTAAATCCACAATGTGCAGTGATTAGTAAATTGCGAGACTCGAGCCACCATACCAGCCCGGCATGAATCATACATTCCAACACCTTGTGGTGAGAGAAATGGGGTGGTAGCTAGAAGGAATGGGTTTAGGTAAGGGTATGACAGTGGCTTCACACCAGTGCTTGGGAAATATGCCCTCTTCCCTGATGGGATTGAATGTATGAAGGATGTAACCATCCTGTTAAAGTTGTTAGAAGCTTAGTCAGCCAGTGTCATGATTTTGAAATGAGAGTAATTATGAACATTGCTTAAAAAGTACCATTGTGACACAGGCAAAGGTCAACTGTGGAAACTAAGCCAATGAATGTTAAAAGTAATGTTATTAAGACATACACCTGACTGACTACACAAAATAGGAGGGCACGTACAGTCGCGAGCGAGTGGTTCAAAATAAGAATTAATACTGTAAGGGAAATGGGTCATAAGTATAATTACATCGGGTACACTCTCAGTTGTATGCAAACGTATGATCAGGATAGATGCATGTACATTCTAAAGTCTATCATTCCCCATAACCTAGATAAAAAGAATTGTGATTAAAATGCATTTATTCATCTAAGAAAGAAAATTATCGGACTTCATAATTAAATGAAAAGAAAGAGCACAGGTTCTGAATGTCACAGCAAATAGGCCTACGACCTAAATATTGAAACTGACATTGGCAGCCACGGAGGTAAAGAGATGAACACATTCACGTACCTCTATTGTTGAACAGCACCATCGTGAAGACTGTCGCCTCCATCTAAATTCTCCATACAAAATTAAAATAATAATACTCTTCCAGAGTTGCAGAAGATGGGATCCATGATACCTTAAGTGAGAAAGTTGCTCGGCTTCATAAATTGCTTTCATTGTATAACACCATTTCACTTTAAAATTACACAACACATTTTATTACCAGAACATGAGAACAACAAAAGGTAACTAATACTAAAACTAAACAAAGAGCATAAAGCTTCTTTTCTCAGTCGGTTTTAAATACATTCCAAGTGGATCTTTGTTGTGAGAGTAAAATAATTATCTGTATGTTTATCAATAAGAAAAAAAGTTATTAAGTACCTTTATAAGGAGAAAGTATCTGCCTGCAGGAGGAAGGTGCTACGACACCTGAATGTGCACGTCGTCTGGCTCTGGGTTGAAGAATTGGAATGAAGTGACAGCATGATCTAGCTCCCTCATAATAAAAAAGGCGTTGTAGCACTCATGATTCTGAGAAGAGAAAGGTATTGCCCGAGACGCCTCCACTCGTTTCCCATGGACCAAGGTAGGGAGATCATGGGTGGAGCTCGAAAACTCCAAAAACAGCGGCCCAGAGTGTTGGAGACTGCTACAGTCAGACTGGAAACTGGGGAATGGATCGTAGTCCCAGAGAGCCATTGGAGGTTGGCTCACATGACAGAAGAGGGAGTGGAACTGTTAAAAGAATTAGTAAATGAAATCCAGTTAGCTTTTTTTGCTATCCCAAAGCACGTTACAACACTGCACATACATCTATTTATAATGAATATGGTTCGCCATCATATGATGGCAGTTAAAAATGTGGAGAGCACATCTCTGTGTATGAATTGTGTCGTGGCTTGCATCAGTCCACCAAGGGGCCGTAACACAGCGGAGTAGAGATGAAGTGCGAGGGATGAAACATGCTGCGGCAGTAAGGACAACGTTGGTAAGGTGTACTATCCAGCTATCGCAACTGGGGAAAGGTTGTTTGTCTAAGGTCACCAGGGAGGAGTAAATCCTCCAGTCAGTCTCAGGAAGCTGTTATTTGGGTTTGCATGTAGGTGGGGTAGGAGTCAGCAAATGGATACTTGAGACGATGGGCAAGCTGGACAATGCAGAATGAGAGGTACAAATGGGAATAGGTGTATGTGGAGTCTGAAAGGAATGTGGGTGCTCCAGTGTTAAGGCAGACGAGGTTGAGTTGTTTGAGAAGATTAGCCAAGAGGGCAGCTGTCCGAAAGGTTCTGGGAGAGCACCAAAGGGAATGGTGTGCATTAAGGTCATCAAGCAGCAAAAAGAGGTGAGGGAGTTGCCCAATAAGCTGGAGGAAGTTTGCCCTGGTAACATAGAATGACAGAGGGAAGTAAACGGTACAAGGGGAAACGGTGACGTGAGGAAGGAAAATGGGGATTGCAATTGCTAACAGCCAGGTGTTCGAGGAGATGGTTTGACTATGAATGTCATCTTGGATGAGCAGCATGACTCCTCCATGAGATGAAATGCTGTCCGCAGGGGGAAGGTCGAAATGGACTGGAAAGAAATGTGAGAGGTCAAAGCAGTCATGAGGACACAATTTTGTTTCCTGGAGACAGAGAAAAAGTGGATGCTGTGATTCCAAGAGCAGCCATAGTTCCTCATTTTTGGATCTAAGGCTGTGAACTTTCTGTTGGCAACAAGCCACGATGAGGAAACAGGAGGAGAGAAAAACATGAAGGGGTGTTACCTCACTGGCAGCAGAGTGCCATCCTTTGAAGACACTGTGCTACAGTGTGCAGAGGCTGCAGGATCCTGCTCCACGAGATCCACAGATCTCAGAGATAGCGAAGGAGAAGACCGTTCACCTTTGTCTGATTTATTGGTGCCTTTGCATTTGGAAAATGATGATTCAGATGTTTGTTGGCTGGAGGAACATAAAAGAGTCTCCGTGGGAGTATTCCTTTTGTCCTTTCCAGCCAGCTGGTTGTGTAGCAGGCAATTTCACCCTGAGGCAAAAATTTGGTGGGCTGTTGCGCAGCTGGAGGAGGAGGGGGAGGGGGAGGAGGAGGAGATGGGGATGCTACTGTGACAATGGGCAATTTTACAACTGCAATGCTGAATTTGAGGTTGCATGTCTTCATGGCCATGTCCTTTGTGGAGCAAGATGTAGGACGAACGGTACTGTAAGTGCCAGATGGTAAAATGCAGGGTTTCCGAGTAGCCAACTACCTGCAAATGACAGGGTAAGGCACTTTTCCCTTCACCCAGACCTCCTGGATAGCGTGCTCATTGAGATACACGGCATAATCTTAGGAGGAGGTTACATGGGATGCCATTGCAACTGGTATAGTGGGGAGGAGGAGAGAGACAATTGCCCTCATGAGCATCCCTACCACAGGTGACACATTTGGCTGGGTGTCGGCAGGACATTCAAATGTAGTTCTAACAATGGCACTGGTAGCTTTGCATCGGGTTCATAATTCACAGTTGGACTGTGATAACTTCGTAGCCTGCTTTGATCTTTGATGGAGGCACTACTCTATCAAACATGAGACAAGTAGTGCATGTGGACATTAAGTGAACATCTACCTTTTTCATTACCCGATGAACTGTAATGACACCCTGATCATTGAGGTAAGTTTGGATTTCTGCCTCAGTCAAACCATCGAGCAGCCTAGTGTAAAGAACACCATGTGAAGAACTCAGTGTTCAATGGGCCTCAACATGAATAGGATAGCCATGGAGGAGCGAAGCTGCAAACAGTAGCTGTGCTTGAGAATTACAAGTAGTCTCTAAAAGCAAAATTCTATTATGTGAACAAGAGCACGATTTCGCAGCGTCAGCAACTGCATCAACACATTGCTGAATAATAAACAGACTAACTTTAGCAAAGGACTGACCGTCATAAGTATGCGAAACAAAGAGGAACCGAGTTGCAGCTGAGAGGGCCTTTGAATCATTAGCCACATTCCGTTTACATTTAGCGGACAGACTGAGCTGATGATGTTTGACTCACTGCGACAGAATCCCCGATGATTACTAGCATCTCCAGTGGTGTGCTTCATCCAAATGGGGGCCACTCAGAGGGGGGCTCACCCACCTTGGGCTATTGTTCACGGACACCTGACTGAGGAAACAATTGGCAGTTTGGGAATCGCACTTCCCTGGGCCTGGCCTGTACAGGAGTACAAGCTAAACCTACCGTCAACTCTAGGCTGATTATGCATTACCCAGTTACCTGTTATGTGTCAGACAGATGAGCTGGGCTTCAGGAGTGCACAGGGAGGAAGAAGGAAAAGAGGAACCTCAAATGCCGAAACAGAGGTAGAATAGGAGAAGGGGAATGAAGAAAGAAAAAGAACAAATAAACAGTGAAGGGACTGTTCTGTTGTCAGGCTACTAAAAATGCAGAACACATTCCCATAAATATCCCAGACATGTTCCCAAAGGGAGGAGAAAAAGAATAGCAAGAGGATAGAAAGGCAGCACAGAAGGGAAAATATGCTGCAAAGGCTGGGCCCCTGTTGTAACCAAGCATGAACCCACCAAAGAGCGGTGAGCCCCATGGGAGCAGGGGGAGGGGGGGTGTAGTTATTGTTCAAGGCCTGTAGAGATAAGGAAGCAGCTGAGAGCTGATATTTGTTTTTTTGTCAGTGTTGAAGTGTCAGTTTACCCATAAACACAGTGCATCCAGGAACGTATTCACCACTGAAAGATAAAAGTAACATTGTGCTCATGAAGAAAATGAAGGTAAGTGCAGTGTAGAACTGCAATTTTTTTGATTGTGTTGTATGACTAGTCCGGTGCAGTTGTTTATAGTGAGAAATTAAGCAAAAGTGAAGCTAAATGAATGTGTATCAAGTAAGCAATTAATTGTAGATGTACTAAGACAGGACATTGCACATTCAGAAAAGAAAAATGCTGAACTGAAAAAGGTGCGTAATATCATGATTGCCAAAGCAAGTAAAACACAGAACTGGGAGCACAGGACTAGCATGATCATGGGAGAAAGTAGCAAAAAGGTGATAAATACAATGACTGGAATGAACGTGGCAATAAAAGCAGTTTCAGTGTCCTACCTACAGTAAATAATTGCTCTGAAATGGATATAAAGGCAAAAACAACAAGGCAACAAATGTTTACTTGGCCAAAAAGGCTTGGTCATGTGAAACCTAGTGACTGTAGAAATCCTGTGGTAACAAATAACCGTTTTCATGCACTAGATTCAGATATAAATATGGAATCCACGGAAAACTGTGACGACAACAACAACATGCCAAATCTATATTGTGACAAGCACATGAGCAGAAACTTCCGCAATGAATGTGAAGACAAACTCAAAGTGAAAATGTTCTCCGATAGCCATGGATGTGAAATTGCAAAAATACTACGTTACAGTCATTGTATACAAGCAACTTGTATTGTCAAAAAAGGTACACCCATTCAAGAACTTGTTAGAAACATAGAAACTGAAAATGATCATCATATGGTCATCATAGCTGGAGCCAATAATGTCTATAAAAACAATCTCCACATTGCGACATGAAACCGTAAGGTAATGCTAAATTCAACAGAAGAGAAATCAGTTTTTGTAGTCAGAATTCCACATAGGCATGACTTTTGGAATGGTCATGTGTGAATGTGGAAATCCTAAAAGCAAACAGACAATACTCAAAGATTTTCAGAGCCTACCAAAATGCATATTTTATAAGTCTGGACTCCTTGCAAAGAGACTGTTATATGAGACATGGCATGCACCTTAATAACAGAGGCAAGAAGATTCTTTGACAAAACATCAGCATGATACTGAAAGCATCTGACAACCAAGAAGTAATTGCCGCTCTTCGAGTTCCTTCCTTGACACAAGCAGAGCCTGAAGAAATGGTTACTTCTAAAGCAGCAGTAGAGGTGGAAGCAGCAATTGTACCTACACACATAACATATGCTGCAGCAGCAGTACTTACCACACTTCATCTACAGGATTCAGCAGCAGCAGAATATGAAGCAACAACCACATCTCCACAGTCACCAATCACTATTACAGGAATGTATGGAACTGCTGTTATTGTGTGTGGAGGCATTGTTGTGGCATCTGGTGACTGTGGAAATGTGGTTGTTGCTTCTTCTTCTGCTGCTGTAGACACTGTTCTTTATCTTTCAGTCCTTGAACACTAAGGTAACACATTTTAAGATCTACACTCTTATTGCTTGTGCACTGAGTAACAGTGCCTACAGCAGCAGCAGTGTCTACCATACTTCAGCAGCAAGATTCAACAGCAGCAGCAGAATATCATCACAAGGAGGGAAGAGCAGGCATACAACAGTAGATGTGCCACCACTGCAAGTGAACATTTTTTTAGTAAAAGGCAACAAGAGGCAGAAATCCAAAAGATACACCTTGTAAAAGATTTGAAAAGCCAATCACCATAGCGTTCAGTGTGTAAGCAATAAGAGTGTAGATCTTAAAAGGACTGAAAGATAAAGAACTTATCGTAAATGAGTTTGGTCTTGATAACCAGTTTGATATTTTTTGTCTGAGTGAACACTGGGCAAATGAGAATGAACTTGCAGTTACCAAATTTGATAACTTTAGTATAGTAAATAGCTACTGTATAAAAGAGCACATTAGAGGTGGTGTGGCAATTTATACCAACCAGTCACTCAATTGCACAACAACCAAACTTGACCTAAATTCCTCGTCTGATGAAAAGCACTCTGAAGTTACGGGCATAACCATTAATAGTCATAAGCTAATAATAGTATCCATGTATAGATCACTAAAAACAAGCATTAACATATTTTTAGTAAAAATGGACATGCTGCTGAGTGAATTAAGTAATACTAAATGGCTACACTATGAAATTGCAATAGAAGGTGATTTGAATGCTGATTTTGATGTTACTAAATGTAAGGGTAGTGTTGCAGAACTGAAAAACTTACTAAGACAATACAATTTACATCATGTCAATAATAGGCCCACAAGAAACAAAGCATGTCTAGATAACATCTTAGTAAACTTCAAGACCACTGCAAACACATGCAAAGTTGTAGTGTTCCCTTTCTCAGACCATGGCTCTGTATCTCTAAATTATGCAAGTAAAATTCCCCTCAATTGGAGCAATATAAACAGACCTGTCCCAACAGTTGTGATTACCAGACCCATAACTGAGGATAAAATGAACACATTTCGTAATTCCCTTGCTGACAAACTGATTTGGCCCCTGTAGTGTCAACGGACATTTCAGATCAGTTAATGACTTGTCAGCCGAAATAATATTTTATATATTTTTTAATGCATTCTTGACCTTATTTAACCGTAGTATTCCCATAAAGAAAATCAAAATAATGGACAGCAGTCACAAATCCAGATCTCAAAACAGACAAAATATATGGTACATTAAACAGCTGACAGATCTAAAAAAGTTTTGTTACTGTATAACATATACAATAGTATGAAGTCTGACTGTGCCAAATCAGTCTATGTGGAATGCAGGAATCAATCCAAAAATGCCATCCTCCAAGCCAAAAAACCTACAATTCCAACAGCATACGTGATTCCACCAATAAATGCAAAACTGCTTGGAAAATAAGTAACAGTGCTGCCACAGATACTAAAAAAGACAAAATTAATATCCCACCTCAAACACTCAATTAGTTTTTTTATTAATTCAGTGAAAGAAATAGGAGATGCAATTATCAAACCAGACACTAGTCTAGCAGAGATACTCTCTCAAAATTGGGGTAGACAGTCACTGAACAGAAGCATGCTAACCTTCTCCGAAGTATCGCCTAGATCTGTACAAGGGGTCATAAAACAACTGAAATCATGTGATAGCTTAGATATTATGACATATCGTGCAACTTGCTAAAAAAGTGTATGGTTGCATTCTGTACCCTTTAACCCATTGCATAAACAAGTGCTTACTTGAGGGATACTTTCCTGATGAATTAAAACTGTCCAGGATCGTCAACAGTATACAAAAAGGGAGATTAAGACTCTCCATCTAGTTACAGGCTTATTTCAATACTACCTGAATTCTCCAAGGTAACAGAATGCATCATGTACCAACAATTATCATCTCACTTTGAGAACCTAGGAATAATCAATGTTACACAGTATGGGTTCAGGAAGAATCTGTTTACCATTTATAGTCTCCCCAGTGAAATAATAAGAAAAGACTTAAAAACAGTATTTATAAAGATGAGACATTTAAAAATTGAATAATATACATTTTTCTCATGTATTTGTGGGTTGTGGAGTACTGGGGCAGGATTATCTACCCTAGTGTCCAGCCTTCAATCAACATTTAAGCAATAGGTTTGTCTATCAAGGTAATAATGCCCAAACACATCACACTTTTTGGGACCAGTTCAAACGTTAATGTGTCACTGCAGAAACTCTGTTCACACACTGTATAACACAAGGAAGGCTGCCATTAAAGAATGTGAAAAGCTTGAATAGCAATGTCTGAATCATCTTGTGGGTTGCATGTCAAGAAGGATCTAAGAATGTTACAGTGCATGGGATGGAGCAACACAGTATTGAATATCCCAGAATACCATATGCTGGCTCCTGAAGACTTTAAACTTGACATTTCTGTTGTCAGGATATTTAGCAATGTAGTCTTCCACATCTAGGTCCATGGACTTTAGTGCAAAGAACGCCTAAGCGTAAAGTTTTAGTATGTGGATATGGTCACCAATGTGACAATGTTCCTACATATTTTAGGTGGGTGTGGTTCTTGAGATTTGGTAGAACTTTTATCACTGAGTAATAGCCAGGGCCATGGCCACAGCGAAAATGGTACCAGCACTGGGAATTACAATTTTAAAGATACATCTGCAACAATTATAAGCGAGACAAGACCAGTGGTTATCAAAGTGCAGCACAAGGGCCACATGTGGCCCAAATTGAGTATTCATGCAGCCCACAGTTCTCAAACGTGTATCATAAATACACTGTGGTGACAAAAGTCTTGGGATGGCAATATGCAAAATACAAATGGCAGTAGTATCACAGAAAAAAGGTATAAAAGGTTAGTGCATTGGTGGAGCTGTAATTTCTGCTCAGGTTAACCACCTGTAAAGGCTTCCAGCGTGATTTTAACTGCTCAATGGGATTTAATAGACTTTGAATGCAGACTGATAGGAAAATCCCATTTCAGAAACCATTAGAGAATTCGATATTCTGAGATCCACAGTGTCAAGGGCATGTTGAGAATATGAAATGTCACTCATTACCTCTCACCACAGACAATGCAGTGGTCAATAGCCTTCACTTAATGACAGAACAGCAGTGTTTGCATAGCACTGTCAGTGCTAACAGACAAACAACACTGCATGAAATAACTGCAGAGGTTGATGTGAGCTGTACGAAAAATGTATTCATTACGACAGTGTGGCAAAATTTGGCGTTAATGAGCTACGGCAGCAGATGCCTTTGCTAACAACACGTCATTGGGCTTGTGATCATATCAGTTGGGCCCTAGATGACTAGAAAATCAAGGCCTGGTCAGATGAGTCAATTTCAGCTGGTAAGAGGTGATGATAGAGTTTGAGAGTGGCAGGCATCCCATGAAGTTATAATAAACCTAAGTTGTCGACAAAGCACAGAGAAGGCTGGTGACGGCTTCATAGTGGTATGGACTGTGTAAACATGGAATGGAATGGGTCCTCTGGTTCAACTGAAGTAATCGTTGACTGAAAATGGTTATGTTCGACTACTTGGAGACTATTTGCAGCCATCCACAACCTATATGTTCCCAAACAACAATTGAATTTTTATGGAGACAGTGTGCCATGTCACCAGACCACAATTGTTCCCAATTGAAGAACATTCTGGTCAATTTGAGCAAATTATTTGACTACCCAGAGCACCTAAAATGAATCCCATCGAAGATTTATAGAACATAATCAAGACGTCAGTTCACACACAAAGTCCTGGACAGGTAACACTTCTGCTATGAAGGACAGTTTATATCAGTCTCTTCTCTTCTTGTTTCTTGACCCCGGCTCCTTGAGATCTCTTGTGAAGAGTCACGATAAAAGCTTAGTAGTGGTACAGGACAATCTGTTGTGGGTGAATTCATTTCTGACAAATAATCTGTCCAGTTAATGTGAAGTAATGATGTATGATAGAAGTGTTCAGATAAACACTATTACACTTCCCAATTACTAATTAAACATTTCCTATTCTAAATAACTTCAAGAACCTGTATTTTATAATCAATACAATTTTATGCCCTGAAAGAAACTACTACTCTGCTAAAACGGATTCAGATTACTGTCAACTCATGTCTGGAGAATGACGTCACGAACTGAAGCTTGCTTGGAATGAACGAAATACCTGTACTGAAAAATATTATCAGTTAAGTAATTTATGTACTTTTATGACAAATTTGGTGTCCCTTGCATCGCTCCAAGCTATACAGGCAGTATGGATCAGTATTTCTGCAAAGCGCTTTCAAAGACTTTTTGAGACCATGCGACATCGAGTTACTATACTATGCCACACAAAAGGAGGTCCAACACGATATTAGGTCTCCCACGACTTGTGTCATCAGTGTAAACGCATCTATCAACTAACAGCCAAATCCAAAAACATCAACAAACCCTAAGTGCTTCTTAAGAGTGTGGTTTTTCTGCTTAGTAACAAACAGAAATACGCCATATTTGACGTTCTATAAGAACATTGAGAGTTGCAATCTCACTGGGCACTGGACTCTGTAAAGATTCTATATTAATGAAAGTAAGTTGAATTATTTAACTGTAGGCTTATTCGTTGAATATATCTGATTTAACTAACTGTGTAAACTTTTGTATGTTTAGTAGACAGTCACCTCTGTATGATGTATTGACATGGCTGGCAAATAATTCTAATATTGAGATTTTGAGTCCGCTCCTACCGCAGCAGTCTTTGGAAATTATTTAAATACAAAGTCCGATTACTTGAGTTACATTTCACGGTGAACTACGAATAACATATTTACGAAAAAGCTATTGTCAAATGTCTGATACCAAATAATTAAAAGTCCACGTTCCAGATAAGCAAATATTAATTACAACCAATCACTATCATACATATACAATAATTATTTTTTTTTTATTTTATAAAGGGATGTCACATTTGTGATCATATATCATACTGCACAACATACTTAAATTCATGTACAATTACCGGTACTAAACAGTTCATCATTCGCTAATACAGACAACACAAAAACACTTCATAAGGCAATACAGTCTTACAACTTCTGGCTCACTTGAAGTGGCAGCAATATGAAACGGAACAGTCAACACGCAGTGTAAAGAATGGTACTGACTTTGGGAGTTGGGGGTCAACTTATTGAGCCCTTGGTGCAGCTATTGTATTTGCTGCTCATAGCATAGGATTTTATGTAGGTTTTCTAGTAATAATATTATACATATGGTGCTTGCATGACATCCATAACAACAGTGTTGGTTCTTGAATGAAAAAGTTTGATGGCCACTAGACCAGACAATCCCTTTAGCCAGATAAAGATGATAATTTGCTATGAATTTTTATCACAATAGGTTATTTTGTGAAACTAGTTTGCTAACATTGAAATATAAAGAGACCTTTACATATGGTTAAGCATTATTTTGAAACAAAACATATGCAAATGATTACAAATGCAAGTGAATATTTGTGAAAGAAAAGCCCTCATAAAATACAAAATTCTGAAGACAAATGATTAATAAAATCTCTTCACGCTTTATAACAGCATTTGATGAATTTAACATGTGCAAGTCTTGGTGGTTGCCATTGTTTCACACTGATGACTGTTCCTCGCTTTTTCTATGGATCTATTCCCCACTTTGTTTGCCACTTACCATGTAATTCTGTTTTAAAGGCAATTCTTAGGGTCTGTTGGAACATGCATCATATGAGCCATAGCCATTTGTTAACATAATTATAAGTATTTCATACTGCAGCCTACATCCTTCTGAATCTGCTTAGTGTATTCATCTCTTTGTCTCCCTCTACGATTTTTACCCTCCAATACTAAATTGGTGATCCCTCGATATCTCAGAACATGTCCTACCAACAGATCCCTTCTTCTAGTCAAGTTGTGCCACAAGCTCCTCTTCTCCCCAATCCTATTCAATACCTCCTCATTAGTTATGTGATCAACCCATCTAATCTTCAGCATTCTTCTGTAGGACCACATTTCAAAAGCTTCTATTCTCTTCTTGTCAAAACTATTGATCATCCCCGTTTCACTTCCATAAATGGCTACACTCCATACAATTACTTTCAAAAACGACTTCCTGACACTTAAATCTATACTCAGTGTTAACAAATTACTCTTCTTCAGAAACACTTTCCTTGCCATTGCCAGTCTACATTTTATATCCTCTCCACTTGTACCATCATCAGTTATTTAACTTCCCAAATAGCAAAACTCCTGTACTATTTTAAGTGTCTCATTTCCTAATCTAATACCCTCAGCATCACCCGATTTAATTCCACTACATTCCAATATCCTTGTTTTGCTTTTGTTGATGTTCATCTTATATCCTCCTTTCAAGACACTGTCCATTCCGTTCAACTGCTCTTCCAAGTCCTTTGCCGTCTCTGACAGAATTACAATGTCATCGGCGAACCTCAAAGTTTTTACTTCATCTCCATGAATTTTAATACCTACTCCAAATTTTTCTTTTGTTTCCTTTACTGCTTGCTCAATATAATGATTGAATAACATTGGGGAGAGGCTACAACCCTGTCTCACTCCCTTCTCAACCACTGCTTCCCTTTCATGCCCCTCAACTCTTATAACTGCCATTTGGTTTCTATACAAATTGTAAATAGCCTTTCACTCCATGTATTTTACCCCTGCCACCTTCAGAATTTGAGAGAGTATTCCTATCAACATTGTCAAAAGCTTTCTCTAAATCTAAAAATGCTAGAAACATAGGTTTGCCTTTCCTTAATCTTTCTTCTAAGATAAGTCATAGGATCAGTATTGCCTCACATTTTCCAATATTTCTACGGAATCCAAACTGACCTTCCCCGAGGTCGACTTCCATCAGTTTTTCCATTCGTCTGTAAAGAATTCATGTTAGTATTTTGCAACTGTGATTTATTAAACTGATACTTCAGTAATTTTCACATCTGTCAACACCTGCTTTCTTTGGGATTGGAATTCTTATATTTTTCTTGAAGTCTGAGGGTATTTCGCCTGTCTCATACATCTTGCTCACCAGATGGTAGAGTTTTGTCAGGACTGGCTCTCCCAAGGCTGTCAGTAGTTCTGATGGAATGTTGTCTACTCCCGGGGCCTTGTTTCGGCTTAAGTCTTTTAGTGCTCTGTCAAACCCTTCACACAGTATCATATCTCCCATTTCATCTTCATCTACATCCTCTTCCATTTCCATAATATTGTCCTCAAGAACATAGCCCTAGTATAGTCCCTCTATATACTCCTGCCACCTTTCTGCTCTCCCTTCTTTGCTTAGAACTGGGTTTCCATCAAAGCTCTTGATATTCACGCAAGTGGTTCCCCTTTCTCCAAAGGTCTCTAATTTTCCTGTAGGCAGTATCTATCTTACCCCTAGTGAGATAAGCCTCTACATCCTTACATTTGTTCTCTAGCCACTCCTGCTTAGCCATTTTGCACTTGCTGTCGATCTCATTTTTGAGATGTTTGTATTCCTTTTTGCCTGCTTCATTTACTGCATTTTTATATTTTCGTCTTTCATCAATTAAATTCAATATTTCTTCTGTTTCTACTAGCCCTCATCTTTTTACCTATTTTATTCTCTGCTGTCTTCACTATTTCATCCCTCAAAGCTACCCATTCTTCTTCTTCTTCTGTGTTTCTTTCCCCCCATTCCTGTCAATTGTTCCCTTATGCTCTCCCTGAACCTCTGTACAACCTCTGGTTCGTTAAGTTTATCCAGTTTCCATCTCCTTAAATTCCTACCTTTTTGCAGTTTCTTCAGTTTTAATCTACAGTTCATAACCAACAGATTGTGGTCAGAGTCCACATCTGCCCCTGGAAATGTCTTACAATTTAAAACCTGGTTCCTAAATCTCTGTCGTACCATTATATAATCTGTCTGATACCTTTTAGTATCTCCAGGGTTCTTCCCTGTACACAACAGTCTTTCATGATTCTTGAACCAAGTGTTAGCTATGATTAAGTTATGCTCTGCGCAAAATTCTACCAGGCGGATTCCTCTTTAGTTTTCTTAGCTCCAATCCATAGTCACCTACTATGTTTCCTTCTCTCCCTTTTCCTACTATCGAATTCCAGCCACCCTTGACTATTAAATTTTCGTCTCCCTTCACTACCTGAATAATTTCTTTTATCTCCTCATACATTTCATCAATTTCTTCGTCATCTGCTAGTTGGCATATAAACTTGTACTACTGTAGTAGGCATGGGCTTTGTGTCTATCTTGGCCACAATAATGCGTTCACTATGCTGTTTGTAGTAGCTTACCCGCACTCCTATTTTTTTATTCATTATTAAACCTACTCCTGCATTACCCCTATTTGATTTTGTATTTATAACCCTGTATTCACCTGACCAAAGTCTTGTTTCTCCTGCCACCGAACTTCACTAATTCCCACTATATCTAACTTTAACCTATCCATTTCCGTTTTTAAATTTTCTATCCTACCTGCCCGATTAAGGGATCTGACATTCCAAGCTCTGATCCGTAGAACGCCAGTATACTTTCTCCTGATAACGATGTCCTCCTGAGTAGTCCCCGCCCGGAGATCCGAATGGCGGACTATCGGAATATTTTACCCAAGAGGACACCATCATCATTTAATCATACAGTAAAGCTGCATGTCCTCGGGATAAATTATGGCTGTAGTTTCCCCTTGCTTTCAGCCGTTTGCAGTACCAGCACAGCAAGGCCGTTTTGGTTAATGTTGCAAGGCCAGATCAGTCAATCATGCAGACTGTTGCCACTGCAACTACAGGCAACTGCCCCCAACTACTGAAAAGGCTGCTGCCCCTCTTCAGGAACCACACGTTTGTTTGGCCTCTCGACAGATACCCCTCCATTGTGGTTGCACCTACGGTATGGCTATCTGTATCGTTGAGGCACGCAAGCCTCCCCACCAACAGCAAGGTTCATGATTCATGGGGAGGGGGAGGGGGATGGGGGAAGGGGGGAAACGACACGACATGACATGACATGACAGTAATATTGCGTAATCCTGCGTCTAGCCTTGATAATAGTCTCAGTTTGACAAGGAAGAGTGCTCACAAGCTTCAAGTATGACATATCCAGGTGAAACCATTCATTGATGGATCCCATAAACTTGAAAAATTGTTTGGGCGCAGCTCCGTGAAACAGGGCTTTTGTCATTTTTGAAGATGGGAGTGCTCATAGCATACTCATCATATAGAAGAAAGGAAACACTTGTTCACTGAGAATGTCAAGGTAAAACATCCTGGATCCTGTTCGCAGTACCCTGAATGAGTGAGCCCAAGTTATGCTTAAAAAAAAAAAAAAAAAAAAAAGGCCACAAAAATATCACAGAACTACCTCCGGCCTGAACTACAAACTCCACACTGTGTGTTAAAGGGCTCACTGGGTTATCAGTGCATCATTTGACAAAAGACGAAATAATGACTTGTCAGATGACACACTAAATGCCTTCAGGTAGTTACTGTTTAGTTTCTCTATATCTGACAACACGCAGCTTTAAGTGCCCCAGAGAGCAATAGTGTTTTGCTAGGAATCCCCAATCAAAATGTCCATTACATGCAGCAGTTCCTTTCACAATATTCACTTAGAAACTTGTGACATGGACCTGTGTTCACTGACAGCAATAATTCCAGTTGGGTTTGAAACAATGTCATTGACAAAATGGGATTCTCATCTCTGGTCTCCAATGGTTCTCCACTGTTGTTCTTGTTGGGTTGGGTTGGGTTGAGTTGAGTTGTGTTGTTTTGGGGAAGGAGACCAGACAGTGTGGTCATCAGTCTCATCGAATTAGGGAAGGACAGGGAAGGAAGTCAGCCATGCCCTTTGAAAGGAACCATCCCGGAATTTGCCCGGAGCGATTTAGGGAAATCACGGAAAACCTAAATCAGGATGGCCGGATGCGGGATTGAACTGTCGTCCTCCCAAATGTGACACTGTTCTTCCACTATGTTAATAGCTGTGAGAGGTACACCACACTTTGCAGACCTGTTGGACAGTCTGCTGCATTTCTACATGAACAAATCTGACACCTTTATTCTCACTTCGGTTGTAAATATATCCAAACATATCTTTTTTCTATCATGTCTCTATGTCAACCTATCTTGCTGCACTGATTTCATACAGTACATTGGCACATGAATATCACTTCTATGCCATGGCTTAGGTTGTAGGTGGAGGGTCACATGGCTTCCTGGTACCATTTCATCATCTACAGCACTTTAAAGTGGCCAATGGGCTAGAGAGAGAGAGAGAGAGAGAGAGAGAGAGAGAGAGAGAGAGAGAGAGAGAGAGAGCGCACACACTATGAAGAAAGATTTTTCTTGAAGCTCACTAATATTCTGTCTTGTTTATTTGCCTACTGACAACTCAGTGCTTCATCTACAGGGTGACTTGTTATAGTTACTGCTTCCATTATTTATTTTCCATGAAGGATTTTCCAGTACAATAAGTGTTTAATATTTCATACATTTATGTAGTCTCTTTCTGAAGCAGAAATTTAAACTCAACACTTTCACATTCTGCAGACAAGACACACTACAAACATTCTCATGTACAAGCTAAACAAAACTGCCTTTTATATATATATTACAAGGTTATTTTATTGCAAAATGGCCTTGAATTTACATCACAGATTCATAAAACATGACTGTTAGACAATTAAAAAGTCAGAAATGCATTTTTATATTCACAAACAATTTCTTTTGTTAGGAATGTACATGTCATGTATAACAAGTCTCAATAAATTTCAGCAGTACATCCATTACATGTTTTCTGGGATAAACAAAATGCATATAGCTTTCTCATGATGCCAATTGTCAAGAAATGTTTTCAGAGTCATTAACAAAATTATTATGTATTAGCATTAATAAAATGCCCATACTATTTCTTCTCTGAAAATGAGGTACCTAGTATCAGTTAAGACAAATTTTAAACTTTGCTAAATACACAGCCTCTTCAAAATGGACAGATAAAACAATAGCACAGGTAGCAGATGGGCATCTGACAAACTTCTAATTTTGGGTCCATAAGGGGCATATTACAGAATGTAAACAAGAACTACTGACAGAACAAATGCTGCAGGAATTAGAGTGCCTAAGCAACCAGCTGGCAGAGACTGTAGTCATAACGTATGTTGAAATTTGAGCTTAATTAATAACAGGGAGAGGAAAACTAGCTAGAACCCAACCTACATTAAGCATAGGAAGATGGTCTGTACCAAGCAATGCTGTACCAACTATTTGGCACTGCATGATTCTGAAGCAAAGACACCAAATGGTTCATGTAGTTTGAAGTCTACAGTGTAAGCTAAATTAAATTATTATTTTACCACTCACATGGACTCTTTGGTATTACTTTGTTTTGCTCATGTCAGTGCTGGGCACTTCCTAGCACTTTAATGAATTAGTCTTCCCCTGAGATAAGTATCTCTGCATATCTGCATTACTGTGATGCACAAGACAACTATAAGACACAAGTACAGTGAGCGTATACTGAAACAGCAGTGTTACTTTATATATAAAGTACACTCAAAATAAAATTTTAAATAGTGAGTGCAAATCAATACTGTATACTGTGAAAAAACAGCAGCCAGTTGCAAACTGTGCTTTGTGACATTAAAAGCAGGAACCTCTCCCTAATTTATTCAGCAAGTCATGCCAAATGCAATAAAATTTTCAGTAGATTTATTTGATTACTCCAAAGCAAACTTGGCACTTGCTGATTATCTCAACGGATCCCATGGTAATTTATTCCTGTTGGGTCTCTTGTTCCTTCTCTACACTTCCAGATATTTTCATAATGCTTATACCCCTCAACACAATTACCATTGGCTTATTCCTTTTATCTCCAACCTACTCTTTTTTCATTGTCCCTCTTCAATTTTTTACTTGGGTTTTTAACCTTATTTTTCCAAAGTAGTTTATTGTTTTAATTTTTTGCTTGGTTCTTCCTACACAAACATTTCTTCATTTGATTTCTATTTCCTAGTTTCCCTACAATGACGCTCTCATTTTCTAAGCAGTCATTCTTTAACAAACCATTTAATATTTTGAATTCTGCAATTAGCCCCTGACCCAAAATTTGTTCCTATCTTTTTTCTATTTTGAAAAAAAGGTATCACTTGCACCTCTGCCACCATTTGCTCTCTTCTCTCACGTTTGATAATATTTTGTTTCTAAAAGCCTGAGATTGCTCGTCAACCACTTCTTTGTCACTTCTGGTCCATTAATAGTTATAATTTCTACAGTACAGTATGGGAATTTTATTTATGCCAATGCTGTGTCGTTTTTAAGTCTTTCATTCAACAATTTTAAATAATGTCTGTAACAAGTAACACATTTTTTGCTTCATAATTGCATTATTTGATGAATGTCATCCAATGTGTTCTTTTCTCTCGCATGCACGAATACGCCAAAAATTTCACAAAAATAATGCATAGCAGGGTTCCAATATAAAATTATCCATTTTCTATTTGCAATATTTTGTTGCTCTTTCACATGGAGCAGCAATGACACAAACCAAAATGCTTCTGCATATTTTTTAACCCAACAATTTTCTTGTGTTGTAAATACTGAT
The DNA here is from genome assembly GCF_023897955.1 of Schistocerca gregaria. Lineage (NCBI taxonomy): Eukaryota > Metazoa > Arthropoda > Insecta > Orthoptera > Acrididae > Schistocerca > Schistocerca gregaria. The sequence goes on from NC_064923.1 coordinate 497,840,314, forward strand.
ACAGCAATTTACTAAGACTTAGTGAAGAAAAAAAAAAGAGTACTGCTGAAAACAATTTACTGACACAGCAGCAGTAATACAGTAAAATAAATCCTGACAGGCACAGACAAACGGAATGTATATAATTTAACAGAACATGCACAAGACAAAGTAACATGATGAGATTCAGAGTATAGTGTGTCAATTAACTGACACATACCTCAACCATCAGTAAGTAATAGCTCTAGAAAGTATAGTCTGGGTCTAGACCATTCTTTAGAGTTTCAATCAAGATGTAGTTAGTCTCTTGAATCATTTATGAAGAAAATGCAATTTTAAGAGTAATATTAGTCTGGCAATTGTACTGGATTCGCTAAAGATGAATGAGCTTCTCAAATTTTAAGTTAATTCCCAGAAAACTCAATACTGATTAATCATTAAACAACATTTCTGTTACAGAATTGTATGTCTTACACACACGCCCACACACACACACACACACACACACACACACACACACACACACACACACACACACACAAACCAAAATATTTGCTAAGGAAAACACCTTTTTTGGCAAAGACTTTTTAAGAAAGGTATTTATCCGGACACAAGAAAATTACACATACACAGAACTCATACATCATATACAAATAATGACAAATGTCTTGTAAACATTATTAAAAAAGAACTATCACTTTCACAAAATTTGAGAAATACTCAGAATCACAGATTAACTGTAACTGTAGTTTTTCAGTTACAACCACAAATAAATTATGACGGATCTATCAACAGTCATGACCATGTGGTCTTTAGGACTCTTGTAAATTTTAAATAAACAATTCCTAAAGCAAGATGGCATCACGTCATGTTCACTCCTAGTGCCTGACGAACTCTTTCATAAACAACATAGCTAATACTGACGGCAGGCGCCACTTTCAAAAAGTTGGGTGTTATTCCACGGTACAGTCCTAGGAAGCCTTCATCTTGGATTATTGTCCGGATTACTCTTGACATAGTTCCATTGTGGGCATGAGCAGACCCATTGCCAGTGGTTATAACTGCAAACAAAAAATTGAGACTTGTCAAAATCAGTATTCTGGGCAAAAATTTAATATAATAGGCAGCTCATCCCTTTACTGTTGGAATTTGTTTCTCTTCACAGCTTCTGTAAAAAAAATTATTTAATTGTATGTCAATCTGATTTTATAAAAGTTAATTAAAAGTAATTCAAATACCGCTAATTTAGAAAATTAAGTACTTATGAATGAAGGAATTTAGATATTTGCCATAGCATGCTAGTAATATTTATTTGCCAGTGGCCAAATACTAGAAACTGGTCATGGCACGTATAGATCTTGCAACAATTACTGGGAGTGGTAATAGTCACTTTTGTCATGCACACTGTTTTAGTTTCTTGTGAACTGCCTGCAATGTATAATCACAATATCAATTATGCATATCACATAACCAGTATCTGCTCTGATGAGCAGGTACTGTGATGTATGGGGAGGAAAGAAGAAACTGCCTAAACAATGTACTTTGACATTTTAGATTTCCTGTCAAACACTTCCTTAATACACTGGTCCCCTAAGTACAGTGGCAGCATTGTACCATATCTTCCGTCTTGTTAGTGCAAGTTGCAGTATCTGTGGATGCCACCGATGATATAGGGTGTATAAAAAAGAATGAACTTATTTTAAAAAATCATAACTATTACACTATTTGAAATATGTGGGGGAACAATGTACTGTTGGAAAGAGCAACCTCTTGAGTTTTACATGGTCGATGCTAGGTAGCAGCAGTGTTCTCCCATTTCACTTCTAGTATAAATGGTCTCGGGACAACAGAAAGCGTTTTGTGTTCTACATTTTGTGCAGTGCGGGTCAGTAATAAATGACTGTTCAGCGTGACTTTCGTCCTAGGTATGCTGGGGATCCTCCTATAGCACAGATCATTAAATGATGACATGAACAACTCCGTGAAACAGGTTGCTTGTGTAAAAGCAAATCTCCAGGCTATCCCTGAGTGTGTAACACAGACATCGAATACATCCACCATAGTTTCACAAGGAGTCCAAAGAATTCCATTCACTGTGCAGCTCAACATGCTCCCGATGTCTGTCTGGCAAGTGTTGCGTCAACTTTTATACATGATACCATACAAAATTCAGCTACTGCAAACTCTTCGTGAAGGTGACAAACAACAACAAGTAGAGTTCTGTAATTTCATTCTTTGTAAGACGGAGGTTGATAGTTTTCTTCCAAGCTTAATGTATAGTGATAGGCAACATTCCATTAAAATGTAAAGATGAACCATCAAAATGTGAGAATATGGGTTAAAGAGCAACCAAATGAAGTTTTACAATATGAGAAGGACTCTCCAAAATTTAATGTGTTTTGTGCAGTTTCATGGGAAAAGATGCTAGTCCATTTTTCTTTGCCAAGAACACTGTTACAGAAAGTACGTATCTCGATATGCTCGAAAAACTTTCTTTTCTCACAGATGGAAACTGATTCGAACAACCTCATTTACAAACAAGATGGTGTACTGTCACACTAGAATCTAGAAGCACGGAAATTTTTAAGCCAAAGTATTACTTAACGACTGATCAGTCACACTGGATCAAATGATTCAGCCTTACATTACCGGTTTCCAAAGTCACCAGATCTGACTGTTTGCGATTATTTCTTGTGGGGGTCATAAAATACTCTTAAGTGCTCCATTATCAACAGTAATGAATGAACTACGACATCACATAACAGCACCTGTGGAAGGTGTAACTTAAGACAAGCTCACCACAGTGTGGGAACAATTTGAATACCACACTGACATTCCGTGCATCTCAAGGGGGATATATGGAACACCTATGAAATGGTGAGTTTCCCTTTCATCAAAAAGAAAATTCATTGTATGTGTTTATTAGTTTCAGAAATATAGATGTGCCAAATCAGATGATTCTTTTTGATACACCCTGTACATTTATTTCTAGTTTTAGGGGCACCTGTGGTCTGTTACCACAGCAGTATTGCACTAATAACTAAAAATACAGTGCAATTAAACTGAATTCACACAGGTTTCCCATATTTAAATTTTGTAGTTACATATGTTATTTTTGTCTAATATAGCATAATCAAATACACAGCACCCCAAGCCTCCTTAGGCAGTCTTGCCTAAGTATATATAGTCAAAGTACTACATGTCATTTATACTATTTCTGGAAACTGCAACAAAATTTGCGGGTATTTTAAAGTGTATTTCATTCTGAGCTGTTGCAGCTTATATAATACGAAACATAGCAAGAATTATGGTGTATCCACCAAGATAAAAACAGATTAAAGAGGATATTAAATTCTGATTAAACTACTCATTATTTTATGTCTGTTACTACAGTCTTACCATCACGTTCCGAGTGCATTTCACTTACAGCTGCTAACACAGGTAGAATGTGTTTTTGCCAGTTGCGTTATGGGCCACAAACATAGTTTGAGAATGTGTTACAAATGTATACCACACTGAACACTGCCACTTAACTGTACTTGGTTGTTCTATACAGTCCAGGATACCTTTCTCTTGACATTTGCATGTGCCTTACACCATTACACTATGCTATTTTCAACACTGTGCCTTTAAAAATGTGTATCTATCCAATGTAAACAAAATGCTGACAAAAGAACCTCCTGGACTGTACGGAACAATCAAACAGTTCCATTGCAGCACACATGTAAAATGGATTACATGAAATGCAATGAAGACACTTAGAAAATGAAAAATGTGAAACTGGTTTGGCGCCTAAACAAACCGTCTTCCAATTGGTTATGATGATGGACTTCATACCCTAAGAAGAAGAAAAAAATATTTTTTTTATCCGTTTCATAAAACGTAGAAGCTACAGCAGGATAAACATGCTTTAAAACATCACGCAAATCATGTTGCAGGTTCCAGAAATAGCAGAAAAATCACATTCTACGGTGAAAATTTACTTATGCAAGAGACAGCCTTGCAAATGGAATTAAAAAAATTTGATCGATAAGAAAAAAAGGTCAATTTATATGCCTATGTACTTTAACAATCCTTGACACAGACTATGTTTTGTGTGTTTTTTATGTAAATGTTTTGCAATAAATACGGATTGCATTGTGTAGATCTCCTCCTAGACGGTGTACCCCAGGCATGACTGTTTAAGGAGGATGGCAAAAGTCTACACCACCGGCAGCCATACTGTATCAAAGATTTCTTATGGCTATTCATGACAACAGCACTAGATAACTAACTGCAACAATGGCTCTTCTCAGAGCCAAACAAAGATAACACAATTTTGGACCAAGTAGCCATAGTTTACAGATCAATGTATAAGGACAACCAAAAGACATAGGTCAGTACATGAGAAAACGGGCCATTGATCTTAAGAACAATATATCCCAGTTCTCCAAGAATCCCACCTAAATGAAGATGATATAACAAAGGGTAAAATAAAATAATGGAAAATCCAGGATGGAATAAGCATCTCTACTATACTGCAACAACCATCATAAGAAAGGGTGAATTTCAAGATGACAAGAGTTGGAGGAGCAACGCGTTTGCATTAAATTTTGCATGAAACTCAAGAAAATCTTTACAGAGGCACACCAGATGATGCAGGAAGCCTACAGTGATGAGTGCTAAAGAGATATTTGGTATTATGAATGGTTTACACAGTAAAAATGAGTGAATGGAAGTTAAACACGACACCCCTCATTCAGAATGCCCTTCAACACCTACCAATCATGTTCATGTCAGGAACATCAATGAAACTGTGCATTTCAATCAAAGACTGCCTGTCCAAGAGGTTACAGAAGAATGTAACATTCCAGTTAGATCATTTCATGGAATCCTGACATGGCACTTGCATCGTGTTGCCGCCACGTTTGTCCCACGGCTCATGAGTCAAGATCAGAAAGACCTTTGCCTCACAATCTGTGAAGAGCTTTTGAATAGCGCAAAGGAGCAGATAACTGGTGAAGAGACGCGAGTCTGCAGTTATGATGTTGAGACCAAGGTTCAGTCTTCACAATGTGTCAGGAAAGGTCTTCCAAGAGCAAAAAAAGATTGTCAAGTCATGTCACATGTCAAAGACATGCTGACTGTTTTCTTTAGCTTTGAAGTATTAATTCATCATTATTTCATGCCACAGGGCAAATTGTTAATTGTGTTGCGATGCCTGGACGAAAATGTGAGAAGGAAAATGACCTGGAATGTGGCGAGACAATTAATGGCTCTTGCATCACAATAACGCACGCACACATTCATCTGTGATGGTGCACGGCTATTGCACAAGAAATGAAATCACAGGTGCTGCCTCATCCCCCATACTCTCCAGACTTGGCTCCTGCTGACTTTTTTTAATTTCCGAAGTTGAAAACTCCACTGAAAGGACAAAGATTTACAATGACAGATGAGATAAGATTCTTCATGCAATCTAACAAAAGGTGTACCAAGACTGATTTGGAAGGGGAAACGGCATTGGTGGTAGTGTATCAATTGTGGAAGAAAGTATTTCGAAGGAGACCATGCACAACAAGTAAAAGGTAAGCGTAGAAAAATGTTGTAAACGAAGTTCTGGAATTTTTTAAACTGACATTTTGTACATAAGAAATAGCCTCCTTAATATTAAGGGAATGAGACGCCAAGAAATCAGAGGCATCGAAGTGATCACTCTGTAGTCAAGTGGCTTAACTACTGTTTTAATCAACAAAGCACTGAATGTCCAGTGGCACCATCTGTACCTCAGTTGCATACATACTTACGTGATTGCAACAGCTGTCATATAACCTGGAGTTATAAAAACAGTGATGACAATAGAGAAAGTTAGTAGAATGGTCTGACAGAAAAAAACTGTCTTAGTTGCGATGCCAAAGAAATGAGAAACTTTCACTCTGCTAGATGGTGCACTGATGCAAACACACTTCCTCTGAATCATACCGAAAAGCTCTAAAACACTTCCCAAGATGCCAGTACTGCCCCCACAATCATCAATACATGGTTTGAGATACCTATCGTTAATTCCATTAACAAGCCAAGATGGAATTTCGGGACAGTGAACTGGAATTAATATACTCAGGAGGTTGACAGCAACTTTTGCTGGACAGTCCAAGAAGTATAAAACTACAAGAGATTTGGGGGAGTCATAATTGGTGCAGTCAAACATAATATACCATAAGGTCTCAGGACACATTACATCCTTTGCTGGGATGACACAACAGATAATTGGGAAGTGGAATACAAACAGACTGAAAACCATGAAACTGGTAAAATACTAAAACAGCAAAACCAAACAATAAAGCAGAAATGAATGGACTTCACTTCCAGCTTAATCTCATTCACTCACATAAAATCAAGAGCTTCAAAAGGTCCCTGTAGACTCAACCACAAAAGAAAAGATAAAGGATGAACTTAACGAAATCAATAGCTACCTTCATAATAACACCACCTTATCAGATCCATTTAATGAAAGACATATGTGAGGCTACCAAAACATTGAAAATGAGGAAAGCAGAGGACTGGATAGGGCAATCACTGAATTTATAAAACAGAATGGGGAACATTGAAGAACCTGGCTTAAGTCGCTCTGTAATGATATACTTGAGACAAGAAAAGTACCTCAAAGTTCAAAATTGCACATACACTAGCAATCCTCAAATCAGGAAAGCCAGCTGTGAATACTCAAGTAACTGTCCAATTGCACTGCTGAATGTGTACTTCTAAACTATTGGAATGACTTCTCCTTAACAAAATTCAAGAAATAATAAATAATGTAACTGCAACAAATCAGGCTGTGTTTAGAAGCCAGCACAGTTGCTGTGAACATTCTAAGTCGCTTGACATTCTAAGTGAGGCTGGATTCCAGAAGAAACAAAGGTCATTAGTGGCCTTTGTTGATCTGCTGGCAGCATATGATACTGTGTGGCTACTGCTGAAGCTAAAATAGCAAGCCCCCAAGTAAGGAACTGATGACACACATGGGAAATATGTTAACCAATCATTACTTCATGATCAGAATTACAAAAACACAGAGTAAATCATTTACCACAAAAAATGGGCTTTCCAAGAATCTGTCTTCGACCTGTATGCCAGTGAGTTTTGACACTAGTGTACCCAAACAGCTGAATACTGTGCCCCAGTATGGCAACACAGTGCTCATAGAAGGAAACTAGCCATCTGAATGAATCAATGAGAATCATTATGGGGACACTAAAATCCCTTGTCTGCACACCATCAGTAACATCCGATGGTGTGAGCTATGATGCCAAGAAGCAACCAGTCAAGGATGGAGGAACCTACACAGAACCTGTCATACCAGATGCAATGCTATGATGCACAAGTGGGGGTCTCGAACTCTCCAGTCTGCAACAGTGGGGCCCAAGAACAAACCAATCAGCATATCGTCAGAAACAAGTACGCAGGATTGTCCAATGACTTTATTAAAGCTGCTACCTCTGCTATCAGTTGGCTTCATTCACTAGATGCTGAACTCTGATTAAGTGTACCTATTTTAATTATAGTCCCAGTTTTATAGTTCTCCTTTTAGCATCACTGAATTCCTCATTTACAGAATTTTAATCTATTAGCTTTGTGCTTTAATCCTGAAATGTGTAACTGTGAACTACATATATTTTTTAATATTTGCTGTTATTCCTAAATCCTTAAATATATATATTTGTAAACTATTTCAATGGTAGCCAGAGAAAACCTCTTAATTATTCTGTTAAATTTTAGAGGATTAGGATGGACAATTTCTTAAAGAATATACAATGTGATACAGATAACGTTGCTACACGTTTAACTATACAGCAGAAGCCCCGTTATTGACAAATTACATAAATACATGTACTTTCAAATTTCTCTTTGACAACACAGTTACTGGTTACTGGAATAATGAGGCTTTCACAGGCAGATGGCATTACAAGGTTTTCATTGCCTACCATCAATTTGTATTTATCAATATTTGCTACAGTTACCTCTCGAAATTTTTGTGAAGATGAATATTATTACCAAAATTTTACATTAATATTTCTTCTACCCCCCCCCCCCCCCTCTCTCTCTCACACACACACAAGATTTTTTTGTAAATCGTGTGAGAGATGTTAACAAGAATTCATGTATGGAGTTCCCAAAGGCTCGCCTCAAGTCTACCATGTATGTAAATGGTCTTCCTACTAATAAACAACAAGCAAAATTAGGTATTTTATCTGAGCATACGTACAGCAACAGAAGAAATTGTAACACCAATGATAAATGTAACACATGGTAAGGAAATAATAAACTGGATGGAAACCTCAAAATTCTTAGGTGTATATATTGCTGAGAATTTAAACGGGAAAAGCCACATTTTGAAAATTCTCATACAACTTACTTCGGCCTTATTTGCACTTTGATTCATAGCAAATCTTGGGGAGAGAGGGGGGGGGGGGGGGGGGGGGGGGGGGGGGGGAGAGAGAGAGAGAGAGAGAGAGAGAGAGAGAGAGAGAGAGAGAGAGATCAGTAAGTAGACATTGTGCATATTTTCAGCCAATGATGTCATATGGAGTAATGTTCTGGGGTAACTCATCTTTAAGAAAGTTCTTCACTGTTTAGAATGTGCTGTAAGAACAATATGAGATGCTAGCTCATGATCATCAATTAGACATCTGTTCAAGGAGTCAGGCATTTTATCAACTGCTTCACAGTAATTTATTCCCTCATGGAATTTGCTGTAAATAATCCACTGCAGTTCAAAAGGGATAATTATGTGCTTAATTACAATACCAGTAGTCTTTAGCACAAAAAGGTATTTCCAATGGTGCAACAAATTTTTGATCACTTTCCCAGTAATACAAAATATCTGAAAGATAGCAAAGTAATATTCGGAAAAAAATAAAGTTTCTCTTTGACTATTTCTCTTTTGTAGAAGAATATCTGTCATTGTAATGTGTAGAATGTGGTGGGTAGGAATTACAACAACTATATAAATGTTTGACATGGATCCATATTTACAAATTAGTTGTAAATGTAAAAATGACTCGTTTAAGATCATTACAATTTATCATGCAAATTATCCATGCAACATGAAACTATCTAAACAGAACTAATATTCTTTACCAGAATTTAATTAATAACCATTCTTTTGCAAGTTGGTCTTTACACATATCTTGCATAAAGTAAAACTGCATGCCAACAACTGTTGTATCACTGAGCTACAGCCATAGCAATCTACAGTTTTGCATACATTCAGCTGTCAGCATCAATATTTCACTCAATGTTATCCTATGCAAATTATATGTCAAAAGCAACTGCAACAGAATGCATAAAAAGAAACAAAATTTGATTTCTATTGCACTTCTGGCAGGACGTAGGTGCTTGCAGGAAAATGGCTTTAGTAAGCTTGGTGTAATGTGCAGAGGTTTTCCCTACTGTCTTGGCTTCTAAGATGAATACAATTTGAAGAAGAGAGGTAGATAGAGATGCTAGCAATAAATCTTTAAAGATTTTTCCTCACTTAATCAGTTTCAAATTACTTACAGGAAGGGATGATTATTATTATTATTATTATTATTATTTCTTTCTTATCTCAGGCGTTATGTCTGGTCAAAAGTGGAAAGTGATGCGGACCTTGATCAAGCGTGACTTCCTTTTAACTGTACGGTATATGTTATATTGCATTTAGGAACTTTTGGGTAATTGAACATGTATCAATAATTACCGATTTCTGTAGTTGTATATATAAGTTTGGATGTAGCTGTATTGCATTGATGTACTGGTGGATATTATGTGGTATGACTCTTGTAGTTGATAGTATAATTGGTATAATGTCAACTTTATCCTGATGCCACATATCCTTGACTTCCTCAGCCAGTTGGATGTATTTTTCAATTTTTTCTCCTGTTTTCTTTTGTATATTAGTTGTATCGGGTATGGATATTTCGATTAGTTGTGTTAATTTCTTCTTTTTATTGGTGAGTATGATGTCAGGTTTGTTATGTGGTGGTGTTTTATCTGTTATAATCGTTCTATTCCAGTATAATTTGTATTCATCATTTTCCAGTACGTTTTGTGGTGCATACTTGTATGCAGGAACGTGTTGTTTTATAAGTTTATGTTGTAAGGCAAGCTGTTGATGTATTATTTTTGCTACATTGTCATGTCTTCTGCAGTATTCTGTATTTGCTAGTATTGTACATCCGCTTGGGATGTGATCTACTGTTTCTATTTGTTGTTTGCAAAGTCTGCATTTATCTGTTGTGGTATTGGGATCTTTAATAATATGCTTGCTGTAATATCTGGTGTTTATTGTTTGATCTTGTATTGCAATCATGAATCCTTCCGTCTCACTGTGTATACTGCCTTTTCTTAGCCATGTGTTGGATGCGTCTTGTTCGATGTGTGGCTGTGTTAGATGATACGGGTGCTTGCCATGTAGTGTTTTCTTTTTCCAGTTTACTTTCTTCATATCTGTTGATGTTATGTGATCTAAATGATTGTAGAAGTGGTTATGAAATTGCAGTGGTGTAGCCGATGTATTTATATGAGTGATTGCTTTGTGTATTTTGCTCGTTTCTGCTCGTTCTATGAAGAATTTTCTTAAATTGTCTACCTGTCCATAATGTAGGTTTTTTATGTCGATAAATCCCCTTCCTCCTTCCTTTCTGCTTAATGTGAATCTTTCTGTTGCTGAATGTATGTGATGTACTCTATATTTGTGGCATTGTGATCGTGTAAGTGTATTGAGTGCTTCTAGGTCTGTGTTACTCCATTTCACTACTCCAAATGAGTAGGTCAATATTGGTATAGCGTAAGTACTTATAGCTTTTGTCTTGTTTCTTGCTGTCAATTCTTTTTTCAGTATTTTTGTTAGTCTTCGTCTATAGTTTTCTTTTAGTTCTTCTTTAATATTTGTTTTATCTATTCCTATTTTTGTCTGTATCCTAGATATTTATAGGCATCTGTTTTTTCCATTGCTACTATGCAGTTGCTGTGGTTATCCAATATGTAATCTTCTTGTTTAGTGCGTTTTCCCTTGACTATGCTATTTTTCTTACATTTGTCTGTTCCAAAAGCCATATTTATGTCATTGCTGAATACTTCTGTAATCTTCAGTAATTGGTTGAGTTGTTGATTTGTTGCTGCCAGTAGTTTTAGATCATCCATGTATAGCAAATGTGTGATTTTGTGTGGGTATGTTCCAGTAATATTGTATCCATAATTTGTATTATTTAGCATGTTGGATAGTGGGTTCAGAGCAAGGCAGAACCAGAAAGGACTTAATGAGTCTGCTTGGTATATTCCATGCTTAATCTGTATTGGCTGTGATGTGATATTATTTGAATTTGTTTGGATATTAAGTGTGGTTTTCCAATTTTTCATTACTATGTTTAGGAACTGTATCAATTTAGGATCTACTTTGTATATTTCCAATATTTGTAGCAACCATGAGTGGGGTACACTATCAAAAGCTTTTCGGTAATCAATGTATGCGTAGTGTAGCAACCTTTGTTTAGGTTTAGCTTGATATGTCACCTCTGCATCTATTATCAGTTGCTCTTTTCATCCTCGTGCTCCTTTGCAACAGCCTTTTTGTTCTTCATTTACAATTTTGTTCTGTGTTGTATGTGTCATTAATTTCTGTATAATGACTGAAATTAATATTTTGTATATTGTTGGTAGGCATGTTATGGGGTGGTATTTAGCTGGGTTTGCTGTGTCTGCTTGATCTTTAGGTTTCATATAAGTTATTCCATGTGTAAGTTTTATAATAATAATAATAATTATTATTATTATTTATTTTTTAAGGGGGGGGGGGGTCTGCAATGGCATTAGTATGTACACACATACTGACCACTGTTTTTCCTTTTTCACAGTAAAATTTAATTTATTTTGAAATTCCAGAACAGCTTCCATTCTCTTGCCAAAGGGTAACAAATAATGCAAAAAGTGTGATTCAGAACCACACACCTGTAGTAAAGGAAGCATATTTGACAAAGTTGACTGTGAAACTTGAAGGGGAAGGAGAAGAAATGACAACAAAAGGAATTGCATACAATGCAGTATATATTTGGCTTTTCTTGCAGATATCAGCCATTTAGTAAAAGTATAGTGCAATTAAAACACAAAAATTCAGAAAAGACACAAAAAAAATGTGAATGGGCAGAACAAAAAGGAATGAGCTGAAGTCCAGAAGGGTGGCAGCTAAGAGGCTATGCCCCTATTTTCATGTATTTCTTTTGGCTCTACTGGGGGTTGCAACTCATTAATGTACGAATTTATGTTACTTTGTTTTGATGAATGTATGCACCTATGTAATAAAATGAAAATTCCAAGCAGAGATGATCTTTTAACTTATCTTAACTCTCTTTAAGTATTTGGTGTTCGTAAGTTGATTCCTCTGGAATGTAGAGAGAGATTCTTTGTTGCCTCAAAAGCTTTTTGATGCTTCTGCGAAGAGACAGTACATTTTTAACTCCTATCAGTGAACATACTTATTTAGCACTTTGCAGGCATTTGTGTTGTGATGAATCTACACTTTCTCCTACAAATGAACTATGTTTATCAGTAGCAGTAAGCTTCCTGAAAATTCTTGAAAGATGGGTCTCCTGTCTTTGGTAATTATTCTGTCATGAAATTGTCAGCATAATCACAGCCTATAAATCAGTGTTACATGGCTCTCTGGAAATTGCATTATAGATTAGGTTTGAAATCAATTTAGTGTTTGTAGCTCCCCATGTTAATGAATCCTAAATTCAAGGTATTCAAACTATTAACTAATGTGTGTAATACGTGCCGTTCGTCTATAATACAACTAACATGTAATTATGAAGAGAAGTAAGTAGACAGAGTGAAGATAAATATACTGTACAAATAATACATTATCAGACTGTAATACAACCAAGGAACTTGTTACCCACAAGACACACCAAAACATACTGCTTTCTTAGACTTTACAGCTTACTGTAGCTGAAATAGAGTATTAAAATTTCTTACCTTGTGCTTGTAACCTTGTCCTAACAAGTGCTAGTGGATAACTGCAAACCTGCCCACACGTACTTGATATAGTCCCACAAGTTAGAAGTAGTAGGACACTTGGCGTTGACCCGTCATTGTGCTTGCGAAGGTATGTGTTCTTGAGTGTCTGGAAAAAGCAGAACAACGACAGCCATTATAACCATGTTCTAATAGTATTGCTTCAAACACACCTAAGAAGCCTATCTAGCATATTTCTTTACTACAGGTGTGGTTTACGAACATTTACAGTTTTCCAAAACAATTAACAACTCAACTCCAAAAAGTATGAAGTTTCCTCAAATAAAAAAACTAGGAAAAACCATTCCACAGCAGACTGACAAACAAAGATTAATGCACAATTTTGAACTTAGAATCATATGATTTCATTTCCAGAAGATCTGGCCGAAAGTTTGTAAAATCTGTAGAATACATGATAATCAGGATCCAGGTCACCAAATGACTCACAGGGCATTACAGCACAGTATGGAGATAGTATTGCTGTATTAATCATTAGTGAGAAATCTGTTCCATCATTACATCCACTTCTGCATCTGTACAGAGAGGCCATACCAGGGACTCGTGGCCTTATATGCCACAACTGTACACTAGGACAATACAAAGCAACCACCTAAAAACTGACAATGTGGAAATTGACCTTCTAGTTGGCTAAACTCTGAAATTTGTCCACATATGGGATGACATCTTTTTGCCACTACTAGCTGATTTGCATTCTCCAATACATACAAGGAATTTAATTTATGACACTTTCTTTTTGTCTAGAATCTTGTCAATTTAGTAAGAACTGCAGCAATTGGTGAAAGTGATGTGTTTGAAAGTCTGCAACAGGTGTTGGAAGCAAAAACCTCAGATTTACTATTTTTTGACTGCAAGTTAGGATTTAACACATTGACAATAAGGTCTTTAGAGTTTGAGCATAATCATAGAATGGGAAATCGGCCAGGCTCTCGCAAACAATCATTATAACATTTGCCGTAAACAGCTCGTACAAAAACCTGCATGTACCTGGCCAAATGGGGATTTGAATTGCTATCCTCTCAAACATTAGTCTAGTGTCTCAGCACTACATCACCTCTCTCAGTTTATTACTTTAAGGTTTTGAGAATTTATTTGCTCTAAGAATGTATTTAAATGATGAGCTGTTTAAGTCTGCAAGCATGGCATACCATCCACATACCTGATCCAATATTTGACTTTGTAACTAATGGAGCATTTACTTAACAATTTTTTCTACAAATTTAAAATAGTAGGCAAATTAGAGAGCAACTCATACTGAGGCCATGTGATTGTCTAAAGAGTATGTCCTGGTGCTGAAAATAATTCTGTTATAAAATTTTTCAAAGTGGCAGAGATTATATCATGGAAGTCTAAGTTGTTCAATGATCTGCTCACAGGCTTACACACCCATCAGTAAGGTACTTATGAACAAATTACATACATCAAATGATGATAGCTTGTAACTAGGTGAGACAGATAATACTTTAAATTTTTATTATCAGGGGTAGAGTGTTTCATGTGCCAAGCTTAAGTTCTCTTTTTAATTTATGTCATCAATATAATGGGTGCTCTGACCAGCAAGTAGCAGGGAATGAAGACCATTCCACTGAAACAAGTTCCTTATGTTAAATACTGAAGTTACTAAAATCTAAGGATCAGATGGATCATATTAATGAATGAATGAATGAATGAATGAATGATTACTAATCCCAGAAAAAAGAACTTGTATGATTTTATAAAGTTTTTCAACAGGCTATTAAAACTGCAGTTGGATCTTCCACCAATTAGTGAAAATTTGAAGTACAAAAGAATTGGTAGCATTTATTAACACAATCACTTTTCACTTAAACACTGCAATGAATTACATACCCGTCTTTGTAGTGATGCCACCATTTTCTTCTTGAACTTGTGCATCTATCAAACCCATTATGTGAAGTTACATTGCTACTGACAATAACAGAGTTACTAAATGTTTGCTGTAACACCATCTTTAGGAGGTGGTAACAGTGAACTTGGTCAACTAGGCGGTGGAATAATTCCAGTTAACTTTATGAAGTAGTCAGTCAGTGCAGTTGACATTAATGGATGGAACACACACTTCATCTACTTACAAAATAAGGGATAAGGAATGCAGACACTAATTTCACAGTGGATACTGTATCACAACCTACGTGAGGAATGCTGCTGGTCACACCTAGAGGAGCAGCGAGCGTCACTACGACTATACAAGAATAGAAAAAGAACATGTTATCTTGAATTGTGCAGTTTTGACAGTAATGTAAGAAGAGAATTAGCAGCTTTGTGAGTTGCAATTTGCAGTAGTATCATTTGGGCCAGACTAGAAGACTGGATTATTGTCAAGCCTATAAATTCAATGAAAACATCCAGGAGAGGTTCCAGTCTTATAGATCAGTGTAGCTGTCACCAGTAGCTGCAATGCTTTGCAGACTGAAAACAAAATGACTGACCCAACACAGGAAGTTAAATAGCAGTCCTTCAGCACAGAAGGTAAAAGTGGACGCCAAGTGCTGCGAAAAAAAAATTACAATGACTAATTTGGTTTTATTGTTGTGTAGCAGTCATAGGAGGGGGAATGTCAGATCCTGTAGGAAAGTATCTTGGAAGTGATCATCAGTTTGCTGGTATTTTTAAGCCAACTGTAGTGTTTAACGATGTTACCTGTGGTTTAGGCGCTCTGGGGGAGGATCGTGGAAAAGCATATCACGGAACAGTAGGAACTGACGCATCACCCCTCACTCAACTGTACCACACATGGCACGGTTTGCACAGCAATGCTTCTGGTTAAGAGGCTATTTGCACAGCTAACTGACAAAAGAATCCCGTCTGGCCAAACAGTATCCACCTCACACCAGTTCTAAATGTGTTCTGCAGACCACTCTTAACGGTAAATTCATCCAAAAGACATGAATTGCACAATAAACATAATTACAGTTGAAACAGCTACTAGCAGAACAAAATAATGTTGCTTGAACAAAGCCATGGACATTAAAAGTACATGAATTTAGTATCTTCCATCAAAACATTAGAAGCATCAATCAAAAGGGTGAAATTTGCATGTCCATAATACCAGAAAATGAAGGGATGGAATGGAATGTTGGCAGCCTTCTTGTGCATATCAGGCCATCATATGGAAGTCACAGAAATTGAACAGATTCATCTTGGTGGATACAAGCTAATATTATACTACCTTAGAACCAGCAAGAAAGAAGCGAGAGCAACTCTATACGCAAAAGATGTAGAAACTCCAAGCCCTCCAGGTCACTGAATGTGGTGTTGAAAAGATCTTTGAGTACTGTAGCCTAATAGTAGACCATTAACTATTAATCTATTTCAATGCTACAGAAGTGCTCTCTGCATTCTGTGCTGAGGGTTTTTATTATGGCTAAACTGCTCGCCAAATACTGGTGGCTGTGCTAAGAGATGGTGTTCTGATCCATACGAAATACTTATTCATGTGGTCATGGCAATCGTGGTATCTTATAAAAGATTTAAGATACTTAAACAAGGGTTTTTTTTTTAACAGCAGCATGCAATGAGGCACATACATTGTGTGATAAATACTCTAAAAATTTTTATTCATTGACATTTGGAAGTAATTCGTCTGCAGCAATGAGAGGTTGGCAGCTCAGGACGCATACAGATAGCCACAGCACTGTAGGAAAACCCAAGCGGCGCACACATACACATCTGCAGCTCCTGGGGAAAGGCATAGCAGCATAAGTATATACGCAGACAGCAGCGAAGGGGTTAAGTGCTACATAGGATATGGCTTAAAATGTCAGATAAAATATGAAAAATAAAAGAAAAGTGTTGTCTGTTTAACAGTGAATATTGGTCTGTGATTGATACGGTCTTGATTAGGGCACCTCATATAGATGCGTAATATAGACTGTGGACAGTTGTGTTCAATGTATCGCCTTTATAATCTGATCCATAATTTGGAGCAATGTGAAATAATACTGAAGAGACATTGGCAAATAAATATCTAACTAAGCACAAAATTCTGTAATCTGAATATGCGATTAAATTTTTAGCAAGTCACCATGCAAGAAATTTGATTATCATCAGTATTTCCCTATAATAAATATAGCTAAAAACAAAGATGCTGTAACTTACCAAACGAAAGCATTGGTATGTTGATAGAGACAAAAACACACAAACACATACACAAATTTGAAGCTTTCGTAACCCACAGTTGCTTCATCAGGAAAAAGGGAAGGAGGGGGGGGGGGGGGGGGGGGGAAAGAGAAAGAGAGAGAGAGAGAGAGAGAGAGAGAGAGAGAGACGAAAGGATGCGGATTTTAAGGGAGAGAGTAAGGAGTCATTCCAATCCCGGGAGAGGAAAGACTTACCTTAGGGGGATGAAAGGACAGGTATACACTCGCACTGGCGCTCCCCCCCCCCCCCCCCCCCCACACACACACACGAGTGTGTGTGTGTGTGTGTGTGTGTGTGTGTGTGTGTGTGTGTGTGTGTGTGGTCTCTATCAACATACCAATGCTTTCATTTGGTAAGTTACAGCATCTTTGTTTTTAGATATATTTTTCCTATGTGGAATGTTTCCCTCTATTATATTCATATCATTAATTTTTACCCTATAATAACTAAGACATAGCATTATAGCAGCAAAACTGCACATTGGAAATTACTGAAAACCACCCACAGAAGGCAAAGAAATTCAGCACCAAAAATTAAATGTAAGAAATAATGGCTTGTCAGCTAAGTTGAATGAGTGTGGTGACATACTATGCTTCTGTTTTTTTTTTTTCTACAGAATTTTGATTACTTCAATATAATTTAAATTATTTAAAACATACAATGAGGAATTAAATATAAAACAACTGAAACTCACAACAAAAAGATGTGAAAAATGGACTTCTGAATCCATTCCAGTTTCAACAGAAAATTGCAAAGTGCAAACCAAGTTTGTTGCTGGTGGTGGGACTGGGGTGAAATCCCAGTGGGTTTATAGTTGTTTCTGAAAAATCACAATTGCTCAAGGGAGAAGTATTTAGGATGGCATTGGTGGAATTCCAAGCCACATATTAAACTTTTGTCAATAGGTAATGCATGCTGTGAAGACCCTACAATCGTAATGTTTAAATAATTTTCAGAGAAAGCATTTAGTATTTTTTTTTTTGCACAATATCTTGTCACACCCACCACTTACAAAACTGTAATCATCCCTTTCACTTGTGGGATGATGATTAAAGTACACTATAGTTGTGACAGTATGATTGGAGAAAAGTGGTATTAGCTGAAGTTTACTCTAAAGTGTTCAGTTACACATAGGGGTAGCGCAGTGGTTGGCGGGTGGAGGTGTCTTATGGTCAATAGAAGTACCCAGTTTGAAGTTGATACTGCACCTTATCCATACTGCACATTGTCCAAATAATCTGCACACACTTCAATTTCTACCTCCAGGTTGTTCAGTTCCCTATCTACTGTGACAAATACACACTTAATTTTACTTAAAAAATTTCACTATTGTCAGTTTCAGGATTTAGACAGCTTACTGTACCTCTTATTATTTGAGCACTGAGACTTTGTTGTAAATACGTGTGTGTGTGTGTGTGTGTGTGTGTGTGTGTGTGTGTGTGTGTCAGGAGGTCAATTCTTTGGATTTTACACTAACACTACAGCGTCTCATAACAGCTACCACTATCTGAACTGGGTGGAGAGTCACCTATTCTAAAACAAACCTTGAGTGCATCCGATTTACAGTCACTTAACTCGACAATAGCCTCTGATGTGTTATGCACCCCTGATCCACTTAGCAGGTGGCCTACAGGTCTGAACCCTATGGTGGAAGTTGAGGAAGTCACAGCCCAGCTTATTACAGAATCTTTGAAGTCTCTGTTTGAATCCTTTGAACTGACTTGCAATGTGTGGAATACAATCAGTTCTGGAGAGCGATGCTGTAGATTGTGATCTTTGGAAAAATTCCTCAAGCTCAGCTGTTGTTCTCACCCTTCTCTGCCAGTCACTAGGATGATCGAAGTACAACCTCAGAGCCCATAGGACAGGCATAATTTGCTCCAATGTGAACCACAATTTGCAGTTGGTTGTACCTCATTTCCAAGAAAATGTCTGTACAGATTAAAGGGAGACAAGGGAAACAAGAAGTTGGAAGTAGTAACAGGTACTAGAACATGCAAAGGCCCACAGATTCTTAATACCTGACTTAACTTATTTTGTATCGAATCAAGCAATGCCTCTAGACACAAGTAAGTACAGAACACAGAGCATGTTTGAATAGGGCCTGTTTCTACATGCCCAATGATTCACGCAACTTGTCTTAAACTTCTAAGGACTTTAATCATACCAGAGAAGGAAAGTTGCTACTCACTATATAGCGGAGATGCAGAGTCGCGCGCATGCATGCATGTATGCGTAACTTGCACACACACACACACACACACACACACACACACACACACACACACACCTGCAGTCTCAGAGAGTGTGGTTTCAGCTCTCTGGGACTGCAGACATGTGTGCAAGTTGCGTTTGCGTGTGCGTGTACTGCTGAAGGAGGCCTTAATGGCTGAAAGCTGTAACTGTGTGAATCTTTTTGTTGTGCCTATAGCGACTCAGCATCTCCGCTATATGGTGAGTAGCAACTTTCCTTCTCTGGTATTGTTACATTCCAACCTTGATTTTCCATTGTTTGATTTTTATGACTAATCTGTCAGACATGTGAGTTATTGTGAAGTGGGAACTTCAGAGAAATGCTGAATCGAGACATTACCCTGGTTGACAGACAATTAAGTGAGAGGTACTGAAAAACAAACTATTCATCAAATGTCCTTTCCAATTATTACCTAAGACCTCCATCACACATACAATACAGATACCGGTGGTCAGTACCACCTTACTGTCATGTGATCGTCTGCTGATTGTATCATCTGGATGTTGTATGGATGGGCATAGGGGTCATCACACCACACTCTTGGCAGCTGTCAAATTTCCTAGATTGAGTCACTACTTTTCATTCAAGCAGCTCCAGAGTTGTCATTATGAGACTAGTGCATCTCATTCAAGTCCTGTGAATTCAAGATGGGTCCTACAAAAAACTGTCAACCATGTTGACCACTTAGCCACAGAGGTGAGAAAAGAAAGAAATATAATTTTTTGAAGGGAGGAGGGTGTCTGCAGAGACATCTACACCTATACACTGTAAACGACTGTGAGGTGCATGGCAGAGGGTAAGTCCCATTGTACTGGTTATTAGAGTTTCTTCCTGTTACATTCACATACGAGTTCTGTTCAAAAATTCCAGACCTTAGATCATAAAATTTTTCTATGCTTACCTTTTACTTATTGTGAATGGTCTCCTTTGAAATACTCTACTCACAATTAATGCACAACTCCCAATGCCATTTCCACTTCCGAAAGCAGTAGGCTTCTTGATGTATTGCACAAAGCACCATCGGTGAGTTTTGAATTTTCTTTTATCTCATCTGATGTTGCAAATCTTTGTCCTTTCAATGCTGTTTCGACTTTGGAAATTTATTAATTTCCATAGGGGCCAGGTCTAGAGAGTATGAATGATACAGCAGCACAGTGATTTCGTTTTCTGTGCAGTAGTCACACACCAACAGGGATGAATATAAGGGTGGGTTATCGTGATGCACGTACCAATAGTACAACCGATTAACGGTTTGTCCCCTAAATCGTTTCAGGCAAATGCCGGGATGGTTCCTTTGAAAGGGCACGGCCGATTTCCTTCCCAATCCTTCCCTAACTCAAGCTTGCGCTCCGTCTCTAATGACCTTGTTGTCGACGGTACGTTAAACACTAACTAACGGTTTGTCCCTGTGTCATGGATTCGTGATGAACTAATTCTTCAAAATCAAAGAAAACTATCAGCATGGTTTTGAACTAACCTGTCGACCTTTTCTTGGTGTGGAGACTAAACTGTGGTCTCAGCATTACAACTGCAGACCCATGTCTAATCGCCAGTTATGATTCTCTTAAGGATCATCTCATCCTCATTCTCATTTGCACAATCCAAAAGCTCTTCACAGACTGTGAGGTGAAGGTCTTTCTTGTCTTGGCTCATGAGCCATGGGACCAACTTGGAGACAACATAATGCAACAACATGGTGTGTCAGGATTTCATGACACGATCCAAAAAGGGCGTGCTGAATGAGGGTCATGTTCAACTTTTGTACGCCCATTTTTAAACCGTGCCAACCATTTGTAACAGAGTATGGCTTACCTACTCATCACCATAGGCTTCCTGCATCATTTGCTGTGTATATGCAAAGGTCTTCTTGAGTTTCACACAAAATGTAATGCAGACGTGTTGCTCCTCTAACTCTCCCATCTCAAAATTCGCAAACTATGCAGCACAACATTCTACTTAATACAAGACTGAACAACAACTAATGGACATACAACAATGAAACTTCCGGCAGTTGCACATTAAACACAGGCGAGTGCAGGGATGCCAACCATTTTCACTCCAACACACCATTGTGTCCAAAATTATGCATTTCCTGGTACTTTTTGAACAGACCTCGTACGGAGTATTGGGAAGAATGACTGACTGAATGGCTCCATGCATGCTGTAATTATTCTAATCTTATCCTCACATTCCCTACGAGAGCAACATATAAGTGATTGTAGTATATTCCTAGGGAATCATTTAAAGCCGGTTCTTGAAACTTTGTTAACAGACTTTCTCAGGGTAGTTTAATCCATCTTCAAGAGTCTTCTAGTTGAGTTCCTTCCGTTTCTCAGTGAAACTCTCACATGTGTTAAACCTGTGACCATTCATGCTGCCCTTCTCTGCATACATCAATATCTCTTGTTAGTCCTATTTGGTATGTGTCCCACACACTTGAGCAATATTCTAGAACTGATCGCACAAGTAACCTAAGCAATTTTCTATGCAGACAGATTGCACTTCCCAAGTAGTTCTACCAATAAACCAAAGACTAGCACCTGCTTTACCCATGACTGAACCTATGTTATAACTCCATTTCAAATCCATACGAAGTGTTACCACCAGGTATTTGTATAAGTTGGCCGATTACAACTGTGACTCATTGATATTATACTCATAGGACACTACATTTTTCTTTTTCTTTTTTGTTCTGTGAAGCGCAAAATTTTACACTTCTGAACATTTAGAGCAAGTTGCAAATCCCTACATTACTTGAAATCTTATGAAGATGTGACCAAATATGTATGCAGCTTTTTTCAGTTAGTACTTCATTACAGATAACTGAATCATCCACAAATACCATGAGATTACTATTAATATTGTCTGCAAAGTCATTAACATACAACGTGAACAGCAAGGGTTCCAACACACTTCCCTGGGACACACCTGAAGTTACTTCTTCACCTGACTATGACTATCCATCCAAGATAATATGCTGTGTCCTCCCTGCCAAGAAGCCCTCAATTCAGTCACAAATTTACCTTGACCCTTTAATTGCTCTGGACATGTTAACACGTGTGCCTTTTTACCTGTCCCTGTGTGCTCTGAACATGTTTACACGCGCTATGTGTCCTACCTGGTAATCTGAGCGTGCATACGCATAGTCGTGTTCAGAGTACCAGGTAGAAGGACTGGTGGCATGTGGAAACACATTCAGAACAACAAGGACAGGTACTAAGGTGTGTGAACACGTCCAGAGCAGATAAAGGGTTAATACCCCATATGACTGTACTTTTGACAACAAGCATAGGTGTGGTACTGAGTCATATGCTTTTTGGAAATCAAGAAATACTGCATCTACATGATTACCTAGATCCAAAGTTTTCAGTATGTAAGGTGGGAAAAGTGTGATTGGGTTTCATACGACTGATGTTTTCGAAATCCTTGCTGGTCGACACAGTTCAAGACACCTCATTATCTTTGAGCTCAGAATACTTTCTAAGATTATACAACAAATCAATGTCAGGAATCCCACAGAAACACTCAAAAAATTTACTGCACCTGGCATGATTCGAACCCACAACCTCCTGAATGCGAAGCTACTATTCCGCCATTACACCCCTCAACCAGAATTTTGAGACCTTCTGCCAAGTTTGGAAGGTAGGAGACTAGGTACTGGCAGAGCTGAAGCTGTGAAGACGAGTTGTAAGTAATGCCTGGGTAGCTCAGTCGGTAGGGCATCTGCTTGTATGAGGCAAAGGTCCAGTTCGAGTCTCAGTCCGGCACACAGTTTTAATCTGCCAGGAAGTTTCAATGTCAGAAATACTGGTCAGTTGTTTTGTGGATTACTTATACCACCCTTCTTGTAGACGAGTGAGATCTGTGCCCTCTTCCACGAAAACAATTTTTTGTTCAAGGGTTTTACAATGGGTTAGAGTTAGAAGAAGGGCTAACACAGTTGTAAATTCAGTATGGAGTCTGACAGGGATTCTATTGAGGCCTGGAGCTTTATTTAGTTTTAACAATTCCAGCTGTTTCTCACCACCACTGACCCTAATACTTGCTTCATTCATCTTTTGACTGGTACAAGGATTAAACTAAGGCAATTTGCTGGGTTTTCCTTTGTAAAGGAACATTTAAAACAGTTAAGCAGTCCAGCTTTGGCTTTGCTACTCTTAATTTTAGCTCCTGTCTCATTCACTATGGACTGGACACCAACTTTGGTACCACTGACAGACTTTACATAAGATCAGAATTTCTCTGGGTTCTATGAAAGATCATGAGGTACTGGTGGAATTGAAGTGTGAAGACTCATTTCCATCATGAGTGGACTTTCTAGGCTTGTGAGACACTATGCTCCCATCTATGTTTACAATGAGATGTACATATGAAAAATTATGTGATACTGATACTATACACATCTCAGCCTTAACAAGTCCTTTTCATGCAAATATCATAGGTAAATGACAAGGCTATTGCAGTGGAACAAAACCCGTGAATATCAGTGAGGAAGAAACAATGTCCTCTGCTTAAATTGCATCTAAGTTATCTCCAGATCACTTTCGGCACAAGAATCCCGTTCCAAGATGGCTTTTGAGTGAGAGTGTGCATAAGTTCATTGTGCGCCGAAATTTACAACTGGCTATATTTTGCGATTCTTTGAGACACACAGATGATGGCATGGATTTTGGTGCTGGAAGTGTGGTAGCAACCATTTCAATTTATTTAGGGTAGGAAAATCATAAAAATCTGAACTAGAATGGTTGTGGAGTAGAGTGGTTACAAAACATGTGTGCATTCTAATCCTATACTCTTGAGTTCTTAGGACACAATCCCTCTGCCACGCATTTCACAGTTGTTTGTAAAGTATATATGGTTGCAGGTGTAAATGTACATCTAATTCAGCCTGAAGGGTAGGCACCTTACCTTGCTGTTCCACTATCTTTCCATCTCTAGTGAGTATGTTAAATAATCACTGAAAATCCCCCTTTATTTCCCTAATTCCAACACAACTATAGTCACCCAAGTGAAAAGAAATATACAACTAGTTTCTCATTTGAACTGTTTACAATCTTATACAATGTCAACCACTTCTCACTCAACTTCTTTAGCAGCTGTAGCAAGAACAAGTAAACATATTCCCAGGATAAATTGAAACCCCATTTGCAGAAATTAAATCTATATGCAAACATGCTAAGATTTGTGCAAATTTGTTTAACTAAAATGAAAGTACACTACCTCTATATACATTTGAATTAAGCAGCAATAAAAATCAGCCCCCTCAGTTATCCTGGAATGGAACAAATCTTGCCTAAATGGTCCCTGTGGGATTGATGTTTAGTATATTCCTTTATTCTTAACGCTAGTTATTGAAAGGCACAATGTAAAGAAGAACTGCATTTACCACTTGTAAAATTGTTGTTTATTAAAACATGACCATTTTCACGATTTTAAGCCACTTCATCAGGTGAACCTCTGTGATAAAAAGCAAAGTACAGTGTCACCACATTTTGCAGGTATTAAAATTAGTAAAGGAATGTCTAAAATATACCCACAAAGTTAAAAGACCATATACATACCCATCGCCCCCTAGTCAAAATTTACTATTCAGAGAATATCGTCAATACTATGGTGAGCGAAAGGTAAAGAATAATCGCCCCATTCTTTAAAATTTTCCTGCATCTAGAAAAAAGAAAGACAATATTTTATAGTGGGCGGACATACACTTTTTTTTTAAAAAAAAAAAGAGGCCGCATTGACGATAAAGAATTGTCACTGCTAACATGATTAGTTGTGGCATATGCAAATTACAAAGTGGAAAAAATCAGGTGGCCAGTATGACAGCAAGGCAGCTCAATGCAGAACAAGGCAAAAATGATGAAGAGAGACTAACTGGCTGCCTGCACTGAGCTGCCTTGGTGTCATACAGGTAAGACACTGCCACCCAATTCTTTCCACATTGTAATTTGTGTGTGCCATGACTAATCATGTTCGCAGTGACAATCCTTTATCAGCAGTCTGGCCCCTTTCCAAACACTTCTAGCTTACACTCACCATAATTTTCTTTTTAAAGGCATTCAAATCTTATAGAATGGATATCATCATCTTCACCTGTTGCTCACCATAGTACTGACAATATTCTCTGAATAGTAAATTGACTACGAGGGATGGGTATACCTAAATCTTTTAACATTGTGAGTATATTTTTCACATTCCTTTGCTAATTTTAATATCCGCAAAATGTGATGACACTGTACTTTGCTTTTTACGGCATAGATTTTATCTGATGATGCGGCTTAAAGCCGCAAAATCAGTTGTATTTTAATAAACAACAATTTTACCAGCTGCAAGCAGTGTTCTTCCTAATATAATGCCTTTCAACAGCTGCAGTCAACTGGAATACAAAACAGTTATTGGAAATTCGTAAATAGGCTTCCACAGGATATATGGATGCTATTTTCAAGAATCTATTAATTCAAATTTTTACTACATCAAAAATGTAAACAAAAAATAAGCCTAGAACCCAACTTTTAACATTTTTTTTAAATAATATGCAGACAAAACATTTTCCACATGCCTTATGATACATACTAACTAACATTCCTGCATAATTTCACAAAAATACTATCAACTACTAGTTAAATTACTTATGTTTACAAGATCATCAGGTAAGGCTGTTTGACGTATTTGAAAGTGTGCCGTCAGAATTATGACTTGATCACTTCCATCAGTAGTAATGTCCTTGGGCTCAGGCAGTTCCAAGTAATGGCAGATTTTTGTGAAAAATTTTATATGACACTGATTACAAAGCACAGGGATACAGTAGTAATTATTTCTGCGACAAAAAATACACATATGAAGAAAGAAGGTCAGAAGAAAGCAGAAGTTGATATGAAACTGAAGTAAATATGACGAGGTGATCACCGTAATAAAGCAACTGAACTGAAATAAAAAATAAAAAAATACAATAGTGCACTATGTCACTTTAAACAAAATTTTTTTAAATAATGTCACATTGTCATAAAAGAAAAAAAGCAGTGTAATTCATCTTTATGTTGTCGTATTCTTAAAAGGAATGAAGCAATGGCGAGGGTACCTGGCTGAAGCTTTCATTTTAAATGTAAATGAAAAGTTCATGTTAGTAAGTGGACAGAAATTTGGTTTCATGACTAATACAGCTGCAATTTTGCTTCAATTGGTATTAATGTCAGTCCCTCCTTTATGTGGCTGATGCTTCTGCCAATAATCATCTTCATCATTGCTTTTTATTAGTTTTTTCAAACCTGGTTACCTCAAGTACCATTACGCCGAGGGGAGGGGGAAACACCAATGTGTTGTACACAAACTAACAAACAATGCATTTACCAGGTGCCACATCCAACCATTCAATTAACTTGCAACCATTTAGCTTGCCGCTGCCACAGTGGGTAAAAACACAAGCAGGAGTTCAGAACTGTATGTATTAGATGTGCACTACTGTTGCTACTAACAATGATAACATAATAACAGCAACAACCACCACCACCACAACCACTACCATCAATGATCCCTTTTAAATACAAGATTAACAGGTAACTAGTATAAGATAAACATGTCATGATTACCTACCTCATACACAGCAAGGTCGATTCCTGCATATGGAATAATTCCTAGTAAGTTAGGAACATAGCCTCTGTAGAAGCTCCTTAGTCCTTCTTTCTTGTAGATCTTTTTGGCCGCGTCTGCTATTCCTTTATATTGGCCAGTTTTACGTAAAGCTAATCTTGTTTTCAGCACCTGCAAAAATTGACAAAAGTTAAAATAACAAATGCATTACACGACTCCATAATTCAAAAGCAAAAAATATAGAAATAATATCATTAACACTTTACCTCTAGTGGGTATATTGCAGTCTGGCTTATGCCACCTGCAAGAGATCCAGCTACAAATCTTTCATAGATCGAAAGTTCACGAGTATTATTTCCTCGGATTAATCTTTTACACTGTTCATAAGCCATGAACTTAATAGCAGATTCTGGAGCAATCTTAACAACATTTATCCCATTGCCTCTCCAAAAGCTCCAAAAACCTCCTTCCTTAAAGAGATGGTTTAAGCATGACCTCATGCTTGTTTGTTTTGATCCGTGGACCTGCAACAGAACATAAATGCTTGCACTTAATGTTGGGATGTAGCTCTCCAGTACAGAAACAATAAGGCATTCCCACTTTTGAAAAATCACGAGCTGTGAAGAAAAGAAGGGGAAAGTGGATCCGGGGGACCGGGAGGGGGGGGGATGATGGCAAAGACAAAAATGGTTCTTTCTAATTTTGCGCAAACCACCAACCTAAACTATTTGTCGTGGTATACGAGTGAATGCTGACTGTTTTTCAGCCATGGTGTGCATCCTTACAATCTAACAATTGTCAAAACTGAAAATTCAGCAACAGTGGAACAACAGTTAACTACAAATGTATTCTTATGCTCTAAGAAAAGACACAAAAGAAATTAGAGATACTGTATATCTGTGTGTATCTACCAAATACATAGACGCATAACACAGGATCAATTTGATTCCACAAGTATCTTAATTAGTTCCCTCACTTGCTAAAAAGATTTCTGCATTTTTTTTTGTAAAAATTCTGAAGGAACATGTCAGAATATAAGGATGCTACTCACGGTCGAAAAACAATCTTAAACTAAAATGTAATTCCAACAGTTGTGTATATATACTATAATACCTGGCAGTGTACAAAGTGACACAAATAACATTGTGAATGAAGTTTGTCAAGCATATCTGAATTGCAAGTAAAACACAAAAGATTCAAGATAGCTTATTTTGAGGTGCTTTCAAGATTCTGATTTTCACAGTGATTGTCGTCGTCGTCATTTTTTACCAGGCTGGTGCGATATTCTTTCCTCAAACTTCACACGTGATTCTATTCCAGCTCCAAGTGCAGTCTAAGAGATTTTCATGTTGATCTGCTGCAGATCCCTCTGGACTTCTTTCAGCCATTCGGTACTGCATTTACACCTTTTTATAATACTGAAAAGTTTCCTTGCTCTTCTGGAGTCTTCCATCGTGTAGATATCTGCATAAAATTTGGCTTGGCGTTTTCAGATTTCATCTGTTACTGTGTTGGTCTTTATATAGCTCATTTTGTGGTCTCTTCATCCAAATGCCGTTTTTGTTAATTACCCCGTAAATCTTCCCAATAATTCTTCTTTCCTGCTTTACTATTTCCCTAATTTTTGAATGACCATTGTTTCAGCTGCGTAGATTGCTTCTGGAAGAATCATTGTTCTATATTGGTTTAATACTGATTTTGTAGAAATTCACTTCTTGTTATAATGCGTCCATGTTGGCTTGGGGCCTTCTAGAGCTTGGTGATTATTTGTTCATTGGCGATCAGGTTTTATCCTTAAGACTGTATGCTTCTCTGGAGTATTTAAAATGGCAGAGTTGCGCAATTTTACCATCTTTTGTGATTGAAGGGAATTTATTTTCTGGCTGTCTTCCCATATACTTGGCTGTTTCATAAGATATCTGTAGTCTGGTTTTTTGTGAAATTTCATGTAGCTTTTCCACTGCGCGAATCACTTCTGTTCTGTTACTGGTGATAAACGCAATATCATCAGCAAAAGCAAGGCACTTGACTTCAATTCAGTTCTCTTTTCTGATACCAATTTGGATGCCATTTACATGAGATTCCTATTCCATGATGATCTCGTCTAGAATAATATTGAAAAGCATTGAGGATAGTCTCTCTCCCTGTCGGACTCTAGGTTTGATTTTGAACGGTTCTGATATTTTGCCCGGGAATTTCACTTTGGATGTTCTTCCTGTAAGTGTCTGTTCTGTGATTTTTCGGGTCTTTCAGTCGATCCCAAATTCTTCCACGATTTTAAACAGGGTTTCATGGTCCACTGAATCTTATGCTTTCCTGAAGTTGATGAATGCAACTACTGTATTTATGCATTTCCTCATTTGGAATATCATCTTTTAAGCACCAGATCTGCTCTGCACATGATCATCCTTTTCTGAATCCAGCGTGGTATTCACCAATTACTGGATCTGCTTAGGATTCTACCTTGTTTAAAAGTGTTTTTGAAAGGATTTTGTAACTGACTGGGAGCAAGGAAGTTCCTTTGTAATTGTTGATGTCTGTCTTGTCGCCCTTTTTGTGTACAGGGTGAATGAGAGCACATTTCCAGTTCTCTGGTACTTGCTCCATCATCCATGTGTATGATATTACATGATGTAGTTTCTGTATAAGTACAGAATCGTTTAGTTTCCAGAATACAGCAATGATCTATTCTTTTCCTGGTGCTTTGTTATTTTTCAACTGTTTGACTATCTCTGTAATTTCTCCGAGATCAGGGGCATGGAAGTCTGGGTGTGTGAATACTGGAAAAGAGAAGACAGGTTTTTCTTTGGGTGATATGCAGTCGAGGAGGGAACTGAAATAGTGGGCCATGATTTTGCAGTTACCTTTCGTGTTAGTTTCCAAAGAGCCATCGGTATTTTTGAAGCACAAGCTAGGCACTTGGTATCCCTGTAAGTTTTCTCTGAAAGTCTTACAGAAATTTCCTTTATTATTTTTGATGAAATCTTGTTGGATTTTGCAGAGTCTGTTGTTGTCATATTCACATTTTTCTTTTCTAATTATTTTTTATGTTTGTTTTATGTTTAAGAATGTTCTCCCAGCTTTCTTTAGTTTTGTGACTGCTAAATTTTTTCCACACAGTTATTCAGTTGTCGACTGCTTGATCGCAGGTTGCGTTCCACTAGCGATGTTTCCTGGTGCGAGGGGTTGTCCTAATTTGATTGTTGTTGTTGTTGTTGTGGTCTTCAGTCCGGAGACTGGTTTGATGCAGCTCTTCATGCTACTCTATCCTGTGCAAGCCTCTTCATCTCCCAGTACCTACTGCAACCTACATCGCTCTGATAATTCTTGAACCAAGTGTTAGCTATGATTAAGTTATGCTCTGTGCAAAATTCTACCAGGTGGTTTCCTCTTTCATTCCTTACCCCCATTCCATATTCACCTGCTACATTTCCTTCTCTTCCTTTCCCTACTATTGAATTCCAGTCACCCATGACTATTAAATTTTCGTCTCCCTTCACTATCTGAATAATTTCTTTTATCTCATCAATCTCTTCATCGTCTTGATGGCTTCCTGAATTTTCTGTTAGTTTCTTCCAGTCCATTGATTTTTCCTGACTGATTTGCACTATGATTGTTTCTTTGTTGAGGTTCAGATATTCTGGATCTGGTTTGGTTCCTTTGGGTGGCCTTTTTAGCATTCTGTTGGGTTGGAATTTTGTTTTTATTTGAAGATGATGATCTGATTCAAAGACACCTTTTGGGGTCTGACATTTAGAATTTCTTTTATATTTTCTTTGGAAATCGCAACCTGGTCAATTTGGTATTCACCCTGTCTAAGACCGGGTGATTCTCACGTGGTTAATTTATGTGCAGGTTTTGGAAATTGAGTACTCATGATTTTAAGTTCGAAGTTTCTGCAGAAGTCAATTAGTTTTTTTACCATACTTGTTGGTATGTTTGTGTTTGGTATGGGGGCCAGACACATTACTGATTTTTTTCCCCTTGGCTAACTGTGCGTTAAAATTGCCTAATAAGATTTTCACATGGTGCCTTGGTATTCTATTTGTTCTTTCTTCTAGTGTTTCCTAGAAATTGTCCACTGTTTCAGGGTCCATTTTATTGTGGTGATTTGTGGGGCATGCACATTGATAAAAATGTAGATTTTATTAGCTGATTTTACTGAAAGTAGGGAGAGACTAATTGGGAGACATGAATTCATTAACTGAGTTGAGTATGGAAGTGTGTACGGCGAATCTAGTTCTGAAAAGTGGTAGTTTGTCTCTACTTTTAGGGCAGGTTTGCCCTTGTAGCTCCTGTAATTATCTGTGTTAAAGTGTCCTTCATCCATGAATCTTGTCTCTTGCAGTGCAGTGATTTTCAGGTCAAATTTTCCTATTGTGTTCGTGAGTTGCTTTAATTTGCCTGTTATAGTGAGGGTGCTCACATTAATTGTGCAAATAAAGTTTTTACACTTCATTTTGAGTGTGTGAGAAGTCTTTTGAGAAGCTCCGATTCTTCTCCACATGCTGTCCCTGATCCCCCAGAATCCAATGATCAGGTGAATCCAGTCTATTGACTGGTGTCAGGGGTAGTGATTCTGTGGTCCTCTTTTCCATCATGCATTCAAATTGAATTTTGGTTTTTGGGGTGATGAGACCACAGGTATACGATGCAATTTTTGAGTTCAGGTATTGGTGCAGCTGCCTCAACTAGGGGAATTATTACTGAAACTATTATTATAACTATTATTATTATTATAACTATTATTATTATTATAACTATTATTATTATTATAACTATTATTATTATTATAACTATTATTATTATTATAACTATTATTATTATTATAACTATTATTATTATTATAACTATTATTATTATTACTATTATTATTATTACTATTATTATTATTACTATTATTATTATTACTATTATTATTATGTTATTTACTTTCAGACATGTACCAAGAGGATGCATAGAAAACTGAATCCTGTAACTTTCAATAAAACAGACTATTTCACCGAGCATCATCTTTAAGAACACCAAGCTACTGTATGGAGCATGTGGCTAATTTAGTTCTTGTAATTATGCTAAAGTATGAAGGTGAGCAATTTACACACTAGGTGGATCATTATTAATTCTTTTCATTTGCTGTCCCTCCTCCCCTTCCTTTGTCTATTTATCAAGAAGAATGGTTATCAGGACAGAAGAAAATGCTCTAGTTCTAGAGCAAACATTTGCCTGAAACCTTTTATGCAACAATACAGGGAAGAATAATTTTTGTCATGCCCACATTGTTAGGCAGGTGCTGAACACACTATAATTATGTTCCTCTGACTGGAGTATTGTAAGCTATGAATATAAACACTTTACTGAGTCCATCCCTTTTAACTAATCACTTCGTCGCCATCTTGCTAACAGAGACAATGAATGTTGGTTGCATGTCAACTCATATATAAAATGAGACCTTTACATGTTTTCCTTTTCGATTAAGGGCAGTAGGTCTTCTCAGTTATAAGCCTGGTGTAAACAAAGTTAGAATGAAATTTATGACGCATATTGCAGAGGATAACTGTATACCATGAAATGGGTTGAGTCATGGCATGGAGACTGAAGTCTTAAATAACAAAAAAGTGCAGACAATACAAAAAAGTGGAAACAATGTAACTCACCTGGAGGTAAACTTTCAGTCTATCAAGAGGGGCAGTACATGTCCGTGAAACTGCTCCTGCCATTCCTCCAGCTACAAGATGGCGCCACCACATCCCTGTGTTCATCTCCTTCTGCGAGAAGTCATCTGGTACGCTCATATCCTCTCCAATATCGAGATACTGAAGAAATTAAATTTTGCATTAGTGTACATCTAAGCTACTTTTAGTAATAGGACTACACTCTGTTGGCAAGTCTTAAGTCTCCGAAAGTAGTCCAAAATCCACATGTTTCAGACAAATTACAGCATATTTTATCTTTGCAGTGCACACTGTCTTTCATAGCCTTATATTAAATACCCCATAAAATTAGACATGTGGAAGAAATAGTTGCAACAAACCAAAACCTTAAAAAGAAATGTGAATCTTAACACAAAACAGTAATTTATTAATGTATTCTGTGTAGTACTTAAAATATTGCTCCCTGGTTTGATTTTCTGAACAATGGGGTTAGAGCGCTTCCGTTATGTTAGAGAAATTAAAAAGCTGCAATAGTATGGAACTGGAAGCAGTACAGAGGAAGGTGAACATTAAAAGCTAGCTCAGTATTGGTTCTCCTGGTCATTTGAAATTTGTGGAATAAGGTTTTCCACAAAAATGCTTCTTTCAGTTAAGGAACTTTACATCTGATAGTGGGGACGGATACATTCACCCAAGAGTTCCAAGACACATGGACCACCACTTAGTCCTACATATGTGAAAACATTTTGGTTCTATTGCTATGAATTCAGCTTCATGAGAAGACTGCATATAAGAAATCAAGAAGTCTTATCCAACATCAGGGAAGACAATGTTTACGAAAGCTTAGAGTTCAACCAAAATATTAAAAAAAGATCCACAAACATACACTATGTGATCAAAAGTATCCGGACACCTCACTGAAAATGAAGGACAAGTTTGTGGTGTCCTCAATCGGTAATGCTGGAATTCAATACGGTGTTGGCCCACCCTTAGCCTTTATGACAGCTTCCACTCTCACAAGCATATGTTCAATCAGGTATTAGAAGGCTTCTTGGGGAATGGCAGCCCATTATTCGTGGAGTGCTACACTGAGGAGAAGTATCTATGTCAGTCGGTGAAGCCTGGCACGAAGTCAGTGTTCAAAAACATCCCAAAGGTGTTCTATAGGATTCAGATCAGGACTCTACGCAGGCTAGTCCATTACAGGTGTGTTATTGTAGTGTAACAACTCCGCCACAGTCCGTGCACTATGAACAGGTGCTCAATCATGTTGACAAATGCAATCACCATCCCCAAATCGCTCTTCAACAGTGGGAAGCAATAAGATGCTTAAAACATCAATGTAGGTCTGTGATGTGATAGTGCCACGCAAAACAACATGGGGTGCAAGCCCCCTCCACGAAAAACACGACTACGCCATAACACCATTGCCTCCAAATTTTACTGTTGGCACTATATAAGCTTGCAGATGGCATTCACCGGGCGTTCGCCATACCCACACCCTGCCATCGGAATGCCACATCGTGTGCACTGATTCATCACTCCACACGACATTTCAGTCGTCCAAAGTTTACACTCCTTACACCAAACGAGGTGGTGTTTGGAATTTACCAGCATGATGGGTGGATTATCAGCAGCCACTCGACCACGAAGTCCAAGTTCTCTCACCTGCCACCTCAATGTCATAGTGCTTGCAGTGGATCCTGACGCAGTTTGGAATTCCTGTGTGATAGTCTGGATAGATGTCAACCTATTAAACATTCCAAACCTCGACAACGGTCGGCGGTCTCTGTCAGTCAACCAACAAGGTCAGCCTGTACGCTTTTGTGCTGTATGTGTCCCGGTCGGCGGTCTCTGTCAGTCAACCAACAAGGTCAGCCTGTACGCTTTTGTGCTGTATGTGTCCCATCATGTTTCCACTTAACTATAACATTGGAAAGTGGACCTAGGGATGTTTAGGAGTGTGGAAATCTCGTGTACAGACATATGACGCAAGTGACATCCTGTCACAGGACCACGTTCGAAGTCTGCGAGTTCTGCGGAGCGCCCCCTTCTGCTCTCTCACGATGTATAATGACTACTGAGGTCCCTGATATGGAGTACCTGGCACTAGGTGGGAGCACGATGCACCTAACATGAAAAACTTATGTTTTTGGGGGTGTCTGGATACTTTTGATCACATACTGTAGCATTTCTTGGTGGCTGACTGTTATATTTGTTGTACACTAATTTGTTGGTTGGTTGAAGGGGTGGGGAAGAGGGTGGCTAAGGGCCCCAAACAATGAGGTCATCAGTAACTTCATCCAAGAGTGGTGCCTCCAGAAGTAAACACAACCATTGAGAACTTTTTCTGGACTACTCAGGAGATGTGCATAACAGTTAAAGTGACAAGACTAAAAATGTAAGGGACATATTTTGTACTACAATAATAAAAGTAAGATGAAGGAGATTGGAAAGTCAGCAACCTGCCGCTGTCCCATTCCTGATCCATTACCATCAAGAGCTCCCACTATCCAACGAAGTGCGACACCTAGCCCTTTAACTGCACTGGACGTGTTAATGCATGCGCCTTTGTACCTGTCCCTATGTGGTCTGAATATGTTTACGCGCACCACCAGTCCTTCTGCCTGGTACTCTGAAGGTGTGTACGCATAAGCACATTCAGAGTACCAGGCAGAAGGACTGGTGGTGCGCGTGAACACATTCGGAGTACACAGGGACAGGCACAAAGGTGTGTGTGTTAACATGTCCAGAGCAGTTAAAGGACTAGAATAGAAAACTGGGTGCGACAGAAAGAGAGACAAACCGAATCTAAAAGTGATTAAACAGAGTAAGATAAGGATGAAATGAGCCTGATGGAGGTAGGGTCGGATATCCCAAAGCCTACCATACAGCAGGAGACACCTGATCCCCAACCACACTGCCCCTGCTCCAGAGGTAGGTTAAAGCCCAATTGACA
The DNA here is from genome assembly GCF_023897955.1 of Schistocerca gregaria. NCBI lineage: Eukaryota > Metazoa > Arthropoda > Insecta > Orthoptera > Acrididae > Schistocerca > Schistocerca gregaria. Next base: position 497,875,952 of record NC_064923.1, read on the forward strand.
AGGAAGGAGGGGGGGGGGGGGGGGGGAGAGGCGTTGCCACGTTTAAAACTAAGAACCAGTTCAACTGTCACTGCATCAGTCATCAATACAAGAGGCAACCAGTTTGAAACCCATCCTTAGCAAGGAGGCCACAAGGAGGGCAGACTCCACCAAGACATAGTTTCTGTCTGTATCGTTCCACAACCACAATGTGAGGTTTGCTTGTTACACAAAATCAAACTGAGTTAACCTGGTATTACCAATGTGGAGACAACAAAGGACGGGGGATTCCCTCTGGCAGAGGCAGAAGGAAGAGTGCCAGGCCCCAGATGTCTCCTAGATTGTGTGGAGTTTATTAGATGGGACAGGAGAAATCTCATGTGCACCTGCAAATTGGCACCTGGGTTCGACGAAGCGAATGAGGAATGAGTATGTGTTTCTCTAGCCAAATGGTCAGCCAGTTCTTTTACCAGGATAACCACGTTTTGGTGAAGACAATTGAGCAGGCAATATGAGGAAGATCTGCGAGGTCTTGAATACTGGAGACCAAAGGGTGACAAGAATAGCATCAGTCAATAGTGTGGAGATTGCTCACTGAGACAGTACATAATAAAGCACTATCAAGGGATGCCCATTTAATAAAATGGAGTGCTTTGCTGTGAAAACACTACATGTTCCCATCAGCAAATGGCATCACATATCGGCAGGAGATGTAAAAGCATATTCAGTTTGATCCACTGTCTTAGAGCTGTGGGTGGAAAAGATGGTAGCACTCTGGATTTCTTGAAGAACTGGATGTAACAGATGCTGAAACTTCATGGGGGCGACCTTGGAAGAGATTGGTCTAAATCCGTGGTCTGAATAGTATCTGAGGAGGAGTGTGGAAGAAAACACAGGGAGCACAGTCCAGGGAGGTGAGATGGAGATCTTGGCAGAGGGAAGCGAGACGCATTCGAACTGGTAATCCCATCCGATGGCATGAATCAGGACAAGACAATGGGATGTGTGGGACGATTTGGGCATTGTCGAATGTTGACTGCGTAGGAGAACAGCAGCCAAAGGCGTTGAATCTGATTGGGGAAGATTCCACTTCAGCTAGAGGACTGTTTATGAGACTAGGCCAAATGTCACTGGTGTCCAGACGCATGCCACAGTTGTGAACTGGATCTAAATGTTTCAAAGTTGAAGCAGCCATTGAGTCATAAACCTGGCTACCATAATCCATTTGGCACAAAACCAGGGCCTTGTAAATATAGATACGAATAGCACAATTCACACTCCAAGATGTGAGTAAGGAGGCAGAGGATGTTAAGCTTCCACATGCAGCTTGTCTTTAGGTGACAAATATGGGACTGCCAAGACAGCTTTTTAGCAAAAAGGAGGCCCAAGGAATGAGATTGTCCTACAATGTCCAGGTGCTGCATGCCTAAGTAGAGTTCCAGGACAGATGGACTATGGTGCGCAGAAATGCATGACCTGTGTTTTATAGGAGAGAAATGGAAGCTGGAAAAGAGCCCAAACAGAGGCCCACCAGATGACACCTTGGTGCTGGTGTTCAGAGGTGGCTACTGAGCTGGAGCTGTACCGAATGCAAAAATTGTTGACATACAATGCACATGTGACGAACAGTCCAACAGAGGTCACTAATCCATTAATGCCACTGAGGTAAAGAGTGACACTCAACACAGAGGTCTGTGGAATGCCATTCTCTTGTACCTGTGGGAAAGAAACTGATCACCTATCTAACACCACTATTGGAGGTCAGTATCAAGGTGCAGCTACGCCACTTTAGAGTGTTGTTTCTCCTGAAGGATGGATAGAGTCAAACACACACTGATAAGGTACTATGATTGCTCAGCAACATAGGGATGTCATTTTGAATCACTATATCAGGTGATTACCACAACTAGGAGAAGGAATTATTACCATTTTCATTCATAAATGTTCAGAGCATAATGTCTGAACAATGAGGTGGTTGGTAAAGATTCAAGAACTTTACAACACTGAGTTTAATTGAATCACTGTTGGGAAATGCTCAGATAACTTTATCTGCCTTACAGGAAGCATTAATAATTGGCGAATGTTCTTAAAAAAAAAAAAAAGAGGATGGATTGAGGTGAGGTGAGATGCAGATAAGCTATTGAGTTTAGATCTCAGAGAGGAGAAATCAATCACAAGTATAAGCTTTCAATAGGTCTGCGAGACACTACCAGGCAGAAAAAAATTGGCAACACTCTTTGCAGAAGTTGGGAAAAAATGGGAAGAAATCTGATTAAAGTTAAAGCTTTGACTTACAAAAGGCATGCTCAGACAGCGCAACTAGTAGAGCACTATGTGTGGACAATGTTTAAAAGAGTGATCGCACCTTAACTGAATTAATGAGTTAGTTATTGGCAGTATTTATATTGTGCATGACTGAATACAGATGAAACGTTAAGTTCTTCTCAATGACAAATAGATATAAAGGTCATCCACAAGACTATACAGAGTTCTAGAATTTATGACTTGTGTATATGTTGTTCCACATAAATGTTACGTTCAGCACATGAATTTACTTGCTTCATGTATAATGAATATTTGTTGTATAAATTGCATTCAGAAAAACTGAATGATTTCTTCATGTGACAGCACAAACAGAGGCACAATTAAAAGAAGTTATCACAACCAATAAACCGAAGAAACGTGCATGCAAGGATTAGAAATAGTATTAGTGCAGAGGAAGTTTCCAAGGACACTCATTTTCTAATTTATTACACTAATGTGGTAGGAAAGGAAACAAAATTAAATATTATATGTCTGATTTATGGAGATCCAGGATGCTACTACAAATCAATAAAAGATGCTTGGGATCAAAAACTTTGCACTGACATTACTGTTGCTAGTCCAACCATACAATGGTGCCTCATTTGTATGCACATAAATATCTCGGAACTGCACTAACTAATTAACCAGACATCCAGAAGTAATGAAACACACAACTAAGATGACAAATCAAAAATTCATATACTTGTATGATATGTCCTTGATGGCCTGGAACAATTAAATAATGGCAGGCAGGCAGTAGATGTAACTTACTCTGACAATTTCTTAAGAGAATAAGTAAAACGTCACAGTGCCATCACTACCTTACAATTACAAATAGAATGAAAGAATCTAAGAAGTAGTGTCAGTTGCTACCAGCAGCAGAGAGTGACTCCTGACACACAATAAATGTTTTCTGTGACATTAATAAAAATTTGTAAATATGGAAATGAAACTGATTTATATTGTACATTATTTATTTTTCAAATATCTTAACAGTAGAGGCTTTTCTTCCCATGCACCAATAGCATATGTTTTAATTACAGCAACAACACCTGAATGCATACTTGAATTGTCAGTTATTAAGCTTAATTTCCATAGCATATGTTTTAATCATACCAAAAATGTCTGAATGCATAATTGAATTTTCAGTTACTAAGTTTAATTTCCATTTTTTATCTAACAAAGAAACAGGTTATATATGGGTTACTGGATGCAGATACTTCATTAGAGTAAACAGTGTAACTGTTTAACCAAGTTTCATAAACAACACTTTAGGGCAGAAAGGAACAGAATTTCTATAGGTGAAATAGAGGAGTGTTTTAGAATACGCAAAAATGAGATGCTTAGACATTGATATGGGATTAGAGAGAAGCTGAATCTTTGGACTGTTTTTTTTTTTCCCTACTAAAAGATGTATGCCACGGTTGTAGGTGCTCATCGTGAACACCATTTATTCTCTGCAAGAGTAATCGACTGCACAGAGTGGGCGTATGTGAGAAAGGAGGGGTTGGTTACAGACGCATGCGCTCATTCAACATGCAGGGATTGCGCTCTGAGCACAACACAAAGCATCACAAAACTAAAGCGAAGAGAAATGGTGTCTCCGTCAAACAACAAAACTAACTGGACGTCTTTTACTGTTCACTTATTTTTTGTGAACTACAGGTACATTACTTAACCTCGACTATAATATCTTGCATATAAAACCCATAAGACGGGGGTTCGAGTATGTCCATGTTGCTGAGCAGGATCAGTAGCTCCCTGATGCCAACTAAAGTTGGAGCGCGCGCAGGTGGTAACGTGAACGTCAGCCAAAACCCGACCTACTCAAAGGCCAGCTTTCATCAGGCAAAGATCCTCCCATGCAGCTCACTGGCATGGATCCACAATTGAGTGTGACACCAACTAACGGTCAGTATGCATCGGGCCACCAATGAAAGCACTTCCGTAAGTTTATCACGAGTTCTCCGCAACCGCCCATATTTACTGCTCGCTAAATTCCAGAATAGTACTGGGAATACAATGCGTGCACGAGAATTGTTTGGCGACACTTCAAAGGTCAGCACGGTGCCACGAGTTCTTTTTGAATAATTCCTTATCTTTAAAGCCAGTAAAGCACTTTGTACCCTTAATTTCTTATTTTATGCTTATACACGTTCTTCCTCTCGCGGTACGCCTCTGGTACGTGTGGCAATACTTCTTGGAAAAACATGTTTTTACTTGTTTCTCTGACATTACGGTCTCTTTCCATCATTCTTCGGAAGTAACTTTCTGTTCACGGAATTTCTTATCAGTTGTCAGAAATGTATTTAGCTGGTGCAATGCCCGTTTCTTTCCTCTTACTGTTTGCTTAAGTAAATAGCGGCGCCTCAGATGTCATATTCCTGTGCTACACTGTCTCACAAAGAGAGAACAGATAACGTCAATCGTCATATTCTTGTAGCTGTCTAATTTAGGTTTGTGTTGCAGTCATAGGTTCGACAGTACGAAGGAGTGTCTATTATTAACTTTTTTTTATCAAGACCTTTAATGGGAATTTCTAATATCTACTTACGGATTGTGAGACACGAGTGGTATAGAGCTGATGTATGTTTAGTGATAGTTTCACTCTGTCTCAGTAGTTCAATTTGTGTTACCTATCCCGTAACGCAGATGCTAGCTTTTAACTATGAACTGAAAGTGTTAAAGAGTTTCTTTCATAGTGTTTCCTCCAACCCTGCAGGCCAATATTTTACTTTTTAAGTCTAAATAACACGTTTAGAATTTGGGAAAAAACGAGCAACAGTTCCAGGTGATAGATTCGAGTCAGTGTTGACCATCTGTTAATTTGAAACAATTAGCAAACACAAAACCTCCAACTAATGCTGAAGAACTAAATGCAACTCGTAATTACAATGAGATATGGGAAAATAAAGCAGGATTGGCCAACTAAAGCAACGCCATGCAAGGCTAGTTTCCAAGCAGCACGTAAAATGTCTGTTGTGACCATCCTCGCAAATGATAACGGCATACATTTTGCTACAGATAAAAATTAAAAATTTTGCATTTCAACCCAGATACAGCTCCGGAGAAACTATATCGGTGGCGGTTTACTTACGAAAACAGTGATCGTAAAAATTCTACAGCGTCCAAGTGACGTCATTATTCGCGAATACGAAATCACGCACTCGAAACGAAGTGGATTATACTAGACTCTGGAACTCTGCGTCAAGACCTCTACTTTAAGGTTCAAATAAACATCCTGGTGGAATGCCTCATCAAAACAACTGCTCACATGTTACTATCCCTATGTAAAATACATTGCGCCTTCGTACCACAACGATCGATAGATCTGAAGAAAGTACAGGATTTTATTTTCACAACAGGAGATCTTTATTAAAAGCATTAAAGCGTAAATTGGTAATTATGGGCCGAAGTAACGCCTCTGCACTTATAAGGAAGATACATCCACAAACACTCCCATTAGCGTTAATATTTATTCTTTGGAGTCGCAGAACGTAATAAATAATGCCAGAGGAACTATAATAATCTGTCTGATGAAGCGTTCCCCCAAAATAAAAAAAAGCAATGCTCGAAAATTTTACAAATCAGATACGCTTTCCAACAGCTACAGCGAGGCGTTTCGAGTCTAAAATAAAATCAGCTTCCCATCTGTGGATTTATCTCTTCCATAACAATGTTATTAAACGGTATCTAAATAGAACGTCATGGGCAACACCAGTCGGCAATACGTTGATTCATCTTCACAATCTTGATTTTATTAGTGTCAAAAATAAATAACTGGAAATTTTTTCAAAACTTCAGGGATGCTTAAATACCGTGGATCAATGTCCAACCGGGGCAAGGCAAGCTTTTTTTTAAAATTTCGTACTGGTATTTTATTAACATTTACAGAAAAGCTGCTGAGGGGATTAGAGGTGTGTTTGGAGAAAAACTGATCAAAGGATTTACGATCAGAAATCGTAGTTCGGTTATTCAGACAACAATCATGTCTGGACCTATCAAGAAATCTTACTATGCGAACTAACGTTTGAATGAGTGAATCATTTATGATTTTCGCTAGGCTAGAATTTTATAACTGCTGTGACGTACACAAATTAACAAATTTGAGACAGCTCTTGATGGAATTTTAAACGGAATTGCGAGTGCAAAAATCATAACACTGTTTGAACTACCTACTTGGCATTGATATAACATAGAACTCCAATGGATTTTTTAAAAGAAGTAGGATTTGTATACAGTATAGACACTACTTTTCCCGTGGCACAAAAACACTAAAAATAACAAAATCGGTAGGTTCAAAGCATTGTCTACGTTGTAATCATAAGTGACGAAGTAGTTGCTCGAATATGGGAGACATCGGCCGTGGCCTCGCTGAAAGAATTTCCCGGCATTGGCTTGAACATTTCAACGAAGCCCCTAATAATCTAATTCAGGAGAGTCAAATAGCTATACAAACACATGAGGTGATATTTGTGGTGAGGGGATATGGTGATGTGAAACCCCCTTCCTCACTAGAGATGAAACACTATTGGAGAAGAAAGGGCTACGGAAAACTCACTCATGACATTACTGAAGGTATCTTAAAGATATTTGGTTCCAGTGATTTTCAAAATTAAGGAAAATCTAAATCAGAGTTTAAACTGTGATTTTTTTTTTTAATCTTGATCCGTGTGTCAAATGTCTCTCAGCCCCTGTAGACCTACCACCTCCCTACATTTGCACACATCTGGCAGATGGATTACGTGCTGAAGTTCGCGAGTAACAGAAGAAATGGATGCACTAACATTAAATCTTTACAAGTTTGGTTTTATCACGGCAAAAAAGTTATATACAACAGCATGATTATTTCTTTGGGACTGCTTTGTGTGTGTGTGAATAACGCAATGGTGCATGTTTGTTGTTCTTAAGCTAATGTGACCTACAGACGTCTGGGCAAACCATTTCACGGATTGTTGATACGTAACGGTATTTAAAATAGGATCATACGCCAAGTAAAGTTATAATGCGTGAAACCAAACTGAAGACTTCTGTGTGACGCACTTAATTGTATTGGGATACATTAACTTGTTTTTAAACTGCTCTCTGAATTATTTTTTGTTTTTAAACACCTGCAATTTTTGAGATGAAGCAACGGAAATAATACCGAGGTGACTTCTTTCCTGCTCTTTCAATCAATTCACTAACCCAACTTTACAGCATTAATTTTTTTTTTACTTTTTCGTTTTCATACCAAAATACTTTTTTCTGCTGCTTAGCTTGTGGAAAAATTGAATCGAGTTTGTGAAAGGAGCAGCGCGCATTTTTTTTAGTCATCTACAAAGCAAAATTATTTATTAAATACCGACAGTGTATGAGTGAAAAGAACTAGAAAAATTTCGATCAACCTCACTTACAAAGTACAAGTGGCTGATTGAAAATATTTCAGACCTATTTTGTTACAGTGTTCATCACAATACTGGTTATGTTTAAACATCAACAATATAAGTATGAATATAGTTAGTTGCTGGTGGGTGACCCGAATTTTCATGCAGGAAAACATTATACTATTTGTCTTTATTATATTATTATTATACAAAATTTGGCTTAATATTATTGAAGTGCACTCATGAATCTGATTTAAATGTGGTATCAGTTAGCTTTTATTCTGAATATAAAATTCTGATCACGGTATGAGGTCATTTAAAGGAACAATTACTGTCAATGTGAGGTCAGTCCAGCGCTAACAGCTGCGACACAGAGATGCTGAAGAGTCTGTTTAGCGAAGCAGATCGCCCTCGGCCATGTGTCAAGTGACACTGAATGTTGCCTTGGGCAGAATCAATGAAGCACCGCGATGCACCCGTCTACAAATTAGCAAAAAAGCTGTCCTTGTAAAACCAAGAGCAAAAATATATAGCAACCATTTCCTCCGCTGAGAAAAGAGCAATATATACGGAGGCACCTGGGATAATTTATAACAGGAAGGAACAGGAGCAACGAGGGAATAACAGAGAGGATAAAGAAGATGAGGTCAGCCGTCTGCATGACCAGAGAGCTATACAATAAAAAGAATATATCAACAAAGGCAAAGATAAGCCACTACAAAGCAACAGTAAGGAATGCAGTATCATATGCTGCTGATGCGATGACACTAGGAAGAAATGGGCAGAGCAACTAGAGAAAGAAGAGAGGTAAATACTGAGAAAAATACTAGGTCCCGAGAGAGGTGGATGCGAAGACCTAGAGAAGAATTGTACCGGAACATGAGAACAATATCCGGGGAAATCAGACTCAAAAGTGGCAAGATTTGCTGGGCATGTTGTTAGGATGAGTATGGACAGAATGACGAGAAGAGTGGGGGAAAAAAACAGGGAGGACGAGGGGAAAGACAGGAACCAAGTGGATTGTTGAACTTCGGGAGGACTGGTTGGGATCGGGGATCGAGGTCGAAGGAAAGGAAAACTGAAGAAACAAATATATACCGACAAATATGCCGGAGATCAATGACAGAGAAGAATACAGGTAAAGATTAGAATGTCACCAGTGGAGCCGCCAGGAGAAACGGAAACTGAAGGTCTCGGAAGAGGAGCGGGAATGGAGAAAAGAAAGAATGAAGAGGTTCTGGGAGAAGAGGAGGTTCTGGGAGAAGAGGAGGTTCTGGGAGAAGAGGAGGTTCTGGGAGAAGAGGAGGTTCTGGGAGAAGAGGTGGTAAATGCAGTCCACTAATGGGCTACCCGTGGTCCTACGGAGGCCGTAACGCAAGAAGAAGAAGGCAGAACAGTTAATAGCCGTCAGCTATCACAAAGGAAATGAGTGGAAGTGGAAGGGCAATAGCTACAGAAACCAGAATTGTTTTATTAGCTTTAGATGAAAGGCGCTGTGTCCCACATGGTATAGATGGTGTCATGGAATTCGGTTTCTATTTTTATATTTTTTCCATTTAGTATGTATAAATGACAAATGTAATTCTGTATTTAGCATTTCCTTTTTCGTTTATCAATTGCCTCTTGCAGCGCTTTGAAAAACTTTGAAAGCGTAATGTAACGAGATACTTGCTATTTAACATACATTTACCGAAACGTGTTTAGAGGTGAGTTTGGTCAAAACTGGCCAAATCATCATCAGAGATTCCCAGTTCGGTTACTCAGTCAAAAATGGCTCTGAGCACTATGGGACTCAACTGCTGTGGTCATTAGTCCCCTAGAACTTAGAACTACTTAAACCTAACTAACCTAAGGACATCACACACATCCATGCTCGAGGCAGTATTCGAACCTGCGACCGTAGCAGTCGCACGGTTCCGGACTGCGCGCCTAGAACTGCGAGACCACCGCGGCCGGCGGTTACTCAGTCAACAATAATGTTTGGACCAATCAAGAAATCTTACTATGCGAACTATCGTTCGAATGAGAGTGTTTTAATTCAACGAGTGCTGTACAAATTGCAACACCAAGCGACAAGTAATATAAACAAGGAATAACAGTAAGAGATGGTAAAAATTGGGTGCAGTTACCCCACTCACGCCTCGGAAAGGGCACCAACGACGCTGCCAGCTTGGCACCTCCATCTGGACGGACGGATCACCTTCCACACTCTCTTTTGGCCTTACCCGTGTAGGGGTGTGGAGTTTGGAGCAAGTTTTAAGTACCAAACAAAATTTAAATTCCTTTTTAATAATAAATGCTCCAACGTGCTGAAAAGTTTCGAACAATGTTTCGAGTATAAGGGCCTAAAAAAACTCGTATGAGAAAAGAAAGTATCTCGGTATTCCTGCGGCACTTTGTCGCCTTGGTCTTGTCACCCGTGTCCTGCTTGAACGTTCCGCAGTCAGCTGTAGCTTCGCTACTTAGTCTGCTCCCACACAAATTTGCGAGATGCGGCACTAGCACTAATCTGCTGGGACAGTCAGGCGGTCCCTAACAGTTACACGAGGAGGGCAGGTTGTGCGAAAGTCATTACACTCTAGAAAGTCATATAAGCTCTGAGATAAGATATGACTCGGCTGCGTAAGACAATTACCACACTGCCAGAACAGAAAGATTGCGCAAACTCAAAGTGGAATATTTCTTACATGTGCTGCACCATTTTCATACTCTGCTCTCTACAGAGGGACTTGGTGTTTCCACCTTGACAGAAGTTGACGGTGTCTTCCTCCCTTTTCTTTTTTACAAGAAGTTTTGAACTGTTCATGTGTATTACAATTAAAGGGAGATACTGAAACAATCTACCGCGAAAATACAAAATCTTTCAAGCGTAATAGGAATTGTTTATGAAAAACGCCTGTTGTCTTCCAAAGTTTGGCTTTTACAAGCGCGTATTCAGTTTAATAACAACCTACACGAAAACAGTGAAACCCACTTTTGCAAACTATCAAACCCCAAGATTTCGTGGTAAGTCTCGGTGGCGTGGAACTTTCCTTTGTGCCTTGCCCCTTTATTACAGAGTCCTTTCATGCCTTTGTTCTGTCGCCCAGTTGTTCCGATATTGTGGCGGCACGGCATCCCAGCCGGTTATTAGCGAATAAACGTTTTCATCGCGGATGTAGTGTTCCTGTTTAGATCCGTGCTTTGAAAAAAAATTACAGACCAATGGTCACGACGATGGCACTGCGCTATTACCTGGAACACCGACACTACGAAATGGGTTCGGGTACTGTAGAGCTAGCCTCCCTTCGCTGCTATAAGGTACAACAGAAATAAAATTTATATAAACTTAAACGGTGTATAAATATGTCCGTATCAAAATATTTAATTGAAAGCCTTGCGTAATATAAAACACAATGAAGAAATTTACATCTGCAGTTAGTGCAATGTGCTGTTGTCACGAAACGTAAACTAGTTAAGCGAGTATTGTCGGTCATGTCAATCCTTTGAGAGCAACATGTTCAAGGAAGTTTCTCAGCGTCCTCAACAAGTGAAGAACAAATAATTATACTCCAAAAATCATGCTTACAGAAGTAATGAGAAACAAAGCTTAAGAACCTTCGACTCTTGCAGTACAACAGTGTTCTGCAATAAACTCTTTTATAACTGAACTAACCAACAGAAAAAAAACTGCTCACTGCTGACTGAAGATCAAGTCTGTAATTAGAATTTGGGTCAGTATAAACGAAGAAGTCCAGCAGTGAACGGGGTATCGCTGATGTGAAGCACGTCACATAACTGTTATGAGAGATGGATTCAACCGTATTATGCAAGCACGATACTGGCAAAAATTCTGGCAGTCTCTCTCTCTCTCTCTCTCTCTCTCTCTCTCTCTCTCTCTCTCTGTGTGTGTGTGTGTGTGTGTGTGTGTGTGTGTGTGTGTGTGTGTGTGTGTGTGTGTGTTTCCATCGTCTTCACTACTTTCCTAGCAATATTTTTAGGAACGCAGCGTGAATAATCAAAAAGCGAAGCAGCAGTCTGCGTCTGTCTTGGGAACATGCGTGCCTTGAGGCGAGGCACGACATGGAATTCGCCGGAATGATTCACCCTCGCCTCTCCCCCCTCCCTGTAGGCGCACGCGCCAATAGGCTGAGAGTTGCTCACTCACCTTTGAGAGGAGGTTGTGCACAACGAGAATGATGTGCTGGCAGATCTCGCAGTCTGGAGCGGCCGTGGTGGTGGCGGCCACGGCTCCGTGGTGGACTTGCATGGTGCCGCGAGCACTGCACGCTTCCGCCGCGCTGGGCCTACTCGCGCTTACTGATAGTGCGGAGCTCTGCCCCTGGCTCCGCAGTCGGCGGTCTAATGCCCCGCCACTGTTACGTAAAGGTCTCCCGGCAAAGCGCCTGTCCTCTACAACAGCTGACAGTCGGTGCAGAGCTCACTAGCCAGCCGATCTGCGCTAACAGGATTTGATTCTTCCACGTGCTGCCGACGCAGCTCGTGTTGGCACGGAGCGCTTAACAGGATGTTCACTTTGAAAGCTAAGAATTAGAATCTCAGCGTTTGAAACGCACCGGGAGGGATGTCTTAATACTATACACTGTACGAACATCTTACATTATGTTCTAATGAAAGCTCAACCGATCGTCCAATCGTCATTAGCGACTGGAACTTTGAATAGGAGCAATTCCGAGGTTTATTTAAGTCTTCAGCTGGAAAGGAGTACCGCTGTATAACACGCAAAGTCAGTGTTAACAGCAATAGCAGCGTTGCGTTACTTAACATATGACTAATTTTTAGAGCGAGAATTATAAACTGATAATTTACATTTACGTGGATAACAATATTTGTACGCCAAGCTACATCTACATCTACACTCCGAAAGCAGGTGGTGAATAATGTTCCACCATTTAGCTGTGTTTTTACTAAGTTCCTTGACTCTCCTCCGTCTCTAGGGGCTTCCACGTTTGAGAGTTAGTTCACGACAACTTCAACAATATCCTCAAACATCACATCACGAAAGTTGCAATTTTTTCCGCCTTCCTCAGCGTCCAAGTTTCTGTCGTGTCAATGAACATTTGATTGTGTTTTGGAAACTGTCATAAACGCCATATTATTTTATTCTCATTCACATCGACATCTTGTTTTGGATTTTACGTTTCGGAATACGAGTTAGGAATGGTGTGTGGTACCACATTGTACAAATACATCTATTAAAACACCTGATTTTTTTTTAAAGAGAATGTCAAAGAATAAGAAGAGGCACAGATTGTGGTTGTAACTCGCTCCTAAAGATCAAAATGACACAGTAGCCTACTTCCCTATACGATACATCAAAGGTCAGGGTCTTATAAAAAAAGAGAGCCTCATCGGCAGCGTGTCGCGAGTGCAGTTGCTGAAGTTCGTCGTAGTATATAACATGCATCTGATGAATCAAAATCTTCCATATATGATGGTGATGTTTGGTTTGTGGGGCGCTCAACTGCGCGGTCATCAGCGCCCGTACAAAGTCCCAATTTTTTCACAGTCCAATTTTTATCACACTCCAATCTAGACATGAGGAGGATGATAAAATGATACCCCTCATGGTAACGTACATGTGCGTCGGTGAAAAAGACCAATCAAAAGGTGTTAGCATGTGGACGTAATGTGCTGTTCCAGTCTCTTCTGTACCTAAGGTCCATCACAGTTCCCTTTGGATCCCTACGTAATGCGGTGCTCTCGATACACACGATCGAACAGCGGAGGAGTGGTACTCAAGCGTCAACTTCAGGTTACGCTATCTCCGGATGTAATTAACATTTTACAATGCAACAAACGGCACTGATTACCTATTTGTTTATATGTTCAGATGTGCTAACAAAACTAACGGGGTTTCATTTAAATGTGCTAACAAAACTAACGGGGTTCCATTTAAAAATCGATTCGTCAGTATTTGATGTGGTTTACGAAATACACTCCTGGAAATTGAAATAAGAACACCGTGAATTCATTGTCCCAGGAAGGGGAAACTTTATTGACACATTCCTGGGGTCAGATAAATCACATGATCACACTGACAGAACCACAGGCACATAGACACAGGCAACAGAGCATGCACAATGTCGGCACTAGTACAGTGTATATCCACCTTTCGCAGGAATGCAGGCTGCTATTCTCCCATGGAGACGATCATAGAGATGCTGGATATAGTCCTGTGGAACGGCTTGCCATGCCATTTCCACCTGGCGCCTCAGTTGATCCAGCGTTCGTGCTGGACGTGCAGACCGCGTGAGACGACGCTTCATCCAGTCCCAAACATGCTCAATGGGGGACAGATCCGGAAATCTTGCTGGCCAGGGTAGTTGACTTACACCTTCTAGAGCACGTTGGGTGGCACGGGATACATACGGACGTGCATTGTCCTGTTAGAACAGCAAGTTCCCTTGCCAGTGTAGGAATGGTAGAACGATGGGTTCGATGACGGTTTGGATGTACCGTGCACTATTCAGTGTCCCCTCGACGATCACCAGAGGTGTACGGCCAGTGTAGGAGATCGCTCCCCACACCATGATGCCGGGTGTTGGCCCTGTGTGCCTCGGTCGTATGCAGTCCTGATTGTGGCGCTCACCTGCACGGCGCCAAACACGCATACGACCATCATTGGCACCAAGGCAGAAGCGACTCTCATCGCTGAAGACGACACGTCTCCATTCGTCCCTCCATTCACGCCTGTCGCGACACCACTGGAGGCGGGCTGCACGATGTTGGGGCGTGAGCGGAAGACGGCCTAACGGTGTGCGGGACCGTAGCCCAGCTTCATGGAGACGGTTGCGAATGGTCCTCGCCGATACCCCAGGAGCAACAGTGTCCCTAATTTGCTGGGAAGTGGCGGTGCGGTCCCCTACGGCACTGCGTAGGATCCTACGGTCTTGGCGTGCATCCGTGCGTCGCTGCGGTCCGGTCCCAGGTCGACGGGCACGTGCACCTTCCGCCGACCACTGGCGACAACATCGATGTACTGTGGAGACCTCACGCCCCACGTGTTGAGCAATTCGGCGGTACGTCCACCCGGCCTCCCGCATGCCCACTATACGCCCTCGCTCAAAGTCCGTCAACTGCACATACGGTTCACGTCCACGCTGTCGCGGCATGCTTCCAGTGTTAAAGACTGCGATGGAGCTCCGTATGCCACGGCAAACTGGCTGACACTGACGGCGGCGGTGCACAAATGCTGCGCAGCTAGCGCCATTCGACGGCCAACACCGCGGTTCCTGGTGTGTCCGCTGTGCCGTGCGTGTGATCATTGCTTGTACAGCCCTCTCGCGGTGTCCGGAGCAAGTATGGTGGGTCTGACACACCGGTGCCAATGTGTTCTTTTTTCCATTTCCAGGAGTGTATATCCAGCGGTAATGTTAGGTGACCCACCCCATATATATAATAAGAATGTATCACCCTTATTGCGTCGTAGTAGACCAAAACTTTAACATATATTTTGCGCCACCCTGTACTTTCCTTACCATATCACGTGTCCAAAACGCCACCAGGCGTCATTCAGTCTCGCGGTGGGCCGTGATCATTATGCCCAGGCTCATCAGTGTGCACCTGTTTAAGAATCGTTTCCTCGTAGTCAAGGAGCTACAGTTTGACGGCAGACCCGTTTTTTATGGATAACGGATTCTTTTGGCTGGGTTATTCTAACATCTCTTCAGCATTCAACTAATGACCATCAAGAGGCTAACGTCCTAGTCGCATATCATGTTAATAGCTATCACAATCTTCCATATTACAAATACAAGACCCTACACTATAAAGTCTTATATGTTGCGGATCGCACCTCCTGAGTTACATCTCACTGATTTGCTTGATCTTATATTCTGAAGTTCGCTTCCTTCTTCAGTAAAGAATATACGTAAATCTTTACCGTTCACTATAAAATTTTCGAGTTGTAACCAGATACCCAAGAGCGTCATAAAAGTCAATTAAGTGGCATCAAAACACAGCATTAAATGAACTATGTTATCAATGTCAGCTCAACCACTAGCATTTTATTCTATCAGCGGGTAAGTTTTTTACGCAAACTAAAGATAAAATACCAATTCAATGAATGTAAGAATCCAAATAATTGCGCTGCTAAACTATGTCGTTTCTCGTGCAGGAGGGAACTACTTTCGTTTACAGTTCAGTTTACCTGTAAAAAATGGTTCAAATGGCTCTGAGCACTATGGGACTTAACATCTGAGGTCATCAGTCCTCTAGAACTTAGAACTACTTAAACCTAACTAACCTAAGGAATCACACACATCCATGCCCGAGACCAGGATTCGAACCTGCGGCCGTAGCCGTCGCGTGGCTCCAGACTGAAGCGCCTACAACCGCTCTGCCACACCGGCCGGCAATTTAGTGTCAGTTCTAGTAATGTACACTTGATAATGTGTTGAAAAGATGACTATATTCGTTGAAGGTCTCCATTATTTTCATACTAAATAGCTCTATGCGAAAAGAAGGAGTACTACTTGTTTCAAAGCGAACTTACAAATAAGAGAAACGCTAATCCTCTGGGCTACTACATTTCTTACTAACATTACTGCCCTGCTTTGTTAAGTTATTCCCTTTTTTTATACTGACGTGTTCATATTTAGAAGTAAAGACACAATCCACGACTGGAGCTTAGTAACAAGAGGCGATGTGCTGTCAGTTGCAGAGAAGGCATGTTTCGATTGCGAAATGACTTGTCTTGCAAGACACAAGAGTTATCAATGTCCAATGCACCATGATAGGTTGGACAGCAAGGTCCCGCGCAAATCATCAGTGGAAGGAAAACATTTGGATCTTCGTTCCGTAACAAGTACTTCCAAGAGCAGAGGAAGAAGTCTAAGGAATTTACAGCTTTATATGATAATGATGCCTCTTAATATTATCACGCAAAGTTTCCGGGGCGGATACGTAAGAACATGCGTGCAATGATGCGTGGAATCAGTGTCTGGATGATTTGTGGAAGAATCTATGGGCGACGGGCCCATTACAGACGAAACAGAAGCTGCGACCGTAACGGTATGAGGCAAGAAATCAGCAGTGGTTTTTCTCCTACGTAGCCACTCGGGAATCGTAAAGTGATCGAGGAAAACCAAAGAAGAAATTTGGATAGCCAGACGGGGATTTGAAATCCGGTCCTCGTGAATGGAAGTCCTGCGTCTTAATTAGTGCATAAGCAGCTCGGTGGCGCCTCCGAAGGGTTCAACAAATGAAACGTGTGTGTTGCGGAATTTTATTCTTTTCTTAAGATAATATTCGAAGGAGCGCGGTTCACTGCTTTCCAAAATCCTGAAGATTTGTAATGTAATTCTTGTTAGCTCGAATACAAAACACCGCCCCTAGTACTGTCAGCAAAATTTTGACACGTTGAGATAAAATCCAGACGATTTCTATTTCTGATTACTGCGAAGAACGGAAACTTATGTTCGTTGGGCCGAAGTAGTTTATATGCAGAGTCCGAACATAATAAGAACGTTTTCAGCAGACACTTGGAAAGATCAAACAACTGCCTTTCATGACTAGATTGATCTGGTAGCAGAACTCAAGATAAAAATCGGATGTTAAATGATACCTGACACGCGCAGCGCTTATCTATACTACTAAACCACTATCCTGGAACCCAGCAATCGCTTGCAGGCTGCCTAACTAACGTCTCCCAGGGACAAAGAAAATTTTGTTTTCAATATTTCGCGTTATTACTGATCGAATTAAAAAAATTCAATCACCGTCAATCTATTCTTACGTTGATCCTTTCAGACAAATATTACAGTTAGGAGCTGTGTATGCTTTTTAATAGTTTAGCACATGTATAGCCGCCCCCTACCATTCATGCCCTCTACAGCGACGGTTTTGTTCCCGTCGTCTCTGACGTCATCTGTGAACGTCTTCTCCACGTCATAGCGGTAGGTGTCTTACTTGCCGCAGCTCAGGCATTTTCCTGTTTGTGGCGCGGTACGGTTCTTCTCCTTTACTGGGTCCATTCTTAGAATTTTTTTCGGCGCATTACTTAGTTTTCATTTTTATAGGTTCAGCTATCTCCTTTGTTTTAAATATAACTATCGCTTATAGCGCGCTACATGTTTACCAGTTTACGTGAATGATGGGGATTGGCTCTAAGGCAGTTACCTTTCGGCGGTGAGTTGGTAAAAGGAATCTCTGAGTACTTTTCAAGCACAACTCTATTATACTACTGTTCATTATCCCTTTATTCTTTACACCACTGTTAAGGATTCTTTGTAAAATAAGTTATCCTTATTATTTGTACACAACACCAGAGGATGCTACTCGTGAAACGAAAACGATTGTGACTACTCTACAGCCAGAAAAGATTATTTCTTTCAAAATGTAACAAATGTGTGTTTGCCTTGAGGCAGAGTGATCGGTGGCGCGCAAATGCTCCTACTTGATTAACTCAGTATTTGAAAATGACAGCTCTTAGAGACTTCCAACAAACTTCAAACTTTTACGAAACCTTTTCTCGGTAGCACCCCACACAGACCGCCAAATGTACCCGAACAATTATATTATACAGCACATAGTTCAGAAGATACGGCGTCAAACATTGAGATGCGCGAAAAACTAGCTTTAGCTTACAACCGAGCACAAATTACCCAGGCAAATACCAGGGTTGAATGAAAAGTAATTCCTCCACCTTCGTTAATTGGGTTTGGATGGGAATATTTTAGTAAATCAAACGCAGAAATAATCTTTAGAATGTGATCTTTAATTATCAATATTCACTTTTCCATTAAATCAGCAGCCAAATGGATACACGTCTGCTAACGATGAACAAGTTTTCTGAAGCCGTCACGGAAGAAGTCGATACACTGTTTCCGCAACCACAGTCTTACGGTTCTGTCAACGTCTTCATCAGAAGCATACTGATGTCCCCGAAGATCGTCTTTCATTATCGGGAACGGATGGATGTCAGACGGTGCTAAATTTGGAATGTATGGAAGATGCTGTACGGTGGTGAGATCAGTCTCTGAAGTTCTGCTGTGACCCATATGTTGTGAAATGACGATTGTGCTTGCAATTTCTGTCTGAGTGATACGACGATCGTCCTGAATCAATCTGTCAATATTTTGCTTGTGAGACTTTGTAGTTGCTGTCACATGACGTCCAACTCTGTTTGTCATGCAGGTCAGATGTTCCCGCCTCAACATCTTCAAACTTACTCGCCCAACGACGCACAGTACTCAATACAACACAATCACCATAACTGCTTTTATTCTCTGATGTCTCTCCTTTGGGGTGACACCTTCTGCTGACAAGAATTCAATGGCTGCACGTTGCTTAAATCGCACTGACCGACCGTCTGCGCTGGGTTCCATATTGTACACTGGTCACACACAACCTTTCGAACCTAAGGCTTCCCGCCAACTGGAGCTGTAGAGAAGAGGCAACGGAACAAGCCAGTACCTGCCGCATACCAATGCTGCCAACTGCTCAAGATGGTTCAAATGGCTCTGAGCACTATGGGACTCAACTGCTGTGGTCATTAGTCCCCTAGAACTTAGAACTACTTAAACCTAACTAACCTAAGGACATCACACACATCCATGCCCGAGGCAGGATTCGAACCTGCGACCGTAGCAGTCGCACGGTTCCGGACTGCGCGCCTAGAACCGCGAGACCACCGCGGCCGGCACTGCTCAAGAGTTACGAAGGTGGAGGCGTTACTTTTCAGTCAACCCTCGTACATCCAGCGTTTCTCTCTTACACATTCAAATATTTAGCACATTACAATTTGTTTGCTAAGTGATAAAGTGCAAGATTGCAAATTCAAAGGTATCGACTCGATCCCCATCAAGCCTTCGACTTTTATCGATCACTTATCATTTATTTCACACCTGGCAATGTCTATTGATGTGAAATAGGCCGAGTTGCACTACGGTTCGGAATCCACGTTTAACTGTAGCCCCCCTAAAAATGGTTGGGTAAGTCGCTTCGGAGGTCGGGGGAAGGGAACAACATACCATCTCGAACAGGATCATGCCTCCTAATAAAGTACTGTGGTATTCAAAACATTCTTCGGACTGATGACTGCTTTACTTACATAACTCATCGGAAAATTTATCAGAGGTTTGAAGCTGTTTTTTAAATGAGAGTTAGAGACCAACGGAAATGATGTTGTTGTTGTTGTAGTTGTTGTTGTCTTCAGTCCTGAGACTGGTTTGATGCAGCTCTCCATGCTACTCTATCCCGTGCGTCTTCATCTACCAGTACCTACTGCAGCCTACATCCTTCTGAATCTGCTTAGTGTATACATCTCTTGGTCCCCCCCAACGATTTTTACCCTCCACGCTGCCCTCCAATACTAAATTCGTGATCCCTCGATGTCTCAGAACATGTCCTACCGATCCTTTCTTCTAGTCAAATTGTGCCTCAAGCTTCTCTTCTCCCCAATACTATTCAATACCTCCTCATTAGTTATGTGATCTACCCGTCTAATCTTCAGCATTTTTCTGTAGCACTACATTTCGAACGCTTCTATTCTGTTCCTGTCCAAACTATTTATCGTCCATGTTTCACTTCCATACATGGCTACATTCCATACAAATACTTTCAGAAACGACTTCATGACACTTAAATCTATACTCGATGTTAACAAATTTCTCTTCTTCAGAAACGCTTTCCTTCCCATTGCCAGTCTACATTTTATATTCTCTCTACTACGACCTTTAGTTATTTTGCTCCCCAAATAGCAAAACTCCTTTACTACTTTAAGTGTCGTTTCCTAATCTAATACCCTCAGCATCACCCAATTTATTTAAACTACATTCCATTATCCTTGTTTTGCTTTTGTTGATATTAATCTTATATCCTCCTTTCAAGACAATGTCCATTCCGTTCAACTGCTCTTCCAAGTCATTTGCTGTCTCTGACAGAATTACGATGTCATCGCCGAACCTCAAAGTTTTTTATTTCTTCTCCATGAATGTTAATACCTACTCATAATTGTTCTTTAGTTTCCTTTACTGCTTTCTCAATATACATATTGAATAACATCGGGGCTAGGCTACAACCCTGTCTCACTCCCTTCCCAACCACTGCTTCCCTTTCATGTCCCTCGACTCGTATAACTGCCATCTGATTTCTGTACAAATTGTAAATAGCCGCCGGCCGGAGTGGCCGAGCGGTTCTAGGCGCTACAGTCTGGAAACGTAACCGCTACGGTCGCAGGTTCGAATCCTGCCTCGGGCATGGATGTGTGTGATGTCCTTACGTTACTTAGGTTTAAGTAGTTCTAAATTCTAGGGGACTGATTACCTCAAGTTAAGTCCCATAGTGCTCAGAGCCATTTGAACCATTTTTTGTAAATAGTCTTTCACTACCTGTATTTGACCCCTGACACCTCCAGAATTTGAAAGAATATTCCAGTCAACATTATCAAAAGCTTTCTCTAAGTCTACAAATGCTGGAAACGTAGGTTTGCCTTTCCTAACCCTATCTTCTAAGATAGATCGTAGGGTCAGTAACCCCTCGCGTATTCCAACAATTCTACGGAATCCGAGCAGATCTTCCCCGAGGTAACCCTCTACCAGTTTTTCCATTCAATTCTTTACGAATTCGTGTTGGTATTGTGCAACAGTGACATATTAAACTGATAGTTCGGTAATTTTCACACCTGTCAACGCCTGCTTTCTTTGGGATTGGAAATATTACATTGTTTTTGAAGTATGAGGGTACTTTACCTGCCTCATACATCTTGCTCACCAGATGGAATAGTTTAGTCATGGCTGGCTCTCCCAAGCCTATAAGTAATATTAATGCAATGATGTCTACTCCCGGGGCCTTTTTCGACTTTTGTTCAGTGCTCTGTCAAATTCTTCGCCCAATATATCTCCCATTTCATCTTAATCTACGTCCTGTTACATTTACTTAACATTGCCCTCAAGTACATCGCCCTTGTATAGACCCTCCACATACGCGTTCCATCTTTCTGATATTCATACAGGCGGTTCTCTTTTCTCCAAAACTCTCTTTAATTTTCCGGTAGGCAGTATCTATCTTATTCCTAGTGATATACGTTCTACATCCTTACATTTGTTCTCTAGCCATCCCTACTTATCCATTTTGCACTTCCTGTTGGTCATTCTTGAGACTTTTGTATTCCTTTTCGCCTGCTCCACTTACTACATTTTTACATTTTCTCCTTTCTTCAATTAAATTCAATATCTCTGTTACCCAAGGATTTCTACTAGATCTCGTCTTTTAACCTATTTGATCCTCTGATGCCTTCACTATTTCATCTCTCAAAGCTGCCCATTCTTTTTCCTACTGTATTTCTTTTGCCTGTTCTTGTCAATCGTTCCCTAATGCTCCCTCTGAAACTCCTCAACCTCTGGTTCTTTCAGTTTATCCTGGTTCCATCTACTAAATTTTCTACTTTTTTGCAGTTTCTTCAGTTTTAATTTGCAGTTCATAACCAATAAATTGTTGTCAGAGTCCACATCTTCCTCTGGAAATGTCCTACAATTTAAAACCTGGTTCCTAAATCTCTGTCTTACCATTATATAATCTATGTTAAACCTTCCAGTGTCTCCAAGTCTCTTCCCTGTATTTAGCCTTGTTTCACGACTCTTGAACCAAGTGTTAGCTATGATTAAGTTATGCTCTGTGAAAAATTCTACCAGGCGGCTTCGCGTTCCATCCCCAGTCCATATTCACTTACTACTACCACTTCTCTTCCTTTGCCTACGGTCGCTTTCCCGTCTCCCATTACTACTAAATTTTTGTCTCCCTTAACTATCTGAATAATTTCTTTTATCGCAACATACATTTCTTCAATCTCTTTATCATCTGTGGAGCTGGATATCATCTGCGGAGCTGGATGGAATATTAACATTTACTACTGTCGTAGGCGTGGGCTTTGTGTTTATTTTGGCTACAAAACTGCATTCGCTATGC